>NW_026126651.1:6585000-7242500 GCF_943737965.1 Phodopus roborovskii
ACTTGTGAGCCTGATGTCCTAAGAGGCCAGAAGAGAGTGTCATATCTCCTGGAACTATAATTATACACTGTTGTGAGCCAGGTGTCTGTAAATTATGGCAGCAGAATGGGGAGGGGGGCTCAGAGGACTGCTCTAGGAGCAAGAAAAACATCAGCAGCTTGTTTCATTGTTGCTGTTTGTTGGTACACCTTGTTTATAGCAGGTATTCATTAGGACCCTGCGTCAGGGGCCGCCGCTGCTAGGCCATAGCGCCGACAGCTTCACCATCTTCTGTGGTGAGCAGAGGAAGCCCTGGGTGAGTGGATGTGCCTTGCTGGCGTGGACTCCAAAGCCTCCGCCTCAGGGAAGTGCCAACGCCTTCCCCAGGCAAGGCTCAGGAGGGTGGCAAAGCCTTCCTTTGTGGTCCTAGTGTGAGGGGTGACCAGTGGGCACAAAAATGCACCAAATGCAGCTTTGTCCTCGCTGATGATGTTTGCGGTCTGGGACCATTCATCTACAGATAGCTCCTACTGAGACTAGCTAACCTTCCCCCCACCCCGTGCCCTAAAGCAAAAGCGTGCCGAGATGCTGGGTTGCACGGCAGTGGGCACACTCCTACCTACCTGACCCCCATCCTTTCTGAAAGTGTCTGTGTGTCTGTCCTTACTTCAACCCCTTGAAGCCTTGAAGGATGCAGGAACCCTCAATGTCAGAAAGAGCTGCAGGATATGGCCTTTTTAAAGTGATCACTTGGGCTAGAGGGATGGCTCAGAGGTTATGAGAACTGACTGCTCTTCCAGAGGTCATGAGTTCAAATCCCAGCTACCACACTGTGGCTCACAACCATCTGTAATGAGATCTGGTGCCCTCTTCTGGCCTGCAGGCAGACACGCAGGCAGAAAACTATAATAAGTATATTTTTAAAAATAAAAGTGATCACTGTTAGAGGTAAGCCCATGTTCTCTATTATTATTATTTAAATTTTAAAACAAGCTTGTTTTTGTATCAATCCCAGTTCCCGAGCCCTCCTGTCCTCCCCTGTTCCCCCCACCAATCCCCATCCCATCCCTTTCTTCTCCCCAGGGAGGGTGAGGGAGGCCTGCCATGGGGGAATCTTCAGAGTCTGTCATATCATTTGGAGCAGAGCCTAGGCCCTCCCCCATGTGTCTAGGCTGAGAGAGTGTCCCTCTATGTGGAATGGGCTCCCAAAGTCCATTCATACACTCGGGATAAATACTGATCCACTACCAGAGGCCCCATAGACTGCCCAGTCCTCCTAACTAACACCCACATTCAGGGAGTCTGGGTAGGTCCTTTGCTGGTTTCCCAGCTATCAGACTGGGATCCCTGAGCTCCCCCCCCCCCATGTTCTTTCAAACAACCCACATGTCAGTCAACAGGGAGTAAAGTATAATGTATCCATTCAACCAGTCCACAACAATGAGAATAAACTATTACCCACAGAAATATAAACAAACTGCCCATGACACACCGAGTGAACAGAGCAGAACTGCTCTGCATTGGTAAATAGTCTGTCCCTTTGGAGATGGGTCATGAGCAGAGCAAAGGTTTCGGGGCACGATCGAGGTCCTGGCTTATTCACCTGCGGGGGAATTTGGTCTCTGTGCTTTGACCATGATAATACAATGTAAGGGGCTCAGTGGTTCGGTGTGCTTACTGCTCTGGCAGAGGGCCTGAGGTCACTTCCCAGCACCCATGTTGTGAAATAAAATAAGGTGGGAAAGGCTAGTCTTGGCAGATTGATAAAGCACGTCTTGTCCTGCCTATTTGCCAGCCTTGGCTGCACTTGCTACCTGGGACAGAATGACCTGGAGAGGTGGCTAAACCAACAGGCCCTTGCCCTTAGCAAGATACTGCCTGCCACCTACGCTTCTGTAAGATCTCTAGCTTGACATGCCTTGTGGTTTGGTTTGTTGATGTTGTTTTTAAGATTTACTTATTTATTATGTATACAGGGTTCTGCCTGTGTGTTTGCCTGCAGGTCAGAAGAGGGCACCAGGTCTCATTACAGATGGCTGTGAGCCACCATGTGGTTGCTGGGAATTGAACTCAGGACCTCTGGAAGAGCAACCGGTGCTCTTAACCAGCTGAGCCATCTCTCCAGCTCCAGCCTTGTGGTTTTATAGAGTACAAAATGAGAATGCGGAGCCTTTCAGGGGCTGTCCTGGCTGTAGTCTCTGTTGACATCTCCACTCATCCATCCCACTGTTTGTTCCAGAAATATTCCCCAAAGCAGTTGGGCAGCTCGTAACTGCTTGACTCAAGCTGCAGAGGATCCAGCACCCTCTAGTTTCTAAGAGCACCTACATGTGACTAAAAATAAAAATATCTGGGCATGATGGTGCTCACATATGGGTCCAGCATTCGGGAGGCAGAGCTCTGTGAGCTCAGTGCCAGCGTGTTTTACATAGTCAATTCCAGGTGAGTCAGAATTTAACAGAGTGAGATCCTGTTTCAAAATAATAATAATGTTTAATTGCTTAAAAGTCAAAAATAGAGAAGATCATCATCCTTAATCTTATCACACACACACACGCAAAAACGGCTGTCATGAGATCGAGGGTGTGGCTCAGTTGGTGGAATGCCTGCTTATCATTCATGAAGCCCTGGGTTAAATCTCTAGCACCCACCCACATGGTGGCTCACAACCATCTGAACTCCCATTCTAGGGGATCTGGTACCCTTTTCTGCCCTCCACAGGCACCAGGCACGCTGTGGCACACATATGTACACAGAGGCAAGACACCCATGCATATGAAAAAATAAGAATCGATCAATAAAGCGTAGCTACCATTATCATTTTGAGGTAGATCCATCTGGGTAAATTTATACACCTACACGAATATTTAAACAATAAGCTCATGTCCTTTCCTGTGTTCACCTTTCCCCACCCACCAGTACACTTTTTAAACACTCGTATGATACTTTTTAAGAATTTTAAGAATGTCTGCTACCTATGCATACCTACCTTCATTCACTCAGTTGGCTTACAGCAAGTAAACATGTAAATTATCCTTCCCTTTTTGCCAGCATAAAGAACAGCAGTTGCCTGGGGGTGCAGCTCAGTCATAGAGGGCTTGCCTAGCACGTGCAAGACCCTGGTTCAATACCCACATCACCACAAAAAAATAAACAAGCAAACAGAAATCACAAGGCGCGTGTGCATGCGGCACACCCAGGTAATCTCAACCCTAGGGGGACTGAGGCACGGATGTAAGGAAATTCATGACCAGCAAGACTCTTTCTGAAAAAGAGAGTGGGGGAAGAAGCAACAATTAAGTTTACTTTTTTTCCCTCTTATTTTGCCATTCCTTTCTCCGTGTTTTTTTTTTTTTGTTTGTTTGTTTTTTTTGGGGGGGGGGTCAGGGGTCGTTTGCTGTTCTCCCCGTTAAACCTAGGGCCCGGTGCATGCTGGGCAAGGGCAGAGCTTGGAGCTCTTTCCCCAGCCTCTGTTAGAGATGCTTTTAAACTTTGTTTTTATTTTTATGTGTGAGTGTTTTGCCTGCATGGACTGTGTGTATACCTGGTGCGCTCAGAGGCCAGAAGAAGGCAAGAGATCCCTGGAACTCGTAAACGGCCACGTGGGAGCTGAGAATTGAACCTGGGTCCTCTGCAGCAGCAGCAGCAGCAAGGGCTAGTAGCCACTAAGCTGTCTCTCCAGCCCCACTTGGAGATATTTTTAACCCCGCCCTTTCTTTTCTTCTGACCCTTTTCACTTCACAAACATCATGAGCTTTCCTCGGAAAAAGCCCTTAGAAGCCAGGTGTTTGCGGTACAGGCCTGTAAGCCAGAACTATGGATCTGGAGTTAAAGATTATCCAAGTCAGCCTTCATTACATAGTGAGTTAGAGGCCAAGGAGGTCTATAGGAGACCCTATCTTTAAAATAAAATCCAATGATCCTAGAACTCCCCCCCCCCCCCCAGAACAGTGGACAGAGATCCATCGCTTAATGTTGCTTTTCCTTATTGCTGTTTCGTTGGGGGTGTTGTTGTGTTTTCTTTTCCAGAATCCCACATTGTGACCCAGGCTGTCCCGAACCAGGCTAGCCTCAACTCATAGAGATCCCCTGCCTCAGAGTGCTGGGATTACAGGTGTGAGCCGCTGACTGATACATTTTAAAAGTGTCTGCCGCCGCGTCTCGTGGAATGAGTGCTCCGTGGTCTTGATCAGTCATTATCGTTTTTAGGAACATCCGGGTCATTTCTAGTTCTTAGGCATCACTAGTAATTTTGTGATGTTTCCTTGTAAGTAGAACCTTGCAGGCTCAGTTATCGATGTTCTCCGCAGGATGGAAAACGAACGGTTCTGGACCCTTTAAATGTGTTTCCTCGGCAGGGATGCAATCCTGTCATTAGAGGGCGCCAGAGAAACCGGCAAGGACCGGTGTCTGATGTCCTAGGTCCCGCGTGGCCCCGCCCTGGACAGATTCCACTGTGTGTCAGCACCGCCTCTGCACTGGCTCCTGCAGTGTGGGGCAGTCAGCAGAGCCAGCAGCGCCCTGCACAGCCGCCTCCTCCTCCTCCTGCATCCTCAGGAAGCTCTGTAGGAGGGACCACAACGACAGCGCCCCAGCACGCTAGCGGGCAGATGCCAGATTCCACATTTCCAGGAGTTCCATTGGTTACCCTGCAGTGACCCATAGGTAGTCCCATCGCCTCCAGCAAGGTCTGGATCGCGGCTGTGGGGACAGGGACTTCTTTTCACAGGGTTGGTGACCTTCTGTAGTCCTTAGAACTCGCCTTGCTCCGCCTGGGGCGACAGTTCAGCCCTAAGCTGCTTGGTGTGCCAGCACAAGTCCCCCGGTATCATCCCCTGCCCTCAGGTAAAAAGGTGGACATGTTGGAGAATGCCTTTAAAGCAAGCATTGGGCCAGCACACAGGACTCTCCACGGGGCTCTTAGCCAAACGGCCTGACTTAACCAGGGAGCGCAGGTCCCTGCCTCAAAAACCAAGTTGGTAGCAGTAGAGGAATGACACCTAAGGCCACACCCGTATGCACACCAAAGTGATTTTTAATAAATTCTTTTACTTCTTACTAACCGACCAGTTTACTCAAAGCTCGTTATACTCATGTTTCTCGTATACTCACAATTCTCTCACATAAACTCCGCTTGTTCCTATTAATACCACGGTTGAGTGGGTCCTTCTGAGCGCTGCTGCCCCATCCTGAGAGCAGCCAGGTTATTTCCGGGGTTTTGCCAAAACACATAAGCCTGCAACAAAAATTGTACACATGTCCTTGTGTGTTGGCGGTTTTTATCGCTGGGTTTTTCGACACTGGGATAGCTGCTTCATGGGTGCCCAAAATCTTCAACAGCCTCACAGAGTAAAAACAGTGTCCGCAGACCACACTACCTGCAGGGCCCATTCTCCCTGCCCGTTGCTTTTGGTCAATAGCCTTGCCTGGGCCCTTTAGTCCATCTTAAATACCTTGGTTGTCATTCTTCCGTGTTTTTTTTTTTTTTTTTTTTTTTTTTTGGAGATAGACCCTCATTACGTAACCCCGGTTGGTCTGGAACTAGCTCTGTAGACCAGGCTGGCTTCAAACTCACTGGGATCCTCCTGCCTCTCATTTGACCTTATTTATGGGCAAGTACATTTCTAGTTGACTTCCTCTGTTATGAGTCATATGGGTCAGGGCACCACAATGACTTCACACTCAACCCTGATTATTATCATTAAAGGGGCTGTCTCCAAACACATCCATGCTGGAGATACAGATGGGGGGGGGGAATGGGCAGGACACAGGCCTTAACACATGTAGAAACGGTGGATTATGTCATTTCTATTTGTTTGTTTGTGAAAATTGTTGTTTTTACACAGTCTCATCTGTAGCTCAAGATGGCCCTAATCTTTATTTATTTAATTATTTATTTAATCTTTCTGCCTCAAAAGTGCTAGAATTAGCCAGGCATGGTAGCCCATGCCTTGAATCGCAGCACTCAGGAAGAGGAAGTAGGTGGATCCAGGACAGCCTGGTCTACATAGACCCTGCCTCAAAAAAAAAAAAAAAAAAAAAAAAAAAAACTAGGATTACAGACTCTTTCCACACAATATAGATGTCATATGAGATTTGGATCTCTTTCTATACATAAGCCAAGGACACAAAATTATGGTTTCAAATAAACATATTTATTTGTATACTGACATTGAAATAACCAGTTATATGTTTCTTAAATAAGAGACTTCTTAAATCATCTTTAGGAGAAGCCTCTGGATTCCACTCAAGGACAGATGAGTCTGAAAAAGGGAGATGAGCTTGAGCTCCTGACCCTTCTGCCTCCCCTTCAAAGCCTTGGCACTACAGGTGTGTGACACACACCCAATTAAATGTGTGCTCTCCGTATGGACCTCTCAGCCTTCAACTCCACAGGCTCCCAAAAAACCGGACTGGAGGAGTTTCTCTGGCCGATCTGTTTGCCTTTCTCCCAGCAGCGCGAGGTCAACCTTGTTAATTGCAGGTCTCTCTCTTTTCTTCCTTCCCAAATAGCTTACAATACACACACACACACAAACACACACACACACACACACACACGCACGCACGCACGCACGCACGCACACACACACACACACACACGTTTCTCCTCACACTCCTCAGCTGTCTCAGCAGCAGCATTTCACTACAGGAACCGCACCCTGACACGCGCACACACAGCTTTTTATTTTTACATTTCCATCCCAGTTCCCTCTCCCTCCCTCCCAAGCCCCCACCCCCACCCCACCCCTCTCCCGTCCCATTCCTGCACAGCTTTTAAAGAGGATTCAGCTTCTACATCCAGGTAGTTACATTAACATTTGAAATAAAAAGTAGAGAGAGTGTGGCGCTAGCGCGGTACTCCTCCAGCAGTTACCAGCACTTTCTGCGCTTTTGGAGGACTAGAATTCTGTTCCAGAACCTACACCAGACAGCTCACAACTACCTGTAACGCTGCCACCTCAGAAAGGCCAGAAGCCCTCCTGTGCTCACGTACATATCCACACAGACACTTAATCAAAACAGCAAGGCCAGACCTGGTGGTGGCGCACGCCTTTAGTCCCAGCACTAGGAAGGCAGAGGCAGGCAGATCTCTGTGAGTTCGAGGCCAGACTGGCCTACAGATGTAGTTCCAAGACAGGGCTGTTACACAGAGAAACCCTGTCTTCAAAACAAAACAAAACAGTAATGATAGTAATATATGGTACAGGCGACATCTGAGAGAACTTAGACAACTCGCTTGACCGCTGTGAAAGCCCCGACCGTAAGTGAAAGCTACTCACAAGACTGTAGCAGTTAAGCACACCTGAAGCTTTAGGTTTTATACTTTACCAGACTGACCTCAAATACTCCCAAGACAGAGTATTTCCCTGACCCTTATGAACGATACTTATTTGCAAAAGCTTTTGGGTTGTGTCATTCTGAAGGGAATAAAAAAAAGACTGTGTTATTCAGACTTTAAATTCCGCCTCCCTGCCTGCCTGCCTGCCTGCCTGCCTGCTCAGAGTCTCTCTGTGTAAACTCTGGATGTTCAGGAAGTCAATATGTAAACCAGGTAGGCTGGCTTCAAACTCACAGAGACCCACCTTCCTCTGCCTTCTGAGTGCTGGAATTAAAGGTGTGCCACTATGTACAGCTCTGTCTTAAATGTTTCTTCCTTCCCTCCTACCTTGGCTCTCAATACCTTCTCAAACTGTAACTTTTCTGAACTTATTTCATACCATCCAAAATAAACCTGCTAATTCTCAGAACCTTTTATCGCATGTTCTTGTCTCTGTGCTTATATTCCAACTGCAACTCTATTACTTCTAAACTTGCCAACCGAATTACATCTAATTTCAGAAGCATAACAAATGTCCTCACTGCCATTTTATTGGCAAACTCCAACAACTCTCCACTCAGAACTTTCTTTACTCAGTAGTTACTTTCTGTGTTATTGCAGTTATTAAAGCCTTGGTTGGGCAGAAGCTGGGTCTTTGTACTGTCCATCAGGCTAAGCACATAGTGCTTTCTCTGCAACTATTTGCTGAATTCATTGTTTTTCCCTGATAAAGGCGGGGATTCTGCCTTTCCTGTACTCCTGAATTACGACCAGCAGCTCTGATTTAATATTACCTACTGTGTTCCATTCGTGCGCACACACACACACTACCACTGTATCGTTAGCTATTGATAGCTGATAGCTACTTTATCTTCACATTTTTACAGCAGTTCAAATGGGTTACTTAATATATGGAGCAGGTATTCCCAGTTTAGTAGTGTACACCTTTGATCCCAGAACTCGAAGTAAAGGCAGACAGATCTCCATACATTTGAGGCTACCTTGGTCTACACGATGAGTTCCAGCTACAAAGTGAGACCTTGCCTTTCAGAAGTGGGTGGGGCTGGTAGTGCAACAGGCCCCAGGCCTTAGCACAACCGATTCCATGATGGAAGTACCATTCAGACCATACAACTCAGCACATAGACAGCATTGCCTATCAAATAAAAACAAACACCAAATCCATCAAAAGTCTGGGAAAGTCTCTAAATGTACTAACCTTGCCTTTTGGTTCCTAGTTAACTGTTCCTGTTAACTTAAATATGTCAACCCAGACTATGGTCTTTGTTCTTTAAAGGCTCACCCTGAGAAAGGCTCCGGACTGCACTGGGACACTGACTGGCTAATTGGCTTAAATTTATATCTGAGTATTTCTCTGGTGTATACCCCCACAACAGTAGAAGGCAATCCAGTTTGGCTACCTCTTATGAGCTGTTCACTGAATAATTGTACACTAACAGTGCGGTTATCGTATTTCTTTTGAATCTCCACTCTTTAAGTACATCTACACCAGTAAATAAGTAGATTAAGTTAGTTAAGATGGAATCCATTGGGCCGATGAGAAGGTTCAGCAGGTAAAGGCGCCTCATGCCAAACCTGAGTTCAGTCTCCAAGACCCACATGGTGGAAGAAAGGAACCAACTCTCACAAATTGTCCTCTGACCTCCACATGTGGTGTGACACATACTCAAATGTGTACACACACACACACACACACACACACTTTTTTATTTAAAAAAGATTAAATCACCTAAGATTTAATCAGACAGCCTACACGAAGCACTTAGCATATTGCAGGCCAGTTATCCTGAAACAGGGTTAGGAACTTCTTATTCACTCACTAATGTGCATAAGCAAAGAAGTATTTTGGAACCGGAACAGTGATGGGTAAAGGGTTTTGTTCTCACAGATCTTCATTTAGCCTGAGAGTCACTAACTGGGGGTGTGGGGGAACACGTGTTAGGCATCTAATTACAAACTGTGAAAGAAAAGACTGGGAGCTGTAAGATTTTATAAAAAGAGCTGGAGAGATTAATGGTTTAGTGATTAAGAGCACTGGCTGCTCTTCCAGAGGACCCAGGTTGGATTTCTAGCACTCACTTGGCAGTTCGCAAACATCTGTTAATTCCAAATCCAAGGGACTGGATGCCCTTTTCCAGGCGCCATGGGCACGAGGCACTGCGTGCACATGGTACATAAAAATGCATTTTTAAAGCACCTATAAAACAAATACTACTATGTTAGGCTAGGGAAAGAGTTAAGATGCCTGTGGGCCGAGGAAGAGGAAAATTAAGGCCTGCAATTCCGTGACACGGTGAAGGCTTCATCTTGGTCCCTTACCCAATCCGAAGTGGAGCCGTTCAGCCACCGGAGTCAAAACACCGGTTCGCAGAATAAGGAAGGCCTTTGGGTTCACTCACCCCTTTCAACTGTACAACAATCAGTAAATACAGTCCAGTTCGGGGGTATTCCCACCACACCTAAAACGATCCGAGACCTAGGTATACCTAGTTATTCGCGAGTGCTTTATTGAGACACGAACGACCTTGCAAGCTCGGTAACTAAAAAACGAACCTGTCAGGCTGGGCTGCCCCAGTGGGTGCACGTACGTACGCCCTGCAGCGCGCCAGAGTCCAGCCCGGCACGGTTTGTGACTGTAGGTCTCTTCTCATTCATTCCCTGGGCGAAAAGCAGCAGGCGGCTCTGCTCTGTGAGTGTGATCCGAGCAGCCGGCACCCGAGGACCCGGCGGGCATCCCGGGCGGGATAGCCGACAGACGCAACCGAAACCTCCTGGCCCAGGCCTGTGTGGGGTCGGCTGCTAGGGCGCCGCCGCCGTCTGGGATCCGAACGCCCGAACTACGGGACCCAACCCACCCCTGAAAGCAAGCAGCAAGCGCCACACGGCCTCCATCCCTGCCCGATCCCAGCACCCCACACACACCAGCGGCCGCGGCCCTGACACCCTCACCCCGCGGGGGGCGGCGCCACCTAAGCCACACCCCCCAGCTGCTGGCTCTCTTGCACCTGGTTGGCCGGGAGCGGCCTCGGTCCCGCCCCGTTGAGCCAACGCCTGCAGCCACGTACGCCTCTTGCGCGCCCCGCCCCGCCCCGGAGAGCGGAAGTTGCGCGCTACCCGGGCGTGTGTGTTTCTATATTTACCGAGGCCGCCTGGTCTGTGCAGGCTTCGGCTGCAGCGCGGGGGCGGCGCACGGCATTAGCCGGCGCCGGAAGTGTCCGCGTCGAGGGGCGGCGACGGAGGAGCCACTCCGGCAAGCCAGTCTCCGCGCAGCTAGCACGGCGGCCGCACTCACTCGTGTCGGCCGCGCCCCGCGTCCCCCCCCACCCCTCCCCGGGTCCCCCGGCCCAGCCCGGGCGGCTTGTCTTCGGCCAGACATGGACTTCAGGGAAATCCTCCTGATCGCTTCCAAAGGGCAAGGTGTCAATCACGTCCCGGTGAGTCCCCGGGCTGGCAGTGGGATGAGTAGGAAACGGCGGGCGTCGGTCAGGTCAGGTGCGTACGTGGCGGGTGGAACTTGCAGGCGGCCTCGGAGAAGACTGCGTCCTCTCCCGCAGTTCGCGCGGAGACTCGGGGGGCCGCCGCGGGGCCGGGGTGCGAAACGGGGGCTCTCTTGGGGTTGGACTCCGCGGCTTGTGCGCGGTTTGAGAGTTGCGCAAAGCGGATGGGTTGGGTGAGTGAGGCGCTAGTGCCCTCTTTGGAAAAATAATAATAATAATACTTTAGCAGCCAGCATATGAGGGCCAGCATAGCCAGCAAGCTCGGAGAGTTTAAGAACTTTCGCACGATCCGGCCTTGCCCTTCTGGATCTGTTTTTGGCGGGTCTGCTACTACGGCTGCGTTTTTGCGTGGTGTCTCGAAAAGGTTCTCTGGTTCGTGGCCCCACCCACGGAGCCCAAGATTAGTTATCACCTGCCAAGGAGGTGTCTCGTGCTGGGAAGAGAGAAGTTCGAGGCTTTTCAGGAACCCCAAGGCCAGCTGTGAGGTGTTGATGTGCGCTGCCGGGGTGTGTGTGTGTGTGTGTTAGACCTTTCGTTGGCCGAAGGTGCATGAGGCCCTCGGATCGATTGTTTTCCCCCCATTAAAGCCAAGCGGATTTCAGCTTTCGTTTTCCTAGCGGACTTTCGGATTTTTAGATTTCGTTTGCTCGGTTCCATGATGTTTTCAGAGCTAAGTGGTGAAGTGGCCGGACATCTGGCTTCTGGGGTTATTGCTGTTTTGCATAAGCCAGTCATTTCTGGATCATCAGGAGGTCCCCACGGCACAGCTGTAAACCGATATTTCAAATTGTGATAACCTGCGGTTTGGTCGGTGAAGTGTCCAACTTAAAACACCTCTTAGAGTCAATCAACTGGAATTTGAGATCTCACGTGAACTCTGAATTTCTTTTCAGAATTTGCAGTATTTTTCTCTCTTGCCACTTCCTGTCTAATCCAGCCTAATTTTTTTTTTACTCTTGAATATTTTAATCTAAAATAGCGAGTAGTTATATTTGTATATGTGTGTGCATGTACATATGTCTTATATATAATATGCACATATATGAACAGGCATCTACCGTGGTAATAATAATCACTTAGAGTAAACATTCCTCACCTGCAGATGGTGGCCCACGCCTTTAATCCTAGCACTTGGGATTAAAGAGGCAGGTGGATCTCTGTGAGTTCCAGGCCAGCCTCCAAAGTTACAGGGAAACCCTTTCGGGGTTGGGAGGAATAAAACATTTCCTCTAAGCTATGAAGCTGTGGGCACAAGCCTTTAAAACCTGGAGCAATGATGCTTTTACTTTATGCATTTGTAGATTTTTCTAGTCAAGTCAGTGGTAGGTCTAATTTCCATCTGTCTTTGCAAACTTATTTCATCTTGGCTCTTTAGTTACAAGAAAGATTTAAAAAAAAAAAAATACGAGCTTTAATGTCCAAGAATTGTCGTGTGAAAGAATCAGAACCCAGATTTTAAAAGCCAGTAGCTGGTTGGGCTTGGTGGCCCTCGCCTTTAGTTGCAGCATTCTAGGAGGCAGGCAGATCTCCAGGGAGTTCAAGGCCAGCCTGGGCTACATGAGTTCCTGGACAGCCAGCCAGTATCTGCTGGGAGAAAGGCAGACAAATAATCCCAGGACAAAAATTTCAAAATACATGGTGTTATCTGTTCTGTGATTGTGCTAACAGGAAATGAAGAAAAGTAAATTGGTGAAGTAATTTAAAATTTAATAGTTGAATAAGAAGACACATTTTCTGAATCATCCTTCCCCCAAAAGAGATATTAAACTTAGAAGTTTGACTCATTTTGCAACATTACCTTCTTTAACTTTTATGTGGAAGGAGAGTCATTAAAAACAATTGGAATAAAACAAGCTAAATAGTATTAAATTTAATTCACGATTCTTTGTAAGCTGATTCATCTGTCCAGCTTAATTTTATCAACTCAAAATAATTTAGACAATTATAAACACAGAGAGTTTACAAATCCCATGTACCATGCTTTATATTTAACATATTAACAAGAGTTGTATTTCATAGGTGTGCTATTTTCTTATTATTGTTTTCTTAGTGATGGGATTGAGCCCAGGACTTCTCATGTCAGGCAAGAACTCTGCTACTGAGTTTTAATTTTTTTGACTCCATCCCCAAATCCCTTACATGCTTCTAAAAAATGGGATGGAACTAATATGACTAGCCTCCAAATTTGTATTTCTTTTATTTAAATGCTTCCTTTACTCAAACAGCTAATGTACCGAACGAGTGTAGCACATTTTTACGAAACAAGTGCTTTATCAGCTCTCCTAGCATTTGAACCACTGAAATCCTTGTACTCCTAGCCCTTGGGAGGCACAGGCAGGGCATCAGATGTTCAAGATCTTTAGCTCCAGAGTAGTTTCAGTCAGCCTAAGCTACATGAGACCTTTTCTCTACATAGCTAAATACTACCATCCAAGTCAAGCATTTTGATACACACACACACACACACACACACACACACACACACACACACACCCTGTGTGTCTTGTATATAAGATGTACTAGGCCTAACCCTAATTGCAGAATAATTGACAGAGTGCCTTTTAGCTGCCTTCTGCTCTCACCTTCTTGGATCCTATCAGAGTTGACCCTCGACCTTAGGCTTCAGAGTTCTTTGACCATACTGTTATAGCAAAGGCGTATTGGGGTGTAGAAACTGTTCACGTACCTTTACTGAAGAAAGCCCATCTGGCTAGCGATGGGTTAAAGGTCATGGGGTTAGCATGTTGTCCTGTCACAGATGTAGGTGTCCATTGTATCTGGCTGCAGAGTTAACAGCTGTGTGCTCCTTACTTGGAGTACTTGTCACTAGAAGAATTCTTCACGTCAGGTTTCCCTCCCCCCCCCCAGAATATTGTGATATTTGTATAAATATAATGAGATAGGAGGAGAGGAATGCGGTCTAAATACAAAATTAATCTATACTTGACAAGTACACACACATAATTTATGTAGTTTGGAGTTATTTTTAATTTCTTATCTTTGGCATTTTCATACATGTAAGTAATAATTGTTACCCTCCATTATACTCTAACCCCCCCCCTCTCTCTCTCACTATGCCCTTCCTCCCAAGCCCCCCCTACTTTCATGACTTTTGTGTGTGTGTGTGTGTGATGAGAGAGAGGGGAAGGAGAGAGATTGACCCACTTAGCTTAAAACAGGGTGGCTTACACGAGCATGGGTGAGGCGTGGAGAGACTGACCACGGAAGAAGTGACTCCCACTCCCTGAGCAGTCCTTACCCGCTAGTTCAGCTACCTTTATTTACTTCCTGTTGCTGTGGTAAGACACATGACCAGGCAACGTAGGGAGCAGTTTGTTGGGGGCTGGCAAGGTTGGAGTTCATGACCTCCTCATGTCGGAAAGCATGGCAGCTGGCAGGGATGCTGGAATAGCAGCTGAGCGCTCACATCTTGGTCCACAAGCAGGAAGGAGACAGTTACCCGGGAATGTCATTTTAAGAAATCCCAAAGCCCACCCTCAGTGAAGCGGCTCCCTCAGCAGGGGACCAAATGTTCAGACTGTGAGCTATGGCGCCATTGTCATTCAAACTGCCACAGGTCTCCTGAGCCCCTCTCCCACACATGATGTAGGGGGTGTCCGGTCCATTTTGTAGTTTGTAAAGGTAACCACAGCTTGGAGATTCCTTTTGTACAATATTTTTTGGACATTGTGCAGTGTCCCAGAGTCCAGAAGAGGGCATTTGATCCCCTGGAACTGGGGTTACAGAGGATTGTGAGCCTCTGTGTGAATGCTGGGAACTGAACCTGGGTCCTTTCTAACGGCATTAAGTGTTCTACACCATTGGGTACCTTAGAGAGCCTCTGCATTGACTTTAACCCATGGTGTCAAGACAAATAGGAAATGTTCAACTTGTGCTGTCTTGTTAGAGGGGTCAGAGTAAAGACAATACTTGACAGAACAGAGTGAAGATACTCAGAGCCCCAGAGGATGCAGCCTGGGGAAAGGAGAGGAGCCTGGTTTACTATGGATACAATTAGGGTAGTTTTGGGGGTTTTTTGGTTTTGTTTTGTTTTGCTTGTTTGTTTTTAGAGTCAGGGTTTCTCTGTATTGATTTGGAGGCTGTCCTGGAACTCGCTCTGTAGACCAGACTGGCCTCAGACTCACAGAGATTCACCTGTCTCTGCCTCCCCAGTGCTGGGACTAAAGCTGTGTGCCACCAACGGCCAGCTAGGGTAATTCTTTATTTTGATTAATGAGTGGGTTGTATAATTTCTCTGCTGTGCATGCCCTTCCCCATAATGCATCTGATTTGGATCCTATCCATTCCCCCAATTATGCATAGGCATAAGATGGTAAGTAGAGATTTTCCCTAGAAGGTTACAAGATGGTGCAGTTTTTCCTTACTGTACCTGCATTCAAAACTAGTTTAAGCCTGTTTGGCCCTTTTAATTGTCAAACCTGGTAAACTGGAAATAATTTTGAATAAAAACTGTAAATTTGGTTGTTACCAGGAGCTTGGAAAGTACACCATTGTTCAGAGACGATGGGCCATGTAACCCATGCAAATGGGAGATTGTCTACCTAGGTGTACGTTGTTTGGAGTGGCTGCGTATGCTTAGTATGTACAAGTAAAGGAAGCAGGCTGCCGAGGACTTTATTCCATGGGTTTGTGAATAAAAAACTAAACAGGGTCCCAAGCTAAGCTCTCTCTGTGGTTTCACCTGACTTCGCAGTCAGTCCTCAAGGCGTCTCAGGTTTTGGATTCTAAACATTATATTAAGGATGCTGTTTGTACTAGCATCCCCCTCATTGTCCTTGCTCTTAAATGAGACAGTCATCTTCACGTTTTAGTTAAAGCAAAGGTGGAATTGCATCATGTGTGGAAGTATTAGGCTTACACTTTTCTCAGAGGAATTCTGAATACAAAAATAACACAGCTGACCGGGATGATGCAACCATTGTCACTGCCCCCCCCCTCTCTCTCTCACTCTCTCTCACTCTCACTCTCTCTCACCGTGTAGCCTTGTTTGGCATGTGGAACTTGTGTAGGCCAGGCTAGCCTCAGACAGATCTGCCCGCTTGTACACCCCGAGTGCTGGGACTATTTATAATGGTTCCTTGTGAAGAATGGTCGGCTCAGAAAAGTTTTTGCTGCAGTGGTGGTTGCTCTACAGGACCTGGGTTTTTTCCTCTAAGAGCTGAGGATGACGTACCTGCCGCCTCAGACAGCTGCTCTCCAGTGTAGAGCAGTACTTCTGAACCAGTCTTTAGAAACGGCTGCTCACCCCTTTCTAGTGATGTGAGAATCTCTTTCTGGTGATGGTGATAGCGGTTCCCCCTCATCCTCCTCATCGCGCTGAGCTGCGCCAGGTGGTGTTCTAAGCACCTCGTGTGTTAACTAGCTTAGGCACCATGTGAGGGTCAGAAAGATTTTACAGACGGCCTAACTGAGGCCTAGTAAGGTGGGGAGTCTGCCCAGGCTGCACAGGGGGTCAGTTACAGGGCTGGTTGTAGTGAAGGAGGGGACCTACTCCAGCCCAGGGCTTCAGGGTTCCTGCCCTTAACCCTGGCCCTCTGCTAAGTGAGAGAATGCGCCCAAGTGAGTTTGCCATCTTCATAGGCGGAACTCCAGCTCTTGTTTAATACAGTTTTAAGCAATAGTACTGTTGGGTTGTTATGGCATTCTCGATATAAAGATGGAAAGATAATATAAAAGCCAAGACAACATCTCGAAACCAGTAGGCAGCTATGACCAGACCACCCGAACGTATCTGGTCTGTGAAGCTAAGCAGGATTGGGTGTAGGTAGTGCTTGAGTGGAAAACTGAGGCGGAGGGATACTGGAAGTCTGTTCTAAGACAGTGTCAGCATGATTGCTCTCCCAAAGGAGGGGAAGGGAGATCAGTTAGCTGTGGACCTGTCTGGGGTAGACAGACATGCGTAGAAATTGGGGGGAAAGGGTTGGCATCAGATAGAAAGTGGAGCGGGAAAGTGTGTTTGATCCTGAGTCAGAAGACCTGTGTTCAGTGAGCATTCAGTTACAAAGCCCAGGCCTAAGCACTGGGAAAACAGCCCTTTTAAAGCCATTTCTAACAAAGTACTCGTTTGATGTGTGATTTTGTATTAGATTGGAATGCTGCACTAAGGATTGAACCAGATCCTCCAGCATGTCAGCAAGTGCTCTACCATTTGAGTTTTGTTAAATCATACATAACCAGTGTGAATAGATGCTCTGGATGCTTTATTATTCCCATTGCCCTTTTCAATATCCTGCTGAGGTAGCTTAATGCAAAGAGCTGTTTTCCTGCCTTCATTCCTGACTAATGTCTTGAGAAGGTGTTTAAAACTTTGTGGTATCGATTGAAGTTAATGTATTATTTGACTACTCTAGCTAGTAATAGTGATATAAAATCATCTGAAAATGTATGCTTTCTACTATTGCAACAACAGTCTTGTTTCTCCTAAGGAGCAGCGTGGAGGATGCTGCCGGGAATTAACACCCTGGTTCTGACTGAGCACACTTGCTGAGCAAGGTTTCCAGACTGCATGCAGCTTCTTAATCTGATTTCCACAGCACGGCCTGCAATGGGAGCGATATGTCTTTAAATGGCTTGATATTTTCTGGGCCTGTTGGCTTTAGAATTACAATCTTAGCAAAATCTCTGGTGCTATTCTAAATGACAGACATGCCACCATTGTGGGTGACTCATCAGGGTACAAAAGAGTCATGAGGTTGGCTTTGCAGGACGATAAAATGGATATGCTTGGGACAAAAGAAACTTGTCCAGCTGCTTTCTATGAAGCCTAGACTATGAGGGAGCCTGGTGCCTTGAATCAAGAGTCAGAATTGATGGGTGCATCTTGGGCTGCTGTTGCTATAGCCGATTATCTGGTGCAGGGGACGGGCCTTAAAGAGAACACAGTGTGCTCCAACCTCTGGCTTTCCTCCCATCATTCTCTACTTTGAAGTGGGAGAAAGCTTATGCTAGCCGAGCAATGGTGGTGCACACCTTTAATCCCAGCACTCGGGAGTCAGAGGCAGGCAGATCTCTGTGAGTTTGAGGCCAGCGTGGTCTACAGAGTGATTTTTCCAGGACAGGCTCCATCCAAAGCTACACAGAGAAACCCTGTCTCAGAAAAAACAAAAAGGAACACCATATTTTGATCTGCTTGCAGCCTTTTTTGGAAAGGTTAGTGAGTTTAGGGTTAAGATACATGATCACAACCAGATGGTGGTGATCATCGACCTTAATCCCAGCACTTGGGAGGCAGAGGCAAGTGGATCTCTTGAGTTTGAGGACAGCCAGTGCTACCTCAGAGAAACCCTGTGAAAAACCAAAACAGAAAAAAAAAATATATATATATGATCACATACCCAAGAGAAATTTAAACATGCATCTGCCTAAAACCGCACACAAATGTCAGAGCAACTTTTTCTTAGCCACTTCATTTAACTTATTCTATGTGCATTGGTATAAGGATGCCAGATCTTCTCTGGAAGAGCAGCCAGTGCTCTTAACCACTGAGCCATGAGCCATCTCTTGGGCCCCACACAATTTTTAATGAAACCAGAAAAAAGAAATGGTCCAGATGGCCAGCTGGTGAACAGATAGTAATATGTTTGTATCTATACCTTCCAGTATTACTTAGCTATTGAAGGGGTGAACACCTGTCAAATGTAACATGAGCCTCGAAACTGCAGAGACTACTATCAGTCAGTGTTCTCCAGAGAAACAGACAAGTAGGAATGATTTGAGGGGATTATTTGTGGGGCTGGCAAGTTCGGAATTGGTTTGGAAGGCCAGTCAGCCTGGAGTTAATGCCATCATCTTCTGGTAATTTCTTCTCTGCTGACCTCCAGAACTTAAGTCATTGAACTAAGCAGAGGACCATAGATTATGAAAGTTAATCTGACTTCAGATTTTAACTATATCAGTAAAATTCTTTCAGGCAGCATAAGATTAGCGCCTGGCTAAATAGTTTGGTACTACAGCCAGGTGAGCACACAAAAGTTGACTATCACAGCCACACTGCAAGATTTCATTTCCATTAAACGTGTAAAAAGAACCATCACTTAATATGTGATTTCTTTTTGACATGGCTACAACATTCTGAAAACCAATGATGTGGAACTCTGACTACACCACAAATCATTTAAATTGTGTGATGCCGCCTGTGAGCTGTGTGTCTTGGTTAACTTGAATCAAGTGTCATGTATTCACAGTAGTATTTCTGTTGATAAAGATGTGGATTAATTAAGGGTGTCCTAGCCTGGGTGACTAGAAAATAATTGGAACTGTCTTGGGATTTCTCTGTCAAGGGTGAATCAGCTGTCAACACCGCCATCATGCAGGATTTTCCGGTTGGATGAGGACTGGCTTCTTGGCCAGCTCCTTTTTTAGTTGACTGATTGAGTTGGAACTTGAGCTTGTTTCAAGATACATTGTGTTTGGCAGCCCTGTACTAATCAGATCCTTTGGCTTTCCTCCAAGTGTGTCATACACAGTATGGGGAGGCATTGAAGTTTACAAACTGCTGGCTTTTCCACAAAGATGACTTTCCTGTCATCCCAGACACAGACTTAGTGCATTCAAGGGGGGCGTCTCATATAACAGGGACACTTTAAGATTCTTGTTTTCAGGGGTGGAATATATTCCAGTAGTAGAGTGCCTGGCATGTGTGAGGCACCTTGTGACTTCTTCAGCTCTGTAATTAAAAGAAAAAATTGCTGGCCCAGACCTGGGGATTAGCTGTTTTTCATCTTCTTCAATAGTAGATACTTAAGAAATTGAGATGTTTTTCTTTCCGGGTTTCACCATTCTGTTTTAGTCATTTTTCACTATGCAGTTCACTATTTCCTGGACCAAAGTCCAGGAAATACCATCTGTGCCTGGGCAATATGAGTGATCTCAGTAATTCAGAAACCAATCTAAAGGAACTCGTGTAGCGAATTAATATTCCATGAACCTAAATGCTACATTAAAAGTCGCTGAGACGGGGCCCTTGGTTTGGATTTCTTGTTTTTCTCTCCCTTCCTTCTCCCTTCTCTCCCTCATTTTCTTTCTGCGTCTTCTGCAATACTGAGAACTGAACTCAAAGATGGTACATGGTAAGCAAGCATTCTACCACTGAGCCACACCCACACGGCCCCGCACGGCCCACACAGACTTCTATTAATTAACGTTGAATTGCTTATAACTTTTACTCTGCTTTTATTTTTAGAAACGGTATAGTTTGGCAGTGGGGCCTCCCAAGAAAGACCCAAAAGTTAAAGGCGTCCAGTCGGCAGCTGTGCAAGCTTTCCTTAGGAGAAAAGAAGAGGAGCTCAGACGGAAAGGTATGTATGTACTCGGGCCTCGTGGTCTCAGTGTCTGCTACCCAGCCCATCTTGGACTTAGCATTTGTAAAAGTATCGTAACGGGCTAGTAAATTTGGGGATGGTGTATATGTGTCTCTGCGTTAACTTTATGGACGTATGTGCACATACACACGTGTAGGTGTGTGTGTGTGTTTGTTCATAGGTTGGCTATATGTATTGTTTTATCTACACCCATCCATGCCACCCACCCGCAAGGCTTTATGTGCTGGGCATCGTGATATCACCTGTCGTCTCAGGGTATTCACCAGGCTGAGATGATTCCTTGAGCTCAGGAGCTTCAGAGCAGCCTGGACCACATAGCAACATAGCAAGGCCTTATCTCTTGAGGGGAGAGGTGAAAAGGCCTGGTGTAGCGACCTGTAACGCTTACATACCAAGTGCCCGTTCTTCACCTTGGTCCTGACATTGTTTTAGGTATTCATAGATTCATTCTTAGCAACTTGAGTGAGTGCTGGTGTCCCAGTAACGTGGTGTGCGTTTATGAGCCATTTTTACATTTAAAGCAAAGTCCCTTACTTGCTTATTCATAAAGAGGAGCTCATACATGACCCACTTGTGTAAGAATTTCTCATTTCGTTAGATGACTTCCCTCCTTGGACCCCTATGTCAGCTGTAACTGTCACTGTCTGCGTTTTGGCTGTGGACCGGTGTCACATGAGCTAGCTACCCTGAGACTGTTGAAACGACGCGTCCTTGTTTTATCCCTTTCAGCCTTAGAAGAGAAGAGGAGGAAAGAAGAACTCGTGAAGAAACGAATCGAGCTCAAACATGACAAGAAAGCCAGAGCCATGGCCAAGAGGACCAAGGACAATTTCCATGGGTATGATGGCATTCCCCTTGAGGAAAAGTCAAAGAAGAGGCAGGCGGCGGACAACCAGCTCCACCAGGGGACCGACCAGGAGTGTGATGTGGAGGAGGAAGACTTCCTGGACTACGGTCAAGTTGAGTTGGAGCAGGAGTATGAGGAGGAGCCAGAGCCTCCCAAAGCTGAGAGCAAACCAAAGGCCCCGCTTAAAAGTGCCCCTCCGCCCATGAACTTCACTGACTTACTGAGGCTAGCCGAGAAGAAGCAGTTCGAACCGGTGGAGATGAAGGCGGTGAAAAAAGCCGAAGAGCGGCCCATGACTGCGGAGGAACTGAGGGAGCGGGAGTTTCTTGACCGGAAGCGTAGGAAGAAGAAACCTGAAGCGGCGGATGCCAAACTACCTCCACCTGTGTCCAGAAGGGCCCCACCCTCTCAGAAAGACAGCGTGGGCACAAAGCTCAGCAAGGGATCTGGGGACAGGCAGCTCTCTTCCAAAGGATTGCCCTCTTCTCATGCTGAGAAGAAGTCCAGACTCAGCACAGCCAATGAAAAACAAGGAGCTTTGTCTTCATCCAAACCCATGCCGGGGGAGAGGGCCAAGGCGGGATCTGGCGCTAGCTCCCAACCCTCACTTAGGGAAGGTCACAACAGACCTGTCTTCAATGGGGCTGGGAAGCCACGCCCCAGCACCTGTTCGCCAAGTGTCCCAAAGACTTCTGCTAGTGGGACTCAGAAGTCCTCTTCTGAGCACAAAGCCAAAAAACCTCTTCCTTCTCATCCCAGCCATTCCAAGCCTGGGCCCACAGCTCCCTCACACAACAAAGCTAAGGGTTCAGGTATCAGACAGCCGGGCAGTAACTCTGGCTCAACTCCTGGGCGACCTAGCCCAGGCACAGCTGGGCCCACCCTTAGTTCTGGCGCTACGCCTAGGCGCCAGAATGGCAGCTCCAGCTCAGGACCTGAGCAACCTGTCAGTGGGATCAGAAAGCTGGCCAGCAGTTCGCATCCTTCTGGACGGACAGTCAATGGCACAAATGGTCCTGGACGACCTGTGAGCAGCTCAGCTGGCCCTGGGCGACCCGTTAGTGGCCCCAGTGGTTCTGGAAGACCTGTGAGCAGTTCTGGAGGTCCTGGGCGGCCTGCAAATAGTCCACATGACATTCGACGACCAATGAGCGGCCTCGGCTCCCCTGGACGGTCAGTCAGTGGCCCTGGGAGATCCGTAAGTGGTTCCGTTCCAGCAGGACGACCTGCCAGTTCAGGTCCTGGAAGACCAGTGAGCAGCTTAGGACCCGGACGAACAGTTAGTAGCCCAGGCCTCCCCATAAAACCCAAGTGCACTGTTGTCTCAGAAACAATTTCTTCAAAGAATATCATTAGTCGGTCAAGCAATGGACAGATAAATGGAATGAAGCCTTTCCCGTCTGGCTACAGATCTGCGCAAGGTAAAATTGGCCTTTATCCTAAAGAGTGTGTCACCAGACCATCGGGAAAGTACCTAGCTTTATATAACCGGGGACGCTGCGACCACTTCCACGGGCCCTGTAACAGTAGAAAAGAGGCTGTTCGTACCGCCACCCTGTCCTCTCACGAGGCAGGTGATGCGGTGGCTAGGGTAGAATTTTACACCAATACCACAAGACTCAGAGACGAGGGGATGATATGAGCTCGAAGCCATGGTGCTGTGTTCATTAAGCACATGTTACCTAATACCTATCGTGTCCCGGCAGCTATTTAAGACTGTCCTGAGTTGTGTCCCTTTAATGGGCAGCGTGAGGAGCCTTGTCACTGGTTCAGAGTCGTGGATGCCTCCACCAGCTGCTTGCTGTAGCTGCTGCATGCTGCTCCGACACTTGTTAAAGTATTTGTTGGAGTCCATAGAGAACAAAAAGAAACCGATACCCAAATCCCTTGCTTTAGATTTCAGAGACTAGAAGGCTGCTCTCGGACACTGGTCTGGAGCTCGCTGTACAGCTGCAGGCGACCTTTAATGTCTGATCCCATCTCTGCCCCGAGTGCTGGGATTATAAGTGTGTGCCACCCCGCTGCCCTGCTGTAGAGCTGAGATCCAGGCCCAGGGCTTCTCTGCTGAGCTACATCCCCATGCCTTTTTTTTTTTTTTTTTTTTTTTTTTTTTTTTTTTAGTTTACCCGGCAGAAATAGGATAATAAAACGAGTTTTTCTTGCAGTCATACTTTTTAACTTTCTTTGAACAATTATAATTCTAAAAATGTTTTATACGTGGGACTTTTTCTTTTCTAAGGTATGGCTCTGGCTATGTTGCCCAGACTTTCAAACTGCTGGCTCAACCTCCAAGCCCAGACAGCTGTAGCTACAGGCATGTGCAGGGTTTTGATTTTTTTTTTTTTTTTTTAAGAGAAATACAAGAAAAATAGGGAGCTGCTTCCGGTGTCTTTATTTGGCAGAATTAAAAATTAATGATTCTGTGGCAGTTTGTAACTTGACTCCGTTTCAGAAATCTTACTGCTATTTCAAATCCCAGAAGTATGTGTAACTCAGCCAAACCTGTGACAAGGTAGTACAGCTCGCATGCCAAGTGCGCCCCTTCTGATACTTCACCCAGCAGGGATGGCGCAGCCTGTGCGGAGAGCCGGCCGAACGCTCTGCTTCCGTGGGTGCCATCTATTTGGGTTTTCTAGACAGGGTTTCTTTATGTAGCTCTGGCTGTCCTGGAACTCACTCTGTAGACCAGGCTGGCCTCGAACTCACAGAGGTCTGCCTGCCTCGGCCTCTGCCGCCCCAGTGCTGGGGGTTAGAGGCATGGGCCATCACTGTCAGGGGTGCCATCTTAATGTCTGTTTCTCTGACTCCCAGGTGACATAGTCCCCTCCCTGCAAGAAATGCTTTGCCATATAATGTCCTTCTTATAAATAATGGCTTTTGTACGTAGGTCCTCAAAGGCTCCCCTTCATTACTGGCTACAAAAGGCCTCGAGGGTATGAAGAAGAAGATGATGATGATGAATATGACTCGGAAATGGATGATTTCATCGAAGATGAAGGAGAATCTCAGGAAGAAATATCCAAGCACATTCGGGAAATTTTTGGCTATGACCGAAAAAAGTAAGCTGAAGATTTACCTGAGTGTCAACTTTTTATCATTTATAGGAGAGAAGCGTTAACAGTAGAGGCATTGGGTGCTTAGTTAGAAACCTTTGGGTGGTGAGGGTCCTAAAAGGATTTAGTCTTAGAGCAGGTGCTGACTAGTTTTTAATGTCAACTTAACATTAGAGTCATTTGGGAAGAGAGAACTTGAATTGAGAAAAATGTCCCCTGCCAGACTGACCTCTGGGCAAGCCTGTGGTGCACATTCCTGATTGATGGTTGATTTGGGAGGGTCCCAGCATACTTTTGGGCCTAGAGGTCCTGGGTGTTATAAGAAAGCAGGCTGAGCCAGTTGTGGTGGTGCTTGCCTTTAATCCCAGCACTCAGGAGGTAGAGGCAGGTAAATCTGAGTTCCAGGACAGCGACAGAGGGGAGGGGGAGGGGGAGGGGGAAGGGAGGGGCTGAGTAAGCCAGTAAGCAGCCTCTGCATCCCTTCCTCCCTCTAGTTCCTGACCTGCCATCCCTGGATAATGGACTTATAAGTTGTGTGATAAAATAAACCCTTTCCGTCCTAGGTTGGTTTTGGTCACAGCAATAGAGACTGTAACTAAAATAGTGCACATCTAGTTTCTAGTGAATTCAGGGTGTTTTGTGACGTTGTGAGTGAAGAGGCTTTGCAACCTCATGTTGAAGAAATAGATAACTTTGAAGTCAGAATCATTCACAGGGCACAGTAAAAGTCATTCTGATATGACACCTGCTCTTGTTTGGGCTGACGCTCTGCTCCCCTGAATGTGGATGCTGGTGACCTATATGGGACCGTCACCATCACTGATGTGCATGCCTAGGAGCTTATTAAAACCGCAGGCTCTCAGACCCCAGCCTTAGTCCTACTGACTGCACATGTTTTATAAAGCCCCCCCCCCATAAGGGTGTGTGTGTTTAAAAAGCTTGTGAACCATTAATGTAAAGAAACAAAGCTTCACCCTGTAGTGTCTTTACTGCAAAACCAGTTTCTACCCAAACGAGGTGGGAGGAACCCTCCCACTGAGCCGTTTACTTGTAAGCATGTTTGGCTGTTTGTTTGTTTACTAAGAGGCCGTGGCTCGTTAAGGAAACTGAACCTCTGTTCATCTTTGACTTTGCTTCCCTGCCAGGTATAAAGACGAAAGTGATTATGCCTTACGTTACATGGAGAGCAGCTGGAAGGAGCAGCAGAAGGAGGAGGCCAAGAGGTGAGCAGGAGAGTTGGGACTTACGGAAGAGTGGCCTAACTGAAAAGCCTGCAGCCCTGGGGGTTGGGATGGGGGCTGGACCACGGAGGCCTCCGCATGGCAGTGCTGCTGGCTGCCTGTGTAAGCCTTAGACGGTGCCTTTGCTGGTCCAAGGGTAAAATGAGGGATGGCTTTACTCACTTTAGCTCTGTAGGGATGCGGACAGTCTGTAGCCGCGGGTCTTGCGGTGTCTCGTGTAATGTACGGTAAAACTAGAGGTCTCTCTGAGTCTGCCACGGGCTGTGTTTGTTTCTTTGCCCGTCAGGCTTGTCTCGGTCTTGGAACTCGTGGTTTTATTTGGTTCCCTCCACCACCTTCTCGTTTAGCTGCCCAGTCATGAGACTCTGAGAGTTTCTTGGGTAGGGGCAATCAATGATGACTTTGCTTATAGTGTTAATAATTTATAATTCACCTCAGTTCCAACACAAAACGGCTTGCTTTTGGCCCTCCTTCCTGTAACTACATAAAATGTCAAGTGTTAAAGAAGAATATGGATTGTTAGTAATGAATGAGTGAATTGTACACTCGAGTGTGTGTGGGTCGGTTCCCTTCTGCTAAGGATCAAACTCAGATCATGAGGTGTCATTATTTGTAAATGTTTTTGAGACGGATGGTTCTCAGTGGTTAAGGAGAACTGGCCTGTGACTTCAGCTTCATGCAGCCTGCCCTCTTCTGGCCTAGACAAGCACCTGAACTCACGTGCACACACCTAAAAGTGGGGGGAGGGGTCCTCTGTGTAGTCCTGGAAGTCAGAGATCTGCGTATACCACCTTACCTGGCCTCACAGCCAGCCCCCCCTTTTCAATTTGAGGTAAATGATGTCATTTTAAATGTAGATATTAAGGCTTTGTCATTCTCATTGTAAAATCTTTGTGTCTGTGACCCTGTTTTAGATCGTGCGTTTTATATATATATATATATATATATATATATATATATATATATATATATTTGCAAACCTCCCTGTTACATGAGCAAGCTCAACAGGAGAGATGCCGGCCTTGCTTTTTGTATTAACAAATATCCTTTAACACAATCTCTCTGTAGTTTAAGACTGGGTATGCAAGAGGACTTAGAGGAGATGAGGCGTGAAGAGGAAGAAATGAAACGTCGGAAGGCCAAGAAGCTGAAGCGACATTAGCTGCTGCTGAGTCTGGAATTCTGGGGCACCGCTGGAAGATTTCCGTCTTCAGACGGTTTAGATTTCCTTCTCAGTTTAGATTTCCGCGTGGACACTGGAGAGGAAGGGATGAAGGAATGCCGGCTGTCATTTGAGTGAACAGTGTCTTCAGATAGTCCAGGGTGGAATCTGTAAGCAGACGATAGCTACGCCGCTTGCCGTGTGCTCTGACGAGTTCACCATTCACGGGGCTGGCTTTGATCCCGAAGAGCTCTGCTATGCATACCAATGCGGGGCCAGTCACGTCCGCTGCTCTTGTACTGTTCCTTTGCTACTTTAAAGGAGAAAAAAGATTGAAGTGTGACTTGTCCCTCAGACCTGCCCTCATGAAGGGCCCGGCCCCGGCCCCTGTGAATGCTGCCAGCAATAAAGTGGCCTGTCCCAGTCTGTTTGAATTGAAAACCCAGGGAAGAGTAGGCTGTGTAGGTATTAATTACATGGTTGCCATCCCTGTGATTTTGACGTACAACATAGAATTAGATTGTATTCAGCATTATTTGTGCATTGGATGCTAAGCATTCTTGATTTATATGATTAGGTAATAAAATTTTTCTAAGTTAAAACACAAATTTTGCCAGAACAAGAATATTCTTTCCCAGTTCTCCTTTCAGGCTTTCCCTGTCACACTGACCTTAGCGTGACGTGGGTGAGGGCCCTACTATTATTGTGTTGTTTTGTTTTTGTCCTTTTTCTTTTAATTCCTTTTTATATTAAAGAAAGTTATTCAAATATTAGATTTGAAAGAATAGTAGTTTAAAAATCAGCAAGTGACATGTGTATGAACCCTGTGCTTTATTCCCCCCATTATAAAAGATATTTTGGGACCCTAAAGTGCCCCTGTACCTCTTGATGTTAATAACATTGCTTCATTTTTAGCTTAAATTTCTTAGAAAGCGTTAATGACCAAAAAACCAAAAACGAAATATTTAGTGTGTCAAGAGCACCACCTTCTCTGTATTGCACTTTTATTTCTAACTATGCACTGTGACGAGACATTTTCCCCTGTTGTTGGTGTTTTACTGAGCTGTGAAGCTTCCTCAAGTTCTACCCTTCCTAAAGTCGGACCTGTGGACTTTATGTCACTTAGGCCGAGAATCCATCCGGGCTGATCTAGGGTCTGGCCAGAAGGAAGCCATGTCTCAAGGACAGTCAGCAACAGAAAATGAAGTAGGATGCTAGAGACCCAAGGGCTGGGGGCAGTCAGAATTGAGTTTGTGGGACAGTTCCACCGTTAATCTGGCTGTCTTCAGCTATTAAGCCATGAGGGATGGGGCGCTGGAGAGGCTGTTCTACAAAGAACTCTTACTTTTTAACAGGCCCAGACTCCATGTATTTTGTCTATGATGACCTCATTCTTTAAGCTTGAGTATTATGACTGATTATTTTTAGCCTTCCTTTGTGGGACCATTTGACCCAGTCCTTAAACCGTGATCATTTTGAATTGAGTTTCAAACTTTGAAAGTGCAAGGATTTAATTTTAGAGGTTCTAATATCCTAACTCTCCATGTAGGCTTCTATATACTGGCAGCAGACAGCTGTTGACTTTCCCTTCTCTACCTTGCTGTTAATTTAAAGGGAGTATGATCTTCCATCTGATAAAGCAGGTTTGAAACATTATTTTATTGCTATCACTTGCGTGTTTCCCCCCTCCTTCGTGACTTTCTTGGATAACCTTTTTTTCACTATTCATACTTTGGAATTTATAATTGCGGTCAAGGGTTTTGGTGACTGAAAGTACTGTACTCAGTTTCAGGGTGCAGCTATTTGCACAGAAAGGAGCCATTATGCTAGATTAAAGTTTCAGAACTTGGTAAAGAATCAGGTTGTAATGTCTGTCGTGTCTGAATGCATTTCTGTAACAGATATGCATCAACTTTATGTTGGGGGGAAAAAAACCCACAGGAAAGAGAGATTGTAAGTCCAAATCATGTCTTCCGTTTTTCTCTTCTGTATTTCCTGACCACTTAGAAAAGCTCACAGGCCTGTGAAAAGACAGGAGCAGGCTATTCTTTTTTCAAGGTTTACAAATTAAGTGCTTGATTTTTAATGTATGCTCTCCACTGTTTTGATTTTGATTCAATGTTTGAAGATGTGCCTTTTATTGGGTGATGTTAATTCTCGAATGTAGTAATGTTTCACGATTGTAATGTTACATGATCATGGGTGTGGCATTTTCTAACAAATTATGTGACAAGAAAGTAGTTTTCATAAAACTTGTGGCTCTGATTGCACAGTTCCACTTGCTAAAGCAAAGGGCACTTTCTTTCAAGGCTACTTCAGAACTGGTCTTTGTACTTTCTGTATGCAATGGAAGCAGTTATGTCCACATGTCATGGGCAGCCCTCTGCGTACCGTGAGAAAGTTCAAAGACTGTTGACAGAAAGTCTAAGGGAACTCGGAATTTCATTTTTGTAATGGTAACCCCCCCCCAAGATTTTCTCCAAGAAATAAATTATTTTGTATTTTATAACTTAAAAGCAGCTAGTAGTACATTTCTGAGATATAGCAGGAGACCAAAACATTTTTGGAAAGAGAATAAATATATGAACAGAGACTGGTTGTTTTATTTTCAGTGTGCTGAGTAGACTATTTATTTTGTGAGTGGATGTGATGAAGTAAATATTCAGGTGTTCAGTTTATGATTAAGAGTGGAATATAGATTTCTTTGGAGTTATTAAATCCACAATGTCTTTCACATAACGGACAGATCAAATGTAAAAGAAGAAAATTTTCACATAGCTTAGCTTGGTTTCTGGTGCTGTTGACCTGCAGAAGAATATACTTTTGCAAATACAGGTGAATGTTTTGCAATTTGTGTATATAAGAAATTGTAGGCATTAAAATATTTTATTGATAATTTTTACTGGTTTTCATTTATTGATCTAAACTTGAAGCTACTCCTTATCACCTGGAACACTGCCCCTGTAGACTTGGTAGGTTCAGAAGTCAGGCTTGTCCCTTACATTCTTGAGACTCTTCAAGCTGCCCCCGATTTCTCTTCCTCCAGCTAGAGTGGGTGCTGGAGAAGTAGCTCAGGGTCTCAGAGCGCTCTTGCTCTTGCGGAGCACTCCGGGTCCAATTCCCAGCACCATCGCGGTAGCTCACAACCAACCATGCGTGATGCCTGTTCCAGGGCATCTGACACCGCGTCCTGGCCTCCGCTAGTACCAGGGGTGCAGGCAAAACACTCAAAACAAAATAATAACTGAAAGTGGTTAGGGCAATGAACTCTCGCTTTGTGGCTCAGGGTTTTGAAAGTTTATTGACATGAAAGACAAACAACAGAGCTGGTATGTAATTCCTCTTGTCAGAATTATCAGGTTCAAATCCCCTATAACAAAGTAAGTTTGAGGAGCTGGAGAAATGGCTCAGTGGTTAGAGCACTCGGTACCACCATGAAGACAGGAATAACATGTAGAGCACCACAAAATGAGCACCCTGCACCCACTTGTAAGCCCAGCTCCAAGAGTGGCAGAGACAGGGTTACTGGGGCTGACTGGCTTTCAGTGTAGCCTAGAAAACAAAAGCCTCCAGTTCAGGAAGAGACTTGGCCTGGAAGGCATAGAACAGTGATAAAGGAGGACACCCAGGGAGTGCCTTGTGGCCTTCCTCAGTATGTGCACTCACAGGATGGATGGATGGGTGGATGGATGGATGGATGGATGGATGGATGGATGGATGGGGTGGGGGTGGATGGATGGATGGATGGATGGAGGGGGTGGGTGGGTGGATGGATGGATGGATGGATGGGGTGGGGTGGATGGATGGATGGGTGGATGGATGGAGGGGGTGGGTGGGTGGAGGGTGGGTGGATGGATGGATGGAGGGGGATGGATGGATGGATGGGGTGGGGGTGGATGGATGGATGGATGGATGGATGGATGGATGGATGGATGGATGGAGGGGGATGGATGGATGGATGGGGTGGGTGGATGGATGGATGGATGGATGGATGGATGGATGGGGTGGGGGTGGATGGATGGATGGATGGGGTGGGGATGGATGGATGGATGGGGTGGGGGTGGATGGATGGATGGATGGGGTGGGGGTGGATGGATGGATGGATGGATGGATGGATGGATGGATGGGGTGGGGGTGGGTGGATGGATGGATGGATGGGGTGGGGTGGATGGATGGATGATGGAGGGGGATGGATGGATGGATGGATGGATGGTGGATGGATGGATGGATGGATGAATGGATGGATGGGGTGGGGGTGGATGGATGGATGGATGGATGGGGTGGGGTGGATGGATGGATGGATGGGGTGGGTGGATGGATGGATGGGGTGGGGGTGGATGGATGGATGGTGGGTGGATGGATGGATGGATGGATGGATGGGGTGGGTGAATGGATGGGAGATAGTCCTTAGGAAAGCACACGGGGCTAGTGGACACACCCATGCATACAGAGAACGCAGATAATCTGACCCACTACAACGTGCTGATCTAGGTCATGTGAGAAGCATCGTGTCTAGAGTCCTAAATTAGTAAGAATTGCATTCATGGATCTTGGACTCTTTTTCCTTTCCACAGGAAGGGCAATCTTAGGGGCTAGGGCGATGGATTGCTGTGTAAAGTGCTTGCCAACAAGTGGGTCTGAGTTCAGGGCTGCAGCCCGCACATAAAGGGAGGCATGGTAGCATACATCTGTGACCCCAGCATGGCATTGCAAAGGGGTGGATTTTGTGGCTCACTGGCTGGCCATGCTAATCCAAATGGCAAACTGCAGATTCAGTGGGAGACTGTCTCAAAAATAAGGTGGAGGATGTTAGTTAACACCACACGTTGACCTTTGGTCTCCATGCAGGTGAGTGCACAAATACACAGCATAATTCCTGGTGCAGAACCTCTTAACTAATGGTAAGAATGCCAAATGAAATGTTTTCTGTGCAAAGTACAGGGCTGCTTTGCTGGGCACATCTGTTCTCTTGAAGAGTGGAGCCATCAGTCACCAAAATACGTCTCCCTCCTTTCTCCCTTCCCACCAGCACCTCACCCATCGCATTTTCAGAAGGTTTAAGATCCCAGAGCTCAGATTCCTGACTTACTGACTGCTTATCATATGCTTAGCTTCCCATCCCTGGACTCAAATTCACTGCATCGTGTTGAGAGCTGAAGTTAGGTTTGTGTCTACGTATGTTGTCTTTAAAACGGTCATCAGAAGTCTGGGGTGACTTGGGTTAAGAGCACAACTCCCCAAGAGCTCTTGGAGAGGATCTAAGTCCATTCCCTGCACCCATGCTGGGCAGCTCACAAGCACCTGTAACAAACTCCAGGGGCATCAGAGGCCTCTGGCCTCTAAGGGCATTTACATTGGGATGTACAGACCTACACATATGAACCTATAATTAAACATAATAAAAATCAACCTATGAAAAGAATCATTGGACAACTTCACTTTGGAGGTGAGGGAGATACTCATCCAGCAAGACTGGTCTTGTTTGACCATTGCTTAGGGAAAAGGCATGTGTCTGCATGTCTGCTATGTTCAGGTCTGTGCTGGCAAGTCACCTGAGCCTCTCAGCTCCTCTTCGGCCACTTTAGAGTGAGGCAGTGTCCAGCTTCAGCTGATTTGCTAAGGGTTAAACTAACACCTTAGCTCTGGGAGGTGGTGGCACATGCCTTTACCCCCAGCACCTGGGAGGTGAGTTTGAGGCCAGCCTAGTCTACAGAGTGGGTTCTAGGACAGCCAGGACTGTTACACAGAGAAACCCTGTCTTAGAAATAAATAAATAAATAAATAAAACCACTGTAACATCTCTCCTCTGTATTTAAATGAGCCTCCCATGGGGCAATTTTTACTTTTGGGTTCTGGATTTGGCGTATATTATTTGGGAGTTGGGTCTAAAGCTCATTACTTATGATTACCCAACAGGGGACAATTCAAGAGTTGTCTTTGCCTTAGAGGCTTTGACAAATAGGACCTGGTCATCACCCACTCACTCCCACGTACCAATTCACCCTGTGTCTCTGGTCAGGAGAATATTGTCTTTGTTCATCTTAAAAAGTGTGGTAACTACACAGAATATGACAAAATAATGTGCGATTACTTTATGTGAAACCTACAACAGGAGCCGTCCAGTCGGGTGGTCCTCACAGCTGCATGACTTCGCCAGGGTCATCTTTGTTTGCTTCCAAAGGGGTCTAGGAGGGAGGGGGAAAACACACACACACACACGTCAGGAGACTGTAGAAGTGATCTGATCCCGTTACCCCAAAGCTCTGATGCTCGCCACCAGCGAGTGCTCAGCCCTGTGGGGACTGTCAGCTCAGCACAGAGGTGTCTGCCACCCGAGCCCCAGTTTGGGTTGGTTCCCAGAAGCGGGGTGATGTAGGAAATACTATTGAAGGCTAAACATTTTTTAAAGGTCTTGTCAGCGCTACGCAGATAAGCTTTGACCTCGGGCCACAAATACTCTCAACCTCCAGTGTTTGAAACATAATGTACGTGAGCCTGGGCGTGGGTGGCGCACGCCTTTTGTCCCAGCACTTGGGAGGCAGAGGCAGGTGAATCTCTGTGAGTTCGAGGCCAGCCTGGTCTACAGAGCGAGTTCCAGGACAGGCTCCAAAACGATACAGAGAAAGCCTGTCTCGGAAAACCAGAAAGTATGTGTAAAGTACATGAGATGCTTTGGTGTGGTTCACATGATAGCTGCATGCAGGAGGCCCGATAATCTCAGCAGTCAGGAGGTGGAGGAGGACCAATGCTAGCTCATCCCACTCACGTCGGATCTTTAAAAGTACATGAAAGAAACCTGGAAAGCTCCCAGTTCTGCGTAGCTAACAGTGGAAGGGAGCAGGCAAGTTATGTTATGGGAACTTTTCCTCAAATACTAAAGAGAATACGAGTTACTAGGGTTACATTTTCATGCTTCCTGAATTAATGCCAGGGACTCTTTGGAAGTAAGAAAAAAGTCAAAAGTACACTTACCCCTCCTGGGGGATATTTATATCCCTTCCACATCGTTCCTGCAATGAGAACCATCCATAAGACAACGATCATTGTGGGCCTTCTTGGCTGCTGCTGGTGGGGAGCGGTTATTGGAAGTCCTGGTTCTATTCACAGAGTCCTGGGAATCTGTCTGGCTTCATTCCAGACCAGATGGTGGGTGGTCCAGCATGGCAGTTCCTGACCGGTGAACTTTGCGGTCTAGTCTAAACTAAATTGGCCATTTTGGGAGGCAAAACTCAGACAACAATTATGACATCAGTTCCTGTGACACTGAGGCCTCAGGGTGAGAGCGCCAATGGGTTGGCCGGGACAGAGGTGCGTTTGGATGAGAGAAACCCCAAAAGGGGGTACTCTCACACCTCAGTTTAGAACTTTCATAAGCCATTACATGATACGTATTGGCTTAAACTCATCAAGGGCAGGAAGAGGCTGTTGTGAATAACACATGAAAACCAGCGGCATTTATTGGGGGATGAACGCACTAGGTGGACAACAGCTTTAGGCTACCAAGTTATCTAAAGAAGTAACCTTGCACTTTGTAAAATGGCAATCCAGCCCTCATGCGGCCTAACCCTCCCTCCTAGACCCTCCCCTGGAAAGGACCAGAAGGAAGACATTGGTGACTTATGATGCTCTTCCACAGCGGGGGAAGCAAGCACAAAATAATTTCAGTGGCTTAGAGTCACATTCTACGACAGTGGCTTGGCTAAGCAAGTGTCACGTCCCCCCCCCCCCACACCCACACAGTGTGACAGCATTGAACCAATGAGGCTGAAGGAGAACCAGAAGCCAGCTATGGTTTCCTTACTACTCCCCGGGGCTGGGGCCTCCATCCCCTGCCTTCTGCAGCAGCTTCGCCCCAAACCCTTCTGCTCTTGGGTCAGCACAGTAAGAGTTCCAAGAGGACCCAGGTGGCGGTGGCGGATGCCTTTAATCCCAGCGCTCAGGAGGCAGAGGCAAGAAAGTAGATCTCTGTGAGTCTGAGGCGAGCCTCGTATTCAAAGTGAGTTCTAGGACAGCCAAGGCTATGGCAACTGCTCTGAAAAACAGATGAAATGGACTGCTGGAAGCCCAGGAGAGGGTTTGCTGAAAGGCTATCACCCTCTGTTTCCAGTGTGAGATGTTCAGAGGTCTGGCTTGCACACTCACACACACACACACACACAGATGGTTGTGTGGTGTTATGTGTACCCAGTACCCAAGGTCCCTGTCACCAATCAATGCTTGCTGATAGGTACGCATTTCACTGAGTTAAATTTGTAGTTTACTAATATTCATTTGGATCCCCAAATGTGATGTTCACAAAAATAGTAAACGATAAAACTCACACTCAGAGGATTTAAGCCTCTCGAGTTCACACAGTAAGTTGCAAAGTTAGGTGTTGATCTCCGGTTTATGTCAACAACAATAGTTTCACAAATCCCCAGATGGGGCATTACACGCGCTAACCCTGAAATGATCCGTGTGAGACAGTTACTAACAACCATGCTGACCGAGCCGGTTAAATGCCTGTACATCTTTCTATCGAGGCCATACCAAGAGTGGGTTTAAGCCTCCAAAATGTCTCTTGATGGGAGATGTCATTCTGTATATGTTTCTCATACTGGTTAATAATAAAGCACTGTTGGCCAATAGGAAAGGAAGATAGGAGGGACTAGAAGACAAGGAGGAAATAGGAAGTAGTAAGGAGGAGTCAAGATGGAGAGTCTGAAGAAAGCAGTATGCCGCCGGCTCCCCGGTAAGAGAAATACATAGATCAGCAGAAATGGGTTAATAATTAAGGCAGAGCTAGCCGATAAGAAACAAGTAACCGGGCCAACAGTCTCTTAGTGCCCAGCTCCAATGTGCAGTGCTTCCAAAGACAAAAGCCACAATTCCATCAGTTGGGGGGGCGGTCACAGCAGTGAAGGATTTGGGGTGACCTAGTAACATCTGTTCTCCTGCAAAACTCAGCATGTTTTCAAGATAACACATGACATTTTGATTTGCACTTTATCTCAGTTTCAGCTTGCACAAACATAATCACTCTGGTTAAAATGTCTGGGTCACTGTCGGGAAGTGTCGCAGGATACGTCTATTATGGCTGTTCCAGGGTAGAAGGCTGAGGATGGTCAAAGTAGGCACAAAATAAAGATGTGACAAGATGGCATATTCCTGGTCATTTCAATCTGAGCTGTGTATGACTATATCCCTGACACTCAGGAGGCTAGCCTGACGTACGTAATGAGCTCCAGGGCTACATGGCGAGTCCTTGTCTCAAAAATGGAAGAGAAAAGGAGTAAGGAGATGAGAGAGGAAAGTGAAAGTAAAGAGAAAGGTTTCCACGATCAAAGTCTGCTATACACATGGGTATATGGACTTTAATATACCTGTTATATGTGTGTGTGTGTGAGATGAAATGTTTCATACAATTAACACATATGCTACTATCAAATAGTGTCTGTGAAAGAGTGGAATAAAACGGGGGATTTGATCAGAAGGAACCCTGTGAGGGCATGGTTATTGACAGGAAACCGACTCAGCCTGCTTTCGCCAACAGTACCCCCAGTCCTTTGCCCTGACTCACATCTCACGCCATTCCCCCTCCTCCCCAAAAGGATAAAACGTCCCCGGAGACTGCAGAGCCTTCTACGGATGGGGACTCAGCCCAACAGACCTGACTCCCCACTCACAGCAGCAGCAGCTCCTCCTCCAAAGCTTGACTCCTCCGTCGAGCCTTGTTCTCCCATACAGGCAACCTCTCTTTCCACCTTAGAGTCGGAGGCTGAGTCAGAAAGAAAGTTAGAGGTAGACAGGGCCCCACTCACTGACACCCCCCCCAGTAAGTCAGTGTGACTGGAGGAACTCCTCAAAGAATAACCCCCTGCCCCCAATCAGTGTCTGAAACAGAAAGGGACTGCTCAAAGAATAACCTACCCCTCCCTCACCCCCAATCAGTGTGCGAAACAGACTCCTCGGCTACGTGACCTGAACCTCTGAAGTTAAGTCACTGTGACCAGCAGAACCACCAAAAAATGCTGTTAAAAAGAAAAACAACCAAAACAAACAAACTTGTAAAAATGTCACAAAGCCTGGATACAAGCGACATTATCCAAGCAGGCGGGCAGCGGGGGACATTAAACCCTCCAAAGAAGGATGCCCCTAGGAGATGAGAATATACTTTCGCATCCTGACTTCCAGTTGGTTAAAAACCCTCAACTACCTTTTCCTGTTTGGTCAGAAATCCCAGGATGGGGACACGAGGCTGGGCCAGAGGTAGCAGGGATGCAAGGCTTGTGCTTACCATCGCCTCTGGAAATGTACCCATGTAGGATGCAAGCCCAACAAAAAGCATCCAGCCCAGCACGATCATCACTAAAAGAAAAAAATAATTTCTGAGCCACAATCACACGGTGAGGAGAGACTGTCCGCCAAGATCTTGACAAAGGAGCGAACTCATGAGACCTTCAGTTGATACACGTGTCGCATATTAGTTCTATTCCTTGGTTCCAAAGGATCCGAGACTCTCTAGTGAAGAAGTCGGAGTCTGAGAAGGCATTGTGACATCACTGGTCCTGTAGCTTGGATTCAATACGCCATAAATACATTCCCCCAGGCAGCCCCCCGGCACCGTTAAGTTCGCGTCCATTGCTGCACGGCACTACCGATTGGAACAACCCCATTTCACTAGCGGGGGAATCAAAGTTCAGAGAGCCTAAATGACTTACACCGGGGGCACCAGGGTCCACTACCATGTGAGAGCAGATTTGCGAAGCTGTGCCGCTGTGACAGATGCCAATGAACCAAACCGAGAGATGTCCGGGAGAAGGTACACCTCTCTTGTTTTATTTTATTGTACTTCATTTTGAGACAGGGCCGCATGTACTCCAGGATGACCTCAAACTTGCTGGATAGGTGACACTGTCCTTGAACACCCCAGCCCATTTCTTCCACCTCCCTCTTATTTTTATTCCTACAGGACCTCTCCTCCTGTCTTTAAGATGGGGTTATGGGATCAAAAGTGTATCAGATTACTGGGGCTGAAGAGATGGCTCAACAGTTAAGAGCACGGGCTGCTGTTCTAGAAGGATTTGATTCCTAACATTCAGAGGGTTCACACCTGCTTGTAACTCCAATCCCTCTTCCTTCCGAAGGCCCTTGTACACATACGGTGCATATAGACTCTCAAAAGCACACATAAACACGAACGAATCGTTTATTTCTATTTTATTTGCATCAGGAGGGGAGTTTTGCCTACATGTATGTCTGTGTACCACTTGCAGACTGTTGTGAGCCACCGTGTGGGTGCTGGGAATTGAACCCAGGTCCTCTGGAAGAACGGGCAGCGCTCTTAACCGCTTAGCCATCTGCCCCAAATAAATAAATTAAAAATAAAAAGCCAATCAGATTACATCACTCTTTTCTACTTAACTGTCTCCCAGTGGCTCCTCTTTGTTAGTGATGGCTGAGAAAGAAAACAGCAGTCCCTGACATATATATGAAGCCTGATACACACACACACACACACACCAAGCTTATTACATAGCCAAGGGCAGCATTGACGGAATTCGACCTGTGGCTTCCAGCTGGATCAGTCCGTCCTACTAGTGGACAGAGACATCCCACAGAATACTAACACTAAACAAGGTCCCTGAGACCATGGTAAAGTGAGACACAGCAGGGACACTTGATCGTCTTGCCTAAACAGAGATGGCAACAAGGAAATACGAAACAGCCCCCTTTCCACTAAGCTACACGAGTGCTGCTACCCCGCCAGTCAGAGCCTTCTCATCATCCCATCATCTTATGCAGGGTCTTCATCCGCAAATTACTTCATCGGCACACAGCCCACAGGGAGTCTCCTTTCCTCACAGCTAAGTGTCCAAATCCTGTAACAGAATTCGAACGCTTCACTCACCATCTGCATGAGCTATACTAATGTCCCTCACCAACCAGTGTATGTGTGTGCAGAAATATACAAGGCATAATTAGAATCTTATGTGGCTTGAGGACGGATGATCTATAACATTGATTTTTAAATGTGGTGGTATGCTTTATTATCTATAGGATAGGATTACCCTATGGTAAGCGGTGTTATAAGGTCGTTTGTGAGATGAAAGCCATTTTGCCATGCATAGGCCAACACAAGGTTGATGTATTTTGATCCTAAGCATAGCTTACTAGCCATTGTAACTATCTTGTTTGCGACACTTGTCAGGGAAGAGGATCTAACTTCCGCGCACTTGAGTTTTGGTCAGTCATGTCAAAATTATCTTTAATTTATTATTACTTTATGTGCTGCCAAGTAAGTGTATGTAAGCGCACCACGTTCATGCGGTGCCTGTGAAGGCGAGAAGAGGCCATGAGGTCATCTGCAGCTGGAGTCACAGACGGTTGTCATGCGGGTGCTTGAGAATCCAACTCCTCTGTCCTCTGGAGGAGCAGCAAGGGCTGCTGAAACTTCCTCTCTGCAGTCGAAATTCTTGACTCTTAGTAGGAGTTAACCAGTCTTTTTATCATCTGCCTCAGTAGCTCAGGTATGACAAGACTCCTCTAGATTTCTCCCTGTCTACTCCGAAACTTTGATTCTGAACATCCAAACCCAACTACAATTCTTGGCTTTGACAGTTGGTTCGCCGCTCGCATTCTGGGCTGAAACCAAGTCAAGTCTTCCCGGAAATTCGCACGCTTGCTTGCACCTGTTTGCTCATGGGGTCTTCCCAGCTAAGCTTCCCTGGGCAAGCAGGGGTGTGTTTTGCATTTGTTTTTGTTTTGTCCCTCCGGCTTGCTTCCAGTCGCCTGCTTTTGGGCGAAGCCTGGGCTCCGGGTACCGCCCGGGCGTGCATCCTCACGGGAGTGCGCCCGCGGGAGGGGCGTGGACCGTCCTGTGCGGATGTTTGGGCCTCGGCGGCCCCCGTCCGCGGCGCGGCGGCTGCGCGCGCAGGGCGGCGGCACTGCCGACCATGGAGTTCGACCGCGAGGGCGTGCGGCGGCTGCTGGGCAAGGTGAGTGTGCACGGGCGGCGGGAGGGCGGGCTGGCGCGGCTCCCACCCGCCCCACGGCCCCCTCCCGCGTCCTTTCCCCCCCCCAAGCCTGGACACGCCGGCTCACACTGCCGCCCGGGCTGGCCGCGAAGTTGCGGCCATCCTCCTGCCTCAGCTCCCGGTGCTGGGGCCCCCGGGCAGAGGTGGGGAGTTCTCTGCTCCGTCCGCATGCAGTCCGGGCCCCTTGTTAGAAACCCCGCCGGTTCGGATCGCCCTTGCAAGAGCTGGCTTTCCTGGCCGTGGGCATCTGAGAGCTCCAAGAGTTAAATCCTGGCCGTAGTCGGTTCAGACAGTTGGCTTTGCAGTCCGAGGTGTGGGTTGCTTGGTTGCGTTTGGTTGCCCCGCAGTGTGGTCAAGGCTGCATCCCCTCCAACTCAAGGCAACACTTCTGCCTCAGCCAGCCCTGAGCGTTGGGGTTGCAGGCTTGAGACACTGGGCGTGGTGGCCACGCCTTTAATCTCAGCACTCAAGACTCTGTGAGTTCCAGGCCAGCCAGGGCTACATAATAAGAACTTGTCTCAAAATACAAAAAAAAAAAAAAAAAAAAAAAAAGAGAGAGAGAGAGAGAGAGGTCTCCCTTTTGAAGCACAGGAATGTTTATAGCAGAATTATATGAAAATGAAGTATCTGAAACAACCCAAGTGTTCTCTGACAGGAATGTTCTTTAGGAATGTTCCCTAATTGCTATATTCTATTTCCTGATGAACCATCATAAAGCATATATTTAGCCCGGACTGTGGTGGCATACACCCTTAATCCCAGCACGTGGGAGGCAGAGGCAGGTGAATCTCTGAGTTCAAGGCCAGCCTGGTCTATAGAGCTGGTTCCAGGACAGCCAGATTATTACACAGAAAAACCCTGTCTTGAAAATCCAGTGTGTGTGTGTGTGTGTGTGTGTGTGCATGCATGTGTGCGTGCATGTATGTATAGACACATATATATTGAATGCTATTAATTTTAGATGTAACCAGTGTATGTGTGTGCTACTAGGGACGTTATAGCGAAGGATATAGTGCTAGAGTACCACAAGTCTAGGGAGTGGATATTATTTCCCTTGGCAGGGAAGAAAAATAAGTTAAAAGAAGTTACATGATGTCTGCAGGGCTACAAGACAGGCAGGAGGAGGCAGTTCTCCTCTTGTGGCAAACTTGCTGATATTGATTTTCCCCTAGCAACCTAGGATACAGGACTAGAGGTGGGAGGGAGAGTCAGGATGTCTCTAATGAAGGAGGCATTCCAAAGAGAGTCAGGGACCCACAGGATGGTTAGACACCCGCCACGACCATGGCAGCCTTGAATTTGGTCCCAAATGGTGGCAGGAAAGAACCAACTCCCGGAAGTTGTCCTCTGCCCTCCACATGTCCACCCACGAATATAGAACTACACTAAATAAATAAATTAAAATGTAATTTTTAAAAAAATACATGTTTCAGTAGTGATGAGTGGTTCATCCTGTGCTGTCTCTTTGGCTTTCGGGGATACTTAGAGGCATTTAGATTGTACTAATCACGCATAGGTGTTGGGGTTAAGTTTGGGCTTTACTACTTGGGATGTGACTTTGCAAATTGCATGGATTCTCGGGTTTTGTTTGTTTTTATAAAGTAGAGCAGTTGTAAACTCTCCTTACTCCTTAGCACTTGGTGATGCACACCCGTGATCCTAGCGTTTGCGTGGCTGAGACAGGGAGGTGGCCGAGACAGGGAGGTGGCCAGCTCGAGGCCAGCCAGAGCCACAGAGTGAGGGCCTGTTTCGATTGGTAATGAGTGGAACACTGCTGGCGTCTGCAGCGGTAAAGCCCCGCGCAGGGCCTGGCGTACATCAGGCCTGAGTCCTGTTCACAGCTCTGTTTTCATCGCGTGTTCATGCTTCTCGTTTCAGTACAAGTTCAGGGATCTGACTGTGGAAGAGCTGAAGAATGTGAACACGCACTTCCCACACTTCAGATATTCTGTGGACACCTACGGTACAAGTAGCATCCTGCACCGCACCCTCTAATCCTTGCTGCCTTTTTTAGATTACTAATTACTTGGTGTAAAGAGCTTCCAAATCTCAGGACTTGCCATGTAGCCAGGGATAGACATGGACTTGTGATCCCTGTCCTCCATCTCCTGAGTGTTGGGATTGCAGGCAGACACCTCCATTCCCGGTTTTCTTTGGTCACGGAGGCTGAAGCCAGGACTTCATACCTACTAGCCAAATACTCTACCAACTGAGCTACGCTCCGGCCCTTTTGTGGTTTTGAGATGGATATGTACCCCCTGGCTGGCCTGGTACTCATTATATAATATAAGCTGGCTTTGAGCTCGTGGCAATCCTGCCTGTACCTCTCAAGGGCTGGGGTTACAAGTGTAGGTCACCATGCCTGGCAAGCTGCATGCCTCTTAAGAGGGGAAGCTGGGCTTCAAACTTGGATTTCAGTGTCCAAGTGTTACGTTCTTACATTTCTCTCTCTTAAGATGATCTATTTAGGCATTTCTGTATGTGCAGTCACATCCTTTAATTACTGTTCACTCTGTTCCTCACCGACATTTTGGAACTTTTTTTTTCTTCTAGTTTTCAAAGATACTTCCCAAAAAGACCTGCTGAATTTCACTGGGACAATTCCTGTGATGTACCAGGGTAAGCACAGGGGCTGAGGGAACTGGGACCTCTCTGCGGGAGCAGCCCACTTAACAGGAGCTTCGTTCCTTGAGGCACACCGCTCTGTTCTTATGTGCGCCTGAGATCTGTCAGGGAAGGCCTGCATTGATGTTAATTCTGCTTACCGAATGCTCGTCAGTAGTTGTTCAGTAGGCTGGTAGGGTCAGCACAGAAGAAGCTCCAGTTAAAAATAGCTCCCTGAAGCAGTGGCCACGGTCCCACCGCTCTGCATTTGCTCTTGCTCTGTGTGAAGTAGGACGTTTGTGATCCTGGACCCAGAGCTCTGAGACGGGGGAGTCTCAACAAGAGAAATGTCATTCATTCATTCGTGGTACAGATCAGCCCAGAGAGAGCACCACCTGGAGTGACTAATACATCATAACTAATGCTAGAAATTCCCAGTAAGTGTTCCTCCTGACTTAGTTTACTTGATTGCTGACTGGAGGGCATAGGAGTAAATGAACTCGACAGGAGGAGCTGGTGCCTGAGAAGAGGATTTTGGGAGACCCAGTCAGATAGGAAGAAAAATCTCTAAAGAAAGGGTTCAGCATTGACAGTGAGAGTTTGGAGGACTTTTTAAAATATCATGCATTTCCCTGTGTTAATTTCTTGACCAGGGCAAGCGTACCTACTTCCTGTCTCCCCAGCCAGTGATGTGTGGAGGCTTTTTTCTGCCTATGGTTGGAGATGAAAGCCTTGGCCAGAGGCTGCAGAGGCTGCAGAGTGGGAGGCAGGGCAGGCAGGGCACATCTGTGTTTCCTTCCTTCTCTCCTGCCCGACCTCAGCCGTTTTCTGCCTGTCACTCATGCCTGTGAGTTGTGTTCCCTACTTTCCTTGGTTAGATGCTAAGAAGGAAGGGAAGGGAATGTGTTGAAACTGGTTCAGGTCATTTATTTCGAGTTAGAGGATACATTTTTTTTTTTGTCTGTTTTTGTTTTTGTTTTTTCAGGCAGGGTTTCTCTGTATTGCTTTGGAGCCTGTCCTGGAACTCTTATTTATATGATAGACTTATTTAGCAGCTAGTATATTAGGCATGATACCTGATGTTGGGGATATAGAAACAAATGAGAGAGAATTTACGCTGGAGTAGGAAAGCAGGCTTGATAAGTAAATAATTCCAGTGTAGAATACATACAGAAGTAGAGGAGCTACAGTATCTCTGCTTGGGATGGGCAAAGGAACTACATGGGAAGTATTTTGTGTCCCAGGCTTACAATACAGCACGTCCTGTAAATTGCTTCTGAATTGAAAAGTTGACTGCTGTTGGTTTCACTGTGTTAATGCTGGTGCTGTGGTGGGAGCCTCTTCCCAATGTAGAGAAGATAAAAAGCAGGATGATTTCCACCCATCCTTTACATACAAACTTGGATACCCTTTTCCTTTTATTTCAGTACTTAGGATTGAACCCGGGCCTCACACACACTGGGCAAAGGCTCTACAGCTGAGCTACATATCGGCCCCCTTTTTATTTTGAGGCGAGGTCTAGACTGGCTTCAAACTTGCAACCCTCCTCCCTTAGCATCATTAGTAAAATTGTAAGCTCTTACCGCCATGCCTAGCTACCTACTTCTAAAATCCCATCTAGCTGCATTATACATGCATACGTATATGTCACGATTGTTTATTTGTCTCAAATAGGTAATACATACAACATTCCCATTCGCTTCTGGATCTTGGATTCTCACCCTTTCGCTCCGCCCATTTGCTTCTTGAAGCCAACTGCAAACATGGAAATCTCAGTGGGAAAACATGTGGATGCCAAAGGCAGAATATACTTGCCCTATCTCCAAAACTGGAGCCATGTAAGATCAACCTGGATTTTCTCTAAGTTTTATTTTTCTGATTATTTATCTTTGATCTTGGTAGTACGAGTAAACATACAGTGTCTTCTTTCCTTTCTTATTGTTGTTTTGTTTTTGAGTCAGGATCTACCTTGTAGGCCGACCTCAAACTCAGAGATCTGCTGCCTCTGCCTCCCAAGTGCTGGGATTAAAGGCGTGCGCCACCACACTGGGATAATCTTTCAATTACATTCTTCATATGATCTTTAGAAATAGTTTGAAGTTAAGCTCTCTTGAGTCTCTGACGTTCCCAAAACACTGATGACATTCCCTGTACAGCTGCCTTCTCCAGGTCTGGGAGCCAGCCAGTGTTGTTTTATTATCATTTACCACTTAAGGGGGGGGGGTCTATAAAAATCTGTTAGCAAAATACTGGAACTCTACTTCCTAGTTCCTGCCTATTAATAATTCTTATGCTATGTAGAGATATGTGTAATTTTGCATGCCTTTTAACTTTGTGTAAGTTCATCATACACTATGTAATCTGAAATGTGCTTTGTTTAACTGAGTGTGTGTGGGTAATAGAGAAAGAGGGCCTGAAGCATGATAGGCAAGCACTCTGCTGCTGCGTTTTGTCTGTACTGGCCTTGGCCTGTGACCTTCCACCTCACTCTCTGAAACAGATGTGATTACCGTACTCCAGGCCAGGCCTGTACAGTCCTGTACTCCAGGCCAGGCCTTGCTCATTCCAGACAGACACTGTACTGCTCAGTTACACCCCTACCTGGCATATTATGTATTTATTGCATGTGTTTATATGTGCACATATGGTGTGTATATGACATGGCATGTGTGTGGAAGTCAGTTGTTCATCATGTGAATCCCAGAGATCGAACTCAGATTGTCGAGCTTAGCAGCAAGCACCCTTGCCTGCCAAGCTCTTTTACTGGCCCCTTGTTGTTTGTTTGTTTGTTTGTTTGTTTGAGGCAGGGTCTCACGCTGAACTGGGGTCTTCTGATTGGCTAGGCAGGCCTGTCATCAAGCTCTGGGGATTCTCCTTCTCCAGGGTTAGCAAGCACACATTGTCACCTTAGCTTTCAAACGGCTGCTGGGGATCTGACCTCAGGTCCAGTCTTGTACAGCAGACGCTTAGTTGCCTGCGCCATCTCCTCAGCCCTGTCTCTTCTTTTTGAACTGTTTTCATAAAACCGTCTTCAAAATATATTTCGATATCTGTGTTGTTTCAGGATCTTCCCTTTAAGATTTATTTTATAGGGGCCAGAGGAGTAACTCAGCGGTGAAGAGCACTGACTGCCCTTCCACAGGATCTGGTTCAATTCCCAGCACCCACATGGCAGCTCATAACTGTCTGTAGCTCCAGTCCCAGGGCATCCCCCATTCTCATAACTGTCTGTAGCTCCAGTCCCAGGGCATCCCCCATTCTCATAACTGTCTGTAGCTCCAGTCCCAGGGCATCCCCCATTCTCATAACTGTCTGTAGCTCCAGTCCCAGGGCATCCCCCATTCTCATAACTGTCTGTAGCTCCAGTCCCAGGGCATCCCCCATTCTCATAACTGTCTGTAGCTCCAGTCCCAGGGCATCCCCCATTCTCATAACTGTCTGTAGCTCCAGTCCCAGGGCATCCCCCATTCTCACACAGTCACAATAGCAATGCACAGAAAACAAAAATAATACATGCATCGTTTAAAAAAGATATATACATATGAATGTTTACTTGCATATATGTATGTGAATCCCATGTATGCCTGACACCATGGAAGCCTGTCTGGGCATCAGATCCCCTGGAACTGGAGTGATGGGCAGTTGGGTGAACCCCAGTCCTCTGCAAGAGCAGCCAGTGCTCTAACTGCTGAGCCGTCTCTCCAGCCCCTCCCTCTTTCTTTTGTAAGGGAATACACAGTAGAAGATTGAGGGATAAAGGGCTCCCGTCGATAGTTTATTTTTGCGTGTTTCAGGAAATAGATGTGGGGTAGAATGAGGGTTACCAGCTGGATGGCAGATCTGTGCTATTTTTGCAGCTTCTCTGTTAGTTTAAAATGACTTCAGTTCCAGGACAGCCAAGGCTACACAAAGAAATCCTGTCTTGAAGAGCCAAAAAATAAAGTAAAAGTAAACCACACATGGAGCCACTTACATGCAACAACAATGTAAGCAAACATACAGTTAAAGCTGCATAAAGTGAGCTGTACCATGTAGAATATTATTATACCATTGAGGCTTCCCTCTGCTTTTAGCATGTGAAGTTTCTCGTGGCTCTCTCATTATTTAAAATTCTGTGAAATACTTAAAAAAAAAAAAAAAGACATGGGATGGCTGCCAGGCATTTTTCGCTATACGTAGATCTAGCATGCAAAGTGTGTGCTGTTTTTGTTAGTGGTATGACCTCAGAGGCTGTGGGTGTAGCTCAATGTGAAGTGCTTGCCTAACACACACGAGGCTGTGAGTTCGGCTCCCGGCGGTGAAGAGGAAAGAAAACAGGCAGGGGCTGTAGTGAAGGTGAAGAGCAAACAGGTCCTCCATAGGAAGGAAGTCTGGGGGGAGTCGGTATGCATAGGTTTTCAACTGCGCATTGTTCAAAGATCGCCTTGACTGACTGACGATATAAAAGCTGTGTTCTCTAGAAAAAGTGGTGTGTAACTTTTCCCTTTGCCTGTATTCTTCAGCCTAAATCTGTCATTGTTGGATTAATTAAAGAAATGATCGCCAAGTTTCAAGAGGAACTTCCTCTTTATTCGGTGGCATCATCCAGTGAAGCCCAGCAGGCGGACTTGCTGGCCTATATTTCAAAACTCACTGAAGGTTTGTATTGTCAGTCAGAGCACCATGAAAGTAAAGGAGTTAGTTCCTCAAAAAAAAGCATTCTGTACTCTGTGCTACTTAAATTCAATAAATAAGTGTGTGTGTGCGCGTGTGTGTACATAAATAAATTCCTGTATATGAGTCATAAGGCATTGCCACAGAGTTCCAATTAAAGCTTGTGAAAATATAAAAATGTTACTCTTACATAGACAGATAAAATAGTTCTTGCTTTGTTCAGAGCCCCTTATAAATTAATTATCCAAACCTTTGTCATTCATGCTTCTGTAGCTTTTTGGCTTATTCAGTATATGGAACCAGAGTCTGAGTTTTCTTTTTGGGGGTAAGACCAACTACTCATGCCTAGAAATTTTCAGTAGGATTTTTGTGAATGTTGAGGTCAGAGGTCAGTGTCGAGTGTCTTCCTCCGTCTTTTACTAGCAAATAACAATTGGGCATAATATGGGCTTTCAGTATGACATTTTCATACATGTAAACAATGTATTTATTGGTGTTTTGTTTGCATGTATGTCTGTATGAGGGTGATGGATCCTGCGCTCTTAACCAGCCCCAAATAAAAAGTTTTAAATGTTTATAATACTGTCTTTAAAAAGGAGACCCTCAATGTAAAACAACATTCAATATAAGGCTCCCGTTTTTTCCTGGGGAGAGGGAATGCAATGTGTTTGTTAGTTTGAGATGGGATCTCAGGTGATTCTGACCGGCCTCAAACACTGTGTAGCTGAAGATCACCTTGAACGCCTGACCTTCCTGCCTTCTCCACGTTGCTGGGATTACAGACATGCCCGGAAATGCCAGCCTCCTCCCCTTGCGCCTCCTGCTCCCTATACAAGGTGTCACCATGCGCCCCAGGCTCAGCCTCAGTCTCCCGGTTGCTGGGATTGTAGGAGTGAGCTGCCATTCTTGGTTTCTGTCCTTGCCTTCGTTAGTTCAGCGAGTTGTTTATTTTTTTAATCTATAGAATCTCTACCAGAGCTTTTGAAGTTTGTTTATTTTTAAGATGATAGAAAGGGTTTTTTGGAGGGAAGGGACAGGGGAACAAGTCATGCTATGTGGTTCAGGCTGGTCGTGAACTTGCAATCCTACCTCGGCTTCTTGAGTGCTGCGATTATAAATTATGCCACCTCACTGAGCTTGTAAAATGTTGAAAAGATTTTTTAATATTACTTTTAATTTTCAAGATGAACTTTTTTTTCCCTCTAGGTGTTTCAGACATAAATTCAAGGGGCTGGACAAATCATGAGAATAAAATGCCCAACAAAATTACTGTGGTCGGAAGTGGAGATTTGGGTATTGCCTGCACATTGACAATTTCAGCAAAGGTAGGTGAACCTAGTGGCTGGAAGCGCTTCTATACTTTTTCATTAGACTTTAGTTTTTTTTTTTTTTTTCTTTTTCCATTTTTCATGCGTGTGTATATGGAATGTGTGTCTAGGCATTTCTGGGAATGTGTAAGTACACATTGTACACATTGTGGTACTTACACACGTGGTACATGGACAGAAGCGTTTTTATGCATTTGGAAACCTGAGGTTAATGTCAGTCGCTGTTCTACTTTATGCATCAAGGAGCAGGGTCTTTCAGTCAAACTCAGAGCTGGACAGTATGGCTAGTCTCACCAGCCAGTTTACTCTGGGAACCCCCTCTGCCTTCTGAGGCTGCAATTAATTGTGGGCTGCCATTTCCTGTGCACATTTATTTGCATGGGTTTCTGGGGATCAGAACTTATAGTCCAGATCGTTACCAGGGTTTTGCTGTGCAGCCCTACCTGCTCTTAAATAGTCTTCCTTTCTCAGCCTCCAGAGTGCTGGGACCACAGCATTGACTGCCACGCCTGGCTTTCAGAGTGGCGACATTGGCATCCCCTAAGAATTGGCTAGAGATGCATCGTCCTCTGCTAGATCTTTATTTTCCTACAGCATGGTGATCAGCACCTCACAGGTGACTCGGCAGTCCGGTACAGCCTGAGCCCCCTTCTAAAGCTCTGTCTTGTTTGAAGCTTCTTGTCTTGTTTGAAGTGAATACCTGGGGGTCAGTTCTCATCTTGAGTATCTATACGTACTGTGTTATTTTTCACATGCACTAGTACTAAGTCTCAGACAAGCCTAAGAAAGACAAGGACAGTACCAACAACAGATACTCTGGCATTAAAAGTCAAAATTCAAAAGGAACGGTAGTGTACCTACCCAGTGCACCATGTTCCCTCTGCCATTCATTCCATGAAGAGAAGAAGTAGTTTGCCCCCTGAGTAAGCCATGCCACTCCAATAATGGTGTCTCGTACATGTCCTTCGTCACTGTCGCAGCAGGCCTCCTGGAGTCTTTCTCACTGAGCTCCTATAGAACGCGGTTCTTGTTCTAATTTCTCCACACAGGGAATTGCAGACAAGCTGCTCCTTTTAGACCTCTCAGACGGGACTAACCAAGGGACGATGGACCTTGATATCTTCAGCCTGCCTAATGTAGAGATCAGCAAAGGTTTGATTATTGTTATGTTACTTGCTCTAGCAAGTGAGTCTTACATTGTTTATTTATGGGACTGGGATTTAAGTCCTAGATTTTTTTTCAATAAATATAAATATATTTTCAATTATATTTTTACCTGTGGGACATGGGCACACATGTACCATAGTATCGTGTACCTCTGAGAGCTGATTCTCTTCTTGCACGTGGGTCCTGGGATCAAACTCAGGTTGTCAAGTTTAGTGGCAGAAGCCTTTATCTCTCAACATTGTAAATTGAGTTTTGGGGCTGGAGAGATGGCTCAGAGGTTAAGAGCACCGCTCCTCTTCCAGAGGTCGTGAGTTCAATTCCCAGCACCCACATGGTGGCTGACAACCATCTCTCAGGGTCTGATGACCTCTTCTAGCATGCAGGCGTGCATGTGGACAGAGCACTTACACATTTAAAAAGAGAAAGTGTGTTCATGCGCCATCCCCCGTGGTGCATACAAGAGTGCTAAGCCAAGACTAACAAAAAACACTCATTTCACGTTGTCTGTACTCAAACCATGCTTATCGTGAGCTCTAATGAGAACAAAAAGGTTGTTGTGTTATTTTAGGCAGTTGGAGGTATAGAACAGTGGTAGAGGGCTCACCTGGGGTGTATGAGGCCGTGGGTTCAATCCCAGCATCCACAAAAAGAAAAAGAAGTGCCTTTTTGCTGTGTCACCCTTTTGTGTGTGTGAGCCTCAGTGTGGCTGTTCACCTGCTCCTCTCCTCCCCCCATTTAGTGGAGACTGTAGGCACCTACCACCTAGGCTGCTCTTCTGCCTTTTAAGAAGGCATCCTTTTATAGTGTATGAAACGTCATATCATTACAGGTATATTTACCTAGACCTAGGTAAACACCATGTTTAGGGATGCAGGTTTAAGAATATCTTACCGGGAATGCATAATTTTAAAAACAAACCCACCAACCCTGGAGAGCCGTCCCAGTGGATGAGATCACTTGCTGCTCTTGCAGAGGACCCAAGTTTGGTTCCCAACACCCAGATGAGGCAGCTCACAATTGCCTGTAGCTCTAGCTCTAAGGGTCCCAGCTGCCTCCGTAAGCACCCACACATGTGGCATACACACAGATACATAACATTAAAAGTGAATTTTAAAAATCAAAATAATAAAACAGGCCATTGAACAAATGTGTTTCCCAAAGCATTTCTACCAGTTTATAGAAAGACCCGCTTGTACATGCCACAGTGGTGTGGGCATCTTTTGTTTTCCCTGAGGTCTCCTATATTCCTTGACTGTTTTGCAAATACTCTATAGAGCAGTCCCACAAACTAGGATGTACTGATTGATGGTGGTCAGAGGAGTCGGCTTGTCTGTCTGTTCTAAAAACAGTACATCAGTGTTCAGCAAACACTCTGGTCCCTGGAGGAGACAATTAGCTCGTTTTCCTCATCAGAGAGAGCACTGCTCTAATGGCCGTGTAAGGCTCCTTGTGGAGCTGGGTATTCTCTTGTGTCCATTGTTCCCAGCCCTGAGGTTCCTAAGGGACCTTTTAACTCTCCAGACCCTGTAGGATAGACTCTTAAATGCCCAGTCCTAGAGGCAGAGGCTCTGTGTGTGTGTGTGTGTGTGCGCGCGTGTGTGTGTGTCATTAGCCATTGATAACTGGTGAAAGACTTGGAATAATTGAGACAGGAGCTTTGGAAGAAATGTACAGTACATGGTACTTGCTGCCAAGTAGGGACTCAGAATTACCTGTGAGAATGAGGACATTTGTATCATTCAAGGCAGAGGAAGCCAGAGGAGGAAAAGGAGAAGGATTCTAACAAATTGGGTTGAAGCCAAGGTGTAGTTTTCAAATTGAACTGGTCGCTGGTTTGGTTTGGTTTGGTTTGGTTTGGTGTGGTGTGGTGTGGTGTGGTGTGGTGTGGTGTGATGTGGTGTGGTGTGGTGTGGTGTGGTGTGGTGTGTGGTGTGGTGTGGTTTTTTGAGGCAAGATTTCTCTGTGTCGTTTTGGAGCCTGTTCTGGAACTTGCTTTGTAGATCAAGCTGTCCTCAGCTCACTGAGACCCACTTGCTTCTGCCTCCCAAGTGCTGGGATTAAAGGCGTGTGCCTACGCTGCCTGGCAGTCACTGACTTTCCTAACCTCTGCAGCTACCAGTTTTCAGTTTTCCAAGGAGGATTAATAGCATACATGTGAAGCCAGACTCCTGGGCCTGAGTCCCAGCCCCTCTGCTGACTCGCCTTCACTCCTGTGTCCTGTCCTCCCGTTCGCCCTGGGTTGTGTCACATCACTTTTCAAGGGATCCAGTGGCTGCCGGCTCATTTTACCCATAGCATATTACTCATTTCCCCTTTAAGAATTGTGAACTCCATAGAAAATTCGGTCTTCGTGTACTGTGCTGGCTCTTTCTAACTCCTGCCTGTCTTATTGTGTATCCCAGGCTGGCCTCCACTCTGAAACCATTCTGCTTCTACCTCCCAAGTGCTGGGTCACACACAGCTGTGTATCATCATGCTCGGGCCTGGCGTCTGTGCTGTTAACTCTTCAGCATTCTGATTGACAGCTATAGGGGATGCCTACAGGCTCTCTGTTCATAGAATAGAGAAACGGTTTTATCGTGTACTAGCATTAATTTATACTACGTTGAACTCAGACTGTTTCTTTTTGTTCATCAGATTTGTGTGCCTCTGCTCATTCCAAGGTGGTGATCTTCACAGCCAACTCTCTGGGTGGTTCTGAGTCCTACCTGCATGCTGTGCAAAGCAATGTGGACATGTTCAGAGCTCTTGTCCCAGCTTTGGCACATTATAGTCAACATGCTGTCTTCCTTGTTGCATCTCAGCCAGGTAAAAGGCTTTATTCTAAATTCAGGTGATGGCCCGGATCATCAGTATAGTTGCTAGTTTTATAAAAGGGTTATTCAATGAGACTAATGTTACCATCAACAGTATGTATGTGTATATTCTGTCAACTGTTATTACTGGGGTTACAACCCAGTTTTCATAAAGTGTTGCCAAGAGAACCAGCTCTCAGCAGGTCAAAGACACCAGAGAAGAGGTGTGGCATTGGTTAACTGCATACACACATAGGCTTTTCTGAGGGCCAAAGCTTAATCCCTCATTTTACTATTTTCTGTCTGCTGCTTTTTCTAGTCTATATTTCCCCCTTATCCCTTTTCTACCAGCTAAAACAGAGACCTCTATGCAAGGAAAGATTACCTCATAACCACAAGTTACATATTTTCCAAAAGCAAATTAAAATCTTTGCATAAGAAGAAATCATATTAAGATCACAAGTTACATGTTTTCCTTAGACGCCCACAAGTAGGTAAACATTTTCCTTTGTACTGGTTTTCCCACCCCAAAGCAATGATTCTTTTATTACCGATTAACAAAGTTTTTAGCAAGCCAAGTATATTTCGGCCAGCTCATGTAACGGATTCTTACCCTATACAAAACTTTAAATGAGTGGTCTAGCTAACCATCTACACTTTTAATTCTTTCCACACAATGGAATCATTTAATTTCCTTTCCAATGTGCATACCAACACCTGTGATTCATTCTGTAAACTACATCACCAAGGAACTCGGGTCTAACCCTGAGTGTAGGGGCATAAGGGGAAGGTGACTACTAGCTTATTTTTGTCTTTTTTGTATCTTTTATTGGAACAATAGGCAGAATAGCCTAAATCATTTTCCTAGTCATCTTTACTAACTGTCCCAAGCACTATTTTTTTTTTTTTTTTTTTTTTTTTTGGTTTTTTCTGAGACAGGGTTTCTCTGTGGCTTTGGAGCCTGTCCTGGAACTCGCTCTGTAGACCAGGCTGTGCTGGTCTCACAGAGATCCACCTGCCTCAGCCTCCCAAGTGCTGGGACTAAAGGCGTGCGCCACCAACACCCAGCTTTCCCAATCACAATCTTTAGGCTGACCTGTGATTAAATTGCCCAGTGTGGAGTGGGATTTTCTCATGAAACAGATACAGTATACTAGGTACAGTGGGTTCCTTTCATAGAGTGATCACCATGCCAGAAACAAGAGGGAGCCGGCAGCTTCAAGCAGGAGGACTCACAGCAGAAGCAAGGGAGGGGCATTCTAGAGATACACCTGCCCCCGCCCCCGCCCCCGCCCCCGCCCAGGGCTTTGCTTCTCCAGGGTTTGCTCCTTGTGGCTTTGCTATTCTGTGACTTGAACTCCAGAAGTTCCATTGCTGGCTGCAGCTTCTCTGACATGGCCACTGACAAAATGCGGTATGTGTGTACGCACCCACTGTGTGTGGATGTCAGGGGACAGCTCTGCCTTCACCCTGTGGGCTCTGGGCATGGAACTCAGATGGTCAGGCTTAATGGCAGCTGCCTTTCCTTCCTGTGCCATCACCGTCATCTTTAGCATTTTATATTTTGCAGATTGTTTAAAGACGTGAATGTTTGCAAAGGGTTAGGTGGGTAGGGCTCAGTCAGTGAGTGTGTATTTGAAATGTTCCAGAGTTCTCTGTTTCATTTATAATTGTCAGAGACGTTGCTCTCTTTGACTCATGGGAACCTTTTGTCAAATAAGAACAAGGCAAGTTGTGAGGTTTTTTCTACGTGCTGTAGTCATAACAATATATGAACTGGTATTTTAATTTAAGCCCAGAACAAAAGAAATTTATCAGTGAAAGAAGATTATTGGGCTGGGGATATGGCTTGATGATACACTACGTGCCTCGAATGCATGATGCCCTGGGTTCAAAACCCTGTATGTGAGTGTGCATGTACACACACACACACACACGCACACGCACATACAGTACCAGTGCTTTATTGAAATGAAATTATTATTTTCCTATTTTCTATACCCGGTTTTCACTTTTCTTGCTTAACTGTTCTGGAAACTTACTGGTTTTCTACCCCTGTTTTATGAGAAAATAATACGAAAATGCCTTACCCTAGCTAGTGTTTTCAATGTACTTTGGAAACATACTACCAGCTCTGTAATCCCAATACTCGGGAGCAGAGGGAAGAAGATTGGGAATTCAAGGCCAGCTAGACTATATAGCAGAGCCTGCCTCAGAAAGTCTAATGCTTCAGCGTGCAAGACTTTCAGAGGCTCTAACACGTTCACTAGTGAAACAATACTTTCCTTGTGAGCTAGGATAGAAACCTTTTTTTTTTTAATCTTTAAATTTTCTTTCTGTGTGTAACATTTAGTGGAAATCATGAGCTATGTGACGTGGAAACTGAGCACATTTCCTCCAAATCGAGTGATTGGGATTGGATGCAATCTGGACTCACAGAGATTACAGTACATTATTATGAATGTTTTGAAGACACAGACTTCAGGCAAAAAAGTATGGGTTGTTGGTGAACAGGGAGAAAACAAAGGTAAGTAAGTACATTGTTATTAATTTTGCTGCTGATGCTGTGAAACTCATGGCATTCAGATCTATTTGGGACTTAAGAATTAGGCAGCTCAGTGATTGCCTTTTCCGGGGTCATTTGCTGGCTGTGTGTATGTGTGTGTGTGTCTTGGTTGCTGGGAATTCAATCTAGGACCTCAAGTGTGGTTAGGCAGGTACACTACCACTGAGCTAAACCTGGCCCCTGTTATACTCATTTATTTGTTTTCCTTGAGCTTAAGACCCCTTAGTCAAATTTTATATTTTTAATTGCATTTTGGAGTCTAGAACTAATTTAAAAGTTTTAATTTTCTATTTAAACATTTCAAAACACCCGAAGCATTTAGAAGTCCCCATTACCCTCTCCATATATTTTTCTAGACTCATCTTTCTTCCTAAATGAATGCCTCCTGTTTGTTTGTTTGCAATGAATTTTCAGCCTGTGGTCCTTTTAACAAACCCCTACTTCTCTCGCTGTTACAAAAGCATCACTTTTGAGATGCCTTCCTTGCACCTTGTTCTGTGTTGTGAGCCAGGCTGGTCAGGAGCCAGCGCGGCAGCTGCCCTCAGTTAATCACCTGCACCCGTGTGACAGCCTCTATGCTGTGCTGGCTGTTGCACTAGGTGCCGTGTAATGTGGAAGGGTTTAGAGAGGAGACATGTCCCTTCTTTTAGCTGACAAGGCACAGGATACTCCTTGATTAAGGATTATTTTGGTGCTTAGACGTTTACACATTTGACATTGGTTGAAATCGTTAGGAAAAGAAGAATAATACCTATAGTGCCTTGAAATCAGGTGAAGGCGGTCACTGAACTAGGTGTTGGAAGAGTGGGTGGTGTTGGAAGAGTGGGTGGGATTTGAATAGATGTGAAGAATGGTGAAAACATCCCAAGAGTGGGAAATCAGAACCAGGCAGAGGCACTAGCCAGGAACTGCCCACAGGTGGTGTTAAAAATGGTGTGTGTATTTAGCCAGTGCCACTAATAAGATGATGTAGTTCTTCATGTATAATAAATATTGAGTTGAATGAGAACAATTCAAGGCCAGGCAGTGGTGAAGCATACCTTTAACCCCAGCGTGTGGGAGGCAGAGACAGGCAGATCTCTGCCAGTTCCAGGCCAGCCTGGTCTACACAGTAAGCTCCAGTACAGCCAGGGATGTTATACAGAGAAATCCTGTCTCAAACCACCACCCCCAGCCCCCAAAAAGAACATTTCAAGGTACATTGTCTTATGGAGTTACTACGTGACCTATTCCTTCTCTGTCGTGTGATCAATAAACTATTCCTAACAGCAACATAATATGTGCACATGTACAGTAACTCACAAAATCACAAAAACATACATATATATAGGATGGTGTCACTCAGTAAATGTAGCTGTTCATCTTCTTGTACTCTGTCTAGTTGAAGGGAGGAAAATGTATTTAATAGAATTTGAGTTCTTTAAATAATAATTTAAAATCTCCTTAAAAAGTACTTTGTTTATTAAGTGCCTTTTATTTCAAATATAGGAATTTATAGCATGTCTCTTTTTTTATAATTTATTAAACTTTATTTTATCCACATTGGTGTGAAGGTGTCAGATCCCTTGGAACTGGAGTTACAGGCAGTTGTGAGCTGCCATGTGGGTGCTGGGAACTGAACCTGGGTCCTCTGGAAGAGCAGTCAGTGTTCTTAACCACTGAGCCATTTCTGCAACCCCAAATGTAGGGATTTACTACAAATGATCACCTGTGTTGCCTGAGATACTGTGGTGACCACTAGTGACTCATCTGGAAGCTTAGAACTTCATGTAGGAGAGACCACCTATCCATGCAGGATAGGTTTATTGCCAAGAGGCAGTAAAAACGTAGGCAATAGACATGGTACTTCTAACTTCCGTTCTCAGCTGAGAACCAGGAACAGAAGAATATAGGAGAATGCAAACTGGGATTATTTAAATACAGTGTTGTATATTTGAAATGTATGTGTATAAACTGTCTTTTCCAGTGCCAGGACCTATTCCAGGGATGCTATACTTATTACACAAACTAACCACAAACCTATACCTTTGTGCAGTCTTCAACACTTGGTTCACAGTGGTCCTAAAGGCAGAAATGGATCAAAAGCTCCCTCTGCTGGCTGCGTATTAATACCAACTGATGATAATTTTTGCATAAATGACAACAGTAATATGATAGAATTAATTTTTTTTTTTTTTTTGGCTTTTTGAGACAGGGTTTCTCTGTATCATTTTGAAGCCTGTCATGGAACTGGCTCTGTAGACCAGGCTGGCCTCAAACTCACAGAGATCCGCCTGCCTCTGTCTCCCGAGTGCTGGGATTAAAGGTGTGCGCCACCACTGCCTGGCCTCTATGGCTAACTAGTATGGCTAGCTTTGCACTCTGATCTTCAGGCATAAACAAAATATCATCACACTACAGGCAGTATTTTTACTTAATGAATTTTTGAGACAGGGCCTGTACCCAGGGTAGCCTTACCTTGGTGTGTGGCTGAGGATGACCTTTGAGCTTCTGACCCTCCTTTCATTACCTTCTTAGTGTGCATTCCACTGAATAAGCTACAGCCAGTGTCCCCTATGGGCATTTTTTTTTTCATTGAAATTTTTGGAGTCTGTTTTTGAGTGTTGGGGAATAGATGATAAAGGTGATTAAATGCATTGTTTTAAATGTATTAACCAAGGGTGGGTCTACCTCAGAATGTAAAGGATTGGGCAGTAAAACTCCTGACTGACTTTATTTTGTTATAAGCAGGTTTGAACACTAAACATTTTAACATATGAGTCAGGGCTTCTGTAGAGGAAACATTAAGAGGTTTGAGACCCACAGGGCTGGAGAGCTGGCTTGGAGGTCAGGGGCACTTGTTGCTCCTGCAGAGGGCTTGGGGTTGGTCCTGAGCACCTCAGGGTGGCTCACAACTGCCTGGAACTCCAGCTTCAGGGACTCTGATGCCCTTTTCTGGCCTCTTTGGGCACAGCTTCTATGCACACACATGGATGCAGGCTTACCTGTTAAGAACATTGGCTGCTCTTCCAGAGGTCCTGAGTTCAATTCCCAGCAACCATATGGTGGCCCACAGCCACCTATGTAGGATCTGGTGCCCTGTTCTGTCCGATGCCCTCTTCTGTCATGCAGGCATACGTGCAAAGAGAGCATTCATATACATAAATAAATTTTAAAAAATTAAGTACAAAGAAGTATATGAGATTCCTATTTATCTTACCTGTCCCATCTTAACTATGCATATTGGAGCAATACTCAAAATTTTCTGGTTATTTTATCTCCTTTGTGAACCTTTTTTCATGCCTATCTTACTATTTTTTTAGTTGTCTGTTTTGTTTTGTTTTTCGAGACAACTCTTTACAGTCTTAGAACCCTTTCTGTAGACCAGGCTGGCCTGGAACTCACACAGATCCACCTGCCTCTGCCTCCCAAGTGCTGGGATTAAAAGCGTGGGCCACCATTGACCTGCCTACCTTACTATTTTCATTTATCCTTTCAAGATATTTAATTACTGTATTTCAGCTAGCAAACGTTTTCTATGCCTCGGTTTTTAATTATTGTTAATATATTAATAATACAACAGAAAACTTAAGTAAATAATTCTTACATAACCACCTAAGTAGAACATTTTTAACATTGCTTGGGCTTGGCATGGCAGCTTATACATTTAATCCCAGCACTCAGGAAGCAGAGGCAAAAGGACCCCGGGAGTTCAAGGCCAGGACCTTGCCTCAAAAACCAAAACAGTAAAAATCATTATTGAAACATTCCTTAGGCTCCTGTATGTATTTACATTTTCTTGTAACAGTTTTTGATTTGTGTTGTTTTTTACTTGCACAGTGGACCATGGGTTGTTTGTTTGTTTGGTTGGTTGGTTTGGAGGCAGAGACGACAGGACGTAGATTTTAGTGGTGGAGCACATGCCCAGAATGAGCAAGGCCTAGGTTCAATCCCGGCATTGTAACAAAGCTTGAAGCTTCCCCGTGTTTTCCACGTTAACTATTACACATCCAAATATAATCTTGAACGGTGTGTGTGGTTGATTGTTCCTTAGCTTCTGTGTCCACAGCACCATAATAGAGACATAATAGGCACAAAAGAGGAGGAAGTGGTCCCTGCCCCAGGGAGGCGTCTGCACTCTGCCAGATCCATAGTCACTGACACATCACTAAATAGTCCGGTCTTGTTGTTTCTTTCTAACAGTTTAGAGTATGTGACTCTTAGACGTGAGATATTCTTCTATGGCCAAATGTGCTTTTGCTTTGCCTACCCTAAAAGAGATTTTCATTAAAGAAGTTTTTATATAGATGAGTACTGGAATGGTTCAAATGTTGCAATTTCAGGCCAGTAGTAAAAAGCAGCACAGATAGCCAGTTTGTGGGTGCAGCACAGATTCCGGTTTGTGGGTGATTCGGATGCAGTGCCTTGACAAAGTGCATGCTTACCATGTGCAGAAAGAAGGCTTCAAGTCCCCTCATGCTTTAAAAACTGCTGCTTGTTTGTGCTGAATCAGGGTTTTTAATTTTCTTATACATTGGTTAGAGGATGTGGGTAACCTAGAAAGTGTTGCTTCTCTTACAGTCGTAGAAATTCCATCCTGAAAGTTATTCTTTAGTCAGTGTTCCACAGCAGAGCAGATGTCAAGGTCTTCTAGCATTTGAAAGCCTGCTATGTGCAGCCACCTGGGGAAACACCTCTTCCTGTGTGAACAGTGAAGTGGCCCGTGGATCTTTGCTGATGAGTGAGAACAGGCAGAGAAGCCACTTTAGGGATCACATTTTTAGGAGATTTAGAGTCAAGATCTTTCTTGGCCCAGCACAGAAAATTCAGTGCCATCAATTGAAAACTAACTGCTCTTAAAGGACAAAAAAACTATAAAAAGATTGGGTTCCTTGACTGGTTGTCACACTTTATGTATTTATTTTTTTTAAAATCAGTGTTTCACCTGTGTATCCCTGGCTGTGCTGGAACTTACATAGATCAGGCTGGCTTTGAACTCAAGGAGATGTCTTTTCCTGTCTAACTCCTGATGGCTGTAATTAAAAACATAAGCCATCGCTCTCAGTCATATATCACATCTTAGTCTTAAGAAAATCATTGGCAAAATATAACTAATTCCTTGTTTAATTTTAGTGTGCTCATGGAGCGGCCAAGACGGAGTAATGAGTCATAGCGCTCAGGCAGAGCTGTCCAGCAGGTAACAGCGCCAATTTTCCAATATCCAACTGAGTCACGTGCTTCGTGGCTGCTCAGGCAGCTATGTACACAGCAGTTCTCACTGGCTGCTGTAAGCAGGGTTAGCTAACAGGAAGTGTGGCCGCACGAGGGGCAGTGCTGTGCAAGCTTGTTCAGGCATTTAAAGTGAGGAGCAGTGCACTTACTTGAGACAGTAGTTTGCATCCTTACATCTAATCATCTAATGCTGTTAATGTGGAAGAGGATCCATCTGTGCAAGCACCTAGAGGTGGATATAGACTGAGCACACACAAATCCATTTGGAAATCGGCCTAAGACCAAAGGGTTTCATATTCTTATCAGAGGGCAGTGCGGGACACAGACACTATCTGGAGGCCCTCTGCGGTTGGCACATAGATTATTTTCAGACCATTTGTCATTTGTCCATCACTCCTTAAGTCTGGCAGGGTAGTAAAGTGTAGATGTGCAAATCTTCAGTTTGGGAGTTTTAGCACATGTAACAGTAGTAAGAGAGGGAATGTAAAAACAAAACTGCATTGTTGCATTACAGATTCTTCTATTTTGTTGTTTTGTGGTTTTGTTTTGATGGTGCTGGAGGTTAAACTCAGAGCCATGGATATGCTAAGCATGTGTTTTTACCACTGAATCATGCTCCCTACAGTTTTTAAATGGGATAAATTTAGTTTTAATTTACATACATTTTTTTAACAAAAAGTATGCCTATTATAAACTTCAAACATCACAGCTGTTTATAGAGTAAAAAGCTGAGATAATTCCATCTTCTAAAGACAACTAGTTTAATGTCCACATATCCCTACTTTGTAATATTTCTGCATATACAGTGTTTATTTATAATAGATTATACTGTCTGTACCATCCTACAGCCTGATTAGTTGTAAAGTTAAATACCTTTCTATAATGTACATGTAAGTCTGTTTTCTTTTTTAGGATTTATTTTGATTTTATATGTATAAAGATTTGTTTGCATGTGTGTGTATATATACATACATACATACACATTACATGTGAGTCTGACACATGTGCAGGCCACACAAAGATATCAGATCCCCTGGAACTGAAGTTACAGGCAGTTGGGAGCCGCCAGCTGGGTGCTGGGGACCAAACCTGGGTCCCCTGTGCCCTTCACTGCTGAGCCATCGCTCCATCTCTCCTAGTGGCCTCTGTTTTGTTTTGTTTTAGTTTTTTCAAGACAGGTTTCTCTGTAGCCCTGGCTGTCCTGGAACTCACAGAGCTCTGCCTGCCTCTGCTTCCCGGGTGCTGGGATTAAAGGCGTGGCCCGCAGTGCCTGTCTTCCCAGTAGACTCAGTAAGAGTGTGCTCTCTGTCAGACAGAGCAGCCGCAGCTTTGGTGCAAGACACAGGAGGGTAGTATTTTAGCACATCCCCAGCTCCGAGTTTAATCCCCAGTGCCACCCAGACAACACAACGTGGAGACGCCTGTTAACGCCGTCACCCCTGTCTCAGCTGTTGCCCGTGCTAGAGCTCACCGCTGGTGATGTGAGACGCTGCACCTTACTACCACGCCAGGCGGGACAGCATTGTTGACGGTGGGACAGTGGTGCCGGCCTCCCTTCTTCCCTGCGATGTGCCTGTGTTGCTGTATGTGTGTGCGTGAGGAGGGTGTCTGCTCCCCGGGGCTGCAGTGACTGGCAGTGGGAGCCTCCTGGCACCTGAACTCACTCGCTCTTCTGGAAAAGCCGCCTGTGCTTTACACCAGCCTCTGAGCCATCACTCCAGCCCCAGCCTAATTTTTGTAAGGGCCGTGGTGGTGGGGCATGTGGCGATGATTCGTTTAACCAGTCCGCTTCTCAAATGCAGCAAACACGATCGTATGCATGCCTTTGCACGCTTGGCCCATGGGACAAAGGGCGAGGAAAGGGGTTTCTGCATCCGTGCCGCTTTATGATCCGAGCAGGGCTTATAACTGCTGCTTTCTTCATTCAGCAACCAAAACTAGTTATCAGTCCTTCCTATCATTGTCAGCGTTGATAGGCTGAACGCATATTTACATGGCTTTTGTTCAGTCGTTTTTGTTGTAAGGCAGAGTTAGCCCTGTCTTCCTGTACCCCCCAAGTGCTGGGGTTAAAGGTATATGCCACCACACCCAGCTGGTACTTACTGTTCAGTACTATTTAGTTAAATCTTCATGATGGTGAGCATCTTTTTTGTTTTATGAGGGTATTTGTGTTTCCTCTGTGAACTGTGGACCTGACATCTTAGGAAAAGCTTAAGTAATAATTACATTATCTGCAAGCCTTCTTAAATCCTAACATTTTTTCCCTCTCTCTTGTATTCTAGAGCCATGGGACTTTTGAGAGTTAAAGGTCAGAGGTCGTGGTCTGTTGGACTGTCTGTGGCTGACCTGGTGGACACCATTGTAAATAATAAAAAGAAAGTGCATTCTGTATCAACTCTAGCAAAGGTAACTTACCTTCATTCAGGCACTTTGGTGTCTTTGGTATTAACCGTATGAAGGCAGCAGGCGTGCAGTGTCAGGACCAGCAGCTTTGGTGTAAGACATGGAAAGTCTCGAGTTGCTTCACTGTGGGAATCTGCATGATGAGCTTGCCCTTTCACTCAGGTGTGGCTTGGGAGACATTTCCAAGGTGTTCGTATAACCTACGCTTTTCCTGGTAGCCATCTCTCTCCTGTGCCAGCAAGTCACCCAGCAGCTTTCTCTCCTTTACCAGAGCACAAATTCTGCCCAAAACACAGCTAACGTGAGGTATACATGCTAGGGAAGATTTTCTTGAATACCAGGAGGGAAATACAGTATGGGGAGAAAAAAATTTAAAATAATCTTTTGTAGGCTGGAAAAATGGCTCAGCCGTTAAAGGCGAGGCTCACAACCAAAAATATAAAATAACTTATTGTGTGTGGCTGTGCCCAGAGTCCATGCTGTGCTCCCCAAAGCAAAGACTCTACTGTCCATCTCTGGGTTAGCCTCCAACTACTGACCATATTGCAGACAGCTAGTTTACCTCCCTGCAAAGAGAGTGTCTCTGACAGGCTTCTCCTGTCTCAAACACTTTCTGGGGCCATAACTTGAGTTTAGAAAATCAGTAAAGGGCTGGAGAGATGGCTCACAGGTTAAGGGCACTGACTGCTCTTCTAGAGGTCCTGGGTTCAATTCCCAGCAATCACATGGTGGCTCACAACCACCTATAATGAGATCTGGTACCCTCTTCTGGCCTGCAGCATACATGCATGCAGAACACTATACATATTAAGGTTTTGTTTTGTTTTAAAAAGAGAAAATCACAAATTAAGTTTAACTTGTATCACTTTGTAATAGAACTAGAAAATCAAGGGAGGAAAAAAAATCAAGGGAGAATTCTTTTCATTATTTTGTTTTTTAAGTTTGTTTTTATTATTTTTAATTATGTATATATGGCAAGGGTTGTGTATGTGAGCTGTAGGTGCCCATGGAGGCTGTACCTTCTGAAGCTGGAGTTATAGGCACTTGTGAGCTGCCCAACATGAGGGCTGAGGATGACTCAGATCCTAGAAGAACAGTACACACTCTAACTGTGAACCATCTCTCCAGCACCATGATTTTAGTATTTTGTGGTAATTCAGCTTTATTATAATCCCGACTTTTTCATTTCAGGGATATTGTGGTTTGGATAATGAAGTGTTTTTAAGTTTGCCATGCATCCTGGGAACCAGTGGAGTATCTGAAGTCGTCAAAAGCACAGCAGCAGAAGGGCCAGTGACTGAGACACTCCAGAACAGTGGGTCCTCAATCCACAGTCTCCAACAACAGCTGAAACTGTGATTCCAGAGTGCAGTCACCTGAAGGGGAAGCCTACTTAATGCCACAAACACACATAGTTTTGGGAGCTTTTACAAATTATTGTAAAATTACAAACAGCCCTTATAGTAGATGGCTTCTTGGCTAGCTTTTTAATTTGAATCCTTGAGAAGTTAGAGGGTAGGAAAAGATACAGTTCCTTTTGGAGTTTTTAACATACCTATACTGTTGTTTAAACCTACAGCAGGGATAAATATTTGTTTGTATTATATATCATTTATAAATTGCATGTCCTAACTTAAGGCACATTTAGCACTTTAGAGATTTTCTGAAAGAAACTCATTTCTTAAAGATTTCTATCAGACGTTTATTTAAGCATGGTAAGCTCAAGGAAGGATGGGCACAAAAATCTGTGGTCGGTACACATTCAAAGATGCCTGCTTTATGGGTTAATTTGCTTCTTTTGCAAGATCCAACTGATGGTAATGGCAAAGCATTTTATTTTCTGTCTTCAAATTCACTAGCTACCAAAAATTGGAAAGGATTTTAACATGCATTTTAAGTTGGTTAAATGGAATTTTAAATTTTAAATGAAAAATAATATGCGATTTAATTTCTAATGAAATGTCCTTTCTGAAAATTTCTATAATAACCTCTTCCTGGGCTAGAAGACCTCAAATGTATCTTAAAACTGTATTAGTAGAGAAGAAGAAATGTGTTTGTCTATGGCCATAGATAATAATAGCCAAGCAGTATATTTTGAGACAAAAATATGAGGCTTTCCTAAAGAAAAGTTGGTCTTAAGGGAAAGAAGCCTTGGTCCGCTGCTTCTGGACAAGCCTTAGTCATTGCAGAGGAGAGTTCTGACTGTCCTTGGTGATTAGTCAATCAGTATTTCCATGGCGGGGAAACAGCATGGTGGCACCTTACATTGCATAGTGAGCTCCTTACATTGACTGGCTGAGGTAGGGACTGCTTATCCTCATTTTAGAGGAGGAAGTTGAACTTTGGTTTCTAAGACTGCACAGGTTCTAAGGTGCATTTACTTGCCTGAACAGCATCTACTTTGTATAGGTAGCAACGAGAGCTGAGGGGAGGCCTTGAAGCCTAAAGCCAAGTTATCACAAGACACAAAAATTGAGGCTTGGGATATTATGAAAGGATTATTTTCATGTATAGGTGCTTTTTTGTTTTGTTTTGAGATAGAGCTTTTATGTAGTCCTGGCTGTCTTGAAGCTTACTATTATAGAAGTATAGGTCAGGCTGGCCTTGAACTCACAACAAACTGCCTCTGATACATGCTAGGCAAGTCCTCCACTGTTGTAATTAATCCACAACCTCGTTTCTATAATCTAACAACTCTTGAACAGTAAACCCTCTGCAGAATCTTGTAACAATGAACTGCCAAGAACTATGTTAATTATGGAAAGAAATGTCAACATTGAACACTTACTGTTATTCCAAGTGTTTTGTTAAGAGTTTGACCTCAGCCTCAAAGGGCCATGGTACAGAAGTCACTTTCTGTAGCACACACTTCCTTGCGTTAAGCAGCAATCCTAAATTCCACTTGCTTTGATTTGGTGACTATGTAACAATCACAGGGATCTTGTCTGGTGAATTTCATTTTCTCTGAAGGCTTTAATGATGTTGACTTGACTAATCTATATATTGTATCCATCTCAGAACCAGTGGGAAATGTTCAGTGTTTATGTATTTCTCATCTGAGGCACAAGAACAAGACCTGTAGTAGTGCCATTTCCTAGGTAATATCTACAATCTGGTAAGATTCAGTTCTATATCAAGTTATAAATCCTAACTGATTTTTTTACATTATGTTCTGAAATTCAGGTTTTTGTGGAAAACTAGTGAAAGATTTATTTGCTCATTTAAGGAGCACTATGTTAAATGAAAGGTGTTTTCTTCTTTGCCATCTGACAGGGTGGGGGAGACTTTAACTTTCCCAGAATCATGCAGTACCTCATGGTTTTTAATGGGGCTTGGATTAAAATATTTTTTGATACTGTAAGGTATATTTTTCATTTTCCAATTTACATTGTTTTCCTTAAATATAAAAAATAATGGACCAAATAAACTTTGACTTTAAAAGGACATGTGATGTCTGGTTAACTGAAAGAAAAATACATTCAGATTAAAGTGATTTTTTTCCATGTCATTCTCAGAGCACCCACATCCAGTATCCATGTAAGTGGCTGAAGTGCAAAGTGAAGAAAATGGCCTTTACCAGTTGTTTACAAATTAAAAAAACAAATGGTTTGGATAGAAAACTTTAGAAAGAGAATAACGTTGTATAGCCTATGCAAGACTCGATCTTTTGATTATCTTGCCTTAGCCACCCAAGGACTTCAATGACAGATGGCCACACCTAGCTAAGAAAACTTCAAAAGCAGTGTGTTACTTAGCACTCCCCAAATCCACAGAAACAGTTGCTCTAGTTAAAGGCATTTCTAAGTTAAACTACAGCTTTAAGAGCATTTTGGAGTATTTTAAACGCATGGGGGAAGGAGCAGGAGGCATTCGGTGTACTCCTCCATCACTCCCACTCTATTCCTCCTCCTGAACCTGAGACTCACCTGAGTCTTTGCCCCAGAGGTCCTTCTTACCCCTCTTGACGCCAGTGCTAGAGATGTTACAGGTGTGGCTAGGAATACCCTGTGAAATCTGAACTTGGGTCCTCATACTTGTGAAACATGTACTTTTAACACTAAGCCATCTCTCCAGCTTCCAGTCATGCTTTTAAACAACCCGAAACAATGGGTACAGCAGGATAGACTGAGGTTTGTCAAGGCTGATGTTACCTATTGGGATGAGCTCTTTTTACCTTGGGCCTCTTGTTCATGACATTTGGCTTAGAAGGGAATCGATACCATTGCACTATATACACAGGACCATCCAGATCTCCTTCACTACTGTCTCTCCTAGGCTTTACACTTTGGGTGACTGTGCTTATAAAATAAGTAGGAATTAATGGTTGATACGGCACTAACACTTCTTTGAAGATTATTTTATGGGTATGAGTGTTTCGTCTGCATCGTATATATGTGTATGTACCATCTGCGTGCCTGGTGCCCACTGAGGCCATTGCATCCTCTGTAACTGGGAACCTAAACGTGCCCCTCAGCAAGAGCAGCAAGTGCTCTTAACTGCCGAGCCATCTCTTCAGCCACTATGACAAACTTTTATTGGAAATGGAAATTCAGCTGAGCTCAAATACCACGTCTTATAGTCTACAAGGTAATTAAGGTCTGACGGTAGGAAGCCCCCACTTTAGGCTTCAAAGCCATGTTATAGTAAAGACAGACTAGGTTTGTTCCTGGTGGTTGTGATTGAATACGTTACTCCGGGATTGGGCTTTGCCCCGCCTGTAACTCCAAATGGCTCTGCACCGACTCTTCCGGGATATGGCCGCGTGTCGTGACCACCTTTTTTATTTACTTATTTCTATTTCGTGTGCATTGGTGTTTTCGCCTGCATGCATGTCCGCATGAGGGTGTCAGATCGCCTGGAACCGGAGTGGCCGGCGGCAGGCTCGGCCGCCGGACCCTGCGTCCCCGGAAGTGGCGCGCCGGAAGCGGAAGCGCGGCGGGCGGGGCGGGGCGGGGCTGCGGCGATTGTCTGGCGGCCTGGGCCGGCCCGTGGCGCTGACCGTCTGCCCGCGGGGACGGAGGCGCGCGCCATGGCGGTGTCCGAGAGTCAGCTGAAGAAGATGATGTCCAAGGTGAGCCCGCCGCCGCCGCCGCCGCCCGCCGCTCCCTCCGTAAACAAAGGCGGCCGGGCCCGGCTCTCCCCTCCTCTCCCCTCCCCTCCCCGGCCCCGCTCTCCCCTCCCCTCCCCGGCCCCGCTCTCCCCTCCCCTCCCCGGCCCCGCTCTCCCCTCCCCGGCCCCGCTCTCCCCTCCCCTCCCCTCCCCGGCCCCGCTCTCCCCTCCTCTCCCCGCTCTCCCCTCCCCTCCCCGGCTCCGCTCTCCCCTCCCCTCCCCTCCCCGGCCCCGCTCTCCCCTCCTCTCCCCGCTCTCCCCTCCCCTCCCCGGCTCCGCTCTCCCCGCTCTCCCCGCTCTCCCCTCCCCTCCCCTCCCCGGCTCCGAAGCTCTCGGTGCAGTTGATCGCTGCGCTGCAGCAGAGCAGACAGAAAGCGTAGACTGCCAGCCCCTCCCCACTCTGGAGAACTCGCAGCCCGTTGGTTCCATTGCCAGCATTAACTGTGCTTTACTCGGTTGTTGGCTTGTTTACTTTGACTGGCACCGGAATTGTGTCTCCTTCCCTTTTGAAAAAGGGCTTTTTAGATAGCATACATCCATACATACATACATACATACATTCATACATCCATACATACATACATACATACATACGTACGTACATTTTTTTTTTCTTAGTTTGATGATCACACGGGGCGCCTGCTCCAGAATGCTTTTTGTAATTTGCCAGATTTAATTGGGATAAAAATCTGGGCAGTGGTTGAGCCCTAACTCCTCCAGTTCGTCGACTTGGCTTTGATACTTTCTTAAGACGTTTTCATTTACAAGGAAACACTAGTACACTGGGCGTGGTTGAGCAGGCCTTTTCATCCCGGCACTCGGTAGGCAGAGCCGGACAGATTGTGAGTTGCAGACCAATCTAGGAAATACAGACCCTGTGTCAGAGCAAACAGAAAATGATGTTTTAAAAAATGAAAAACGTAAAAAAATAAACGCTTTTAATCTACTAAATTCATGCCCATAGTCCTTGAAGACCAAACCTCTTAAGTGTCTTAGTTGTCTAACCGTATCTTCTAGGCGACTTGATTTCTTTTTTCCCCCTGTAGTTATTCCTAATAACAGGCGGGGTAAGGGTGAATCTTAGTGTGGCTCTTGTAAGATCTGTATATTAACGTTTATCGTCATTTCTTTGTCAAAGCTCCTACGTTAAGTGTTTAGAGCAGTGATTCTCAACCCCCTCATGCTTGCCCTCTTTAACACAGTTCCTCGTGTTGTGGAACCTTAAAATTATTTTGTTACTGCTTCAGTAATTTTACTACTGTGGTGGCTTGTCACATAAATATCTTGTGTTTTTCAATGGTCTTGGGTGACCTTTGGAACGGTTCATTTGACCCTCAGAGGGGTTGTGACCCAAAGGTAGAGTTTTAAAGGAACTTGATGTAGCCTATTAGCTTCATCTGATTGGGGACTCTCAACCCTTATCAAAATATTCGGCCCTTGGGGGAGGGGAGGAGAGTTTTAATATTACTACAGATCACTTTTCTCCTTTGATGTTAATCTTAAACACATTTTTTTGTTAACGTTGGTTGTGATTTTTATCAATTAAGTATATTTCTACTATTAGTCCATCTCACTTTATGCAAATAATTTTGTTCATACCAGCAGCCTTTTGTTTTATGCATCTCTATTAACTGGGTAGAAAAACGTGGTCACATTAAAAGTTGCTGTTGAGCTGAAAATGGGGGCATACACCTTTATTGATTAGGAGGCAAAGGCAGGCAAATCTGAGTTTGAGGCCAGCGCCTAATCTTAATAGTGAGACCCTATCTTTAAAAAAAAAAAAAGGTGCTGTGTACCATAAATTGTGAACAATTAGACTCAAATTGAGCTTCTGAACTTAATCACATAGACACTAGTAAGTATCAAAATCGTGGTAATAATACTGAAAGGTTGATAACAGCTTTTGAGGAAAGAAAGTAAATCAGAAAGAAATAGACAACCATGATAAGGCCGTAGTTCTCGGTCAGGTAGTGAGGGGAGAAGTCCTACTTGAACAGGAGCCTGACAGTAAGGAAACGAGCTTTGGGGCGCTCTGGGGCGAGAACATTCTAGGAGGGAGGGAGGAAGAATGCGTGCACAGGCTTGAAGCAGAAGTCTGGGCAAGAGTGGTGTGGCGGCTCACTGAAAGCAGGGCAGGGAGAATGGGGTTGCCAGTGCGCATGGGTGATGTGGGGACCGGAGAGTACTGCTGCCAGTGACGACTTCATTTCACCGGGTTATGATAGTAAACAGTTGAAGATTTTTAAAATTGTGTGTATGGAGCCACATGTAGTGGCCCACACCCCTGTGAGTTCAAGGCCAGACAAAGCTACACGGTGAGACTCTGTCCCCCTTCCCCTCCCCAAAAAGCAAGTGTATGGGGTATGTGTACATGAGTACAGGTGCACACGGAGGCCGAAGGTGTTGGACCCCTCTGCAGGGTTACAGGCTTTTGTGAACCACCTGAGCGTGGGTACTGGAAACTGAACTCTGGTCCCCTTCAAGAGCAGTATGTGCCTTTAAGCACTAAGCGGTGTCTCTAGCTTCCTCCTCACCCAGGACCAGACTGACCTTTAGCAGAAGCCCACCTGCCTCCGCCTCCCTCCCCTCGGAGACTAAAGGCCCAGCTGATGTAAATTGTAGCGGGATTGCTGTGGGTGCTATGGTGGGACTAGGGTGTAAAGTGGGCTTGAGACAGTTGCTGCTGCCTTAGACCAAGGCTATAGCTGTGAAGGCAGAAGTCAGGTTCTGGAGATGGGTGTGTATATGCATGTGTTAAAGGATTTACTTGTAAGCGTGTGTGTGTGTGTGTGTGTGTGTGTGTGTGTGTGTGTGTGTGTGCGCGCGCGCCTGCAGAAGCTAGAGGAGGGCATTGATCCCCTGGAGCTGGAGTTACAGGCAGTTTTGAGCCTCCCAGTGTGAGTCTTGGGAATTGAACTTGGTTCATTTACAAGAGAAGCAAATGCCTTTAACCGCTGAGCCATCTCTTCAACCCAAGATTTTGGATATATTTTGAAGGTAATGCTGAGGAGGATTTGCTGTGGATTGAGAGAGATGCTCAAGGATAATTTCCAAGGTTTGGTACAGCTGCAAGAGTTAGGATGAGGTAAGAATAAAATTAGGAGGATGATAAGGAGTTTTGTTCCTGATCATTTTAATGTTCATTAGATATGCAGCTGTCAACATGGTAACTGGTGTATTGTATACAGCACTCCATTTTCTACCCATGGGCAATACTTTCCAAGACAAAGCAGACACATTGAACCTGAATATATTGTGGTTTTTTTTTTTTTTTTTTTTTTTTTTTCTTCCTCTGCATGCATCCATGTGAGAACATTTAACTTAAAAGTTAACAGCTGGGTGGTAGTGGTGCACACCTTTTGTCCCAGTACTTGGAAGGCAGAGGCAGGCGGATCTCTGTGAGTTTGAGGCCAGCCTTGTCTACAGAGCAAGTTCCAGGATAGGCTCCAAAATAATACAGAGAAACCCTGTCTGGAAAAACAAAAAACAAAAATAAAAAAAAAAAAATTGCAAGTGAAATGTAGGAGGTTAATAACAAATGTAACATGGTACAGCAGTATATAAAATATATTCTAATAGAATATCTGGAGTTATTATCCTTGAACTTCAGGCCCACTGAGTAAAATAGTTCTTTGAACACAACACCGGACACTTGATCTTAGCCTGTCAGTCACTAACAGATGGGGTAGCCTATGTAGTGTGGATTTGCTAGTTAAAGAAATGACTCACTTCCATCAAGATACCACACTACTTAGAAATGCAATTTAGCTAGATAGTGGTGGTGCACACCTTTGATCCCAGTCCCAGCATTTGGCAGAGGCAGGAGGATCTCTGAGTCCCAAGACAGCCAGGGCTATACAGTCTCAAGAGGAAAGGAAAAAAGGGAAGAAAAAAAAAGAAGAAGAAGAAGAAAGAGAAAGATATGCAATTTAGCTTATATGAATTATTTCTAGAATTTCCTATTAAATATTTTAGAGTTGCGGTTGACCATGGATCACTGAAACTGCAGAAAGAAAGGACTACTACACATGTCTGCTGTTTATAGAAGAGGTTCAGAATGAAAGGTTTTAAAAAGATGTGCATGTGTACAGTGGTGCACATATGCCAAGGTGAGCATTTGAAGGTCAGAAGGCAAGCCACCAAAGTCTGTTCTTCTCTCCGCCTGCCTTGTGCGTTCTAGGGATCAAACGTGGGTGGTAACCTTGGCCAGCAAGCTCCTTTTCTTACTGAGCCATCTTACCAGCCCTTTATTGGAAATCTTTAATGTGGGAGTTTTAACATTTAAAAACACAAGTGAGAACACAAAGAAGTAAAATTAGAGAAGACAGAGTCCTGTGGCTCAATCATAATTGATTAGAAGAGAAGGATGAAAAGGAAGTCAGGCTTTGATGCTTTAAAAAACAAGTGGACATGTGTCCTGTTCTTTTTACTTTTTCAGTACAGTGTGTGTGTGTGTGTGTGTGTGTGTGCATGCCCTCACACATGCGCGCGCACGCGCGCGCGCGCACACACACACGTGTGCACTTACACATGCAACAGTGATCATATGGAGATGACGGTATAATTTGCCGAGTCCATTCCTTCTTTCTACCTATGGGTCTTGGGGGATTAGATTCAGACTTTCAGGCCTTAACCTACTGACCCATCTTACCAGTCTGAGAACACGGTTTAAAAGGAAGAAATGAACTTGGTCAAATACCACTTAAAATGAAGGCAGAATTGGACACACCATGTAGCAGGTATTGGTGACTTTAATAAGCAATTTTGATGAAGGTTGATGTTGCAAAAATTATAGAAGCTACCCTTGAGCCTCTTTTCCTGTCACAGAAAATCCTACCTCACTATCTCCATGGTAGAATGTTCAAAACTGTAGTAGGCTTAAACACAGTCGTTCTAAACACTGACCAGTGGTTGCTGTCACCACAGAAATTCCCAGACATGCCTCTTCCCAGTGAAGAACCGTGACCATTTCTGCAATGGACTTGCTAACAAGAAGAGAAAGCATAAAAATCTTGGCTGTCATAACTTTTAGATTAAAAAACTAATTCAGAGAACCAAGCTTAAAGTGATGCTTGCTGGCTATAAGTAAACTTTGCAATGTTTTCTTTTCAGTACAAATACAGAGATCTGACTGTCCGTCAGACTGTCAGTGTCATCGCTATGTACAAAGACCTCAAACCTGTATTGGATTCGTATGGTAAGTCTGCATCGAGCATATCCATCACCATGATCCAGTTTGTTCTTTGTGTTTTCCTTTCCAGTTTATTTCCAATTGAGGGGTTGACTTAATCTAAAGTGTGAGGAAACAGAAGAGTATAAATCTGAAAAGGGGTCTGTTGAGTGCTTCCAAGTCTTGAAAAGCTCTACTTTGACACAGTACTACACAAGTTTAGGCTTAGGGGACATTTGTTTTTCTGTGCTAAGGTATCAAACCCAGAACTTCCTACAGGCATGCATACCTCCAGCCCATAGGAGGGAATTTTAAAGATAATTTAGTTTATCATTTTCCAAAATACTGAGAGTGGGGTCTGTGTGTGTGTGTGTGTGTGTGTGTGTGTGTGTGTGTGCGCGCGCGTGTACACATGTGAGCACGCTACAGCATGCATATGGTGGTCAGAAGACAGCCTATAGGAGTCTATTCTCTCATCATGTCAGTTATGGGGATTACACACAGGTCATCAGGCACTGCAGTAGGTGCCCTTACCCAGTGAGTCATCTTGCCAGGCCATTTACCAAAGTTGTGAAGATGGTTGCTAAGAGCAGCTTTGGGGTAGGTTAAAGGTAAAATTCTGTGGTTAAGTGTTAACAGTTACAGATTAAACAAAATTAAATGCATATCCTGGAAACATGAACCTGAGAGCTCAGCTACTCAAGCTGGAATATGAGGATTACCTGAGCATAAGAATCTAGGCCAGCCTGGGCAATAAATGTCATTCAGTCAGTCTGTCTCTCTGTTTCTGTCTCTGTCTGTCTCACCTCCCCGTCATCTCTATTAAGACTCCAGTTCCAGGGGACCCTCCATGAGTGCACGCATATATGGTCCACTTACATGCAAGAAAACACACACACAAAGGTCAATCCATGTTGAAAGAGGGTGTTTGTATTTAACTGCAGACACCTCTGTTTTCAATACTGTAGTTTGAGTCCCCCTTGGGATTGAGAATGACGGGATTTCTGTGTAAATGAGGATGGTCTTGAACTTACTGATATCCTGTCTTCACCAAGCGCTAGGATTAGAGGCTTGTGCCACTGTGCCCAGTTTATACAGTGCTGGTGATGGAACCCGGCAATTCAAGCACCTAGACGAGCACTCCCAGGCCAAGTGAGTAGGCCTTCTAAAGTGAAATGATGGGACGCTAGCTTTTAGTACGGCATCACTTGGCAGTGACCTCCTCCTCATTTTTAGTGGCATTAGGCAACAAGCCCAGAGTCTTGATTTTAGATAAGTGCTCCATTGAACTATACTCAGCCTTGATGGTGGTTTTTATTATTTACTGACCTATTCTTGAAATTGTTAAAAAAAAAAAACAACTTTATTGAGAACACAATTTTGGCATATCATTGGCATCCATCTCAGGCCTACAGCTCAATAACTTCAGACTGTTTAGGGCTTTTTGTTTGTTCTTTTGGTTTTGGTTTTTCAAGATAGGGTTTCTCTGTGCAGCCGAGGCTGTCCTGGATCTAGCTCTGTAGAACAGGCTGCACTCAACCACCTACCTCTGCCTCTGCCTCCCAAGCGCTGAGATTAAAAGGCATGTGCCACCACCGCCCAGCCTAGAGTGATTTTTAAATGAGCTTAGAATCATGTTAGTTGGAGACCAAAAGCTCATATTTGGAAATGCGGCACTCACATCCATTTTTATAAGTAACCCAAAGCTTTTTAAACTACATGCGTTAACGAAGGAATCTTATTACTGAACACTGACAAGCTAATGTCATTCCATAGTCAACTGGTGTTTCTAAAAGAGTAACTTACAGAACGACCTCTACAAAAATGCTCATGATTAACTTTTGTTTTTTCCTTTCAGTTTTTAATGATGGCAGTTCCAGGGAGCTGGTGAACCTCACTGGAACAATCCCTGTGCGTTACAGAGGTAAATAACACATTTATATTTTCATGGTAGATGTATCTGCTGACAAGGAGTTAAAAGTACATTTAGTGTCCTTCTAACGGTCTTGACGAAATAGGGGTTTTTACCTTCAGTTCTCCTTCAGCTTTATTTGGCATCACCACCTGTCAGTTTGTTTGGTTTTAACAAAACAGGCTATCTTGTTATGTCAAGATTCAGCATCAAACAAGGGCCTCGCACTACAGGAGGGAAACAAGGGCCTCGCACTACAGGAGGGAAACAAGGGCCTCGCACTACAGGAGGGATTTGACGTTGCATGGAATCATAGCACTGTAGAGGGACCTTAGCCGTCTGTCATTTGCTCCCCTCACCATTCACAGCTTTCTGACCATGGGAAGCTGTAGTGTGCAGCATCTGAGGTGATACTTCAAAGTCGGGACAGAGTTAGGTTTGAGTTCCTGCTGCGCAATCTGTTTTATGACCGTAGGCGCCCGCTGCATTTGGGGAGTAGTACCTAGCTCTGGTACTGACGGTTCATGGAAGTCACACATGGAAAGCTAGGCACATAGCCTAGTCTGTCTGTCCTAAACAAATTGTAAAAGGCACCTACCTGTTACTTATGGTTGTTCTCTTGGTAAGGATGGGTTTGGATGACTAGTCTCTGTTGTCAACCAGTCGACTCTCTGCTAAGTGCTAAGTGAGGAGTGAGCATTCAGTTTCTTGAGTCTGTTCTGCTCTGGGACAGTCGTGTTTGTCCTAGGACATATATGTCCCCAGAGAAGGGGCCTGGCCAGGGACCAGAACAACCTTGCTCTGTAACCGAGGCCCCAGAATATTGCCATCCTCTGGGAAACAAGTGTTTAGAGCTTGGACCTGTGGGGCCGTTACATAGCAGTTCTGTGATTGCTGTGCTGTGCGGTTAAAAAGGAGAAGGGCACATGGGAAGATCGACCATGACAGTTGTGGCTGGCATAGCCCTAGGGGAGAAAGAGTAATTAACTGAGAGCATCTGTGATGAACGGAAGCTTAATTACTAATTTCACCATTCTCTGGGGAATGAGCTCTGGTGAGGGATGCATGTTGTGGAAGTGTGTATGAATATTGATTTCATCTAAAGTAAGTCTCCCCTTTTCCTCAACTATTCTTCATGAGTCAGAACATACAGGTCCAAGTTACTGGAGGATTTGAATTTTTTTTTTTAATAGAAAGCAGGGAATTCTGGATGTTGGTGATAAACCTAAGGCTTTATGTACTAGAGTTACACATTGTAGATGTGTTTGGGGGCTGAGGAAGAAAATTGAAGCTCCACTGGTATCTGATTACTTTCTGTGAAACATGCTTACATGTGTCAGTGTGCTGTACATTGTAAAGATGAAGCACATGTAAGTTTCTCCAGTGTTGAAATGGTTGCTTGGAACACTGGGCTTGGAGAGCACTAAGGAGTGGCTGCTTTACATTTAATGTGGTGACTGTTGCATCTTTTGAGGTCCTTCCCTTTGACTGCAGGTAGTCAAATTTCTCAGTGGAGATTCTACTTCATAAACAAGAAGAGAGGATAGCAAAAGTGATTCTGAGTAATTACCACTGAGACCGACATACACACAGCACCTGTGAGCTTTGGAGAGTAGAGACTGGCTTTTGGAAGGGAGTGGGTACACCCATCCCTTCTCCTTTCCCGTCAAGGCTCTTTTAGCCGGAGTCAAGAGTCAAGCAGCAGACATTAGACTGAATCAAAAGAACGTTGTCCGTCAGTAAGTAGTCACCACGCTTACCTTTCAGCTGTGGCTTACAAGTCAAAGCTGCAAGAAGCACCTTAGAGGGAGGCAGACAGTACTGCTGGCGCTGGGGGTGATGCCCCTGGAAAGTAGTAAATGTACAGTAATTCAGGTTTCTTCTTCCCACTCAGGTAATACATATAATATTCCAATATGCCTGTGGCTGCTGGACACATACCCATATAACCCCCCTATCTGTTTTGTGAAACCTACTAGTTCAATGACTATTAAAACAGGAAAGCATGTGGATGCAAATGGGAAAATCTACCTACCTTATCTACATGACTGGAAACATGTAAGTAGAATGTGGTTCTTTGAAGTGATTGCGTGTATTTTCTGCTCAAGTGATTGTGTGTATTTTCTGCTCTCGAGAGTCTGTCTTCAGTTAACACTTCAGGAAGATGCCGGGGACGGTAGTTAAGTTCAGATAATGGACTAGCCACTGAACTGACTCAGTTAGAAAAGGCTCTCGTTTAGTCCTTTGTTTGGTTTTTGGTGGTGGTGGGGTTTTTGTTGTTGTTGTGTTGTTTTGATAGAGTATCATCTAGGCTGGCCTCGAACTTGTAGTGATCCATTCTGTCTCAGTTTCCTAAATACTAAGATGACAGATAGGAGCTGTAATGCTAACCAGCTGAAAAGGTTCTGTAACAATTTATAATGCTTATTCACCATTTTATTTATTAAGCTTTGAAAAACAGACAAGGTTCAGAGGTAGATTATTATTTTCAAAACTAGGTACCCCGGTGGGTTATGTTTATGGAACTCAGATCTTAGCTTCAAAGCTTTGCTGTCAAGGATAACAGCCGGGAACTTGTGATTCTTTGCTGATAGTGGAACTGTCAGAGCAGTATAGTAATGATTTTCTCTAGAGGAACAGAACCAATGCAGTGAATTTGTTAAAATGGAAGTTTTGTTGTTTTTGTTTGTTTGTGTTTTTTTTTTTTTTTTTTTTTTTTTTTAAGATTTACTTATTTTAGTCAGGCATTGGTAGCACAAGCCTTTAGACCCAGCACTCAGGAGGCAGAGGCAGACAGATCTCTGTGAGTTCAAGGCCAGCCTGGTCTACAGACTGAGTTCCAGGACAGGGTCCAAAGCTACACAGAGAAACTCTGTCTCAAAAAACAAAACAAAAAAAGATTTATTATTTTATTTGTGTCTGAGTGTTTTGCCTGGGTGTGTATCTGCACCACATGTGTACCTGGCTCCATGCTGTCGTGTACCCATTGTCTGAGTTAAATGTTGGTGTGTCCAGGCAAAGAGCTGGGCCAGGCGCATGATTTTGTGATAAGGGCACAGACCTGGTGCTGTGAGTTTGATTCCTAAACTCAAGTGAAGATGGAAGGAAAGAATTGGCTGCGGAGTTGTCTTCTGCCTTCTACCAAGAGATAGCCAATAAATAGCCAAGAGAGAGAAGGTTGTCAGACTGGGTTAAAACTAACAGCAGCAGCAATGGGGGAGATGCCAGACCCCGGTATTTTTCTGAGTAATCGTTATAGCTGACATGATTCCTTGGGTTTTAGCCACGGTCAGAGTTGCTGGAGCTTATTCAGATCATGATTGTGATATTTGGAGAGGAGCCTCCCGTGTTCTCCCGGCCCACCGTTTCTGCTTCCTACCCACCATACACAGCCACGGGGCCACCAAACAGTAAGTACAGTCACGGCCAGCTTTTGAAATGTATAGAAACAAACAAGCAAAAAGCCTTGTACAACTCTTAAAATAATCTTACTTTGCTTTTTAGCTTGTCATGTTAGTGGAGCTTTTGGAAATATCCTGAGACCCCATGTCTGCATATACAGGTTCCTACCAAAGACTGGCATTTGGGCTTCCATCTGTGGGTAGAAATCAAAGTGTGGATGTTCTGGATCCCAGAGTGGAAGAGATGATGCCAAAGAGAGCTAGAAGTTTTAAATTATGCATGCCGAGGAAAAGCCTTTTTAACCACCTGGAAAGCAAATGTAATTTGAAAGATAGCCTGAGGCCTCTCTGTGACTCCAGGACAAGTGTTGTAGAGAATAATTGCAGTCAACAGCTCATTCCCTTGAGCTAGCTATTCTGGGTATACACAATTGGACATCTAGCTCTGGGGTGCTTCTCTATGGTACAGCCAACTTTGTGACTACCTTGTTGGCAGGGTGGGGGCATGGGGACAGTACTGGTCCACCCCTGGACAGCTCTATCCCTGTTCTGCTACTTCAGATTCACCCTGGGTAATTGGGAGTTGGTTGTACTTGCTTGTTTTGATGTTTTTGTTTTGGGATGATTTTATTGTGTTTTAAGTTGTGATTCTGACAAGCTTCTCTTTGAAGACTAACTATGTGAGCTTTATTTCTTTCTACCTAAAGTCATCTCTTGAGTCCGTTTTTTAGTGAAGAGTATCGTGATCCATGGGCAGAATGGGACTGTAAAAGAAGTGACTGCTCTTCTGTCCCTCCTCTCCCTCCCAGGCTAAGCTTGACTTTAGGACTAGTGCTTCCGTATTAGGAATGTTGATTTTTTTTTTGTTTTGTTTTTTTGTCTTAGTAAGTCTTGTTGACTGAGTGTTTTTACTTTAAAGTACCAACTATTTCCTAGTCTGATCCCCTCATTTATTTGCTCAAATAACTTAAGAAACATTTCTGTATTTCTTTCAGTTTCACATTGCCTTTGGAAGTACAGTATTCCACAAAGAAACCACACTAGTTAGTGTTGCAATCCAGTTATGTACTCACTCTTTCATGAAGCACCCAAGAACTAGTTTAAGTAAATCATTAAGAGAGCACTGTGCTGTCCGTCTATTCCAGTTTTAATGACATCTTAGACATTTAGGCAATGTCCATCATTATCGTCAGGTGTGACTATGAACAAAGATATGTATTGCTCCCATGCATATACTAAGTAATAGCTAAGAGGCTTTGATACACATTTGAATAAATATTTAGCAGTCGAGAAATCATTGCTCAGCATTTTTTTAATCACTTTTCAAGGTAATTTTTGAATGATGAGTCATGTTACAAACATTGTTGAAAACAAGTACGATATTGTGTGCCTGTAGTTCCAGACACTTTGGAGGGTCAGCCACAAGAATCGTGTGAGCCTAGGAGTTCAGGGTCGATATATCTGGGCAGCACAGGAGACTAAAAAGTCAGCGTTGCGGACTAGAGGGACACCCCAGCCATTGGGGACACTGGTCGCTCTTGCAGAGACCCCACATGGCTGCTCTCAACCGTTCCGCTTCTCAGGGATGCAGTATCCTCCTCTGACCCTACGGGCACCAGGCACACATATGGAGCACATGTGCAATTGCAGGCAAGACACTCAGACCCAAAATTAAAGCCGACATTCTGTCCAAACCTCAGTTTTTAACAACAACAATAAAAGATTGGTTTTAACCCTGAGTGTGTCTATGTGGGTATGTGCACATGAGTGTGGGCGCCTAAAAGGCCAGAGGCATCAGATCCCCTGTAACTGGAGTTGCAGTCACTTGTGAGCTGTCTGGTGTGGGTGCTAAGAATACAACCCAGGCCCTCTGCAAGAGCAGTACTTGCTTTTACTTACTGAGCCATTTCTCTAGCCCAAGCTCTGTGGGGAGGGGGAGGGGGGGAGGTCTCTTGACCATGGAGCCATCTCTCCAGGCCCTGAAATAACCAGTTTTTAAGAAAAGGAAAATTGCTTTAATTATGAAGAAATTACAACTCTGAGATACTCGTTTGTACATTGGAGAAACTAGCATGGAAATGAGTAATATTGACCGAGTGTATTGCTAATACTTAACTGTGGACTCGCCTTTTCTAAGAGATACCCATAAATGTCAACTGTGCCTCCTGCTTGGAAAGTGTCTGTGTGTGAAATGGAATTGTGACATTTGGGAGCTTTTTTGTTTTTTAATGACATACTGAATTTCATCCTTCGTTATTCTTAGGGAAAGTATTATAGCATCTGCTGATACATCTAACAAGGCGGCTCCGACCCTGATGTGTCGGGCTGGTAAAGGCTTGCAAGCCTGTCGTTTAGCCCAGCATACTTCTTGCACGTGCTTATGTTCTGTCCTCTAGGTCATTCTCCACAGGCTCTGTGTCTCTTTCCTCAAGTTTCCATCTGTCAGCTCTCTACTAGATCACTTCTGCTTTCTCGACCTCTTAGATTTAGATTAACCCTTTCCTGGATGATCCCACGGATCATCTGTGCTTTCCTGTAGGCACGCACAGTTAACAGAACATGGCCACTTGTGACTCTTTGTCTCCAACTAGATTCTAAGCAACATGTGGCCAAGTGTTCCTTCTTGTCTCGTGCCGTCCCTTCTCACCACCCTCTTCTTTATTCTCCCCTTTCTCCATCTCTCCATCAAATCCCTGGTTGCTGTCACATAAATGCAATAAAACGTTTGTTTATTGATTTATGCGCTGAGTCATCATTTAACTAATTAGGAAAGTTTGAGTAAAATTGACTCTGAAGGCAAGTCCTTTTCCATCGAGGCCAAAGTTAGCCTTTGGCACCACTGGCCTTATGTAGTTCTGTGAATAAGTGAAGCATTCTTGAAGACTAATGGCTTTTAACTTTTTCCCCCATAGTATTTCCAAGCTTTTTAAAACGGTCTAGATGAGTGTGCTGTAAGTTTTTTATGGGGTTTCTTACAGTGATTTGGAGTCTTAAGTTCTCAACAAGCCAACAAAACCAGCTGTGCAAATCAGTCAACATGGTCTTCAGTGTACCAAGATTTCTTAGATGCGGAGGCAGGCTACCTCCTAAGAAGCAGGTCTCAGAGCAAATGGGGCAGCGCTACCTTCTAAAACACATGAACGTGAGGCTGTAGAGCTGACCAAACTGACCTGTCTGCCAGTCATTTCCTGTTGGGATTTGCATGAGTGTTACCACTCACGTTTAATGATCTGGGAACTAAGTGACTTCAAAATATTTATTCCTTAAAGAACTGTTAGTTCCTTAAAGAAAGACAGACGTTGGTTTTGTTTTGAACCTGAGTTTGGATGCATAGTGTGAAATTTTGCTGTGGTTTGACAGTGATGCATGTTACCCTACAGCCTTTATATCCAGGACTGCGCACATGACTTTAAAATGTTAAAAATTATTTTTAGCCTCCTACATGCCAGGCATGCCGAGTGGAATCTCCGCATACCCATCTGGATACCCTCCCAATCCCAGGTAATGAAAATTCTATTATATTTGGAACCAAAATAATGCTAACTGGGGGATTAGATAAGGTTAGTTGAATTTCAGTGAGAGGTTGGTTTATTGGTGTTTGTTTTGAAATAGGTCCGCTCTGTAGATTCGAAATCCTAGTTGGGCCTTGGAATTAATAGGCCTGGGCTGCCATTCGTGGCTTATTGGTGGCATTTTGTGGAAGATGTTATGAACATAATTCCAAAAGAGTTCTAGGTTGTCTAGAGAGATGCAGATTTGTTTCATTTACTAAATAAAAGAACAGAACAGAAGTAGGGTTGGTAATGACAGTGATCTTGATTAATCTGGGGCCTTGAAATGTTTGCTTTTTCCTTTTTGAGAAGTTTGTGGGTTTTGTAGAAATGGCTCCTTGGTTATAAGCATTCTTGATTTTTCCAGAGGGACCTGAGTTTGGTTTTCCCAGCACCCAAACTGGGATCCAGCATTCGCTTTTGCCTCCACTGGCACCCACACATGTGTACGCATAAGTAAAAATAGCTGGGGTCAGCACCAGAGGCAGAGGCAGGTAGCTCTGTATGAATTCCAGGCCAGCTGAAGATAAATAGTGAGACCCTGTCTCACTACGTAAGAATACTACCCAGAAACAGACATTTTTTTTTTAAACTTTGTGAAGACTTGCTTTCAGACTGAATGTTTGAAAGTGTTGAAGGTTACCAGTAAGCACCAGGCAATATTTAAGTATTATCATTCCATAATAGACCAGAAGTCAGAATAAAAAATTTTATTGTTTTGTTGCTGTTGGGGTCTTATCCTTAGGAATATTCTGCCTCTGTGAAGGTAACCTTATCTAATCTGAGTCGAGCAAGAACATTTGAGACCATTTACTATTTCTGATATAGGAGCTAACATTTTTTTAAAGATGTGTTTATTTTATTTTGTGTGTGAGTGTTCTCGTGTGTGTATGTCTGTGCGTATCTTGCCCTAAGAGGAGAGGAGAGGGTGGTGATACCCTGAAACTGAAGTTATGGACAGTTTTGAGCCACCATGTGGGTGCTGGGAATTGAACCTGGGTCTTCTACAAGAACTGAGCCATTTCTCCAGCTGGTCTGGAACTCACTACAGACTCCCAAATGCTGGGATTATAGGTGTGATGTTTTATAGGTTGACGTTTGTTTGTTTTGTTTTTGTTTTTCTAAGAGTGTCACCATGTAGCCTGAACTGGTCTGGTCACATCTCATTGTTTTTGAAACAGTTCTCCTGACTGTCCTAGAATTCTCTGTGTAGACCAGGCTGGCCTCGAACTCAGAGAGATCAGCCTGCCTTTACCTCCCGAGTGCTAGGATTAAAGGCGTGTGCCACCAACACTACACCTGACTTTTTTTTTTTTTTTTTTTTTTTTTTCTTTAAATGTGCATGAGTGATTTGCTTGCATGAATCTCTAAACCATATGCATGCCTGGTACCCACAAAGGTCAGAAGAGGGTATCAGATCCCCTGAAGCTAGAGTTATGGGTAGCGAGTGTGGGAACTAAACCTGGGTCCTCTGCAAGAGCAGCCAGCACTCTTAACCATCGAGCCTGCCCCCTGGCCCGGGCCTCGTCCTCAAAGCACCCTCTGCCTCTTCCTCCTTCCAGATTCTAGGCACACACTGCCGTCGTCGGCCTTAACAGTTTGCTTTAACCCAGTGTCACTGGTGGGATTTGCACACACTGTTCCCTGAATAAACGCCTTCATCCCTTGGTCTCTAAGTTCATAAATTGGTAATACAATGTGTCACGTTGAACTTTCTCAGTGGGTTTCTCGTAGCCCTGTAGTGTTGGGTCGTCTTCATGTTTGGTGTTCTTTCCTATAGTGCTTATCCTGGCTGTCCTTATCCATCTGCTGGCCCATACCCTGCCACAACAAGCTCCCAGTACCCTTCCCAGCCTCCTGTGACCACTGTTGGTAAGTATTCTGAGCATTTACGTTGGTCTACATAAGTCTGTGAAAAGTGTGTTTCATTTTTACATGTAAAATTTTAGAATATTCTTCCATAGCAGAAAGTCTGTAGTGATCACAGTGTCCTGTAATTTGAAACTTGATGTGATTTAACATCAGTAGATGAGCTTTCTGCTATTTGGAAGTCAGTAACACTTTTCTGCTTGCCACATTCTTAGTGGTGAACCTCACGTGTGTTGAGTCGAGGGTCTGTGGGTCACCTTCACAGAAGCAGGTAACGGCTAGACTATTCCTAAAGAAAAAGCCCCAAAAGCAAGGTTGGGTAGGATTAGCGGGTCGTAGGGCTTTGTGGCCTGGCTGTGGAAACGCGACAGCGCCCTGAGTTGTCCCTGAAAGGGTCCCTAAGGTGGCGCTTGCTCTTCTTTAGAGCTGCCTGAACCCAGAGGAGCCCTGCAGCCTGCCCCGCTCAGGGTGCCCCCCCTCAGGTGCCCCCCCCCGCCCCTCCCTCAGGGTGTGTCATGTCCCCCCCCCTCAGGGTGCCTCTCCCCCCCCCAGGGTGCCGGCCCCCCCCCCCCCCCCGTGCGGTCGCCGCTGCACTTGCTTGTGTTACTCAGCTGCCTTTGTCTCTGCAGCCGTCTAACCTGCACTGGGTCTCACGTCAGCCATTTCCCTTCTTTGCTGCCTTTGGCCTAGGAACCTGTGAAAGCTTGAACTCACTTCCTTGTTTACGCCACCCCGTTTCTCCTTGGCAAACGTCCTTGAGACTGCAGTCTGCCCTTGTTATTCTCCAGCCCTTCTCGCCTTCCCTCTACCACTCTTTAAAACTGCTTGTCAGAGCCGTAGTGGCCTCTCTGGTTTAAATGCAAGGGCTGGCGACTGCTGTCTTCTTGGTGTGTCTGGTGTCTGACACGGGGGCTGCTGCCACTTGATGTTCTTTCCGGGGACCCACGCTTGGCTCTTTCCCTCCTGTTTCACAGGTTCTTGTGCTCAGTCCCTGCAGGGTCTTAACGTTGGAAACCCCGATTAGTTTTCTGCACTTTGATTCCTTACACTGTGTCTTTAAACGCCCTGTCTGTGCCCACGGTTGCTGACCTGTGCCTGTCTGTACCTCTCCTGACTTCCGCAGTCTTCCATTCAGCTGGCTTCTTGCTGTCTCCACTTGTGTTTAACAGACATCTTAAAGTCAACATGACTCACATTGAACTCAAGTCTTTCTACCCAGTTTGCCCGTCTGTATTGATACCTATTCCACAGCCTAACTCAGGTCATCCTTGACTCCGCTAGAATCCTGTCTTCCAAGTCTGTAGACTCTAACCATACCTGTTGCTAGTACAGGTCACCATTTTCTCATCTAAATTACTGCATGAGAACCGTTAGCCCCTGACTCGTTATTAACATGAGCAGCCCGAAAGAGCTTACTCAGGCTTGAGTCGATGATGTCACTCTGCTGAACGCCTCATTTCGCTGAGGTCAGTATAAACGCTGTAGGCTTAGAAGGCCTCGTTATTTCTGTTACCTGCTGTTCTTATGCCACAGACTTTGTCCATTTCTTATTCCCTTTGTGTTACTGTCAGACTCACTCTTACCCGTCTGTGCCACCACCTCCTCACACAGCTGCTGGGCCGGCTCACCCGAGCGTAAGTCACTAAGGGCTCCATTGAACGGAGGATGATGTGAGGCTGTGTTTGTTGTGCTCTCTGATGTCATGAAGTCTGATACCAGGGTCTCACGTCTGTGCCTTTGCTACCCAGACAGCGTCTGCTTCTATTGTCATTCTCTAATGGCACGGCTTTGATATATTTAAATATGCTTGTCGTTTCTGTGATGGACTTTCCTTTATAAAGTAAACTTTTTGTTTTTGTTAATTTTGAGACAGGGTCTCACTGTATAAATGGCTGGCCTGGAACTCGTTTGTAGACCAGGCTAGACTTGAATTCACAGAGATCTGCCTGCCTTTCTCTGCTTCCCAAGTGCTGGGATTAAAGGCGTGTGTCTATACACCTGGTCCTAAACAGTATAATTTACTCGAATAAGAAATAAGACTGCTGGTAGATCTTTAATCCAATCTATAAGTTTAAAAAACAAAACCAAAAAAACCAAAGTACTAACTTTGAGGTTGGAGAGATGGCTCACTGGTTAAGAATACTGGGTGCTTTTCCAGAGGACCCAGGTTTGATCCCCAGCCCCCCAAATGGTGGTTTAGTTTACAACTCCAGTTCTAGGGGATCTAATGCCCTCTTCTGGCTCCCACAAGTACCAGCCACACAAGAAGTACACAGAAATGATGCAGGCGAGCACTCATACACTTAAAAATAAAAAATTAAAGAAAACAGCAACACTTCTTTTTAAAATCCACTTTTTGAGTTCAAGCAGCAGCAGCACAGGAACGAGAATGGAACAGTTAGTTACCGTATTTTTTAAATTATACAATCCCTTCCATCTCACTTACAGATGTTTTTGTTTGTGTATGTGTATGCTCAGCACTGGTTTGGGGCATTTGTTCTCACTCCACTGGGTCCAGGGATTGAACTCGGGTTGTTGGTTCATTGGCTTAGTAGCTTACCTTTTGCCCATAAAAGACTTTTGCAGTTGATTAATTTCAGAACATTAGACTTAATCCATTTATCTTTAAATGGGCTTTTGTGGAAAATGATAGATTTAAATTTGACTTGAGATTTGGAAAGAGTAATCACCTCAGCAAATCATGGTTTTAGAAAGGTACCAGCCATGCCATAGCCATTTTGGCTGTGAACTCAGGGTGGCCATGTGTGGTCACCTGTACAAGACTAGATCTCACAGTAATACGTTGGTGAGTGATGGCCGCTGGGGGTTCAGCCTCCTGCTAAATTATCATGCTGTTGTTGCTGGCTTCTTCTCTGTGCTTCGGTGTGGTCATACAAGCCTTGGTTTCTGTGCAAGACAAGTCCTGTTGCTTGCACGGAGCTGGCATCTGTTGCAGTCAGAGCCATCATAAGCACTGTGCTGAGTTCCAGGTTGGCATTCAGTGCTGTAAGTAAAATTCTGTGCATGTAGTTCTTTGGAAGGCTTTCTCCTACTTCAGAAAACAGCTTGTTGTGTTGTTATTATAAGAAGCAGCAATCCTTATGGTCTGACCCACTTCTGAGCAGACAGTTTGTGATAACCCAGGATCCAAAGTTACTGACCGTACAGGAAGTATTCTCCGGTGTCTGTGGTTGTGTTTCTGACACTTTCTACCCACTGTCAATTCCAGTCCCAAAAGTGTCTATTTTTGTTGTTGTTGTTTTGTATGTTTGTATGTATGTACCTATGTGGCGTGTGTTTTCAGATGTGTACACACATACGAGGGGAGGCTGGACGTCAACCTCAGGTGTCTTTAATTGCGCTCCACTTTTTGAAACAAGGCTGAGAAGCAGTTTTGTGGATCATGGTTTAAGGGTGGAAAATCAGAAAAAGTTGGGGCAAAGAGATATTCAGTTGTGAAGAGCGCATGCTGCTCTTTCTCAGTACACGCTTGGTGGTTTACAGCCGTCTGCAACACCCATTTCCAGGAAATCTGACACCCTCTTCTGGCCTCTGCAGGTACTGGATGCGTTTGCAGGCAAAACACCTATATATACATGATAAGATATTACTATTACAAAGGCTCCACTTCCAGTTGCCAGTGCTCACATGGAAGGAAGCTCACAACTCCTGCACCCTTTCAGGTGATCTGCTCTGAGCTCCTGTATGCCCTTGGTGCACATAAGCTCACACAAAAGCAAACACGCATCACATAAAGAGATAACTTCCTACAAAAGTGTAGTGCCTCCCCAAGGGACGGAAGACCAGTGGAGATGGTTATCTTATTATGTGCCCATTTGACAAAGATACATTAGGAACAGGAGTTTTAAAGTCCTTAAAAGACTCTGGTTCTTAGACAGGCTCTGGTGGTACATACCTTTAATCCCAGCACTCAGGAGACAGGCATGTGGATCTCTGGGTTTGGGGCCAGCCTGGTCTACTGAGAGAGTTCCAGAACAGCCAGGGTGGTTACAACAGAGAAACCCTGGGGGGGGGGCATCCCTAATAATCTATATGATATTTTATTATGCTTGTCAAATGCAAAACACCCTTGTCCCAATGGCCAGGTGCCCAGATGGTAATAGTGGCGGCACCCTGAATTACATTTATCTGTGCTTTGGAAGTTACCTCAACTAGCAAAACTTAAGGGTCTTATCATAACACAAACACCAAAAAGTTTTGTTCAAGTTACCTTGTCTGGTCTAATGGATCATATCACACTGATGTTAAATTTCAAACTCCCTGTGTTAGAGACCACATGTTTAATTTTGGAATTTATATTGTTCTTACAAACTAGGTCAAAAGAGTTCTCCAGAAAGAACAATGCTGGTGTCATATGTAAAAACAGCACAATACTGGCATAAAATGGGCATGGAGGTCCATGGAACAAAGTAGAGAAGTCAGAAATAACCGCACATCTACCACCATGTGATGCCAAAACATGAAAATCCAATGTTCCCATGTAGAAGATGGAGTTAGGTACCTATTTCTCACCTGCAAAAAAAAAAGATCATCTAAATGGGATCAATGACTTTAAGACCTGAGCTGAAATTTCCAGTAGCAAACGGGAGACACTTAAAGGTCAAGAGTATGCAATGACTTTCTGAGCCTGTCGTCAACAGCTCAGGGAATACAAGTAACAAACAGGACCACGTGAGATTAAAAGGTCTTGCACAGCAGAGTGGACATCCCACGGAACAGAGGAAAATCTCTGTCAACTCTAGTATACCTAACATTTAAAAAGAACTTCAAAAATTAGGCATCAAGGGAACTGTAGATGTAGCTATGATGGTTAATCTTTTAAAAAAAAAGTATTTCTGTGCATGTGTGTATCAGTAAACACCATGTGCGGTTGCTTGAGGGCTCCAGAAGAGGGCGTCCCCTAGGGATATAGCTAGAACTAGAGGGGGCCGCCTAACGGGGGTGCTGTGATCTGAACTCAGGACCTCTCTTAATTGCGGAACCGTTCATTACTCCTGCGTCTGAGATGTCAGTCTTGACTGTCAGTTTGACAGGGTTTAGAATTACCATGGAAAAAAAACCTCTGGGAGACATGTATTTGATGAACTTTCTAGATTAAGTTAATCAAGGTGGGAAGACACAAATGTGGGTGACACACACACACACACACTCAGAACAAAACAGTCTGAAAACTAAAAGTTAGAATAGAAAATTCCTGGGTTTTTGAAGTAGTTCAAATGATGAGGCAGAGAGACAACTCTGGTTGACAGGATTTACTGCACGTACAGGAGATCTGGGTTCAGTTCTCCGGGTCAGTACAGCAGCTCACGGCCACCTGTACTCCACAGGGCATCCACACCCTCGTCCATACAAATGAAAATTAATCTGAAAAACATTTCTGCACTTCAGTTCAAAATTAGTGAAATCCAGCCACTGAAACAAGGAAAGGTGCCGGCGCTTCTCAATTGTCAGTGGTTTCAAACTTTGTTTTAGTGGCTTAGACTACATCTTACGCTGCCCGAATCTACTGCAGCAAGCCTGACAGTTACTTACGCAAGAGAGCCAGGTTTCAGTTTGCAGGACTGTGCAGTTCTACAATTCTGGATTAGCAAAAGAGGAGGTCTGGGCAGTGGTGGTGCACACCTGTAATCCCAGGAGGCAGAGGCTGGCAGAGTAAGTTCCAGGGCAGCCAGGGCTACACAGTGAAACTGTCTCGAAACACACACACACACACACACACCAAAAGAAAAGGAGAGAGTAAGTGCTCTTAACCACGAAGCCACCTCTCCAACCCCTCTTCCTTTTTAAAAAAGTTCTTTATAAACTAGTATAACTGCAGATTTTGTAGCACTGGCTGCCCTCCAGAGGTCCTGATTTCAAGTCCCAGCAACCACACACTGGCTCACAACCATCTATAATGAGATCTGGTGCCCTCTTCTGGCCTGCAGGCAGACATGCAGGTAGAACACTGCATACATAATGTAAGTAGATAAATCTTTTTAAAAAAAAAAAGAAATACAGCTCTTTGACGTGTTCAGCAGGCGAAGAAATGTCTCCCTTGTATTTTGAATGGGTGTGTGTGGGGGGGTTGGTTCCTGCCTTCTCTGGTTGAAGCAGGGTCTCTTGCTTCTGCTGCTGGCCTGGGAGCTTCCATCCAGTTCTCCTGTTGCTGCCTCCTTTCTCAAGATAGGAGAGCTGGAATTAGATAGCGGCCACTGCATCCAGCTTTTCACTTCGGTCCCTGAAATTGTACTAGGGTTGCCTGGCTTAAGTGGCAAGTGATCAGTGCTCACAGATTTAGCAGTTCCAAGGCCACCTTCAGTTCTAGCCTTCTGTAGAAGGATTTACCCGACTCTCTGCTTACAGCAGAAGGATACAGATTGTTGTCTCTGTCCTTGTGGGGCTGTCCAAAGGTTCTAAATGCCCAGCAGCTCCCTGAGTCTTTGCCTTACCTCCTGCAGGTCCCAGCAGGGACGGCACCATCAGTGAGGACACCATTCGAGCATCTCTCATCTCAGCAGTCAGTGACAAACTGAGGTGGCGGATGAAGGAAGAAATGGATGGTGCCCAGGCTGAGCTCAATGCCCTGAAACGGACAGAGGAAGATCTGAAAAAGGGCCACCAGAAACTGGAAGAGATGGTCACCCGCTTAGATCAAGAAGTAGTGAGTAATACATGGGAGACTCGCATCTAGGGGCCTAATTATAGACCTGTGTGTACAATAGGTGTGTAAAGGAGAACTTAGTGGACAGTGGATGTCTGCAGACACTAACGTAGCTGTTAGACAGGAGTGGCGGGTGCTAAGCTCCTATAGTCTCTCTTCTCGGGCTGAGGCAGGAGTTCATGAGTAGAGGACGGGGGAAGGAAAGACCTCAGGTCTCATCTGGTCTGCTGGGAAATGTACAGTTCCTCCGGTGGAAATTGCTGCCATTTACCAGGAAATGCGAATTATAGAGCTCCGTGAATGGTAAAGATCAAACTACTTGAGAGAATTGTATTTCTAAACGTTTGAATTACTATTAAAATATCTTTGAAGCCAGATGGTGGTGGCACACGCCTTTAATCCCAGCACTTGAGAAGCAGAGGCAGGTGGATCTCTGGGTTCCAGGGCAGCCAGGGCTGCACACAGAGAACAGTACCTTTGAGGGGCCTGGAGAGATGGTTCAGGGCTAAGAGCACACACTGCTCTCCCAGCACCCAAACCAGGGTGCTCACAACTGCCTGTTAACTTCAGTTCCAGGGACTCTGACGTCCATTCCTGGCCTCCTTAGTATCTGCATGCTTAGATGTGCATGCATGCGTGTGCACGCATACGTGTGCACACACACAGAAAATAATAGAAAAGTGTCTCTGCTGCTTCCCTGGTTTCATCATCCAGAGGCATTTGGGGCTTCGAGAGCTTGATACCAATGCAGCCTGTGCCCCTTCAGGGTTTTTCTTGTGTGTGTATGAAGTAGCAGCCATTTCAGTTCGGGAATGTGACTCCAGTGGAATAATGGAATGTAGAGTGTGCGACCGCCACATACGTGTCTTGACACTGGAGAACAACGTGTTGTAACTGAGCATTGAACCCTTTGCATAGACAGGAGGAAGTCCTCCAGTGGGAAAGCCTTGTTTGACGGTTGTGGGGTTGTGGGGAGGGACTTCCTTTTGGAAAGCAACTTGTGTCACCTTCAGGGAATTTCCACCATCCCCTCACACTTTTTTTTTTTTACCAGTAAGTTGTTGGAAGCATCAGTCAGTCAGCTGCCCCAGGTAGTGTCTGAGGCTGAGTTGTAGATGTGCCACAGCAGGTGATCGTGTGCAAATCAGTATAAAGTTATGCATGGACTGTTCTGTTTCCAGGCTGAAGTTGATAAAAACATAGAACTTTTGAAAAAGAAGGATGAAGAACTAAGTTCTGCTCTGGAGAAAATGGAAAACCAATCTGAAAATAATGACATTGATGAAGTTATCATTCCCACAGCCCCACTGTATAAACAGATTCTAAATCTGTATGCAGAGGAAAATGCTATTGAAGACACTATCTTTTACCTGGGAGAAGCCTTGAGGCGGGGAGTGATAGACCTGGATGTGTTCCTGAAGGTAGGCATGCTTACGCTCCATGCAGGCTTTGCTGCAGGGTCGCTGCAGGGCAACTTGAGATGAGTATCACTTCAGACTAATTCCTCCTCCTGTGTGGGTCAGAGTGCTCCTCAGATAGGGCCATTTTCTCCCCAGTCACACCACCTAAATGTGAGATTATTGCCTACCCCCATTTTGTTTTATTTTGGTTTTAATCTGGTAATGGTCTTAGAGTTGGGTAAATTTAGACCAGTTTTTCCGGATGACAGAGATGGTCCTAGAAGGAAGTGGGCTATCCTTTTTAATGCAGATTCTCTCTGGCTTGCTAACCCTAAACAGAACGGAAGGTCTAGTAAGCTTTGCTTGTTGCTGTTTGTTGACCTGGCTCCTGAGCAATAGCTCAGTGTTTATGCAAGCTGGGCAGGGCACTTGGGTAAGTGGCTAAACCATGCCTCTCAGGTCTAATACAAGCAACATGGGTGATGTAAAGCAGAAAATATATATATGATTGCTAGGTGCTCTGTGACCCCCTGCCTGGATCAAAGCCATTCTAACTGTTAACCTTTTCCTTCCTTCTAGCATGTCCGCCTCCTGTCCCGGAAACAGTTCCAGCTGAGAGCACTTATGCAGAAAGCAAGGAAGACCGCGGGTCTCAGTGACCTCTACTGACACCTCAGCTGGAGACGGGCCTCCTCGTAAAACGCTCTGTTCTTCTCCTTTCTCATCAGTAGAACCCAGAATAAGTTATTGCAGTTTATCATTCAAGTGTTAAATATTTTGAACCAATAATATATTTTCTGTTTCCTTTGGGTAAAGACTGGCTTTTATTAATGCACTTTCTACCCTCTGTAAGCTTTCTGTGCTGTGTTGGGACTGACTGGGCTAAATAAAATTTGTTGCATAATTTTTTTTTCTTGGACTTGAAAGATGCACAAAACCATGTCAGAAGTCCGGATTCTCGTTACCAGTGTCCATCGTGAGTTGCAGTTCACTATTCTGTAGGATAAAGACAGTTCTCTTTAGTGTGGAGCATAACACAGAGAAATCTGTATATTGGAGGATATGTATTTCTTTCAAGAACCAACAGCTATGACTTTTTTTTTTATCAAAAACTGCCATTGTTAACTAGACAAATAGTGTGTGTGTGTATGGGGGGGGGGGAGGTTACAGATTATTCTTATGGCTCATGTGGTATTAGGGGGAAAACCATAACAAATTTTGAAATGTTTGAAATGAAATTTTTAAAAAGCTATGTCAGGAGACAGAAGCAGGTGAATCTCTGAGTTCAAGGCCAGGCTGGTCTACAAAGTGAGTTCCAGGTCTACAGAGAGAAATCCTGTCTTGAAAAACCTAAATGAAATAAGTAAACAGTGAAAAATAGAATGCTATAATTTGTGGGATGTAGTTTATGTTGTATTTAAAGGGAAATTAATATAGGTTAGGCATCCCTAGCCCAAAATCTGACATGTTCCAAAGTCCAAAACATTTGGGGGAGGAGGGATAGCTTTTCAAACCATTTCAGATGAGGGCTTGAGTAGCTAAAACCTATATCAAATATTCCAAAATCTGAAAAATTATGAATCCTGTGTCATCTGGTACCAACCATTTCAAATAAAGAATACAAAAACCTATAGTAGTAGTAAATGCGTATTACAAAACCAGAAAGATCTTAAATTACAGCCCGGGCTTCTACATTAAGAGGCAACAATACAAGAATATCACATTGAAGCAAAAAAGAAAGAAAGAATATAAATTATGGTGAAAATAAAAATGGAATAGCCAATAGAGAACATTACTGGCACTAAAAACAGGTTCTTTGAAACATGAGCAAAGCTGAAAAACCCAAACTAGCTGAAATTTAAACAAACAAAAAAAAAACTTGCAGGTATTTGGGTGAATGCCTATAGTCCCAGCATCAGGAGGGCTTCAAGTTCAAGGCTAACCTGGTCTGTGCTATGAGACTCAGTCTAAAGAGAGAGAAGACAAATGATTAAGATCAGGTATGAGGGGGCTGGAGAGATAGCTCAGAAGTTAAGACACTGGCCACTCTGGCTGCTCTTCCCAAAGGACCCAGATTCAATTTCCAGCACCCACATGGCAGATCACAACTATCTGTAACTCCAGCTAAACTGCCCAGACCATCAACCGCTGGAACACTATCCCACACTCCCAATTAAAGGCATAACTAAGCTCAAGCCACCTCCCCCACCCTCTCTCCAACTTGGGCTAAGGTCATCCAACAAGCGCTCCTCAGCTTTACTGACCCCCCTACTGCACACTTTTCTCTTCACAGCCCTCCATTACTCTCAATCCCTCTCACCGACGATACCCTAATTGTCAATGCCCTACCCCAACTAAGACGGCTTGTCTCCTTCACAGTGCAAGCCCCCTTTGGTAACCAAAGCCAAGCTCTCATCCTTTGCACACCAGCCCCATAAAACTGCTACAAACCATCCCTCTCCAGGTTTGCCAAGAGCCTCTCCCATCATCCATGTCCCCTCTGCCTTGCTAAAAAACCGCTAGATTACATTCCTAAAGCCAGCTCCCAAGGTCAGCCTCCTCCTGAGGCTGACTACCAAGATCCCGCTGTGAACGTATTGAAATTCTGCGACCAAAAGCCCCCTTAAAATGGAACATCTCATCCTAACACAGGGTTTCCCTTTTACCTTAATAAACCGCCATCTTCCTATGTGCGGCGCCTGTCTCCTCCCTATCAGAGGCAGTTGTCTGTGTGTCCCCCACACCCGGGGCGGGTACCCCTCTCCTCCCGTCTGCTCCTTTCTCCCATCCTCCTCCTCCCCCTTCCTCGCTGGTCTGCCCCTTATGCCCGCTGCCCCTCTGGGGCAAATAAATCTCCTTTGTGCTGAGAACTTGGTCTTGGGGTGTCACGCCAACTTGGAGGTTCCCTACGGAGTATACCTCAGAGGCTGGTAGGCAGGTGGCTGTGAGTTGACTGACACGTTGATGGGAACCAAACTGTTATCTGAACCACTGAGCAGCTCCCCAGCCCACACAGCTGCTATTCTTGGGGCCCTGCGAGTACTTAAGACAGCCATCTGTGACCCCAGCCCCGGGCCGTCCGGAACCCCCTTCTGGCCTCGGCGAGCACTACACAAATCACGCATGAATGTAAAATTAAAATAAATGAATCTTTGTGGATGCTTATGGCACCTAGCCTGCCCTTTAGTCACCGTACCGGTGAAAAGGGTTGTGGAAGGACAGTGTGAAGACGCTGCCTTCTAGGAGGAAACGCGGGGAGTGGGGGAGGGGTTGCTGCCCAGGGCTGAGCAGTGGAGAAGGTGCCCTGCTGGTTTAATCCTGCTGTGATGAAACACCATAACCAAAAGCCATTTGGAGAGACAAGGGTTTTGTTTGTTTGTTTGTTTGGCTCACACTTCCACAGCACTGTTCATAAGCGAAGGAGTCAGGACAGAAACTCACACAGGGCAGGAACCTGGAGGCAGGAGCTGATGCCGAGGCCACGGAGGGGGGCTGCTTATTGGCTTATTTCACCCAAGATCACTTTCCCAGGGGTGGCTAATTTATCCCCCATCAACCACTAATTACGAAATGCCCTGGGAGCTGGAGGGATGGCTCAGCAGTTGAGAGCACTGACTGCTATTCCATAGGTTCAATTCCCAGCACCCACCGATGTCTGTTACTCCATGTTCTAACAAGCTCACATCTATACAGGAAAAAATACCAGTGCAAATTAAAAAATATATATATTTTAAAAAGAGAAACTGTCCTACAGGCTTGCCCACAGCCCATTTAAGACTGGGCAGTTTCTCAGTTGAGGCTTCCTCCTCTCTGATGACTCTAGCTTGTGTCAAGTTGACAAGAAACTGGCTAGCACAGGTGAGTACTTACCAACTTGACACACACAGCATTGTTAATCTATACATTTTCCTTGCATGAACGCCACTCGCGATGCACTGCCTCCAGGTGGCCAGAAGAGGGCATCCAAGTCCCCAGAACTGGAGTTAGAGCCAGGCCGTCTCCTCTCTAACCATTCTTACTACACACATGCACAAATACAGAAATACAACTCTGTGCGTTGCTTGCATGCATAGTTTGTTAGGGCTGGCCATTTGGTACTGGATAGTCAGGGCTCATCCGAAAGTGGTTTTAATGTGTGACTGGAGAAATGGTTTGGCAGTTGAGAGCACTCGCTGCTCTTACAGAGGATCCGTTTCTGCTCACGATTTCCTCTGACTCTAACTACCGGAGATCCGTTGTTACTCTCTTCCGGTCTTTTCCCTTACCTGCATGTATGTGGTGCATGTATGGGCAAGCAAGCACACACACACACAGAGAAAAAAGTCCTTATTGTAAAGACAAAGCCCACAGAAGAGTCTCTACACCTGTTTTAACAACTATATGTAACGTTGGCCATGTCACAGCAGCCTCAAGTTGCAATTGAAGTTCCAGGTGTTAGCCCACCGGAAGGGCCCCAGGACTGCAGACCCTGGAGTGTCCTTTGCTTCTGCTGTGCCTTACATGTTTTCTGAATCTCTCTTCCTCTGTTGTCTGGCGTGGTGTCTGGCAGGTGGCACCTGCCTGTAATGTAGTGTGTTTATCTCTTAGAAACATCCTGTTCTTCTAGGCATTTTTTACCTGTGGATTGCCAAGAAGATGATCCCTCCCTAAACTGTATTGTCTAATTTGATAACAATGGTAGCTTACACAGGGTTTGGGTGACTAAAAAATAAACACAAGGATTTGTTTCATAGCCCAGGTCTGTGAATTACACCTAGGGAGCTGCATGGTTCATAGCTCAAGTTAAGGATTAACAATTGAGTCCCAGTAGCTTTGGCTGGCCTCGAACTCACAGAGATCTGCCTGCTTCTGCCTCCCTGGTGCTTGGATTAAAAGTATGCATCACCAAAGCCCAGTCAGTTTATTTTATTTTAACCTTAATGTCGGGAGAAATGTGTTTGCAGGACTTGGAGTGCATCACAAGACTAAGATGTTTTTGATAAATAGCTTTGAGGTGAAAAACCCCAAGAAGACAGTCTAAAGTTTTAGAAAGGCTCATGGTTAAAGGTGAAACTCTCTAAGGTTTCACAAGAGCAAAGCAGCTGAACTATTACTGGGTGATGTATTCTCCTTGTTAGGTTTTCGTTTCTGCCCTCAATCTCTGTGTGTTAGTGTGTGGATATGTACCCTAAAGATTTAAAATAGACCTAATTCTTTTTCGTATATGAAAGTTTAGGTTTGTGATTCCTTATAAGATTACCTTTCAAAAAAAAAAAAATTACCTTTCAAGCGGGGCGTTGGTGGCACATGCCTTTAATCCCAGCACTCGTGAGGCAGAGGGAGGCGGATCTTTGCGAGTTCGAGGCCAGCCTGGGCTGGAGTGCCAGAACAGGCTCCAAAGCTACAAAGTGAAACCCTGTCTCAAAAAAACCTTAAGATTACCTTCCAAGGTAAGCAATAAATTGGCCCTTTGTAACTGCCAAATGCAGCAAGAGCTGACAAGAACACTAATCTATGACAAGTTGCTTGGCTATGAATTATGTGGATTCTTGGGGTAATTTGTTTTTCACCTGTAAATAGAAAATGTTTAATCATGTGAGGGAGATGAAAAACATGTTTTTACCTAAAATTGTTCATGTGAGAAATGAAATTCAACTGGTTTGACTCTTGTACTGCCTAGAAGATTCTGTTGCTGTAGTAAAGCTATGTAAAAAAAAAAAACACATGAAAAGCCAGAGAGAGAATAGAGAAGGGAAGCAAGACCTTGTGAGTCCCTAACTCCCCTCAGATAGAAAAGTTTGGCCCCGACCACTCTGCATTTCTGTCAAAGTCCTGAGCTGCCCCACCCCCACAGCAGTTACTCAAGGGAGAGACCGACCGACCGGAATGTTCACTAGGTAGATGACAGCCAGGACAGCAGGGCTACAAGGCTATGAGGGTGTGACTGGCTGACCCAGTGGGACCGTCACTACAACGCGGGCATCCTTGCAGCCTGTGTGTCTGTCTGGTTTCCTGAGAGTCCTGCCCTATTACTGTGTCGCATTTGGTTCCTTAGTTGTTCTTTGTATGTTTCCAACATCTGCTTCAAGCTCTTCACGAAACCAAGTTAATGGTATGCATGTGCAAATCAGCAACAGCACGGGCGGGCAATCCCACCTTGGATGACTGACGGCTCTAGTGTTAGTCATCCATCCCTTGTTGATGCACCCTAAACACTGGGGCACAGCAATGCAGTAGCAGTTTGTGGAGCAAACCCCCCCCCCCCCCCGTCTCCTGGGCCCTGGCATCACCACGTCCAGCCCTGCCCTTCCAAACATATACAAAGGACGTCGAAATGGCAGAATTCCAGCTGGGCATAGTGGTGCATGCCTTTAATCCCAGCATCTCAAGGCCAGCCATGGCTCTGTGGCAAGACCCTGTCTCAAAAGAAAGGGGAGGGGCGGGGGGAGAGGCCGGTGATATGTCATTCATTATGTCTCTGATACTTTGCGTAACTCTTTATTACATGGAAAGACTTGAAATGTACAGTATGCAAGCATATAGCTATACAGTAGTCCAATGGTGATGCTTTTATAGTTCCAGATCCTTCTGGACTTTCCAAAGTGTTTCCGCACTCTTCCTGAGAAGGGCCTCCTCCTCGGGGCTCAGGTTAACCTTCACAATGTCTGTGATACCATTTCGTCCCAAGACACAAGGGACGCTGAGGAAGATCTCTTCCTTTATCCCGTATAGGCCCTGAAATGCAAGGTCACAACACTGGTTGGTTCCCTTGGCAACTGTGCAAGAGAGCTTCACAATAAGAATGCCCAGGAGACCAAGCGGAGCTATGCGGGAGGGGAAGGCAAGAGGGATCTTTGTCCTGGACCACAGGGGTGGCCGTTAGCAAGAACAATGTGCCAGATAAAAGGACCAAGGAAAGGTAAAAAATCTCCCCACCTCAGCAGACACCTTGATGTCTAAAGGGAAGGGTATAATGCTCTCTTTATGTGAACTTTTTTTTTTTAATGATTTATTTAACTGGAGTTACAGACAGTTGTGAGCTGCCATGTGGGTGCTGGGAATTGAACTCAGGTCCTCTGGGAGAGCAACCAGTGCTCTGAACCACTGAGCCATCTCTCCAGCCCCTTTGTGTGAGCTTTTTATCCCGTTAAGGGCTCAGAGCAAGCAGCCTCAGAGTATACGGAGGGCACCGCTGAGTTCGGACGCCACTTGCTACGGATGACTTCTCAAGCCTCCAGAGGTGGAGCCCAAGGCTGCTCTGACACGCCCAGCATAGGACGTGGGAACGGGTCCTTTGAGATGTAACCCTGCCTTTCTGTACCCCCTAAACTGCCACCTTCCCTGGAGAGCCACCTTAAGACTTCCAGGCTGGAGAAGGACGTGGGAGAGGCGTAACCACACACATCACTGTGGATGTACACATCTACATTCATCACTCGGCTGTGGAATTCTGGCCAGTGGCCCCAACATTCCCTCCACCCCGCTAGCCAAGGCTATGGGAACAGCCGTGGAGACACTGTTGTAGTCTGGGCAACCTATAGGTCTGTCTGCATAAGCCAGAATCTGTTGTCCCTTACCACCTACCCCACCCACCAACCATTCCCGGGCAATGAAATGCCCCATGAACCCTTCCCATCTTCCTGCCCCTCGCCGCCACTCCTCCCTCTGGGGCACTTACGCGTTGAGTGCACCCCAACCTCCCACACACGCCCAGTCTTTCCTGCGAGCACAGGGTGAACCCCTTACTCCTTCCTGTGTTCTTCCGGTGCTCCTTCCCGCGGGGAACTCTCTGTCACCTGGCCCATTCTGAAGTTATGTTACACAGGTGACCAGGAGTGATAGATGAATGACCATTTCCTCCCGGCGTGCGTACCTTAACCAGTGTGGAAACTGGATGCACCCTCCTAAGATTCTTCACCATTGACCCTGCCAGATCGGTCACAGACAGCCCAATAGCCCAAGATGTGTAGCCCTTCAGCCGGAGGACCTCATATCCGCTGCGGTTGCACGCAAAAGGAAATCGAAATCATGAGAGGTCAGCTTAGAGACAACACGCTGCTGCTGCTCACATAACCCTTCTGAAGCATCTGTGTGTCTGTGACATTTTCTCCAAGTTCCTCTGTAAGTGCGTATGGCTTTAAACATACATCTCCGCCAGGCATGGGGTGGTGGGCACAAGTGGATCTCTGAGTTCCAGGCCAGCCTGGTCTACAGGGTGAGTACTGGGCCAACCAGAGATATACAAAAATATAAGTCTCATAAAATGTCATTATTACTTTAAATAAGACTCAATTCAGTGTCAGGCATGGTGACATATGCCTTTAATCCAAGCACTTAGGAGGCAGAGGCAGGCGGATCTCCTAAGAGTTCTAGGTCAGCCTGGTCTACATACAGACCCTGTCTCACAACATATCAGTTCCATCTCTAGTCAAAACACTAGTCCATATGCACCGCAAGGTGAAATTATTTTAATTTTTGATTTTTCAAGATAGTGTTTCTCTGTGTAAGCCTGGCTTTGAACACACAAAGATCTGCCTGCCTCTGCCTCCTGAGTGCTGGGATTAAAGGCTTTTTAAAGATTTGTTTACTATGCAGAGTGTTCTGCCTGCACACCATGAGAGGACACCAGATCTCAGTACAGATGGTCGTGAGCCACCGTGTGGCCGCTGGGAATGGAACTCAGGACCTCTGGAGGAGCAGCTGGTGCTCTAACCTCTGAGCCATCTCTCCAGCCCTCAAAATGTATCCTTAGTAACAATTATTTGGGGCATTAAAAAAAAAAAAAAAAAAAAAACTACTGTCACCTCTCCACCACCTGATTGTGAATTTTTTTCCAGTGCTCCTGGTCTGAGTCGGTTCCTAATGCTGGGTTCAGGGACTTCAGAGACATTCCAGCAACGTTCACACCACTCCATAAGGGCACTAAGGGAAACAAACAAAACAAAAAACATGCAACTCTCCACATGGGCTCCTCAGTTGGTTGCTTGAGTTGGGTTCTGGGGTGTCTTGTTGGGGGCACTTGGGATTCTGCTCTGTTTTTTTGTTTGGTTCTTTTGAGAAAGGTCCCAGCTGCCTTTTAAATTCATATCTTGCTGCCTTTGCCCTTAGTTCTGGATGGCAAGCCTATGCTACCACACTTGGCTAGTGTTGGCTAACAGGTGTTGGTTTTTAAGAAAGGGTATCATATAACTCAATGAGTAGCCAAAGGTGACCTCAAACTTCTGATCTTCCTGCCTCCACCCCAACCCCAAACTATTAGAATTTAGGCATACATCACCACTCTTGGCTCTGATTGGTGAGTGCTGAATGTTCGATGTACCTGAGGGGATTTCTGTGAACCCCTGATGTTCCTGTCCCTAAGTGCTGCCATTACAAGTGTTCAACACCACACCTTGATGTATTTTTTTGTTTGAGTTTTAAAATTAGGATGCTATCTCACATCATATATTCAAAACAAGGCATTCTGGTTTTCCTTGTATTTTATTTATTATTTTTGTTTGTATTTTTGTGATTTTTTACTTACGTGTGTACATGTGTGTCTGTATGTGGGTTGTGCACATACATGCCAGCAGAGCCCAGATTGAGTGCTGGATTTCCTGAAGCTGGCATTACAGATAGCAAAGAGCATGTACTCTAACTGCTGAGCCATAAGTTTTAAAGGACAGAAAGCGAAATTACGAGAAATAACATTAGAAAACACATAGTTGAATTATCTATAGCTGTATGGCACAGGAAACATTTAAAAGCAATATATAAAAAAATGCAGATTTTTTTTACAAAGGGATTGCTAAGAAAGTGAGTTGCACATTATACCACATTTCCCCACAGCAACAGAGCTGAGGAGCAATATGCAGCTACATAGACTCAAACCGTCTCCAAGGAACAGGAGGGTGAAATCCAAACACCTTTGTATAAACAAGGGAGCAAGCAGAAACAGCGTTCCCCAGTCAAGCTGACTATGTGGACTAGCCAGAATTGGTAGAGCTCCAGATTCAGTGAGAGACCCTGATTTAAAAACATACGGTGCAAAGTAATGGGAAAAGACACCTGACATCAGCTCTGGGCCTACTCGCATGCGCACACACAAATAGACATATAAATAACAGAGTGGGGTGTAGAGCAGAAGAAAATAATCTATAAGTTCTATTTGATGCCAGGAACATGTCAGTAACAAGTTCGAGTAGATGTGCCAACTGTTCAGAAGATTTGACCATGTAAAGAGAAAAACGGAATGTTCTTTACATCACTCCATGTAAGCGTAAGTCAAAACCATGAGTCAGTCGTGGGTGGTGGCCGTCAGCCTCCGGTCATGCTTAGTTAGCAGGGTTGGAAAGCAGCCCCTCTGTGTCGCTAGCCTTCAGTGGAGGCCACACTCATTTAGAAGAGCAGTTATATGGCCTGCTCAAACAAACAAACCAAACCAAGAAAAGCTAAAGACAGGACAATGAACTCGCAATGAGATTCCTCTCTCCCTAATCAGAGTGGGGTAAGGGGTAAGGAAGGCCAGCAAGGCTGTGGAGAAAGGGGGACATGCATGCCCTGCTGATGGGAACGTGAGTTGACACACCCGTGTGTGAAAAACCACCAACATACAGGTGCCTCAAAACCTAAAACTGGAATGATCCAGCACCCCGTTACTGGGCATGTCATACAGCAAAAAAGACAACAGCAGCTGCCCGCCCAGAGTTACTGCGTGTGGTCCTATGTGCACCCCCCCCAAAGACTTACTGAAAAGTCTGTGTGTGCTGGGGGGGGCGCTGTGCATGAATGAGTGCGTGTACATACATGTGTGTGATGACGCAAGCAATAATACTGCTCAGCATCAAAGGGATCCAGTCTTGCCATTTGTGATAACCTGAGTGGAACTAGAGCTTACGTTCAGCAATGTGAGCCAGACACACAGAAAGTCACCGTGGAGCGATGTCATCTAAATGTGAAATCTACAGAAGCGGACACGAGAAACTGCGGAATAGAGGTTATGAGTTACTGGGGAAGAGAGGGGTCGGGGGGCGGCACAGGGATCAGAGGAGAGGCAAGTGCTGGAGCTCTGCTACAGTGTCAGGGGACTGTAGTTAGCAATTAGGGCTCTTGCGCTGGGCACAGGGTTTAGCTGGTGGAGTGCTTGGTAAATAAGAGGCAGGGAGTGGGTCAGGCTGATACTGAGCAAGGCTCAGGCCAGCCTGATAGTCAGGAGACCTACCTGTCCCTTATTGACAAAGTCCCGATGGTCTCTGGCTGCAGAGAAGGCCCCTCCCAGCACCCACACCAGTCAGCTCACAAGCACCTGTAACCCCAGGTCCAGGAGGTACTAAACCTCTGGCCTATACAGGCACCTCCACTCAGACATGCATATGTACAAATAATTCAAAATATTGTCTGTCTCACTCAAACCAGCCAGGTTTCTAAATGTCCTCGCCACAGACAAAGCCGATGACATAGATTTGGTCACTATGTCACATACATATGCACCAAAAGTCATTCATCTCAGTGTGTATAATCAATCACAACCGTTCCTCATTGTTTCCAGACAGGGTATGGTTTTGTAGCCCAGGCTGGCCTAGAACTAGCCATCCTCCTGCTTCTAACTCTGTAGTTCTGGGATTCCAGGTAGACACTACCAGGGCTAGCTCAATTAAATAGTCTGAAGAAAAAACGTACACCAAAGGAAATACAGCTACATCGACTGACGGCAGCTGGTTCACTCACCGCTAGAGTCACCGTGTTCTCCAAGGACCCAGCCGTGGCAACTTGTAGGGTGGACACCCAACTTCTCTCCAATCAGGTAACGGAATCGGGCAGAGTCTAGGTTACAGCCACTTCCAATTACACGACTCGCGGGGAGGCCACTTATCTTCCACACCACGTAAGTCAAAATATCCACTAGGAAGAACGGTTTCAAACAATGTCTGAGAAAAAGAGCCGTAGCAATTTCTCTTTACAGCTGCTTTTATCTATGAGAGTCAGAGTCCAAGCTACGGTGAATATGAAAAGCGGGCATACTCAGAGCTTTTTTTTTTTTTTTTTTTAATGCTAAACCATTCACGAGTAGAATCTTAAAGGGATTTTCAGCAAATCTAATAATAATGGGTTAGCTCCAACCCGTTTAGCTTCCTGGGCTTCCTCCCGTCACACACATTCCCTACCTGAGCTATCAACATGTTACCTAGAATGATGCTTGAACAGCACGCAAGTGTGGGCAATGCCGACCGAACTCATCGGATTTGCTCCTATGGTGAAGCTCTACGCAAGTGGCAAGTGATGAGTGAGGCAGTCATAAGCTGCCCAGCAAGCAGGGTACTGAAGACACACCCAGGGAGGAGGGCAGGCAGGGCTGGGGAACTGGTTTAGTCCAGCCATTAACTGACCGCCAAACCAAAGCAATGGAGACTGTGCCTTGTAGGGCAAAAATCTTCAGACTCAGATTCATGAAATCAAGAAGCAACAACAGACTTGGAGGTGAGGAGGATTTCATTTGCAAATCTTTATTGTTTGTTTGTTTTTTTTTTTTAATGGAGGGCTGGTGGATGGTTGTGCACTGGGAACCAGATTTTGATTTCCAGCATCCAAATGATGACTTATGAGCGTCTCTAACTCCAGTCCCAAGGAAACCAACACCCTTTTCTTTTCTGACAGGTACCAGCCATGCATGTGGTACACAGACATGGATGCACACAAAATATCCATATTTACCAAAAACTAAAATGAAGAAAAATGAACAGAGCTAGGAATCATGTGAGATTAATTTATCAAGGGTGTTGACACACATTATCTGGCCAGACTAATCTTCAAAAATAAGACACTGAGGCTAAACTTTTCAGAGGCTGACGAACACAAGCAACAGAGTGCCGGTGGGAATGTCAAAGAAAGGCACAGGACTTTGATAACCTTTGTGCAGCTTCTAACAGGGCACATGAATATTGCCATCATCCTTAAATACCCACCACGGGGGGGGGGCCTCCGGGGCTGGCTTCAGTGGTTAAGAAGAGCACTTGCGGCTCTTGCAGAGGACCGAGGTCTGATGATTCCAAGCACTCACTTAAGTTCCAAGCTATCTTACACCCTGTCCTGGTGTCCGTGGGTACCAGGCATGCACATGGTACCCATGCATACATGCAGGCCAAACATTCATACACAAAGAAACACCAGCAGGTGAAGAGTATTTGGAATGTATAGACAGGACCTGCAGAGATGGATGGTTCAGTGGGTAGAGTGCTTGCTATGCAAACATGAAGACCTTTAAGTTCAGATCCCCAGCACCCATGAGTGAGGAGATGGCTCAGTGGTTAAGAGCACTGGCTGCTTTTCCAGAAGACCTGAGTTCAATTCTCAGAAACCACGTGGGGTCAGATTAAAAAAAAAAAAAAAAAAACTTACATAATAGGGCTGGTGAGGTTTCGCGGGGTGTAGAGATAGGACTCTAGCCAAAACTGCAAGCTCCAGATGCTGGAGAGGTGGAGGAACATACCAACCTCTGGCCTCCACGAGGGCGTGCAGGTGCACACACATGCTCATCACATTGCACATACGTGGCAACATAAACCAAAGACTCCAGCAATGCAGAGGCCCAAATCCCTGACAAATCCCAGACATAGATGAATCCAGAATAATTGTGCTGTGTGTCAAAGGGGCTGGGTAGAAAAGTCTGTGCTCTGTTGGCTTCTGCTTTGTTTTGTTTCTAAAGCTCTAGGAAGCAGGAGGATGAGGAGTGACCCACAAATCAGCCCACTGCCGTGCAGCCATGACAGAGATGCTCCAGCCCTTACTGTGACGGCACCACGATGGCATATATCAGTGGCAGGTAATCAGTGAAGCTTATTACTCACAAACGCAACCGTAGGATGCAAGTTTGGAATGGAGCAGTATGGGCCAATCACCATTCAGAAAGTGGGCAGGGTCCTCACCTGGGTTTGAGACAATCAGTATTTTACAGTCCGGGCTGTTTTGGACTATGCCAGGAACAATGGATTTCATGATAACAACGTTACGCTGGACCAAGTCGAGGCGCGTTTCCCCCACCTTCTGCCTCGCACCAGCTGTGATGATAACTAATTTGGAGTTGGCCGATACACTGTAATCTAAGAAGGAAACAGAGGACGGTACTTGGGATCAGGACCAGGACCGACAACCCCAGCTTTGCTTACTTAACATTATCAGATTAGCCCTAACCCTGAAATTGAACAGTCTTGTTAGTAAGGACCTTTACCACACTTTTAAAACAAGACCACCACTATGAGAAAAACAGCGTCTCAGGCTGGAGACGGCTCAGCCCTTAAAAGCACTTTTAGAGGACCCACATTCAGCTCCCGGCACCACATACGGTGGCTCCCAACTTCCTCTAACTTCAGATCCGGGTGACCCAGTGCCTGCAGAGGCCTGCACTCATGTGCATACAACTACGTGCAGATAAATATACAATATACACATCATTTTAAAAGTACTGAAAATAGGTAGGGTGGTGTGGTGGGTCACATCTTTAGTCCCAGCAGAGAGAGGCAGGAAATCTCTGTGAATTTGAAGCCAGCCTGGTCTACACGGTGAGTTCCACAACGGCCAGGACCATGTACACAGACCCTCAAAAAGAGCAAATAATGGTAATAGACAGATGGATGATTGATAGATGATAAATGGGATGGTTTAAAGGCTCTTTTCTGCTTAACTTAATTTAGTTTATGATAGAATCTTTTTGTTGTTGTTGTTGTTGTTTCAAGATAGGGTTTCTTTGTGTAATAGTCCTAGCCATCCTGGAACTAGCTCAGTAGACCAGGTTGGCCTTGAACTCACAGATCCATTCACCTCTGCCTCTGGAATTCTGGGATTAAAGGCATGTGCCAGCACAGGTGGGTGGTAAACATTATTATTTTTTAAAGAACATTAATTACAATGGGGGACATTTGGAAGACAGAACATTACAAAATCCCTTAGGGGCTGGAGAGATGCTCAGGGGTCAAGAAGACTTACTTCTATCTACCTATGCTATCCAAATAAGCCATAACACAGGAATGACGGAATACTTCTTACAGAGCTCTGAAAGTAAGATTATAAAACTGAGGCTAACCTTTTCCAGAGACGATTTTTGGAGTGTTGAAGAAGAGACTGCCGTGCTGGAGGTCCATTGTCTCACCTTTCAGTTTGTTTGCATCAGTATCGATGAGAGCAAGCTCATCGGCCAAGTCCTGAAACAGAGAAGTTACAAATGCTGTGCTCCAATACTGACGCTGCTAACAAGGGCTTCATTCAGGGCAGAGGGTGTAAGTGCAAGGCCGAATCAGACCTCCAGCGTGGAAGAACAATGATACATTTTTATATGACATCATCTGATCCCTTGATAACCAAAGGGATCTTGTGGGGTTTTGTTTCTTTTTGTTTGTTTGAGACAATTTCTCTTGAGTAGCCCTGGCTGTCCTGGGACTAGCTCTGTAGACCAGGCTGGCCTTGAACTCAGAGATCTGCCTGCCCGTCTTCCTCCTGCTGGGGTTAGAGGTGTGCACCACTGCCTGGTCAAACCTTGTGTCAAATAGAGTTGCTGAATATGCACAAAATGACCAGAAGTTCAGGTGAACAGTAGACTGTAGAAGTATCAACCGATTTTCTTTACAAAATGATAATTTTACAGAATTGTGTATTTTAAATATATCTAGATTATATTTTCATTTTTATTTGCATGTGGGTATCTGTGTGGTGTGTATGTGTAACGTGTGTATTGCTCAGAGACCAGAGGAGGGCGCCAGATCGTCTGGAGCCGGAGTTACAGGTGGCGATGAATAACAAGTGTTCTAAACCACTGAGCCATTTCTCCATCCACCTTTAAATGACACTTTAACCACAATGAAAAGTGTGCAAGGGTTGGTTTCCCACTGGATTTTGATGAATATATTGGTATATTAACTAAATTAAGCCAGACAATCCATTTTGTCAGACGAGGGAAATTAGCTCCCAAACACACACGGGTGGAGAGAGGCTCCTCTGCCAAGGCAGCTGATGGGGAGAAGCTAGAGGCTTCTAGAAAGAGAGATGACCTCCAAAATAGGCAAAATAACAGCAAGTGGAAAGGCAGTGGCCAGGGGAGGGAGGGGAGGGGAGGGAGGGGAGGGCGGGGCCAAGGCCCTTGCCTCTGCCTTCAGCTTCCCTCTAGTGTTAACTGTTGAGGAGCCTAACAAACAGTTTTTGAGTGACAGTTTCTGTGTGCATGTGTGGGTTTGTTTTGCTTTGTTTTGTGCCACCAAGCCCAGTGTTATATTGTTGATCAAACCTGGGGCTAGGCAAGCTTTCTCCAGCCCTGATAGTTTGAGTGTTGCTGTGTTCAAATAGGGTCTTGCTATATAGTACAAGCTGACCTCGAACTTGTAATCCTCCTGCCTCAGGCATTTATCATTTTGTCTTTGTTTCCTTGGGGGGGGGTTGGGGGCGGCAATGGTTCAAGACAGGGTTTCTGTGCAGAGGGTTATCTTAGAACTCTGGCCAAAGCTACAGAGAAACCCTGTCTTGGAAGAAAAAAAAAAAAAAAACTTCACCAGGATGGCCTTGAATTCGCAAAGATCTGCCTGCTTCTGCCTCCTAAATGCTGGGAGCAAAGTTGTATGCCACTACCACCCAGCTTGACCTTTTGCTTACATTAAAAAAATAATTGTATTTTCAGTACTTACAAAAAACTTAAGATGGTGGTACACACCTTTAATCCCAGCACTCCGGAGGCAGATGGATCTCTGAGTTCAAAGCCAGCCTGGTCTACAAGAGCTATTTCCAGGACAGGTTCCAAAGCCAGAGAAACCCTGTCTCCAAAAACAAAAACAAAAAAAAAAAATTTATGTAATTATTTCTTCCCCTTCTAGTTTCCTACCTGAATTTTAATTAAACAAACACGATGGTTTCTCTATTTCCCCGGTGAACGGGGTAAACTAAACTTCAATTAATTTACACTGGGGAAAAATTCTAAGTTCCCATTCAACTCTTATAATTCACACTAGGGAGAAATAAAGGGACCAAACCCTCATTCCGCCCCCTGCTTTAGCAGCCATGACAGGCTACAGAAAAGACACGTAGGCCTCTGACTCAGCAAACTTCAGATTCCCCTGGCCTTCCTGGAACCTAGGGCCAAAAACACAAACTCCAGACTCCCCCAGCTTCCTACATGCTTGGTTCCTGGAAACTGGCCACAAAAGAAAGAAACCTCCCCTGCAGTCTCCAGGATATAGTTCTAAAAAACTATCGGTGTCTATGATCAACAAGCCACCTGCAAGTAACATAAAGCCATAGAAGCCACAGAATGTTCCCTATCAGCACTGACCAATGAGAATAATTGGTGCACATGTATTTCATGCTCCACTATGACTTTGAGAAAGTCCCCTGATTGTTCCCCAAATGTCAACCGATCAGAAGAGGTCCCTGACATGGTTGGATGAACAATAAACCTTTTATGCATCTGCAAGGGTGGGTGGGTGGGTCTGTCTCTCCCTGGTGGTCTCTTTGGGGATCTTCATGACTTGGACACAACACCCAGTGGTATATTTCTTAAGTTGTTACTTTTATCTTTGTGTACGCAGAGTGCACATGCCACAGCACACGTGTGGATGTTAGGGGCAGTACCCTGAGGTTATGGACCCTTGCCTTCCGCCATGCTTGAAACAGTCTTTTTCTCTGTTGCATACACCAGGCTGATTAGCACATGAACTCCCAGAAAGCCTTCTGCCTCCACTTCCTATTTCTCCGTACAAGCGCCGGGGCTCGGGGCACTACCATGTCCAGCTTTATGTGGGTGTCAGGTCCTTAGACCTGTGTGGCAAGTGCTGTACACATGGAGTCACCTCCCGAGCCCTGACAGTGTGCTTTCTAATTGTCTGCTCACAGCAGAGATAACTTCTTCCCACGGCCAGGTGGGGTGTGTGTGAGAGGAAAGAGAATGTGTGTGTGTGTGTGTCTGTGTGTGAGAGAAAGAATGTGTGTCTGTGAGAGAGAGAGAATGTGTGTGTGAGTGTGTGCGTGTGAGAGAGAGAGTGTGTGTGTGAGAGAGAGAATGTGTGCATGTGTGTGTGCGTGTGTGTCTGTGTGTGAGAGAGAATGTGTGCATGTGCGTGTGTGTCTGTGTGTGAGAGAGAATGTGTGTGTGCGCGCGTGTGTGTCTGTGTGTGTGAGAGAGAATGTGTGTGTGAGTGTGTGTGTGTGAGAGAGAGTGTGTGTCTGTGTGAGAGAGAGAATGTGTGCATGTGTGTGTGCGTGTGTGTCTGTGTGTGTGAGAGAGAATGTGTGTGTGTGCGTGTGTGTCTGTGTGTATGAGAGAGAGAATGTGTGTGAGTGTGTGTGTGAGAGAATGTGTGTGTGTGTGTCTGTGAGAGAGAGAATGTGTGTGAGAGAGAGTGTGTGTGTGAGAGAGAGAATGTGTGCATGTGCGTGTGTGTCTGTGTGTGTGAGAGAGAATGTGTGTGTGTGTGCGTGTGTGTCTGTGTGTGTGAGAGAGAGAATGTGTGTGAGTGTGTGTGTGAGAGAATGTGTGTGTGTGTCTGTGAGAGAGAGAATGTGTGTGAGAGAGAGTGTGTGTGAGTGAGAGTGTGTGTGAGAGAGAGAATGTGTGTGAGAGAGAGAATGTGTGTGTGTGAGAGAGAGTGTGTGTGTGAGTGTGTGTCAGAGAGAGTGGTGTGTGTGTATGTGTGTGTGTGGGGGGGTAGTACCACCTGGCTGATTAAGATGCACTTTCTTCTCCTCCTCATCCATTACCTTCACTTGAGGCATCTAGCACTTTCAGTCCCTCGGCCTCTGGGTTCTGGAGTCAAGCTGACCTTGCATCTTACCTCCCTCTGCAAGTTCCCAAACACGATCAAAATGACAGTGAGGCACTTAGGACCATGGCATCTGTGCTCAGATGGCCAGGGCCAGGCAAGCTGCTCAGCTGGGACCAGGGTGTGAGCCGCCATACCTATCGCTCCCTCCCTCCCTCTGCTTATCCCTGCTCTCTCCCCTCCCCTCCCCTCCCTTCCCCTCCCCTCCCCTCTCATTCTCCAAGAATTCCACATAGTCCAGCCTGGCCTCAGACTTGGTGCTAGGCATGGTCTTGCCCTCCTGATCCTCTTGGCCTCTGTCTACCAAGTGCTAGGATTACAGACCTGTGGCCAACAGCCACTCTGCCAACATCACGGATTTTCCATATTCCCATTAAGGGGTCAGCCCTGAAACTCTGACCTAAAAGGTTAATTGATTTCCTGTGCCAAAGGCTTTATTGCGGGGCTGGAGAGATGGCTCAGAGGTTAAGAGTGCTTACTGCTCTTCCAGAGGTCCTGAGTTCAATTCCCAGCAACCACATGGTGGTTCGCAACCATCTACCATGAGATCTAGTGCCCTCTTTCGGTGTGCAGGCAGATATGCAAAAAAAAAAAAAAAAAAAAAAAAAAAAAGGGCTTTATTTATTGCTTACCTTCAGTAAGATACTAATAGCACACGCCATGCCGACATTTCCAACTCCAACGACAGTGATCTTACACCGAGAAGCTTTATCTTCTTTTGTTAGGTTCTGAATTAACTGCTCTTTTACAGTGGACATGGTGAACCTAAACAGCAGAAAATGTCAGTGAGCCAGGTGGTGGTGGTGCACACCTTTAATCCCAGCACTTGGGAGGCAGAGGCAGGCCGACCTCTGAGTTCGAGGCCAGCCTGGGCGAGTGCCAGGGCAGGCTCAAAGCTACAGAGAAATCCTGTCTCGAAAAAACAAAAAACAAAACAATGTCAGTGAACAAAGTCTTCAGCCAAGACATTGAACAACCTAGTTTTTGGCGAGAAGAGTAATTGAAACAGGGTTTCACATTGTATCTAGGGCTGGCCAGGGAATCACTAAGTGGTCTAGGTTGGCCTTGAACTCATAGCAGTCCTCCATCCTGAGCCTGCTGGGATTCCTTTCCTCCTGTGCCGCCATACCTGGCTTTGGAGCTATCTCTGGAGTTTGCAGATCTCAGGAGCCGGGAGGAGGGAAGCGAGGGAGTTCCCTATCCAGAGTGTAACTAAAGTTACTACGTGAATCAGCGGACTGTAGAGACAGGTTCCTCCCTCCTGCTGGCTCCTCCTTCCCAGCAGGCTCCTCCTTTCCCCAGAACTACAGGCCCATCACCTCTGAGGCTGCAGAGGTGCAGCCCACAGCTAAAAGTGCAGCTCAGGTGTTGACCACAGGACCACCGTTAGGCTCAGGAGCCAGCGCTGTAACGAACCAGGAACGCGCCAGACACTACGTCACATGCAAGCTCCGCCCTCGGCCCGCCAGGTGTGTGCTGCCCACCGCGTCTGGGAGAGCGGCTCGGCGAGGTTTCCAAGGTCTGCACTGAGACGACTCAGAAGATGGCAGTTAGCTTGGGGATCGCCTCCTAGAAGCAAGCCCGTGGCATCAATTGCGCTACCTTACTTTGCAAGGGAATGCAGAACTTTTGAGACTGAGGGTCATACCCCAGGCCTTTGCCCTTTGTTTGTAGGCATTTAAATAAAACCACTGGCTTGGGGAGATACCTCAGTCGGGAAAGTGCTTGCAAAGCAAGCATGAGGACTTGAGTTGGATCCCCAGAACACAGTGATCCCAGTATTGGGGAAGCAAAGACAGAGGCTCCCCGCAGCCCCCTAGACAGCCAGGCGGGCAGTGGTGGCACACGGCCTTTAATCCCAGCACTCGGGAGGCAGAGGCAGGCCGATCTCTGATTTAGAGGCCAGCCTAGACTACAGAGCTAGTTCCAGGACAGGCTCCAAAGCAATACAGAGAAACCCTGTCTCGAAACAAAACAAAACAAAAACAGGAATAGAACTATCAGAATACTATATATATATATATATATATATATATATAGATAGATAGATAGATAGATAGATAGATAGATAGAGAGAGGGAGAGGATGTGTTAAATTGGCTTACAGGCTGTGATCTGAGTAGTCCAACAATGGCTGTTCCTCACTGGAGAAGCTGAGAATCTAGTAGATTTTCAGTCCACAAGGTTGGATGTCACAGCCGTTCCAAACTGCTACTGAAGGCCTGGAGGACTCCTGACCAGCTGCTCGTCTGCAGTCTTCCCTGGCGTCCTGAAGAAGCTGGTTCTAATACGGGCGACAGCGCGCTGCTGCAGATGGAGATGTCAGCGAGACCGGAAGCAAGCATGCGAAGAGCAGTCTCCAGGCCTTTGATGTGGGCTGCTGCCTGGGTTACGATGAGTCTCCCTGCTTTAAAATATCTAATCTAGCCGGGCGGTGGTGGCGCAGGCCTTTAATCCCAGCACTAGGGAGGCAGAGGCAGGCCGATCTCTGTGAGTCTTGAGTCCAGCCTGATCTACAGAGCGAGTTTCAGGACAGGCTCCAAAGCCACAGAGAAGCCCTGTCCCAAAAATAAAAAAAGAAAAATTTAAAAAAAAAGAAAAAAGAAGAAAAGAAAGTTCCTCAGAGTTCTCAACATTGTGGATTTTTTAGTTGATTCCATGTACAGTCAAGTTGACAGCCACAATTAACCATCACAAGCCCACTTCCTTGTCAACCTGACACTCAGCCACATCTTATGTCATGATGAATTTCCAAGTGACAAAACCAGGTCATAACTCCACCTAAAACCTATCCCACACACAACCACAGGCACATTATACATTTTAGAATAGGTGGTAAGGTCCCGAGGAGGAGTGCTTAGTGTTTTAGTGTCCTGTGATTTAAATTTGGTAGTACAGGTTCTCAGCACTTCAGCAGTGATATTATCTCGGTCGGTGCAGTGTTACATTCCATGATAGGGAAAAGAAAAGGCCGATGGCTTAATATACCTACACATCCACACAAATAGGTTCTCAACAAAATAGGACGGAGGCATATGTGCTTTTTACAGCCCTCGTTTCTGCAGTGGGTTATGTGGCCTTAGCTGGTCCTTTTCATTTCCTCTACTGTTCTTTCTGTTTCTTTCATCCTCAGCAGGGTTCTCTTCCAGGAGGAGAGACCCACACCTCATCAGTATGGAACTCTCAGAGTTTCCCAATAGCCTAATCACAAGATGGTGGCACCTAGAGAGACGTCCTAAAGGATCCCCTGCACCCCAGATTTACCTTCTTACCTCCATTGTGGAGAAGCAATCCCGTTTTCCCCCATGGTGATCTGGATAAATCATAACCCTACTATTCCTTTCTTAGTCTGTGGTGGTGGCGCTGGGGAGTCTGGCTTCATTCAGTTCAATGGAGTGTTCGCTGGTGTCTCCTTGCGGGAGCAGTCCCCTCTCTGAAACCAAAACTCCTAGGCCTTCAGAACGTACGGTTTTAGGGACAGAAAGCAAAAAAACTTCCTACTGAGTCATTACAGGTGATGGTGGGAAGAGCTATTCCTTTTTTCCACACCTTAATTACTGGATTTGTGATTCCTGGCTGTGGAAGAAACTGTACCATATACTAGATGTTGATTTAAATATATGCTCCCTTCTGGGGAACCCTCCCCAGTCCTCCAGACTTCTGCTACCCAATTGGTGCTGCAACCGTGTCTTCAAAGGGCCATTTCACTCCTATCCCGACCAAATGCTTTAGGATGGGTTAGGGAACACGGTAAGACCAGTGGATTTCATGGCTGTGAAATGAGTCAGAAGCAACACTGTATGGACTGTAACAGTGGATTAGGAAGGCCTTCTGTCAGTCTACAGACGGTGGTTTTGGCAGAAGCATTACATGTAGGAGATGCAAATCTATAACAAGTATAATCTCCTCCAGTAAGAACAAGGCATCCTTTCCATGTAGAAAGTAGTCCAATGTAGTCAATCTGGCACCTGCTGGATGGTCACTGTGGAGAACGGTATCATACTAGGGGGCTCAGTGTTGGTCGCTGTAGTTGGCAGATCTGGCACATTCCCCTTGGTGCGTGGAAGTCTATGTTGTCAAGACCACACGTCACATCCATCTCTGCCATCATGGGCCCACTGGACAATGGCAGCGATGGATGGGAAAAGAGGCTGACTGTCCACAGAACAGGTCATTCTGTCTGTTGGTTACTGACCTTCTTCCCTGCCAACATCACATCCTGGTGAGCATTTACATGGGACGAGAGTGTCTTCCCATCCTTCGCCCTTTTGTAGAGAGCTATTCACAGATATCTTTCTCACACCTTTCTAATCTCCTCTATCTGTCGGGAGCAGTCTCCGTGGGGCTGCAATCGGAGCCAGCCCAGCGGCCCCAAGTCCGTACCTGAGTGGGGGAGTGTGGATGAGGGAAAGGCTAGCTATAGACGATAAAGAAAAGACAGAGAGACAGAATAAAGGTCAGGAGGGCAGATCAGTCACTACTGAAATGCCACGAGTTTACTTTTCACCACTCTTACATACCTTATCCAAAAAGGGGATCATGGTATCACGTATATGGAACACACAGACTTTTCTTCCTCACTTATTCTAAGGGTTCAGTACCCACACCTTAGCTCCAACTTCTTGTTCCCTAGCCTTGAGGTCAGGAGTAGCCACACCTCAGATTCAGGTCTGTTGTTGTTTAGACTAAGGCAGCTAAAACATCCTTCTGTAGCCACACCTTTGACCATTAGGTCTTTTATTTTGTTTTGTTTTTGTTTTTCGAGACAGGGATTCTCTGTGGTTTTGGAGTCTGTCTTGGAACTAGTTCTTGTAGACCAGGCTGGTCTCGAACTCACAGGGATCCACCTGCCTCTGCCTCCCGAGTGCTGGGACTAAAGGCATGCGCCACCACCACCCTGCTTGACCTTTAGGTCTTATGACCTGCTGAGGACAGCTTTAAACTCTCCTTGTGCAGAGATGGAGTGCAGCTATTTTTATGGGCACCCACATCTTTCCAAGACCCTGACCCTGCGGCCAATCTACTGGCTACAGCTCATGAATCAGTGAACATTTCTGCTTTCAAGCAAAAATGAACGACCGGCCATGTGCACCTCCCAAAGTTCTTCCCATTTTGAAGATTTCCCTTCCCCAGTGTCTCACAGGGTTGTGTTATCGAAGAAAGGGATTATAATGGTATAGCTCTCTGCTTCCGGGTGATGCCTGTGTAATGTCCAGGACCATCAATAAACCTTCATTGGTTAACCAATCACAGGGAACACCCCACGAGGTGGACACTTGGGAGCATTTTACAGGAGTAGAAACCATAGGCATTTGGGCAACTTTCTCATGTAAATTGCCTGTGCCCTCAGGACCTGCTCAGCCCTGGTCATATTTCATAGACCACTTCTGTTTGTTAATAGATTGCTGCTGTGTACCTCCTACTTTATGACTTGCTGGGTCAGATCCCTTTGGGGGGCTGGACAATTGGTTTAGCAGTTAGGAACACTTGATGCTTTGGCAGATGATCTGTGTTTGTTGTATGTGGGAGGCCCAAAGAGGATGTTGGATCCCCAGGACTGGAGTTACAGGTGGTTTGAGCTGCCATAACCACCATGTAGGATGGGAATCCATTCTGGGTCCTCTGGAAGAGCAGCCTCCACTCTCAGAGCTAGGACTCAATATGTAGGCATGTTCTGTTCAACACCAACAAAGCTACTTCTTCTTGAGACAGGGTTTCTCTGTAACAGCTTTGGTTATCCTGGAACTCACTCTGTAGACCAGGCTGGCCTTGAGCTCAGCTCACAGAGACCTCCCTGCCTCTGTCTCCTGAGTGGATGAAAGGCATGCCCCACCATCACCCAGACTCTTAGCCGAATGGTGGTGGTGCACACAATTCATCCCAGCACTTGGAAGACAGAGGCAGGTAGATCTCTGTGAGTTCCAGGACAGTCAGGGCTACATGGAGAAACCCTGTCTCAAACAAACTAAAACCAACCCTTCCTTTGTTGAAGCCAGCAATTACGAGCAGGTTCTTGCCACAAAGGAACTGTCAACCCAGGCGTTGGGCAAGTTAGGCCTTATAAAGCTAAAACCACAATTACAACATATCAGGTGTAGGCTGAGGTTTTTTTTTTTTTTCCTTTATTCTTTTTACTTTTTAAAATTGGATTAATTTATTTTGAGACAAGAGTACTTCCATGTAGCCCTGGAACTCACAATGTAGATCAGGCTGGCCTTGAACTCAGAGATCTGTCTGCCTCTGCCTCTCAGGTTTCAGAACAAGAAAGGAGGAACCTTTTGATCTGTTAAGCATCTTACAAGCATTATTTCTCAGAAGGGAGAAACTGGTTGTGGAAAACAGGATGTGTTTGCAGAGAGGATGAAGTATGGAGTCAGGGTGACCTCACAGGACCTCTTCCGGGACTCTTTGGGCCAACTAACCTCAAGTCACAGAAATCCCTGTCTGCTCTCTGTGCTGGTATTAAAGGCATGCACGGCCATGCCAGGTGAGTATGTGTCATAGTGAAGCCCACACCCATGTTGTTAGGTTGGTTTTTCGAGACAGGATTTCTCTGTTAAGCTTTGGAGCCTGTCCTGGAACTCACTCTGTAGACCAGGCTAGTCTTGAACTCACAGAGATCCTCCTGCCTCTGCCTCTGAGTGCTGGGATTAAAGGCGTGCGCCACCACTGCCTGGCAAGAAAATGTCTCTTAACCCCAGTGCCTAATCCTACACTAAAATCCACGAAACCCAAACTCCGCCTCAAAAAAACAAAACAAAAAAAAAAAAAAAAACAAAACTTGAAAAATAAGGTGAAGCTGATGGGGTTACAGGTTCACCACCCTTGTAAACCCAACACTTAGGAGGCAGAGGCAGTAGAATAAGGAATTCAAGGTCATCCTTGGCTACAAGCAAAGTTCCTGGCCAACCTGGGCTACAAGGGATCCTATACTAAACAAAAAATACTAAATAAGCTTGAACTTCATAGCATATACATTATATCCTAACAGAGCTGTTTCTCTTTAAATCCATTATAGAGAAAAGGGTAAATTGTGAAGACTGCCTTGACTGATCTTGTTATTTTACATCAGAAGGCAAAAGAACAAAACAAAACACCCAAATTTCCTTCCCCGTAACAATCTCTCAAGAAGCAAACCCTAATGGGAGCCTTGGAGGCAGAAATGACAACCAGCCTCTCTCCAGTACAACTTTCAGGGTTGGTGTCTCAGCTTTCTATTGTTGTGAAGAACACCATGACCAAAAACAACTTGGGGAAACAGCTTTATTCGGCTTACACTTCCATATCATCGTCCATCATCCAGTAAATGACCGCGGGAACCCGAAGCAGGAACCTGGAGGCAAGAACTGGAGCGAAGGCCTTGGGGAAACTGCCCGCTGGCTTGTTGCCTGTGACTTACTCAACCTGGTTTCTCATACAACCTAGAATGGCCTGCCCAGAGATGTATATTACTACCCACAGTGAAATGGGCCCTCCCACGTCAATTACTAATTAATAAAACTAATTAGTGATCGTTTGGTGCTACACACCTTTAGTCTCAGTACGGGGGAGGTGGGCAGACAGATCTCTGAGTTTGAGACTTGTCTACAGAGCAAGTTCCAGGACAACCAGAGGTACACAGAGAAACCTTGTCTGGATGAACCAGAGAGAAAGAAAGAGAGAAAGAGGAAGAAAAAAAAAAGAGAGAGAGAGAGAGAGACAGAGGAAGAGAGAATGAAGGAAAGAGGGAGGGAGGGAGAAAGAAAGGAAGGAAGGGTCAGAAAAAAAGAAAGAATGAAAAGAAAATGTACCACCATAAACTTGCCTACGGGCAAATATTTTCAAGGTAGTTCTTGAGTTTCTCTTCCCAAATAACTCCAGCTTGTGTCAAGTTGACCTAGAAGTAGCCAGGAGGCTTAGGTGAGGGTTGATTACAGAATGTGTTGAGGACAGCTGAAGAAATGAATAGCTGGTAGGTGTTAATTCAGGCATTATGCTGGCCTGCCCCATCCATCATCTGGCAGGATGCACTCAGGCAGTACTAAAGACAAAGTTTGCCTACTCAGATATACCAAATAGACAGTACTCAAGTGCTCAGAGACCCGCAGAATATGGCATTTACAGTGTTTTACAAAAAAGTTTTCATAATAGACATGCCAGCTCCTGGCAGCACCCCTATTTCCTCCAAAGATAATGGATGGGCACAGGACCTCGATCCTGAATTTGCTTCACAAGTGGCAGTGCTAGCCACTGAGCAAACCTGCCTTTCACCTCAACTGCTGCTAAGACCTCTTCAGACCTTAGACAAAACAGGACACTGGGATACTGACTGCCTCAAGTTGCCAGCAGAAGTTGCCCTGAAACCTCCGCCCTCCGGGACCATGGAGGACCCTAGGGTAGCTGTCTGGGCAGCCAGCAAGCATTAACTCAAAATGTTATTCTTCTCGAGAACTCTGATACAGTTTGACAACTGGTAGGTTTGCTAGCTTAAAAGCAGCAAGCAAGGCTTCAGCTGCCTTCTGAGGTCTCTGTGTAAAGTTCAGGTCAAGGGCCTCACACTCCTAGAGCTAATACTGGGTTTTTAACCTTGTTACCAGACTCAGAAAAGAGATAAACTCACAAAACAGATTTCAGTATAACTTCTTACCGTTCCTTTGTTTAAGGAAACTTACTTTTTAGAAGGGGTTTAAGATGCAAAACTTAAGATGTGAGTTTCTTAGAATGTTTCAGGGTCTAAGAAAGTGACTTAAGGTGTGTAAATGCCAGGTTATAAAGGTCTAAGGATAAAAGGTGTAAGTGCTGAGTGATTTGAGACTTTTAAAGGAATGGAACATGTTCCAGATTCCTCTCATTAAGCTACTGTTATATTAAGACTCTGAAAGGTCATAGTCTTCACATTGACAAAATCCTGACAAGCCATTAACCTACAATGAATTTCACTAGATTGTAAAGAGGGAAATAGTAATGTGTCTAAAACTTATCTGGTCACAAGCTCAAAGAATTCTTTTAAGTTCAAGGAAGCACCTTGCCAGGCTTCTGTTTGCATGCATGTTCATATGAGCATGTCTGATTTCCTGGGTTAGTGAGATGCCTCTCCAACCGGCTGGAGGCCATTATTCTAATCAGCACAGCAAGGGGCTGTCTGAAACAGGTAAAAGTAGACATCCTTCAGGAAGGCATCTCAAGTTCACCTCCTTTCTACACTCATTTGAACACAGTCAAAGCTGCTTTTATTCTCACACCACTGGGAAATAAGTTCTTGGACAAGTTAACTTCTCAGGGCTGGATTCTTGTTGTTGCCAGGTTCAAAAGCCTCCACAGGCATGGTCGGGTGTGGACATGCAGGTTTGTCACCGGGGAAGGGGTGGGCTTTGGGGTTTCAAATGCCCCAGGTGGCTGCGCTGTGTTCCTTGCAGATAATGGACTAAACCTCTGATGAACCTCAAATGATTCCTTCCTAAGAGTTGCTGTGCTCATGCGTCTATTCAGAGCAATAGAAGCCTTAAAACTCAACTTGGCGTTGTTGGCACACGCCTTTACTCCCAACACTCAGGTGGCTGAGTCAGGCGGATCTGAGTTTGAGGCCAGGCCAGGCTCCAAATGAACACAGACAAACCCTGTCTCAAAAACCAACCAATCAAACAAACAAAAAAGAAACCTTAAGACTCCTGAAGGCAGTTTGATCACAACTGTGGCCACACAGCAAGTTCTAGGTCTCCCCCCACACTGTGCTGAGAGGGCAGGGGTGTAAGCCCTGGGGATCCAATGCTTTACCTTGAGTGTCTCCCCACTACGGAAACTATGGTTTCATCCCGTAGATCCAGCTGTCCTGTAAACCTAGCTAGTGGGCTGAAATGCAGAGATCCACCTGCCTCTGCTGGGATCAAAGGCATACACCACTTTGACCGCTGGCTGCCCAACCACATCTTAATACACAAATAAAATGAACAAAGTAATCACTGTTGGAGGTTTATTTGGTGTTTTCGTTGGCATGACACTTGGGTAGTTGATTGCATCGTCCATATGCAGATCTCACTTCATATACAATATTTCAATGTACACTACATGTAATACACAAAATAACATCCTTTAGAGTAGTTATGCACAAGGTACGCATAATGGATTTGCACACTGGAGCCAGGTTGTGACTAATGGGGAACTCATTGACCGAGGCATGTTTGGTGAGAGTGGGCAGCACAGGCTTATGGGTAACTGAAGCCTGCACACAGTTGGCAGTGTGTCTTGGAGTCTGTGGGACCAGGTCATCCTTGTACCACTTAGCATCAGGGTAGAGCTGAGGTTTTCTCCAGGCCACCTAAACACAACCACACCAACCACAGCTCAGATGAGCAGATGTGTCTGACCTCCATAGAAACCCTGCTGTAGCCTGGACGGCGAAGGACTAGGGTATTGGAGGACTTTAGAACTGCAGCTCTTTCTGGATCCCCCAGAGCGTGTCTGCACTCTTCTTCAAGCGGGCCTCCTCTTCAGGTGTCAGGGTCACCTTCACAACATCTGAGATTCCGTTTTGTCCCAGGACACAGGGGACACTGAGGAAGACGTCATCCTTGATCCCATAGAGACCCTGGATACAGAACGACAAGATTACATCTTGTGCACACACACACCCTCAGGTTTCCTGGGCTTTAGCTCCCAATACCCTTATAAGCCTTTTTAAAAAGAGGAGAGCTAGTCTATTCCAGAGATGCCCAGGCATGATGCAACAATGGATATTGTAATAGGACAGCAACAGCTAGGGCTGGCACATGCCTGTTATCCCAGCACATGGGAGCTAGAGGCAGTTCAAGGAGATATTTATATATGTTCAATTTCTCTGACACTGGTAACTGAGCAGGGTCTCCCATCTGACTCAACATTAACCTTCAGTGTTGACGGGACATTAATTCCACAGGTCAGCTATTTCTTTCCCAAAGGAAAGCATGAATGGATGAATTTACTTCAGTTCAGCCAGTGACTGGGGTGTGGGGGGGGGGGGTGTTCATTTGTCTTCTCAAGACTTTGCAGAGCCAATAAACAACCCAACATGCCTCTCTGCAAACCCATTACCTTAATCATGGTAGAAATGGGATGCACCCGCCTCAGATTCTTCATGATGCTCTCGGCCAAGTCAGCCACAGACAGGCCGATGGCCCAGGACGTGTAACCTTTCAGTTTGATCACCTCATAGGCACTGTGGAACAGAAAGGATGGGAAAGGGTGAAGGGCAGGGAAAAGACAAGGAAAATAAAGGTCTTATGTTCTGAACATATTTTAGAATAAAAACCACCAAGACATGATATACAGTGATGCATGACCTCTGCCAATAAGGGCAAAAGTAAGGCAAAGAGTTTGATCCTCGCCTCCACTGGCTGAGAGTCTTACATTGTCAAAACAAAAGTGAAATAATATTGGGACTGGACCTGTATGCTGTGATCCTAGGACCCCTGAGAGTCTGAGTTCCATGCCCAGCACCTCAGACAATGTGGTGTTTTGAATGAGATGTCCCCCGCAAGCTTGGGTCTTTTGAAGATCTGGTCCCCAGCGGGATAGCTGCTTGGCAAGAAGCATATCGCTGGGAGGTCAAGGCTTTGAGGTTAAGAGGCAAATACCATTTAGCTCTCTGCTTCCTGTCTGGGGTTGGGAGGAGCTCTCAGCTCCTGCTGAAGCAGCCTGACACCCGTCTACCTGTACCTCTGCCCCACCACCATGGACGAACTCCGACCCTTGGGAACCATAAGCCCAAAGCAGACTCTCTTCAGGAAATGGGTTTGCTTGTGGTACCTTTAATCACAGCCAACAGAAAGTCACTAACAGAAAAACAGGCTGAGAAGCAGACTTCACTTATAGCTCTTATAACGTTTATGAATCTAGAATTTGTTTCAGGGCAGCCAGGGACAGAGAAACCCTGCCTAGAAAGAAGCTGGCTGTGTCTCTATTAGTATAGAATAAAATATATAAACACTTTTGTCACACATATCTTATTTCTGGGGGCTGCGGAGGTGGCTCTGTGGTTAAGACAACTGACAGCTCTTCATCTTCAGAGGACTTAGGTTTGATTCATGCCAACAAGGTGGAATATTGTGCCCTCTTCTGGACTACATGCATAAATACGCCCCATAAAATTTAAAATATCCGAGTCGAGGGCAGACGTAACTTAGTTTATTAGATTTTGATTTAAAAAAATATCTTTTTGCATGGCCGATCTGTTTCCAGTTGTAAAAGAACTGCCAAACTCAACCTCCCTAGGCGATGGCATGCCACCTTACATTCCCACGGCGCTACATTGTACACATGGGCGGCGGAGACCAGGCGGGCATCTCTTGCCTGTATCTGTGCTGTCTTTCAGGGTTTTCGCATGCAGCGTTTCGATTAACGGAGCTGGGAAGAAGCTGCCGCCAAGAGCGGAAGCTCACCTGTCAACCACCTGCTTGTGCACCTCCTTCCACTGCTCCTTGTCGGCATCAGTGCCCAGTTCTGGGTTCAGATTCTTCAGAGAGACACCAGCCACATTCACACCACTCCACACGGGCACTGGGAAAAAAAAACCACAAGCAGTTTACGACACTGTTTCCCACAGCACAGGGCATTGACCACGACCCACACTGTCCTACCCTCATCGGCAGAGGAAGGCCAAGATTAACACCAAGATCTGTGCACTCTAACGTGACGGGAGACGACACTGTGCAAATCTGTTTCTTTTATTGGTTAATGAATAAAGCCCTATTAGCCTACAGGAAGGCAAGATAGGTGGGACTAGGAGGCAAGGAGGATTCTGGGAGAGTAGGGGAGTCAAGATGTAGGACATTAGATGTCTGGATCCTTTCTCCATGTGGAAACACTTAGATTGATAGGAAGGAGTTAACATTTAAGACACAGTGCTAGCCAATAAGAAACGCTAGTAACTGCCCAACAGTTTCGTAATGAATGAATGCATCGTCTCTGTGTGTTATTTTGGGACTGACGCAGCTCTGGGATCAGGCTGGCGGGAAAGTGCTCGTAACACTAACATACTTTCCTGATCCACTAACAATAAGATCAAATTCACACTCACAGGGGGTTTCACTGGCATATGAGTCTGAGAACTGCATAAACACAATCTTCGCAGCTGTAGCCTAACAATGCTTCCTCACACCTGATCTGGCTAATCTTGTCTGGGTGGGTGATTCAAGTCAAGTTTAGACTGTTGACTGAAGTAAATGACTGAAGGCACATCTCAGCAGACTGTCTGCTTAGCACACATGAGGATCCTGGCTTCAGTCACTAGCATCAACATGAGTAAATGACAATCAATGAATGGGCTGGAGGTATTGGTTCATTCCAGAAGACAAAGGCCATAGGCTACAATGGAAGACCCTGTCTCAATATTACAATAAACAACACATCCAAGCTTGCTTACTTCCATGGAAAATAAACAATACAGTTTCATTATTTTCCCTATCATAAATGCCATATAACATGGCTAAAATCTTCCATTAACATATACTCATATAATCAGTATATTCCAAAAAACCATACACAACCCTAACTAATGGATACTTGAGTTAAGACCTTTTTTTTTTTTAAAAAGATTATGTATATTCAGTGTCCTATGTGTTGTATTATGTGGTTTGCCTACAGTCCAGAAGAGTGCATCAGATCTCATAGATGGAGCTGCCACATGGTTGCTGGGAATTTTACTCCTCACTATCAGGACCTCTGACAACAAACAGGATCTATGAACATCAGCCAGCCAGTGCTCTTAATCTCTGAGCCATCCTCCAGGCCCAGTTAAAGACCCCTATCCAGTAAAGAAATGCCTACAAGTTTTACACTCCCTTTCTGTTTTTGAAAAGGGGACAGATACTAAAGACTTACCGCTCGAGTCTCCATGCTCCCCTAGGACCCATCCATGACAGCTTAGCGGGTGAACGCCCAGTCTTTCTCCCATGAGATAACGGAACCGAGCTGAATCTAGATTGCAGCCACTCCCGATAACTCGGTTTTTGGGAAAGCCACTTATTTTCCAAGCCACGTAGGTCAAGATATCCACTACAAAACAAAATCCAAAAATTTAGACAACAGGAGGCAAAAGACTATGTAGAAGGTACACTATTTTGACACGGTTGAAGATGGATCAGTATTTTTAAGATCTTTACTATAACTCATGTCTAATTCAAAGTATTATTAAAAAATAACTGTACACTAATTAAGGCAGAATTACTCATAAAGTTGCTCACTTCTCCAAGATCATGAGTAAGAGGCTCTAAACCTTGCAACTCCATTTAGAAGCCTTTGACATTCTGTTTTTAAAACAGTTATTTTCATTTTATGTACACTGGTGTCTCGCCTGCATGTGTTTCTGAGTGAGGGTGTTGGATCCCCTGCAAATGAAGTTACAAACAGCTGTGAGCTGCCATGTGGGTGCTGGGAATCGAACCTGTGTCCTCTGGAAGAGCAGCCAGTGCTCTTAATCCACCTGTCAGGGTAAGCAGGGTGTCTGCGCCTTCACTTTCACAAGCCTCACCTGGGTTTGAAACAATCAGCAGCTTGCAGTCTGGACTGTACTTCACAACGTTGGGAATAATGAACTTGAAGATGTTCACGTTTCTCTGGACCAGATTGAGTCGGCTCTCTCCCTCTTGCTGACGGGCCCCCGCCGTGATAATCACCAGCTTGGAGTTTGCAGTGACACTGTAGTCTAGAGAAGAGAGCAGAAAAGAAGGTCCCTTTGGGGAACTTTGTTGACCTACTCAGCAAAAACTCCTTGCAGACGGAGACCCACTGATGCTCATAACTTCCCTTTGGATGCGCGCTTTTCTAACCGTGGTCTCTTAAGGACTGAGTATCGCTGCCTTTCTCATACTATACTAGTCACATTTTATTGTAACAGGAAGGAATACAGTTTATCCGATCCCCTAACAATTCCTTCTGTGTATATTTCTACCCTAACAGGATATTCTTTCTCCCCCGCTCCTCCTCCACTCCAGACACACACCCCACACCTGGCATTTTCTCTGTTTGCTAGCCACTCAATTGCTGCTGAGAACATAGCAATCTCCTCTTGCGCTCGCTCTCTCCTGTAGGCCCTGTGGGACAGGGCAGCTGACCCAGAGAGAAGCCTATCAGGCAGGAGGCCAAAGGCTTTCAACCCTGGGTTCCTGGCTGGTGCCCATTGAGTGTAAAAAAGTCAAGATTCCGGTGCACAGGCCTCTAACGTGACCTTCAAGTCTGTCAGTCAGATGTGAGCAGGGCAGAACACTTAATAAAGGCGCAGCAAAGCTGGGTAGAGGTAAGCAGCCGGAGCACTGGCCCGGCGTGCACAAGGCCCTAAGCTCCATCCTAGCAACACACACTTGAAACGATGTAGGTTCAGATCTCACTACCTTCTAATTCAGAGGATTTCCACGTAGGTACAAATCAGTTAGTTTCCACTTAGAATCCTTTACCAACCAACTGAAGCTTTGTAGGTACTGAGAACCTAAAGCACCCCAAGCCATCTGTCTTGAATGAAAGACACAGTTGTAGAGATAGGACTTCAGGCCTGAGGGGAGTTGTTTGTCCCCAACCAACCTTTGCCAGAGACAATTTTCGGTGTTCTGAGGAAAAGGCTGCCATGCTGGAGATCCATCATCTCTCCCTTCAGCTTGTCTTCCATGACATCAACAAGGGCAAGCTCGTCTGCTAAGTCCTGAAAGGCAAGTTTTAGTTAAATGGGAAACTTATTGTGAGGGTTTCCAGTCCGTGCAATTTTCCGTATTTCAGGCATAGAAGGAGTCGTTTTTCTTTAGTCTTTGTCAGGATGCATTAAAAGAGCCACTCAGAACCCACCACTTCCCAGATGGCCCCATGCAGAGTTCAGTGTCTGTGGGGGAGAGGCTTAAGTCACTACCGACGGGTACCAAGGCTTGGGAGTAGGCCTGGGCACAAAGCTCAGTGCTAGATTGTTGCCCCCAGGTGAGGGGGGGAGAGACTCAGAATCAAAGAAATGCAAAGCCAGGCACAGCAATGCCTTTAAGGAGAGCAGTGGGGAGGCACACAATGTCAAATCCTGTCTCCAAGAAGAGAAAAACAATCAAGTTATGACTGCTGCACAAGAGAACCCTGTCCTTAAAAAGAAAAAAAATTAAAATTCAGGAGGCAAAGGCAGGCAGATCTGAGTTTGAGGTCAGTCTGGTCTACAGAATGAGTTCCAGGACATCAAGGGTGTACAAAAAGAAACCTGTCTTCACACACACCCTGTCTCAGAAAGTGCTCTCTAATCAATTATAAGGTTATCTGACCAATTAAACTTCAGCTCTGATTGAGATGGATCGGAGGTTAAAGCACTTCCCGCACAAGCCTGGGGAGCTGAGTTTGACCCCCAGAACCCACAAGGTAGAAGCCAAGCTACCCTCTGACCTCCACACATGTTGACATGTGTGTGCTCACACACACACTTTTTTCCAAAGGAAAACAAATACAAGTCAGGGATCCCATTCAGTAGGATATTAATTTTTACCACATGTAAATTTCAATTAAAAATTACTTATGAGCTGGTCATACAGCTCACTGGTTACCCTAGGTCCCTTCAACTCCCTGCACTTTCTTGCTGGGAGAGCAAGCTAAAGCCTGTAGACTATTTTAAATAGGCCTCAGCCTGCTAACCTTTGATACTGTTACTTTGGATAATCCTTTGTGTATCACCATGTTGCAGAATGTTTCACAGACGGCTCTCTTGAATGAGTGCCTGAACCTGGACAGTTTTATATACAATGTGACAATGTAGGGCTCCCCCAAGCATGGGCTTGCGACACGAAGGATCCCCACTTACCTTCATTAGGATACTGATGGCACAGGCCATGCCCACAGCACCAACCCCAACAACCGTAATCTTGTTCTGGGGGGCCTGTTCTTCCTTAAGTAGATTCACAATCAGCTGGTCCTTGAGGGTTGCCATCTTGGACTTTGAACTTTTTGGGACCTAAGGTGGAAACATTTTCTGTCATTGAGGCCTCTCCAAAGTATAAAAACCAAGTCCCAGCCTTTGCATCCATTGGCCTACTTTCCATCAAGTGACTAAAAGGGGCGGAAGTGGGAAATGAGCGTAGCCGCAGCATGGAGAGCTTAATGCCAGGGTCTGCTCTGACACTTTCACATCAAGAAGGTCCTCACCTTGAAATGGAAAAATAATACCGAGGTCTCCGTGTACGTGCAGCCTCCCGAGGACTCGCTCATTTTGACTAACTCTGAAAGGAGATGGCCTCTCCTTGGACACAACCAGAGAACTGCTCTCCCACTCTTTAATGCCCAGAATCCTACAGTAAGTAGGGAGGGTGCCGGGTTGCTCCAGTGAGTACCAAAAACCAAGAGCAGAGGGCGCCAATAACGGCCACAAGGTGCGACCCCAAAGCAAAGCAACGTGTTGATGCCCGCGCATGCGCAGGCTCTCCCCCGCCTTCTCCCCCTCCCCCCCCCGGACGGAACAAGTTTTATGACCAGCTCGGATCAGTGAGACTGACAGGCGGGGCAACCCGATGCGCGTGCGCAATCCAAGAGCAGGGTAGGAAAATAGGTGTAGGGGTTGCTGGCCATGGATGAGACTTGCAAGCGGGCAGTTGGGGGTTCAGATCTCGGACCTTACTAGTCCTGGGCACATGCAAGCATGGTGAGAAGGGGCTAGCGGCCGCCTTGGCGCCAGACTGAGATTGCAAGTGCCAGCACCAGGAAGCAGAGCCTAAAATCCACCCACCAGCCAGGGCGGGGACCAATCACCCAGGATGAGGCCGCTACGGGGAAAATCTCTTCCGTTCCGAAACCGGCATACCGTTACAGAGGTGCTAAGGCCTACAGTTCCCGAACCACGGGAGACACGTCTCCCCCAGCAAGCACCACGTCGTCCACTTTTGAATTTGTTCCAAAAGAGCAAGCGGACCGGTCAAGATCTCCGGGCAGGCAGCCCGGGGCCACCCAGCCACAATCCGGTCTCCTTACAACCGCTGCTATTTCTAGACTAACTACCTTGCAAGGCTTCTGCAAGCTGGGGGCAGGGAAGCGGGGGGGGGGGGGCGGGCTCTTCCTGCCGAGAAGCGGCCTCACCCAAGCCTCGGTCCCGGGCTTCATTCGGCCTGGGAGCCTCCACTTCCACCTGCGACCCTGTGGGAGCTGCACCTCCCCGTGCTACAGGTTGGCCATGCTTCCCGCTCTATCCGCGCACGGCGCGATGCCCAGACTCAGCAGGAGCCCCTCAACAAACTCCATTTAAGCCCAAAGCGCACGATTATCTGCAGGAAGCAGCCACTCCTCCACCAAACCCCCAGCAAGGGAACATGCAAACCGCAGTTTCTCCCAAGTACCCCCCCCCCCGCGCATGGGCTGAGGCCTTTTCGGTCCCCACCGGCTCGAGCAACCGCACCTCGAGTTTCGCACGGCTCTCTCGCATCTATCTGCTCTGAGGCTCCCACCCTCAGGCCAGCCACCGCCGGACTCGCCGCCCCAGGCGGGGTGGGGTCGCCGGCTCCCTTCCCCGCGTGGCGCAGTAACCCACGTGCGAACCCCCGCCCAGGCCGGGACCCCGGCCTCCACCCGCACCGGGAGCATCCCCACCGCATGCAGCGCGGAGCTCGGCCGTACCGCTAGTGCGCGATGGGCAGCGTTGGGCGAGCAGCCGCGGGGTCCGGCTCCGGCGACTCAGACTGAGGCTCCAGCACCCCGAGCTGCAGCGGGCGGGGCCTTAAAAGGGAAGCTCCGGGCTGACGTCAGGGCGGGAGCCCAGTGGACGTGCGGGAACCCACGTGTCCGATGGGCCAGGGACAGGCGTCCGGGCGGGCGGGGCCTCGCCGAAACGAGGGCGGCGCTTGCAGCCCGTTGGCACCGCGCGTGCTGCGACACCGACGTGGTCGGCAGCCTCAGAAGCAGGGTCCCGAAATGCACTGGTCCTGTGCTTCCTTTTCCGTAAAACTTGCGGGACTCAGGGAAACCCCGGTCACTTTCTCCATTGCAGTCCCCAGCCCTTTCCGGCATGCGGCGGGCCCTCAGCAAACACCGAGGGAAAGCAATGCCCGCACGGCGATGTGCTTTTCTGCTGCTACCCTTCCAAGTCCCAGCTTCTGAGGTCCTGTAAGTGACGCGGGCCGGTTTAAGAACATGTCTGCACCTTACCATCCTAGGCATTGGTGCTTCAGCCTTACCAAAACATATCCGTGCCCTTAACTTATTACCAGCTCCTAACCCTCGCCCAGCTTCCCCTTCCCTGTGTGTGACTTCAGGTCCTCCACTACTTTCACGGAATGTGAAATTTGCAAACGTTTTAATTTCCTTAGGGAATAGTGGCTTTCAGCCCTGCTCACCAGCCTCCCAGGAAGAGAGGTGTTCGCTGCAGATTCACATCCATTAAAGTCTTGAACAAGATTGGAAGGGTTCTGGGCGAGCTGGAGCTGCAGCGGGCAGCAACTCCCAGAAAGGATGAAACTCACAAGCCCATACTTGCCCTCTACATGTCTTACATCTGGTGCACATCTATCCAATTGTGGTGTCTTTCATAATAAACAGAGTGGTCAAGGTCAGGACACTTGCCTTGCGTGAATAAAGGCCTGGCCTTTACCCTCAGCAGAGAACAAAAGAAATAAAAACTTAAAAAGACACAACAATTGTGCCTGGAGAGATGACTCTGCCATTAAGACCACAAAAGCTTGTAACTCCAGATCAGGGGATCCAACATCCTTTTCTGGCCTCCAGGAAGCCTCCCTCTCCTATATACAATTAATTAAAATTAATTTTAAAAAGTCAGAACAAGAGAAACAAAATTCAACTTTTAAAATATACAGTAATATTGCGTCTGTGAATTCTAAGGCCAATCCACGCCAGTGGTCAGGACACCTGGAGGAGGGGGACGTGTCTCGTAATTACTTGTGATTCTGGTCTCAGGCTGGGACCTCATGATATTGAGCTGTTAACCTGTGGAGTACAGTGCCCCAAGGAGAATGTGAGCTGAGTTATAGGATGCCCAGCCCAGGCTCATCTGCTAGGAAATTGCTTTATATGTGTGCATAAAACACACACGTGCACACACGCCTGTCCCCAGGGGTACTCTGAGAGGGGTATTGTTTTTTCCCTTAGAGCCATCCATATACCGACAGAGTGGGGACTCTGTCTTCTCACCCCCCCACACACACACTTTGGTCGCTACACCCTTCAGCGACCCCATTGAAGTTAAGAGGGTAGAGTTCTGCTCCTCTTCTGGAATACAGATAGGCCTATTTCCTCTCAGTACTCTTTATTAATAGCAACTCAGGGCCAGACTCCAGAAAGACCTATACTTGTGGATTTCTTGGCTGCAAAGGGAAAATTCACCCCTGTTCCAGAAAAGCAGGATGTCTGTTTAGCTAATCATAACAATTTTCCAGATACGGTTGGATGTCCAGAGACCACACGTACAGCCAAGGGGTGGGGGCACAGATTGTCCCAGGGTAACTGGGGACAGGGCAGCTTTCAACAATGTCTCAGGTCTCTAGGTCTGTGGGACAATGTCCTTATTCAGTCAAGGATGGGACCTGGCAGCTTGCTAAGAGTGTTTGGAAGGAGTGGACTGACAGAACCCCAAGAGTGGGATGTGGCTGAGGGAGTCTCAACAGAGCCCTGTGGAGCTGCCTCAGGCGGGTTCTATTCCTCTCCATCAGGACGCCAGACAACGCCCCCCCCCCCCCCCCCCCCCCGCCAAAGCACAGCCTCCCTCCTCCAGGCACACTGGCCACTTTCTGACTCCAGGATGAACACGACAAATGGCGCTTGCAAGGGGCTGATGGTGGGTGTTCCCTACGCTTGTCTTCACTCTCTTTGGGGTAGACAAGGTCATTCCCATTTTCCAGATGGGAAAACCAGCACTCAGAGAGTACCGACTTTGCCAAGACACTGCAGTTTCTAAACGATTTCAGCCAGGACTTTAATCCGGCATTCACGGGCCCAGGCCTGTCTTTCTCTCTACAAGGTCCTATGCTCACAAAACCCTGCATGGAGCAAGGGGGCTCAAACCAGTGAGGCCAGAAGCCACACAGGAGCTGTGGATGTCTCCCTGCTTCCTCTTTGATGCTGTCCTTTTCTGCACTCACACTGGACTGATACTATCTTGGTTCTGATTTTCAGATCTGGACAGGCAGGACCTTCCGCCACCAGCTTGGAGGTGGCAGATGGTAGAACTTCTCAGCCTCCACAGTCATGTGACCAAGTCCTCACGATGAACCTATGCACTCTGCGGTTGCTTCCGCTTGCCTGTCACAGCCTTCAGAAGGACATCCATCCCCCATCAGAGAAATGTGACTGATGTGACCCACACAGCAGATCCTCTATGCCACACAACCCATTACAATGGCTCAGAAAGCCTGCCACAGTGAAGAGCACATTTCTGAGCCCCGGCCATGTTCGTTGGGTACAGTCTCTTTAAAGGGGAAAAAAAAAAAATCTATGAAGAAATCTTTGACTCAGGCCCAGTCTGGGCTCAAAGAATGCTTGGTACCCAGCATGCGCTGTAAGGTACTTCCTAAAATAGGCCCACTCAAAGGATGTGGCCCGCCCAAAACAGGGTTGTGTCATAGTTCCACTGTCGTTTGGAATCCCATGAGTCCTTGAGAGCATCCAGGGGCTCCCCATTGCCTCCAGGATAAAAGTCTTGGGCTGCATACCAGGTCCTCCATCTTGCTGGACCTATAGCCCTCTCCGACCCCGTCTCCTATTTTCCTTTGTGCTTCCTGTTTGCCAGTTTCAGGGGCCACTTCCCACATCCCTCAAGTGTATCGCGTACTGCTCCACTCCCCACACGTGTATCTCCCCGTTTCCAGCCTTCCACCCAGGCAGTTCCTGCTACCTGAGTGCCCTGTCCCTTGCCACCAGACCTGCCTTCCTGGGCCCACGTCGTGTGGCCAGAGACCAAGTGCTCTTCCTTGAACTCTGCATTAAATTCACTGGTGTCTGATCATCTCTCTCTTTCTCACTACACTCCGAGCCTCCCCGAGTTCACCTCCGAGCCTCCCCGCGTTCACCTCCAGAGCCCGGGCACAGACAGTTTCTGTTTAACAAATTCTATTTTGTATATCTGGGGTACATACTCGCAGTTCCAGCTTCTCGTGAGGAACAGAAGCCGGGAAGATTAGTTTAGGCTCAGTAGTTAAAACCCAAGGCATACCTGTGATCCCCCGCACTTGGGAGGTAGAGGCAGGATGATCAGAAACTGAAGGCTCACAGAAACATAGTGAGCTCAAGGCTGGCCTGGGCTGTAGATTTGGTCTATAAAACAAGCAATCAAAGGCTGCCGAAGCAAAAATAAAATAGTGTCACACTGCCACAAAGAAGTTAACGACTCTGCATTCAGAGGAGACAGCACCAGCTAGTCATCTGAGCAAAGAAACCGGAGAAGGCTTCCTGGAAGAGGCAGCATCGGACGGAGCTTGGGTGAGGAAAAGATTTCAGGGAGCAGATTAGGCATTGAGAAAACAGAGACAAAGAAATGAAGGAATGCGGAGGAGACCGAGAGATGCAAGGCACGCGGGGACATCTTTAGCCTTCAGTCTCAGGCTGAGACATCAATGTGTTTCTTCTGCTCGGGTTTTGGTGGTCGGAAGTCACTGGAAGTTTCTAAAGAGTGGGAAGGACAGGGTGAAGGCAAGATGGAAAGGAGGGTGCCTTGTTTGGTGACTGTACCCGGCACGTGGATAGGACGCGTGAGCAGCTCTAAGGCCTGTAGCCACATCTATTGATGTGTAGCCACACATTTCCCTGACACGCAGCCCCCCTCCACACCCCACAGCCCCTCTGAACACTCACGGCCAGTCTGCATGTTGTCACCTTGTCCATGACCGCAAGGCCGATGGCTTTCCTGAGATGCAGGGCCCAAGATGCAGAGGACCTCATCTGCCTCTGTCCTTGAACGCTGGACAGTGCTGTGTAGGCGCCAAAGTAGAGGTTTCCTCTCTTTCTCTCTAGTGAGACAGTGGCACCTGGCTTGAGAAACTACTTTGTGTCACACGCCCCTCCCCCAGTCCCCAGCCCATCCAGCCCTCAGATGATGACTCCACCCAAGCTTCTCAGGCTTTCCTGGGGCCACCTCCTGGGGTCTGGATGCCTCCTAGGATCCTAAAGCCTCCCCCTCAGCTCTTCTAGGCCAGGGGTGACTAGTGCCTATTGGGACTCGGACTCTGCTTCACTCTCTCTGAGGCTCCCTAAGAGAGTCCATCTCAGGAACCCCATTCCCCTCCACCCCCGTCTTACTTGTGGGGAGAAGGGACAGCTGTGTTCTATCTGCTCTTCCAGGGAGAATGGGGGTATCCCATCAGCAGCCCCTCCCCCCCATAGATAAAGACTGTCACATCAAGCTCAGGTCAGTGATGCAGAGAGTCCCAAATCCCACCCGTCACCAGCAAAATATGGCAGGGAGAGTCAGGAATGCTGACAGTCTTTCCTTCTGAACCGTTGGGTGACATGGCTTAACAAAGATGAGTGCTGTGAGCAGTTTGCTGAAGGGACCCTGGCCGGGTGGGGGCGGGTGCTGGGAGGCCAGCGTGTGGTAGTGCATATGCATAATCCCAGCAGTTGGGAGACGGAGTCGAGAGGATCAGGAGTTCAAAGGCAACCGGAGCGTTGCCATGAATCTGAGGCCAGCTGGGCTGGGTGGGGGTGGGGGTGGGGATGGGAGAGATTTCTGGTAAGAACCTATCATTCTCTGGACTCTGTACAGACGGTTTTAAACCTTCTTCTACCAAATGGAGAACTATAATTCTGAGTCTTGGCTCCAAGAAACAAGGGCAAAGTGTTGAGACATACCGGGTGAAACCAATCCAATTAACAGCATGAATGCAGTCCTAGAGAGGTCTACTTGTCATTTCCTGGGGCTGAAAGGGGAGGGGACAAGGACTGAGCTATGAGGATGCTGGCTGCTTTCCCTTTAAACTGTTTACACAACACTTATGTGGTCACATCTCAGAAAGCAGGTTCTAGCTGGCAAGAGGCAGGGTGAGGCTCTGGGCCCTGTCCCTTGAGCATGCTCAGAGATCTCCTGCCCTAGAAGGCAGTCTAACCTTTTTTTTTATTAGGGGCCAAGGGGCCCTGGCTCTGCTTTGAAGCCTTAGGAAGCCCCTGATGCCTACAGCAGAGACCTGTGGCTGCGGTAGGGCTGTCAGGCTGTGAAGAAGGCACTGCCTGTAGTCACACTAGGTTCCCGGTGTCCTTTCCTTGTGTGTAGCTATGATGGTGTCGTTCCCCACACAGTCTCATTTACGTACGCTTTGTATTGAGACAGGGGCTCATTTATCCCAGGCTGGCCTTGAACTCACTTATGGAACCATGAGTGACCTCCCCATTGGAAGTGCTAGGACTGCAGATGCGCACTATCTGGCCTAGTTTAGGTGGTGCTGGTGATGCGTCACAGGTCTTTGTGTGTGTCTGGAGGCAGCTGCCTCACATCCAGAGCCACCCCCCTCCTCCCCCGATCCACTGTCAAAGCATCTTAACCCCAACTCAGAGACCTTCTGAAACCAGAACTCCATGTCAACATTTTACTGAAAACATTGCCAAAGCACAAAGTACTCAACGGCTTCAGATCACACAACCTGGAAACACCCCGTGCGTTTCAGACATCTATATTAGCTTTCCTTGACCAGTGTTACTTCCTGGACTCTCCTGCCTCGCAGCCCGGGAGGACCGTAGGGAAAACAGTCGCCCTTTGCTCTCTAGATATCCCAGGGCAAAGGTGACCCCGGTCCTGCCCAACAGAATCACCCGGGGCGGTGGCAGGAAGGCACAGGCAGCTCACCAGGCCACAAGGGTACTTTGAGGTCATCTACTCAGCCTCCTTCTCTTGGCATCTCCTTAATCTTGTAACCCACGTGGTTACAAGGCCAACCCCTGCCTACGGTGCAAACACTTGTAGCATCAGGCTGCCACCAAGCGTATCTGAAGGCCCACGCTCATCTCCAGCTGCAGAGTCATGAGACAGACTCTGCATCCAGAGGTCCTCACAGGCTGGACACGCCTGTACTTACTGAATCAGAGCGACATGTGGCTCTGCGTCACTGGGCCCCCAGAGAGGACATTATTAATTGGTGGGCGGGGGGGAGCAGAAGGGAAGTGAGGTGTTCTTGTCTGGCTCGGAGGTCAGACTCTCAGACTCGAGCTTGGGCTTTTCTTGTGTATCTGCAAGCCTGGGCTTCTCCCTGGCCTTAGGGTGTGGCTCTGCTGCCAGCCTCTGGCTTCTGGGTTTTTCCACTGTATCTGGTCTCCTGTAGCAGCCCTTGCTTAGTGGCGGGGGTGGCAACTGGGCATTGAGGATTTGCTCTACAGGAGGCCACACCCCAGCCTTTAAGGCTGCAGGCCTACAAGTTACCTCCCCGGGTCCACTGGATGCAAACTGAGCTAGCTCTGGAGCACCAAGTCCCTCCTCCTGCTTTTCTTAAAGAGGCTGCAGATGGACCCGAGCTGAGCCAGCATCTCCATGGCAACTAAGGCTCACAGCTCCTTGCCATCCTGCCTGGATCAAGCACTTTCTTCCTTGTAGACCCCCAAATTGGTCATGGCCCCGGGCCCACACACCCTACCAACACATGACCAGTGTTTAAGGAGCCTACTCAACCGGGTTGCCTTGAAGACCTCAGAGCTGTTTGAGGAAGGTTTGAAACGGGGAAGGTTAGCAGCTGCCTGTTTTCTTGGAGTTGGCCCAACTGATTGATTTCTCTTGGTAGGCTACACACAGGCTGCAGTGTTTAAGCCTTTTTTTCAGGGCAATGGGTGAAAGTTAAAGTTCCACTCTGTTAGTTGGCTTTAGACTTTGCTCCCTGGACATGGAATGGGGATGACAGAAGATGGTCTGCAAGACTTAGGCCACGTTTGGGAATTTTCCCATCTCCATTCTATCGAAAGGCCCCCCCGGGCTGTAGATTGTGCCAGATTCTCAGCTGGCCTGCTAATGAGTGTGGAATTAAAGAGTCTGGAGTGAGAGAGTGGTCAGCAGGGGAGGAGGGAGGGAGAGTCAGCAGGGAGCAGGGGCTGTTGGGGGGGAGAGGGTGGGGCGTGTCAAGCCAGACCAATGCGCACCCTGCTTGGCAGGTCAACTCCTCGAGGGAGTGGGGGTGAAAAGGGGGAGCACAGCCAAATAGGAGCTCGAGGAGCCCGGATTCCTTCTGGCCCTGGTGCCGGTGTCCTTGGCTTCCAGCTTCGGAGGAGGCAGAAGGCCTGAACATTTTCCATCAGTTCACTGTACAGTCACGGCTCCTGCTTCCGCTCCTCCTCAGCTCCTTCCCCACTCCCGCAGTGGGAGCTGGGTCGTTGTTTGACTTGCTTTTGGGGCGTCTTTGATGCAGAAAGCAGGGTTAGAGACTAGAGAGAACCGCGGCGGGGAGGATTTGGGTCTCTAGGGCCGTTAATTGACATAATAATGGGCTGGGGGGAATTATCTCAGAGGAGGAGGGGTCTCGGAAGAATGGGGCTTCTCTCTGTAGTGAAAACCATGGGTTTGAGCTGTTTTGGATTACTTTTATTTTATTTGTGCATTTTATTTATTTATTTTTTTTGAGACAAGGTTTTGCTGTCCTCAGACTCCCGACCCTCCTGCCTCCGCCTCCCAATGTAAGACTCTAACCATTGCATTACCTTGGTCCTCCTGGTCTAAGCTATTGGCGCCTACTGGGACACTGCAGATGGGATTTCTCACACCTTCTCATCAAAGGGTATTGATGCTAAGATGTAGGCTCACGCTCTCCCTGCTTCCGGCCTCCTGCCTGCCTGCCTGGGTACCCCAAACCCTGATTAAAGGCTCAAGCTGTGAACCTCCCCGCTCTCAGAAAGCACTAGAGGAGGCTTTAAATTATTTTTGATTGTTCTTACTCCGTTGATACAAAAACCACAGCTCATCTTAAGGGGAATAAGAGACAGTTTATTCTGTAGCCATTTTTTGAGTAGCCGTAGCCTCAGAACACATATTAAGGTTATCCTAAGTTTGATGTTCCAACATGGAAGTAGTTTCATGAAGTTTTATAGTTTTTTTTTTTTCTTTCTGTTTTTGTTTGTTTGGTTTGGTTTGGTTTTTTGAGACAGGGTTTCTCTGTGAAACAATCCTGGCTGTCCTCTGGAACTCACTCTGTAGACCAGGCTGGCTTCAAACTCACAGAGATCCACATATCTCTGCCTCCCGAGTGCTGGGGTTAAAGCCTGTGCCACCCCTACCTGGCTAGAAGTTGTATAGTCTTACAGAACAATTAAAATCATAAACCAAGGCAAGTTTAAAATTCACTGGTGGTTTACCAGAGAGGCAGGTACAGAGAAATTGGGCAGTTTTTCCTCTAGGCCTGAGATGCTTTCTGAATTGTGGAAGCTATCTGTAAGTCTCGGAGTGTTAGTTCTGACACAGAGGTGGACCAGGAATGGCCGTCCTAACCTCTGGGCCAGCAGCATTCCAAGTACTGCATTGCTATCAGTCTCTCAGAAACAGCTTCCTTCCAGGAGTTCACTTCATAGTAGGATCACAAACCTCACGGGCCCATCCTTTGTTAAGAACTGCAACAACAGGGCCAGCAAGACAGCTTAGTGGGTATAGGACTTGCTCCAAGAACAGAGTTCTTGATTCCCAGTTTGATTCCCAGAGCAGCTCCCACAAGGTTGCAGGAGCAAGGGGTCCCCAAGGGCACTGGCTGTTCTTACAAAAAGGATCCAGGTTTGATTCCCAGCACTCACATGGTGGCTCATGCCTGTCTTAAGTGAGTTACATTCCAAGAGATCAAACGTTCTCTTTCTGATCTCTGTGGGCAGTGCACGTACACGGTGTACAGATAGATACACCTGCAGACAAAACAGCCATACACACAGGAAAATAAACATCTTCAAAAAGCAAACAAAAGTTACCCTCTGACCTCTGCACATCCACAAGCATCCTCTGACCTCTGCACATCCACAAGCATGGACACACAATAGATTAAATAAAAATTAAGAAAAGAGTTTTGCCAGGCATGGAGGAACATGCCTTTCATCCCAGCACTTGGAAGGGAGAGACAGGCAGATCTCTGTGAGTTCAAGGCCAGCCTGGTCTACAGAGTGACTTCCAGGACAGCTAGAGCTGTTACACAGAGAAACCCTGCCTCAAAAAATAAATAAAAATAAAAAAGAGTTTAAATAATAATCCCTCACACTTATTGGACATTTATATGCAACAACCCTTTAAAACACATTACATAATTCATGTCTTGCATTTATTCTGTTCAGTAGGGAATGTCACCCTGTTTTACAGAATTAGAATTTTAGGTAGTGACAAAGCCAGGCTTTACATGAAATCCGTGTGATCTTGGTGTGTGTCCTCTGTGGAGATCAGGCCTCTAATAACAGTGGGGACAGAGCAGTAGATGTAGCTCAGAGCGAGCATACACAAGGCCGAGTTTCAATCCCTCAGCAGCACACAAACTGGAGAGCTCACAGCTGTAACTCCAGCACTGAGGACTTGGGGGCAGGAGGTAGAGGTCATTCTTAGCTACACAGAGAGTCTGAGCTAGTCTGGGTTCTATGAGACTGCCTCAAAAGAACAAACCAACAATGAGGAGAAAAAAAAAAAAAAGCCAAACCAAAACCCCATAAAGGTAAAGAAACAAAACTCCCAGCAGAGACAACACCTCTTCCCAGCTCCCCCGTGAACAACCAGGCCTCACTGAAGAGCCTCTCAGAAATCTAACCTAGCAGAAAAATCAATGAGGCTGACTGGAGGGACAGCTGCGGAGGCCCAAGTGGCCATCAGGGACAGCTCCTTTCAGCAAGGCTGCTGCTTCACGCTCAGGACCGGGTGCGGGATGCAGAACCCAGGGCCCGGGGCGATGGAGGCGCAGGGCTGGGAGGGGTGGAGGTTGAGACAAGGTCTCACCCCGTGGCTTTGGCTGGCCTGGAACTCACTATGTAGATCCGGCTTACTTTGAAATCACAGAGATCCCAGGTTCGGGAATTGAAGGTGTCCATCTCCGTGTCTGACCTGGTTACATTTAAGGGAAACCCAGACCTCGTGCAGGGTGATTCCTGTAGGAAATGGATTGGGGGTTACGAGTGCTCACCTTTCTAAAGGTTATCTACTTGGGATTACCAGTGAGGTTATGGATTTTAGTCATTCATTATTTATTTACTTAAGGGGCAAATCTTACTCTGTAGCCTAGGCTGTCTTAGAATCTGCTACTATGTAGCTCAGGCTGGCAATTTTCCACCTCTGCAAAGCTCAGAGTTCTTGGACCTGCACCAAGGTTTGTTCCAGTTGCTTGCTCAGGGGAAGGCTGTCCCCAGAGCCTGCCCCGCCCCCCCGCCCCCCCCCCCTCCCCTCCCCCCGCCAAGGAGGAACTGCAGCGGTACTAGAGTCCTATAGTACTGGTTTGGGCTAGCTGAGGGAGGGGCTTCCTGTTTCCTTTTTTTTTTTTTTTTTTTAATGGCATCTCTAATCTATCGATGATGTAAATGCATGAGTTATCATGAATGTTTATGGCTATTGCCACACACTGGCTGGTGTCTGCCACTCTCAAGGATTGAGCAAGGCATTTATTTCCGCAGAAGAGGTTGTGCGTGCAATCACCTCTGATTAGAATGACAGTCATACTCTGTCCACGCAGCGAGGAGAGCGAGGGACACGTCTCTGGCTCCCTTCATACTCTGGACTGAGGAAGTTCTGTGTCGGACCCCTGGCTCTGCCATTCCCTGAGAGAATGTGTCACGTTGCTTGGTTTTGTAGGGTCAGCACTGAATGAGAGCGGCAGCTGCGAGGCTTAAATGTGAAGACTCAGCAGCTAGTAAGCGTTCGATGTTAGTCTAATCCTTTTTGGCTTTCCTGGAATGTTGAACGCACTCCTCAGATGGCTCTCAGGAGCCCACACTCAGAGCTCGCTCGAGACCTTTGACACCATTGCCCAGCACCTGTTGCTGCCTAGTCAGGGGTGGCTTGACTCCGGGTGTGGCAGCTGCTGTCCCTGAGGCTGAGAACCAATCCTCCAGCTGATCGTCAATTACCAGCTACTCCTGTATCCTCAGCTCCTCAGCCTGCTTGTCAGGGTCTCAGAACGAGGTGCCTAGAACTAGCTGCTGGGGAGGCTGGCCCTGCCGTCCTCAAAGGTTTCATCCGATGCAAAGGACTAGGAAAGGCCCAGGCCTGAGGCTACAGATGTGCTTCGAAGTCTGTTCTGATCATACGGCTTGCTGTTCCCGAAAGCACCTACATGCGTGCTTAACACGCGTGTCTAACACTTTTCTTTAGAGTGACTATTTTATTTGCAGTCTGCCTCAGCAGAATACAAACATAGGATGCGCTTGGCTTTCTTTGTTTTTTGTGTTTCCCTCTCCAGGCTGGGATCAAAGGCGTACACATCCCATGCCCCGATGCTTGTACTTTTTTTTTTTTTTAAAGAGTTTTATTTATTTATTATGTAAACAGCATTCTGCCTACATGAATCCCTGCACACCAGAAGAGGGCACCAGACCTCATTACAGATGGTTGTGAGCCACCATGTGGTGCTGGGAATTGAACTCAGGACCTCTGGGAGAACAGCCAGTGCTCTTAACCACTGAGCCGTCTCTCCAGGCCCGTTATTTATTTATTTATTTACTAGAGTTGAAAGCCAGGTGTGATGGATGGCCCGTGTCTTTCATTGTAGCACTCAGGAGATAAACAGAGGCAGGTGGATCTGTGAGAGTTCGAGGCCAGCCTGGTCTACAGAGTGAGTTCCAGGACAGCCGGAACTGTTCCACGGAGAAACCCTGTCCTGAAAAAAACAAAAATATTAAAATAAAAACAAAACCTAGAGTTGAAATCTGTAACTATGATGTGCATGTAGGAGACTGAGCCAGACTTGTGCATGCTAACCACACCCTCCCATGATACACGTCTGTATTAAAACCACGCACATTCAAGACCAGCAAGACGGCTCAGTGCGTAAAGGAGCTTGTCACCAAGCTTGAAACCTGACTGAATTCGATTTCTGGATTCTTCTGCTAGAAGGACAGATCAGCTCTCACAAGTTGCCTTCTGACTTCCGTATGTTTGGCTGTGACATGTCTGTGTCCCTTCCAAAATAAGTAAAAGAAAAGTAATTTTTAAAATGGTTCAATTATTTTTATTTTGTGTGCATTGGTGTTTCGCCTACACTTATGTCTGTGTGAGGGCACTGGATCCGCTGGAACTGTAGGTATAGGCAGTAGTGAGTGTGAGTGACCATGTGGGAATCGAACCCGGTCTTTTGGAAGAGTAGTCAGTACTCTTAACTACGGAGTCGTCATCTCTCCAGCTCTAATAAAAATAATTTAAAAAAGAACCACATTCATTTGTGTTTACTATTTTTTTTTTCAAGGCAGGTTTTCTCTGTGTAGCCTTGGCTGTTTTGGAACTGGCTCTGTAGACCACGCTGGTCTCAAACTCAGAAATTCGCCTGCTTCTCCCTCCTGAGTGCTGGGATTAAAGGTGTGTGCCACCATGGCCCAGCTGCATTTATTATTCTTAATACTGAATCGTGCTAAACAAGCTTTAGGAAACACTGGGCTAGGACTGGAGAGATGGCTCAGAGGTTAAGCTGCTCTTCCAGAGGTCTTGAGTTCAAATTCCCAGCAACCACATGGTGGCTCACAACCATCTATAAGATCTAGTGTTCTCTAGAACACTGTATGCATAATAAATAAATAAAATCTTAAAAAAACAAAACAAAACAAAATCTTGGGCTAGCCAGGCGGTGGTGGTGCATGCCTTTAATCCCAGCACTCGGGAGGCAGAGGCAGGAGGATCTCTGTGAGTTCGAGGCCAGCCTGGTCTACAGAGCGAGTCCCAGACAGGCTCCAAAGCTACACAGAGAAACCATGTCTCAAAAAACAAACAAACAAACAAACAACACTGAGCTAGTGAGCACGAGGAGAAAGGGAGTGTGGTTTAAAAACAGGACCAGGCTAGCTGCCATCAGAGTCAGGGGATGGGTAAGCGGAATAGAGAAGGCAGGGCGGCCTGACAGACAGGTAAGGGGTGGGGGACAAGAGGTCGGCAGACACGATGTTTCCTCATGTGCCTTTTGTCCCCTTTGACCATTTAAACCACGCACATTTATAGCTTTGCTAAAAAAAGTTATCTCCCCACCAAAGCTGAATCATGCCAGGTAGAGCTAATGAGCTTTGGCCTGCAGCCTGGAGATGGTCGGTGATAACGTTTTAATAAACAACAGGCCGCTTGTGGACCTCTCGCTTGGGCACAGGCACTAATGTTTATTAGTTCATTTAATCTTCACAATAAATCTGAGTCATGCTATCATGCCCATTTTTACAAATGAAGAACCGAGAGCACCATCAAATTAAGTACTTGCTCTACCTGTGGGTGCCACGGAGTGTTGCTTACTGGCTTGCTCAACCTGCGTCCATACAGTCCTTCTGTGGCCCGCCCACAGTGAGCTGGGCCCTCCACCATCAATAAAGAAAATTCATCACAGATTGCTCACAGGCCAATATGGCAGGAGCGTTTCCTCGCTTGAGGTTCCCTTTTCAAAAACGAAGCTGGCTTGTGTCGGGTTGACATTAAGAACTAGCCAGCACAGAGAGGATGGCATTGAACTCCTGACCCCCTTCTGCCTAGTGCTGGGATTACAAGCGTGTACAACACCTGGCACCTTTAACAGGGTTTCTCTATGCAGCCCTGGCTGTCCTAGAACTCACTCAGGAGAGCAGACTGGGAGGTCTGCCTGTCTCTGCCTCCTGAGTGCTGAAATTAAGGGCTTTTAAGTGGTCATCACTGGGCAGTAATAGGCATTTCACGGTGGCTCCTTACTCAGTTACTACAGAGGGGCACACGAGAAGGCAAGTCCATGGAAAGTACCCACTTCCTGGCTATCACCAGCAGGCAGGCGAGCCTTGTTCCGATTTGCTTATAACTCTAATTGGTGCATTAGGACTTAAATTTGCAAGTGTGCTATTTTTTTTTTCTTTTCTGTGACAACAGGTTAGTAATAATACAGCATTTATCTGTATTTTCAACTTCAGCCACTCCCAAGCATGGTGGTCAAGTGGCTGGAGAGGAAATTCATGTTGTATTGCATGGGAGGTGGGAGGAGCCCCTATCTTTAAAGACCAGGTATTCCCACATAGCCCTGGGCGGCTCAGAGCTTATGTGACAGAGGCTAGGCTGGCCCGAAACTTGCAGTGGTCCGTCAGCTTCTGCCTCCCTAGTGCTACAGTCACAAGTATGTCACCCTGCCTGGCAAGGGGCTGGGTCTTAACCTATAGTTTGAGAACACCAGATGACAAGGTTCCCAGGTTCTCCCGGGACTTTAATACCCATCCAAACACGGAGGAGGATTACACACATAAGGCTAATCGCTCCTTAATCAGGTTAAGGCAATGTCCCAGCTCTGGGCACTTTAAGGGCTGAAAATAACTAAGACTGCCCTGGCCTCTAGACCTCGAACAGCTGAGTCTTGAACAAGTTAAACTGGGAAAGGGCAGAGGTAACCCTGAGGAATCCCAGGCAAGTCCAGACACTGGAGACAGTTCTAAGTTTAAAACAGGCAGCTTTCCATCTGGCTCTGGTCTAGGCAGCACAGGAAGGTACTTCCCGGGTAACCAGCCACCCATCACCTTTTGAGCTTCCTATGTTGTATAGTTTCAGACCAAAGGAAATATCACGAGGTCACATAGTATGACTAACCCTACTGACCTTAGTTAACTCTGTCAGCTTCTTTGCAGAAGGCAAGACATGCTTTCCAAACTATTCCAACTTGCAGCTCATGGGCTCTACCACCAGGTGGCCACGGAGCGAGCTCTGCAGAGAATAGAACCAGAGCCAAGGCCACAGCAGGATGGCCAAATGAAAAGAGAGTGTGACAGCCTGAGCTTGGGGATGACTGCTCTGTCGGATACTTCATTTCCAAGTGACTGGAGAAGGCTCTGCAGTTCAGGGTAAATCCCAACCTAAAAGTTAAGACTATTTCTATATTATGTTTATTCTCTATATCTTATATTTTTACGTTGTATGCATGTTCCTGTATTAAGTGTGCTGCCTTGTGCATGCTGGTGCCCAAGAGACACCCTGGAACTGGAGTAATGAACAGTTTGAGCTACTATGTGGCTTCTGGGAATCCAACTTGATCCCTCTGCTAGAGCAGCAGTGTTCCTAACCATTGAGCCATCTTTCCAGCCCTCTAAACTCCAAATCTGTTCTAATCTGTAGAGCAATCTTGAGTACCCTCTGCCTTACCGGCTGTTTGAAAAGGGAGTGAGATATGGCCGTTACCTCTGTCTGCCAGAATTTGGAGAGTGGGGTGATACTAGTGGTCCCTTTTCTTTTCCTTTGAGACAGCCCTGGCTGTCCTGGAACTCTCTCAAGACCACCACACTGGTCATTCTATCCTTGCTCCTGCCCCCTCATATAACAGGGCACCACCATGGCTGCGGTGGTACCGGGAACTGAATCTAGGGTCTCTGCTGTGTCAGATGCTAGACAACTAAGCTGCACACCCAGCCCCTGAAGGTGTCCTCTCCTGCTCTGCCGATAGGGCTCCGCCCCTCTCATCTTTCGAGTCCCAATTACTCCAAAGCATGGAAGGTTCTGGCTTCCTCATCTGTCAGGCCTTTGATCTAAATCACAGCCAACCCATAGAAGCAACTTCATCCTCAAACCTTCCCTTCCCGTTCTGCCATGCCTAACACATGGGGCACGGATCTCTTGCTTGGGCATACAGAGCCCTTTACAATTAGAATAAAGCCATGTTTCTAAGCTAGGTCTGGTAGCAGAGAGACACTGCAAATTCCAGGCCACCTCATCTACACAGAGGTCCAGATTAGCCTAAGTATATAGCAAGACCATTTCAAACAGAACAATTAGCCCCAACCCCCACCCATCCTTTACAGGCTAACTATGCCCAAATCTCCAATTTTAACATATTTTCCTTGTTCCTCTTGAAGTTGGGAGTCTTTGAAACCTTCAGCATGCTCCTCCCTAGAACAAATGATTTCCTTCATAACGCCTTAACCCCCAGGCTTAGCTGGAATGTTATAGGTTTTACTTTGTAGCTCAGACTGCCATGGGTCTCTGGAAGGTCCAGTTTCCACCTTGATTGCTGGGATTACAGAAATAAATGGCAAAAAATTTTTAATGGTGTTTATTCCAATTTGCTAAACTTGTCTGTTCTTCCTCAAGCTCCTTTATGTGTATCATTTCATTTTTTTTTCTTTTAAATTTCCTTAAGACAATTTTACTGTGTAGCCCCCCGCTTCTGGAACTCTTGATGTAGACCAGGTTGGCCTTGAATTTAAGAGCTCATCTGTTTCTGCCCCCAGAGTGCTGCTATTAAAGGTGTGCACCACCACACCCACTGCAATATCATTTCCTCTTAACACTCCACTGGTTTGCTTATGCCTGCCTTTCCCAACAGACATCTTCCTCATTTCAAATGTTTTTCCTTATTTGCTTTATGGCTATTACTCTGAGTAACTGTGTTAGTAACATGGCAGAAAAGCACTCTGTAAAGGGATGAAATGATGAGGCCTCTCTTCCATTTACCGGTTCAGAGCCTACGCTTACCAGTGTGATGATCCAGGCAAGGTGGCACAGTACTTTAATCCTAGCACTCAGGAGGCAGAGGCAGGTGGATCTCTGAGTTCAAGGCCAGCCTGGTCTACAGAGTGAATTTCAGGATAGTGAGGGATACACAGAGAAACCCTCTTGAGACAACAACAAAAATGAATAATCAGTGTGGAGCCAGGCAGTGGTGGCACACCCCTTTAACCTCAGCAGGCTGGCCGGGTCTATATGGTGAATTCCAGAATAACTAGGACAAGACCTTGACTCAAAAGAAAAAAATAAGCTCTCTCAGAACAAGAAACCACAGCAGTGTCCAGTTAAAGGGGCACAGCACCTGTGGAGATGTTGCTTTTGTACAGTGTTTAATACAAGTATCTACAGCAGTCTGCAGAGGCAGGAGGTGGCATGGACTTTGGAAACAACACAGGTGCTACCTATGTCAGTGTCACATTTAGACTCTTCTGTGACTCTGCAGTAATTACCATCTAGCCAGGACAGCAGCACTCAAGACACCAAGAAGAGCAGGTATGAGAAACTTCCTTTATTTCTTCTAAACAGGTGAAAATAGCAATTCTTATATTTCTCACTTGTAAGATTTTTAAACTCTTAAAAATGCAATTTCTTCTTTTCAAAGCACATGCCATCTTTAAAAAATTATCAGCAATATACATTTGCACCCAAGAAATACATGCAGCATCACTGTCGCCTGACAACATCCGGCACGAGGATGCCTTTCACTTGGGGCCGAGAGCACACTTCAGTGCAATATTTATTTCCGTAGGAAACGCAGGACCAATGACGTCTTCTGACAACTGTTTCCTGATGGCTGAGCTACAGCCTCCCTTAGCCTTATGTAAAGTACTCTCTTTAATGTGCTGATGTAAGGGACAAGTACAACTCAGTAATATTTGAGGGTCCTGGTGAGGGATGGAGGAGGAATACTTAGGGTTACCCTGTGCATAAACTTAAGAGAAAAAATTTACCCAGAAAACAAAAATGTTTTTTTTTTAATCAATGCACCCTTTAAGTATTTTTTTAAAATTATTTTTTCTTTTAATTTTTGAAAGCAGCTTAACGTGAATCAAAAGCAGTTTCTGAGTAACTGCTGTAAACAGTCTTTAAATACATGTACATGTACACATACATATATATTTGCAACTTAGCTCATTTTGGTTCTGCCTTAGTCTGCCTCCCCAGAGTTAGGTGAATCCGTCCCTTCCTTCTTTTGGCTCTGGGAGTGGGCATGCAGCAGATGTGCCCGGTGTAAGCATCTGCTTGTCCTCAGCCGGGTTCCAGAGTCACTGCAGGCCAGTTTCTCCACCCACAAACCCTGTGAGCACCAAGGATGCTTCACGTCTTCCTCATCAGACGACGTGATTGCCACGAGTGAAGCTTGTTGTAGGCTGTCTGCAGCATCTCTTCTATGTGACTTACCAGCTGAAAGTCACAGGGAGACACTCGAGTGAGCAGTCAGGGAAGCTGAAGCTTCACACCCAAACCCAGCACATCTCAGTCAACAAGGTGCTGTACAAGCCCTCAACACAGGTGCAACCACACACGTGTGCACAAGAGAGGCGGTAGGTACAGTGAGTGTCTAGACAGTCACCTGCTCTGTCTGGGTCATGTACACCTGGCCATTAAGCAGCACCAACATGTGGGAGCTATCACTCCACTGCAGGCTTCCTTCTTATGCGCAATGAGTCAAACAAAGTTGATTTCTATGGTCAGCTAAAGAAAGGCCAGGATGGCAGTAGCAACATTGTTTTTCCTGAAAGGTGGTCTCACCATGGGAGGCTCAGGCTGGCCTTTGTCTGAGTGCAGGCTCACAGGCCTGTCTTTATACTCCTTTGAAGAGTTTTGCCTCCATGGATCTAACAAGTCAAGTCAAAGATCATACTAACTCTTGAGGTTAGAAAGCCTTGGAATGTGTTTCTGTAAAGGTGTGAATGTTCACATGGTTAGTTTTATCATTCTAGGAGGAAGGGTAGACTTGGGGTTCTAGCTCTTTTAGAAGTCAGTGACTCTGATCTAAAATAGAGACTTTAGCATGTCTCCACCCCAGTTTGAAATGCAAGGCAGAGGAGCGTGCTTGCCTAGGATGTGCAGATTCAATCTTCAGCATCCGCTGCCTCTAGAGTCCCATTTTATAGGGAAGGAGAGGTGTCATTATCTCTGTCTGGAAAATGTAACAATTCCTTTTCTGGTTCCACAGGTAGCAGTGGCTTTACGGTACCAGAGAGATCTGTTCCACATCCTACCATGTGGCTACACATGGCCTAAGAATCCTCACACAGTGCTGCAACAGAATCAGCTGAGGCAGCAGAGGGCAAAGACCATGCTTAGTGTGTTTAGCCTGTGGGGACACTCAAAGCTTCCCGGGAAAAATAACAAGTGATGAAGAGTCTGCAAAACCCTGTTTCTGATCAGCCCAGTTATTGAAATGCTGGAGGTTATGTTTGCATTTACTATTTCTCACCAACCAGTATCCCTTGAAGGAATCTCTTCTACATTTGCTCTATTTTTGCTTAGAAACAATGCTAAAGAGCTTGTGCAAAACAATCTGCCCAGTCACTGGCCTGCACCGCTGTAAAGCACCATTCAGTGACAGTTCAGCTTCCTGTCATCAACAATTTAGTTTGCCTGTCCTTCACTGGCACATTTGTGAATGCTAATCAGGTTCTCAAAATTAGTAACAGATTTTTTAGGAGTATATACTTAGTAAATCTATCAAGAAAATTCGGAGGGCTTGGTGGGTAAAGAAAGGCACTTGGAGTCAAGCCTAACAAATGGGAGTTTGATCCCTATATTCCACTTAGTCTAGAGAGACCAGACTCTGAAAGTTGTCTTCTGAGTATGGCATACAAATACTTCTGCCCCGCCTTCGCAACTATGTAAAATAAAAACAAAGAAAACATTGGGATAATTCTTTGTTTTTGTTTTTTTGAGACTGGGTTTCTCTGTGTAGCCCTGGAACTCACAGAGATCCAGCTGCCTCTGCCTCCCAAGTGCTGGGGATAAAGACTATGCTACCATCACCTGTTGGGACGATCCTTTTAAATGCTGGTGGGAGACACTGCTGTACAACTGGATGGTGTACTCAGTATTTCCATTATCTGGTCTCTTACTATGTAGTTCAGGCTAGTTTAGGTCCATGTATTTTATATACTCTTTTTTTTTTAATATACAGCATATTTTAAAATTAAAAATAGTATACTGAGCAAAGAAAAGAACAATGCAGCCATTCATGTGAAAGCAAAGTTAATTTCACCGTTCAATACGAAGAGGCAGAAAGTTTGGGCTTACATTTGTGCTTAAATACTGCCTCCGAATCTTCTCTTGGAATGGGCAGAGCTTTGTGACTTGGAACCGTTCCAAGTTACTCTTCATTTTCACCACCTACAAACGAGAAACAATGGATTATGGAGAAACTCAATTATCTTTAACAGTGATGCCTGTAATTCATATTCCACATATTCAGCCATGCGTGCGTAAACATATGCAGAGAAGCAGTTCATACTATTTTAAAATTTCTCTTTACTTAATGTGAACACCTTTCATTCATTTAATACTTGTTTCAATCTCTGTGTAACAAACAGCCCTGGCTGTCTTGGACTCTTTGTAGACCAGGCTGGCCTTGAACTGGTAGATCTGCCATCCTCTGCCTCTTGAGTGCTGGGATCAAAGGTGCTACCTTAGCTGGCTTCAGAATCACTGTTTTAAATGGCCACACAATGTTTGAATGTACAAACAAACTATGTACTTTCTTAGCCAAATCCCCTTCTGGTAGACATTAGAGCCATTTCACTCTTCAATCTTACATAGTGGCACTAGAACATTCATTCCTCTAGCTAAATATTTATATACATTTTAATTTCCTTAATGTTTACTCACCTCATCTCTTAAGTGACTTTTAGAGTGTTTTGCCTGGTGCCCTCACTAGGAGGGCATCTACTGGAACTGGAATAGATGGTTGTGAGCTACCATAGGTGTTGGGAAACAAACTCAGATCCTCTGCAACTTTCTCCCCCTCCCCCCCTTTTGCTTTTTGAGACAGGGTTTCTCAGTGTAGCCTTGGTTGTCCTGGAACTCACTCTGTAGACCAGGCTGGTCTCGAACTCACAGAGATCCACCTGCCTCTGCCTCTTAAGTGCTGGGACTAAAGGTGTGTGCTACCACCGCCCATAGCAACAAATATTATTTGTTAATTGCCTTTTAATAGTGGTAAAGCACTTGTGTAGCATGCATAAGTCTCTGGAATTAACCCTAGCAGTACAAAAAAAAAAATCCAACCCAGTACTATTCGTTACCAGTCTTTATTTTTAATTTTGGTCAATAACGAAAGTACCAAATAAACAGTGACTTGTGCTGAGTCTCTGCTCTCCAATTACTTATGGTCTGGATGTACGGTGTTCCAAATTATGCTCTGAGTTATGTATCTGCTATGACTCAGTCTCCTAATCTATGAAATGGGTATTGAGTCTAACAGTTATACTATACTATCCTGGCACATGGTAATTACCTGGCACACAGTCATTACTAGAGTAGCTGGCTGTATTTACAATCATTTCTAACCTTTTCTTCTAGGAATGGTGTATTAACAGGAAAACAGGACCAGAAATGACGCAGAAGTTCTCCAACAGCCACGTATAAGTGTTTCAATTCAGACTGAATATCATTTGGCACCATCTCTGCAGAAGGAAGAAGAGGGCCCTAAGGCAACAGCTATTTCCACAATCCTAAACACGACCACTCCAGGTGCTGAGCACCGAGCTCAGGTCTGGGTCGTCATCCCCAAACACACTCCCACAAACCCGCTTATGCTCAGCAAATATTCCAGTCTTTAAAGGAAAGCCAACAGAGTGCTGGTGAGGTGGCTCAGTGGATAAAGCACTTACTAAGAACCTGCATGGCACAGAGAACTGATCTCCACATGTGCCATGGCATTCAGACAAACACCCCACCCCAATAAAGAAATTACCCAACAGTAACTAAGAACAAAGAAAAAGCAAAGAAGCAAGCAGCACAACCTTCCAGCTCCTTAGTACTAACTTAAGCAGGAAGAAAGGGAGAAGGGGCCAGGACTTACGGTTTACGGCTTGCTGCGCTCCTCCCTGCATAAGTGCTCCTCCAGGTGACAGGGCTGTGATGGTGCTACTAGCAGCACTGCTTGAGAGAACCTGAAAGTCATGAATCAGGTCTGCCTCAACAGTGTTTCTATCCCTATGCAAATACATTATGCATAGCAACCAGAGTGAAACACTTTTTTTTGAGGCTAGAAATGGTCTGTGCAGGAAACCCATCTGGCAGGAATACAGTAGATCCCTTAACAGAACCTCTGAAAAACATTGTTTGTACTACTACTTTGTGTTTGTGTGCGCGTTCTCTCTCTGCATTACAAGTGGCTGTGGGTTCTTTGAAACAAGAGTAGCATATATTAGTAGTCTCTGAACTTCTTAACTATCTCTTTGGCCTCCACAATTTTGATTTTTTTGTATTTTAGTTTTCTATATCCAACTATGGACTGACAATATTACATAAGTGCCAACAAGATGGTTCAGTTTGGGAGCTGGAGAGATGGCTCAGAGGTTAAGAGCACTGACTGCTCTTCTACAGGTCCTGAGTTCAAGTCCCAGCACCCACATGATGGCTCACAGCCATCTTTAAGGTGCCCTCTTCTGGCCTGCAGGCAATGCACGCCCAACACTGCATTAATAATAAATAAACCTTAAAACAAACAACTCAGTTTGCAGAAGTGCTTGCTGGCAAGCTTGACAAACCTGAGTTTAATGCCCAGGACACACATGGTGGAGAGAACTGACTCCCCAGGCTGTCCTTGGAGTTATGCAACTACATTGCCTCTCAGTTTCCCAATCTACGGGTCCTGGTTTTACAGACACATGCAATTTAGCTTGTGTTATAAATTTGTATGAAAATGCCTTATGCAACCCAGTAGAAAGAAAAACAAACAAACGTTTGTTCCATTACACAGTTCACTCCCGCTAAGCTCATAACCTCATGGAGCACTACAAGAATTCTGGCCTTTAAACCTACCTGAGTTAACTTGGGTGTATAAGCTTCCATTTCTTGTCTAATACTTTGAAAAGAATTAATAATGTCCTGACTTGTTGCATACTGTAGTGACTGAATTGGAGTAGGACCATGATAATATCTGGAGGTTAACACAGGAGAAATAAACAGTCAGTCTTTCAAATATTTTAGCATCAATAAAACATTACCTCATGGCAAAAAATGACACTACATTTAAGGAAATTTAAAATGTTATTACTCTTTTTTTCTTTTTTTGGTTTTTAAGACAGGGTTTCTCTGTATTGATTTGGAGGTTGTCCTGGAACTAGTTCTTGTAGACCAGGAAGGCCTCGAACTCAGAGATCCACCTGCCTCTGCCTCCCGAGTGCTGGGATTAAAGGCGTGTGCCACCAACGCCCGGCTTGTTATTACTCTGTTTTAAGAATTGTTATTTTTAGTCATGTGGTGGTGGGTAGGTATGTGCCTGTAGAGGCCAAAGGTGGTGGAGTGGATCTCCTGGAGATGGAGTTGTAGGTGGTTGTGAGTTACCTGATGTGGGTGTTGGGAATCAAGCTGGGGTCCTCTGTAAGAACATGCACTTTTCACTGCTGAGCCATCTCTCCAGCCCTTATAATCTGAGCTTGTAAAGTGGCTCCCAGGGTAAAGGAACATGCCAGATACCTAAGCTGAGAAACTAGTGGGAAAAGGGAAAAGATCTCAAGCTGCTGTGACTTCCACACTTTTGTATACATGCACACATACTAGTAAGTGTAATAAAAATTAGTTCTCGGGGACTGGAGAGATGGCTCAGTGGTTAAGAGCACTGGCTGCTCTTCCAGAGGTTGTGAGTTCAATTCCCATCAACCACATGGTGGCTCACAACCATCTATGATGAGATCTGGCATAAAGGCAGAACTGTATATATATAATAAATCCCTTAAAAAATTAATTTTCTTGGCTTTAATCATTTAGGATGCATTCCAGGTACAAGTAAAATTTAAAAAATTATCCATTTTATAGTTGTGCATGTTCGTCTATGTACTGTATTTGTGCCTGGTTGTGATAAAAGGGAAGGAGTAGATTGGATCCCTTGGAACTGGAGTGCCGGGTGAGATCAGCCCAGGCTGGCCTTCAATTTACTGCACAGCCGACAGATACCCTTGCATCGATCCTACTTCTTCAGTCCGCCCGCCCGCTGAGGTCACAGTACATACGATCATACCCAGCTCACAAAACAAACTACTGCATGAGTGTCTCCCTTCCATCAGCCAAACTGACCTGTCTGACTTCTTGAGATTCAGTGCGATCGTTTTCACGGAATTGTTGTTTCCCAGATCTTCATATTCAATGGACTCCTGTAACTTGGCCTACAATTATTGACATGGTATTTTTAATTTTGTCAGAAAGTGACTAAAAACTAAACTTCACAAAGCATGAAAAAAGAAGCCTTCCAGAAACGGCTAAGCCAGTGTTCTCACTGATAATGAACATGAAGTACTTTTTCCTACATCCTGGTCAAACCAGGCTCTCCCCATCACCCCAGAGATAGGGTTTCTTTGTGTAGCCCTGGCTGCAGACCAGGTGGGTCTCAAACTTTGAGATCCACCTGCCTTTGCCTCCCGAGTGTTGGGATTAAAGCCATGCACCACCATACCTGGCTTAAAAAAAAAAAAAAAAAAGTACGCCAGCGATATGTAGTATGATGTATAGACTTTTGACCCTCCTTTATCAGTTTGCTAAAGGCTGGGATTATGGGTGTATACTACCATATTTGGTGCTATGAGCTCTTTTCAAAGCAATATAAACACTATTTTGAATTGGGCCATACATATCCTACTATATCTATCTGAAAATGTGTTTCAAACCTGATAAAGCTATCAAAAAACCAGTAACTGAGAGATGGTACTCATTTATATGTTCTTATTCCTCTCTACAATTTTATTTATTTATTTATTATTTATTTATTCTGGTGTTGGGGAATTAGCCAGCACCCTGTGAATCTTCAGTAAGCTCTTCACCACTAAGCTATCCCCCAGCCCCATTAATTCTAACCAAGTTACAAAGTTATAAGGTCTATGCACACAGACCTCACTTATTAGTATACATACGCCACAGACACCAAACTGTTGCTTTTGTCTCAACTGCAGTCCTGTGATAAGTATTTCTACCTAAATCTTTGTACACTACGCCCATCTTTTCCATAAATGTATAAAAGTGAAAGAGTATAAACCTTTAAACACTTTGTACTGCTTGACTGGCCTCTAAGTAAGTATCCTTTCTGTAAAGGAGAAGGGACTTAGAAAGAAATGAAATAATAAGCAAGTAGCTACTTTTATCACAATTCCTCATTGTCTCAAATGACTTTTTAGTAAGATGTTTTTAACATCGAAATACCAGTTTAATGGGGAGGACCAATTAACTTTCTTTGCTGAAAAAATTTCCTCAGAAAACATAGTCATGCACATACTAGATATACATATATATGGAAGGAAAAACTGAATAAAAAGTATTGATCAGAATTGAGTCAATGGAAAGTTAGCTGACGTCTTGGTTAAAATCAAAACCAGCCTTAGAAAATAAAACAATATAAAGAATTTAGATACGTTATACCCAGAGAAATGCAATCCCCAAATGGCCTAACTTGATGCCCATACCCTTTTGACTGCTGGCTGAAAGCAGTCTGCATCTCCGGAATTTCCATCCATGCTGCTGGGCTCACCATTCTGTCCATTTTGTGCTTGTCTTAAAAACAAATGGAAAACAAGCTCATGTTAAAAACCACGGAATTGAACACACCTCTACCGCCTCACCTGGCTACCCTGAAAGATCAGTGACAGTGTCTCCAAGTGTACTTAACTGTTTCCTGAGCCCCGCAGCCAGGACCATGGCGCTGTGCTGGTTAAATCTTTTGATGATGGCAGCATTACTATTTTCCTTTATGGGTTTGGAATTGGAAGTAGATGGCACGGAGGAAATGCCATAGCCCTGTGAGAAACAGTTCAGTAAAATAAACATCAAGATAAAATTTGATTTATCATGAAATACTGGGTAGCCAGATACGGAGCACACACTTATAACCCCAGGACTGGGATATGGAAACAGATGAGAGCCTGGGGCTTGCTTGCCACTGAGCACACACCACCCAATGAGACCTGGCCTGGACTTTCAGATTAGTGATCTCAAATAACAACCTGGCACAATCACATTATTGCTAGAATAGTGGCATGAATATTATAGGGTGATCAATTTCTTTCTGAGTGGATCCCAGGTCTGATCCACAGGCAACAACTCATGCTGAATACAGAAACCCTGAGAGCTAGTGGTTGGAGATCACAGGTCCAAAGCGGGAAACCACTACTATTTAAACCATTTTCTGAATGTCCCATGTCCACACCCATATACTAATGCTGTCAGATTCAAAGAAGCTTAAGGGAAACAAAACAAAAAAACCAAAACAAACAAACAAAAAACCAAAAGACAAAGCACTCAGGAGCTAGAGGCAGGTGGATACTTAAGTTCAAGGCCAGCTTGGCCTACTGAGAAATCTTGTCTCCCCCCAAAAAAAACAAACAAACAAAAACAACAACAAAAAAACTAAACAAAAAAACCAAAACAACAAAACAAAAAAATTTAAAGAAAAAAAATATATAAAACACACACACACACACACACACACACACACGCTTTTTGAGATTACAATATAATTACACCATTTCCCCTTCCCTTTTTAACCCTCCAAGTCTCCCATATATTCCTTCTTGCTCTCTTCCAAATTTATAACCTTCCTTCATTAATTTTCTTACATACACATATGCAGAAGCTTCTCACTGTAATGGGTGGTGGTCATGAGGTCAAAGGGCTGAAAATAGGGATGGCAGCCTGCCTGAAATAGGTCATCCTCTAAGGCTCAGGGAACATTGTGAAGAAAGGCACAAAGGATAGAGAGCTGGAGGATGGAGAGGCATGCTGCAAAAAGACATCTGGATATGAAGCCACCATTGCGCTCATTTGGCTACTGCACAAGACCCGCATTTCATCACGGGAGGGGGATGAACCCATGACTATTGACAGTTAAATGCCTCTGGGGAAAGAAGTGTTAATTTTTTATTAGCATAGTTGCTGATAAGCTGCCCATACTCCAGTAAATAAACTACCACCTTCACGAAAGAAACCGTGACAAAACTCGGGGTCACCATATACAAAAGACACGAAAGTAGAAGGATTTCTTATTGGGAAGGGTTCCAGCAGGAGGGGGAACGTCAGTGGGTGTTGGAGGTGAACATGACTAAAATTCATCATTCCCATGCACACAGTTGTCTAAAGAAACAGAATGAAAAGTAGATAGAAGCCAAGGAACAATAATTGAGGTTGTGCCTGTCCCTGTACACGCATGTAGAATATATATATACACATGTTCAAATGAACAAACAAGAAGATACAGGTTCAGCTTCTGGTCTTATTATATTTTCCAATTGTTAGTTGAAGCATGTGATCAGCTTTCCCAGGTCTAAGAATAGCCACCTCCAGCCCTGGCAGTTACCCATACCACCCTTCCTGTTTCCTTCACAATTTCATCTTCAAGAAAGACAATACTTTTTTCATTTGACAATTGCCAATCAATCTGCTCTCAGCAAAGTGTAGTTGTCATGAGTCTGCGTACTATTGTTCAGTGGCCTTCCTTAGCACAAGGTATAAATTTTTTGTCATTATTTGGTGAATTGCATTTCATTAATGTCAGGAAATAAAGAAGCTATGAGGCAGCATCATCAACACTATTGGAGGTGAGGTGGTTCAGGATCACCACCTAAGAACACGTTAATGCTTTTTAAAGAGAATATGGAAGGGCCAAGAACAGACTCACGAGTGTCATCAAATGCTGGTTTCACCCTGCATGTGAACTATCTAAGTAGAGGGACTAGAGAGGTTGCTCAGTGGTTAAGCGCACTGCAAGGGCAACAGCCCAGTTCCCAGCATCCACACAGCAACTCACAGCTGTCTGTCACTTTAGCTCTAGGGCGTCTGCTCTCTTTTGGCATTCATGGGCACACGCATACACACGGCACCCGTTCAGACAAGCAGGCAGGCAAACAAAAACAAAAAAAAAAAAATTTTTTTTTTCTCATAAAAAGAAGGAAATATCAGTAGTAAGTACCAATCTTACAGTTGGGTAAATGAGTTGGGACCTTGGGAGTTATATGAGGGCTATATAGGATTCATCATTACGTAATTAGTATTCAAAGAAATGAGCAGGAGGCCTTGGATCATAGCCGGTAAAGGTTAATACAAGTAGAGGCTGGCAGAGAATCAAACAGATGTATGCTTGTTTACTAGAACAAAGGAGTGAGCCCAGTGTCTGGAGAACGGTTCATAAGAAGTTCAAAAACCATTTCTAAAAAGGTTGAGCAACTCACAGAGATACTCAGCTCTCTAGGGCATGTGTGTATGTCGTACGTGTGTGAACGTGGGCACTCAAGTGGAGGTCTCAGGACAACTTTTGGGAGTTGGTTCTCTCCTCCCACTGTGGGCTCTGGGGCTCAAACTCAGGTGGTCAGGGTTGTGAAGCAAGCACTTTCCTGTACTGAGTCAACTCATTCCTATTCTAAGACAATTTTAATGGCAAACAGCAGTACCAAAAAACAAAGTCCTCACCCCCCTTTAAAAGTATGGGGACTCAAACCCAGGGCTTGTTGCATACTGAAAAGCACTTTTGACAAGTTAACAGTATTCTTTTTATTTAGGACATTACAAGTGGATAATCCAAGTTTGGGCATACTTAAAACATAAACAATATTGAAAAGCAAGAAAAGGTTATTATTACTTCTTACCTCATCTAATGGTTTATCTTCCAAAGCTGTCAAATCTAGCATTGGGTTTTTTACTCCTAATGAAACCATTGTTTTTAATCCTAGAAAAATCAATGAAAGCACAGGTTCAAAGTTCACCTTTCTCAGAAATATTTAAAAATTTTTATTAATAGTTCTAATAGTCAAGAATGCCAGGGTGCCAAGGAGATACTTACCCTTTTCGTCTATTTTGGCACATTCTGCAAAGAGATCCTTTGATCCTGTGTTTAGTCGGTCCCTGTGAAAATAATGGGACTGGAAAAATCGTGTCCAGAACTCCTTCTCTGTCATGTTGTGTGGTACGGTTTCTGCATATTTCATTTTTACTGTGGGGAGAAAAAGCTCACATTAGATACCTAATTAGTTCTTAAGACCCTTCCAAATTAGGAACTGGATAAAGACTAAAAGGTCTCATGATACTCATGTACTATAGGATTATAAGTATGGAATAAAATGTTAACAGATTTAGGTGAGGTACCTTCTATGAATTTTTACAAACAATAGACATCATCTACACACTGTGAAGATTTTTTTTGGTAGCAAACCTGGAAATCAGACCTCACTAATAAGGCAGTGTTAGTTAGTAGGAGAATGGAAATTTTTATTACTCATGGCACCTCCAACTCAGCTTTCCTAGAAGCTTCCAGTTTAGTGATTAGTGTTGAGAGGCATTAGGCCTGCCATTCTTTGTACCTCAGTTCCTTGTTAGAACAGTATTAACAGTACCCACTTCACACAATATTTATGATGATTAACTGCATACAGAAAGGACCTTAGAATAGGAAACACAGCTGGGCGTCTGTGGCCCACACCTTTAATCCCAGCACTTGGGAGGCAGAGGCAGGTGGATCTCTGTGAGTTCGAGGCCAGCCTGGTCTACAGAGCAAGTTCTAGGACAGGCTACAAAGCTACACAGAGAAATGCTGTCTTGAAAAAAAAAAAAAAAAAAACCAGAAAAACCAAAAGAATAGGAAGCACTACAATCTGTGCTGATATTCTATAACACTGGTCCCCAACTTGTGAGTTTAGACTGCTTTGGTGGCTGCACATCAGGTATTTAATTATAATTCACAATAGTAGCGAAATTTATAAAGTAGCAATGGAATAATTCCATGAGGCGCTAAGTGTGAAGAGGGTTGAGAACCATTGCCCTAGAGGTGGCAAGCTGGCATTGCTGAGCAAGTGAGACAAGAGCATCGGTTAAGGAGAGATCGGAGAACGAGCAAGCTGTGGCCCTCACTCTTGGCTGCACATCACCAGCCCTCCTCACTCTTGGCTGCACATCACCAGCCCTCCTCACGCTTGGCTGCACATCACCAGCCCTCAGGGCTGAGGTCAGGGTATGGGTGGTGGTGGGGGGAGGTTACTCTGAAGACACAATGAGAGGTGAGGTGAGCTTAGAGTCGGGCAGAACAGCTCCTGGAATCTGCAGCATCCATTTTATTCTGGCTGTGCTGAGTGCTGAAGAGCCACTGATAGGAAGAATGACAATCATCACGTGCAGGAACTAATAACTGCACTGAGACAGAATCAATTACTGAACCCTTAGCATCTACCATGTCAGGGACTGGGAAAGACACTACACACGCTGTTGTATTTAATCAGGAAAAGAGGCTTTTCACGGCTACAAATAGAATTCACCCAAACAATCCCTTTAATCATCTAAAGTTAAAAATCAGTAACTGATTCTTCTTACCTGCTGGATAGGTTCTAAATATAGATTCAATGATATCAGAGGTTAAATTATATCTCAAACCATTACAGCCATCTGTTTGGGGCCGGACATCAGCCTAAAACAAAGATCACAAATATATGTACTTACATACATTTGTTAGACATTTGTGGAGTATGTCTAAGCTCCCAATGGATAATACAGAGGTCAAACAGACTTTCTGAGCAAACTGAAGATAAAGCAAGCCCCATACCCCAACCCTATACATAAAGAAAGGGCTCAAAGAAGCCTGGACTTGCTTACCAGATGCTTTTCAAGTCCAAGTTGGCTAAATAGACACGTTCAAGAGCGGCCAAAATCAGAGATCAATTGCTGCTTTCAAACAGAACTCATATAGTTGCCAAAACTTCTGCGAACCTTGGCTAGTAGTTAACAGACACTGGCAAACTGGCTTCCTTAGGAATGGGTTTATGAATCTGACTTACTGCTAATCACCCAGAAACATACTGAATATATGGAAGAGCTACTCATAGTGTTTAGTTTGTCTGTTGAGACAGAGATTCTATGGGAGCACGGGATGGCCTTGAATGCAAGATCCTTCTGCCTTTTCTTCCCGAGTTCAGGGATCACAGATGCCCACTATCATTCCTGGCCTCCTATTCAAATTTTTGAGAATGAGTAAACAATGCTCTTATTCTTTTCCTATTAAAAAAACTTATTTCCTAATTGAAAAGATAAGGCAGTCCCAATTTTTCTATTAAACGTTTTATAGTTGTATTTTCTCCTAAACAATTGCAGTCTCTACATTTAACTGTATTGTGAGTAAAACGCAGCAATCATTTTATAAAAGTATGAGGGCTGGATGTGGCACAGAGCTATAATCTTACTTCTCTGGAAGCAAAGCAGGAAGATGGCTCCAAGTTTGAGGCCAGCCAAGGCTATACAGCAAGATCTTATCTCAGCCTAAACACTATTTGCATTTAAAAGACTATTTTAGAAGACTACTATTGACAACAATTTTTCCTCCTTTTTGAGACCGGGTTTCAGGAGGTAGGTGCTCTGGAACTCACTATATAGACCAGGCTTCCTTGAGCTCTCAGAGATCTACCCGCCCGCTGCCTTGTGAGTGCTGGGATTAAAGGTGTGTGCCACTATACCAGAAAAGAACAAAAGCTTCACTAACTTACTGCAAAGAAAATGCCAAAATTTTCAAGAGAAATGGCTTTTTTTTTTTTTTTGTTTGGGCTTGGGAAGACGGTGACTCAGTGGGTAAAGCATAGGAAGATTGGGTATCAGTGCCTAGAACCTAATTAAATAAGCTGGCTGCTACAGGAAGTGTGTCATTCCTGCACTGCTGTAAGAAAATGGAAGGTGGAGCAGGAGAAACCCAAAGGAGACTTTGCTTAAGCAAAGCAGAAGTCAAGGACAAACACCTAAAGCTATCCTCTGACTTCCATACGCACACCACGGCACACATGTGCCTGTGTTTATGCACACACTCCAAACCCAGAGGGCTTCTGATTTGTTTTAGACATGTTCTCACATAGCTGAGTGGTGGTCTGAATGAGACACTTCATAAGTCTCAGGCATCTGCATACTTGGTTCCTAGTTAGCTGTTTGGGGAAGATTAGAAGATACGGCCTTGCTGTGGGTGGGCTTTGAAGTTTCAAAAATCTCACACCAATCCCCCTGCCTTTCAGCCACTGTTGTACAGTCTGCTGCCCCATACCTTTGCTCAATTTAACTCTTTTATAAGCTGCTTTGGTCATAGTGTTTTATTACAGCCATAGAAAAATAATTAGATACCGAGACTGGCCTTGAACCACTGACCCTCCTGTTTCTATCTCCTAAGTGCTGGGATTACAAATATGCTCCTCTAAGCCCTACATGTCCCTATTATAAAACTACTCAAGTTTTCCTACTTTTCCCTTCAGAGATCTAGAAAGGTCACATACCAGAAACGCTGCAGAAATGCCAACATCCTGCTTGTGACTGGATGCGGAACTATCTGTTGCATTCACATGTAAACGATTGGCCCAGAATTCCTCAGCACTTATCACTTGGCTCATAACAAGGTCTTTATAGAGCTGGAATAAAACAGGATCTTCTTGGAGCATTCTGGTGACAGAGACAGTAAATGTAAGTAAACTTCTGCGATAGTTACACGAATACTTTCATTTTTAGAGCAATAAATGAAGTACGAATAAAGGGAAGGAAGGGAGTATGAAGAAGCAGACTAACTTTTCTAAGACAAAGAATTGGTCTTACACATATCTGCAACACAAAGTCCACTCTGTATGTGAACAGTCCTCTATTCTCCCACCCATAAGAGGACAAGGGACAGCAGAGCTCCCAGTGCCCATTCATCACTTTGACAATAAGGACCTACAAGGACCAATAACCGAGACAGATAGAAATGAAATAATTTTTTGTACCAGAAAATTCTATAGCTTTTCTATCTCAATCTTTCACAATATCGACTTTTAAATTATTTCTTAAAAATAATTGAATAAAAGTTTTCATTGGGGGGTAAACACAGACCAGGGTACACAGGGAAAAGTACCCTCTGTATGGGGGACCCACGAGTTGAAACCCCACTGTACAGGGATTTCAGGATTTTTATTCACAGACACTTGTCACAGTTAGCACCTTTCTATAGTAAGAGCTGGAGAGAGAGCAGGGAGCCAGTGTTTTGTCCTGTCAGGTCTCCTAATCAAAGGCAGGCCTGATGCAGGCATTGGGGCTGCGTGCAGAGGCAGGGGAGAGGCGAGGAGAGGTAGGGGAGAGGCAGGGGAGAGGAGAGGCGAGGTAGGCGAGGGCAGGGGAGAGGCGAGGAGAGGAGAGGTAGGCGAGGGCTGGGGAGAGGCGAGGAGAGGTAGGGGAGAGGCGAGGGCAGGGGAGAGGAGAGGAGAGGTAGGGGAGAGGCGAGGGCAGGGGAGAGGCGAGGGCAGGGGAGAGGAGAGGAGAGGTAGGGGAGAGGCGAGGGCTGGGGAGAGGCGAGGGCAGGGGAGAGGTGAGGGCAGGGGAGAGGCGGCACAGCCCCTCCACCCGCACCTGTTCTTCTCCTCCAGTTCTTTGTTGGCTTTCCGCTTGAACTTGGGCAGCAGCTGCTGGAGGAGGTCCTTCACCGCATCCCGCTCTTTCACCGCTGTGCTTTCGTTGGAAAAATGGAAGTTTGTTGTGTCTCCCGCATGCAGGACGAGCTGAAGTTGAATTTTAGCTTTTCCTTCTGGACTGATTTTCTGGCCTAAAAGAAGCATGAAGCTAATTAGACAAGGTACTCAGACATCCTAGCACTTTGGAGTTGGAGGCAGGACAGTCTTCCTGGGCTATAACACCAAGCCTGAGAGAAGAGCTTAGGATGTAGGAGGCAGCCACAAAAGCGAGTGAGCGAGAATGGAATGAAAACAACCCGAACACATTGTACACACACGACACTGCCAAAAGGTGTTTTAATAGGAGAAAAAGAAACAACATGAATGATTAAGGAACAACCTGGGAGGCGGTAGCAGTTGGGACTCTTGCTCATCTCCTATGAGGATCTTGTGTTTGATTCTCAGCAATGCAAAAACTTACCTGTCTCTAAATAAATCCCAAGCACACAGGTATTGAGAACATTTGATGTAACCCCTCTGTGGTACATGGAAGAGGCCAGAACCCATAATCAGTGGGCCTTTTTCTTTGGACGTAGGGCCTCCTACAGCCCAGGCTGTTCTCAAACTCTATTTGTAGCTAAAGATGACTTTGATCTTTTGATCTTTCATCTCCCTACTATGTGCTAGGATACAGGATGTGCTGCCATACTGGGTTTATGTAGTGTCGGCAACCAAACTCAGGGCTACACAAGCACCCTACCTACTGAGCTACATTCCTAGTCCAAGATTTTCCTCCTCATCACCACCCCATCCCCATTACCAACACCATCGTATGAAGTGTGAAAGTGCTTAAATAAATGTATATAGCAGAGCCTTTGCTCCTTCTTTTTCCTATGTATTATGTGCACCATGTGTATGGTCTCTTCCGCAGAAGCCAGAAGAGGGTGTTGCATTCCAGCCCAGAATTGGAGTTACAGATGGTAGGGAGCTGGCATGGGGGTCTTCTGCAAGAACAGCAAGTACTCTTCTTTAACATCTGAGTCGTCTCTCTAGCCTCAGAATCTATGTTCTTAACAAATGGCTGTCATGGCAACAGTGCTTTTCCTTTCTCAAAGAGGGATCAGAGATGGAGGGCTTTGTCCCACTAAATAGGCAACTCATGGCAATGTGGCAAACTGCACAGGGTTCTCACGTTTACAGAACAGATTCTCAAATGGCTGTGTATGGGGCCCGGGGAGACACACACACACAGACACACAGGCAGAATGTATCTCACTTTGTAGTCCAAGCTGGCCTAGACTATGAGTGTCATAACCTTGTTTCTCACCAAAATCCTGCTTCTCCCCATATTTATTTCCATCTTTATCGGTACCTTTCTTTGGATACATAACTATAAAAATTTAAACTTTCCATTTTGATATAAATAATGCTTAAGTTTTCCAGAGAGAATGGTAAAATTTCCTGACAGCAATCTCTCAAGTTCACAGAAAGAAGATGGAGCCCCATAACGACGATTCCACTGTTTCACTGAGATGCCTTATAGCTGATAACCACAACTCAAGGATTGGCTTTGGACCAAAACTGCTCAGCACAATTCCAAATTAGTTAGCTAAGATGGTCCACGTTACAACACTCTGGCCAGAGCTTCAGATAAGAACTTCAGATAAGCCTTACTCGATAATCAGAGACTAACTACAAATGTTACAGCTAGTCCTCTTGAGACTTAACCATGTTTAGTTTTTTTTTTTTTTTTTCTTTTTTCTTTTTTACAGGAACCAGTACAGAAAACACTGTCTCCAAGACACTTGGAAGTAACTCTAAGAAAACAATGTCCCCTCTCTAAACATTTGGGTTGCTGGTTTTTTGTTTTTTGTTTTTTGTTTTTTTTCAAGGTTATGGACAACTGTCACCTGTTAAGGGTTGTAAGTTGTAATATGGTTGGGGGTGGAATGTGAAGCTTAGTTTCAGGAATATCTTTTCGAAAAGAAAAAGGAATGGATGGAAGGGATAATAGGTAGATCAGTGTATCTACTTGTGAATTATTTTAGCAATTATTAGTTATAGACAATTTACATTCATTTCAGATTCTTGTATACTGATGCCAACTTCAAATTATATTTGTCATTTGTGTATGTTCCTTTCTGTTTACAATGTTTTTTACACACTAACATGAAAATTATTTATGTCATATTTTATGTATATTTCTACATATGCTTAAGATATTTTATATATTAATACAATTTTAAAATATTTTAATAATATATCACTATAGATTTCTGTCTCTGATCAAGACATTTACATATATATTGTTACAATTTGAGGTCAATGTTCTCACTGCTGCACATATTTTATATGTGAAACCGTTATCCTTAAGCTATACAGGTATTAGGAATTATAGGCTGTAATCACCTATGCTCTTCATACCCAGCTAAATTAGTCAGGTTCTCTAGTTGCACACAGATGTATTCTAAACAGTTATGATCTTAAAATACTTCAAAGACCTAGAGAATATAGCATTTCAATGTTTTGATAATTTGGAACTCCACTGACATGACACTAGCTCTTGGCAGCACCAAGCTATTCCCAAGACAATGCTGGGCACTGGAGACACTCCATTTGGAGTTTGTTTTCTTCTCTGCATAAATGGCCTATTGAGCAAAGAACTGCCCTTGTTTCAACTGCTGACAGTAGGCATAATGTTCAAACTGAACAAGCATGATACAAAACCTTGCCAAGACAGAGTAGGTCAGTCCTTCGAATCTTCCTGCTTCTGGCAATGGTTTGTCAGATAGTCTAGGCCTTAGTCAAAGTTGGTTGCCCTCTGTTTCTGTGAGACCTTGGCTGACTTTCCAGGTAGCCAGCAGTCGCTGCCAAATTTTGCACTTTTTGGAAGTTGCCTGCTTGTACTTCCTGCTTACTCAGGTAATATTATTTTCCTTCTCATGTCTTTGATGGGGTTGAAGACTAGATAGTCTCAGTTACTATCTTTCATATCTTAGCTAAGACATTTTAGGTATAAGACTTAGACTCCTTAGGATAGAACAGTTGTTGGAATAACCTTTTTTATTTGCAAATTACATAGCCTGGATATTTAGTGTTTCTTGCTTGATTATGTTGTTGCTTGTAATTCTAATTTTGTGTGTGTATGTTTTTTTTAACCTTATCTTTCTCTTGACTAATATTCATTCATATTTGTTCTTTTTTTCTCTTAAAGATCTATCCATTCATTCATTCCACGCTCTATCTGCATGCACACCTTTTACCAGAAGAGGGCACCCGATCTCACTACAGATGGTTGTGAGCCACTAGAAACTGGGACTCAGGACCTCTGGAAGAGCAGCCAGTATGCCTGTCTGAGCCATGTCTCCAGCCCTTGGTATGTGTTGTTTTTGTAAATAGTTTTGTATTACATTTAGAACCCTCTTATTTAGACAAAAAGGGGAATTGTTGTGAGAACTCATTCCACCATCAGCCTTTGGGTACCAGTCCATTAAGGTATGGTTTCAGGTGTTACACGTAAACCAATAGGGGGAGCAGAAGCGTGTTCCTCTTCTCTTGGGTGGTAGCTGCAGATTGCATTGAAGCATCCAGCACTTCTGGGCCAAAGATCCTGGCAGTTCTCCATCTTATTTGTCAATTGTGAGTGACTCCCCAATAAATATCCGACTTCCCTTTATCCTGGGCTCTCATGGACTCTATTACAATCATCCATTATAAGTCTCACTATGTAGCAAAGCTGGCCTAGACCTTGAACTTGTAATTCTCCTTCCTTAGCTCTCCAAGAGCTGACATTAGAGGTGTATACATTATTATCATTATTATTTTATGTTTTTCGAGACAGGGCTTCTCTGTATAGCTTTGTAGACCAGGCTGGCCTCAAACTCACAGAGATCCACCTGAGTGCTGGGATTAAAGGTGTGTGCCACCACCACCTGGTTTAGAGATTTATACATTATTTAGAGAAGTTATACTCAGATGTTTAAAGGACACCTGCAATTTTCTGAATTCTCACTATACACGTATGTCTCCAGGGTACACAGCCACTGCTACATCCTTGCTCTGGTTTGAGCTCCTGTTGTGCACATATTCATGAAGCCCAGAAGCATCAGATCCCCCTGGAGCTGGAGCTACAGGTACTTGTAGGCTGCCTGCTGTGCTGAGAGCTGATATCAGTTCTTGAGAAGGGCAATACATGCTCTTAACTCATATCCTTTGGTTTTATTAGCCAACTTCTATTACAATAGGAAATACTGCTCATTTCACATGAATAATCTATTATTTATAACTTTCAATGGCTTCTTTTAGAATGGGCATTTTCCCATCAGTAAATTAAGATGCAAACTGTTCTGATACAGCTCTAGATAGGGGTATGTACTCAATAGCTTATATTGTAGAAAAATGGGAGATTGGCATATTCCTTTCTTTTTGTACACTGTGGACACACACACACACACACACACACACACACACACACACACACACACACGAATATGAGACATCAAGCTTATTTCCTACTTCCTTTCCTTCTTTCTTTTTGGGGGGGTTGGAGTGGGACATGACAAGGTCTCACCATGTAACCCTGGCTGGCTTGGAATTTGCCATGTAGATCTGCCCGTCTCTGTCTCTTGAGTGCTAGATTAAAGGCTTGCACCACCCACCTAGTCTTTTATTTCCTACTTCTAAGTAATACTAATGCAAGTAGCTCCTGGTTACAAAAGGAATTGTTTTGAATATTATTTCTTTGGAAAATTAAGATTCTAAACTATTTCAATAGACAAACGTTGTAGCTTTCTGGTTTTGGAAGTACCATGGTGCTTGAAATCTACACAAGACTTTTATCTATGAGAAAACTCTTTATGTGTAGGGAAATAAGTGGATCTATACTAATGGTTACAGTTAAGACTCTTCTGGGCTTACTCATAATTCAAGATCTTGGGTAAGGGCCATGGCTGTGGCTAAGTAGTAGAGTGCTTGTCTAATATGTAGGAAACAATAGGTTCCTACCCACACACACACAGTTTAGATGATTCTAGCATTGTAGAAACTGCTTTCAAATTAAAGATTTCAAATTTCTGGTATACTTAAGACTAGTGTTCAACTGTAAAATACTACACATTTTGAATAAATTCCATGATATCCTTGCAAATATGGAAAAAGAAGGTATATGTTGACTTTAGCCTTTTGGTCTCTACAGTTGAATGTTCTTGGGCAGGAGATTGTAAGTTGGTGGTAGAGCGTGCACTCAGAAGGCAGAGTCCTTAGGTCTGATTCCCAATAGTCCCCCTCCCCCACATTGTGACCTCAAAAGCTCTTTCTGTATATTTCCCATCCTCCTCCATCATAAAGTTGAATATATTTTTTTCCACAGATAATGGCCATATAAAAAAATTAGGTAACTTGCCTAAATGTAAAATTTTGGTGAAGGGACAATCTAGCATCATCTACTAACCTACCCACAAAACGTCAAAGATATGAGCACATAGTTTTATAATGTGAAACTATTTGTAGTAAAAAAATTCTAAAATAATCTCTTGTCTTTCAAGAAAGAACACTTATATACCAGACTGTATTCAATGGAATATTATGGAACTTATCAAAGAATACATGGAAAAAATTTTTAATATGAACGTAGGTTTACACTATGTAAATCTGCAATGCACACTATATAGTCAATGATCAAATTTTATAATCACCACTGCAAATTTTTCTAATATAAAATACAAAACTGTCAAACTCCACATCAGATGTAGTACATATGACTTACATTTAATATCTGCGTACATATGGCTGATTGTAAATCTGTCTTTGCCTTCAGGTGCCCAAGCAATTCTTTCTGCCATGAGGTACAGCGCTCCATCCTGCTTCTTCTGACGAACCTTCTTCACTATCAGCAACACTTCTTCAGATGAAGTTGCCATAATGGCTACAAGTTGCTAAAAGAGGAGCAAGGAAGAAATAGAAATCAACCACATCAATGTAGGTTAAAAATAAGTAAAATAAAAACAAACTAACAAAAGGCATTCTCATTATTTTATAAACCGTATAAGCCTACATACCACAACCCAAACCACAGGTAACATTTTTGGAACATCCCCAATGCTCCCCTAGTCCTGTTTCTAGTCAATTCTTTCTTTTCTCAAACAGCTAATTCCTGATTTATATTACCCCAATTTTACTTTTAGCATGGAAATTCTATAGTAATAGCATGCTATGAAAGATGCCTGCAATCCCAGTCCTCAGGATGGCGAGGGAGGAAGGAGGACCAGGGGTCAAGGCCAGTGCAGTGGGGAGGGGTCTTGAGGAAGAAGCAATGACAGGAAGTACAAAGTGCCAGTACAGGCTTAGTTAATGTCATGTAGCCCCAACTTAATAATCTTATGAAATGGGCTCAATTGTTAGCTAGGTTTTGTAGATAAAGAAAAATGGATGTGACATGTCAAGATGTTTTTTCTGAAGCATCCAACAAGTGGGACTAGGTTTCTGTCTTTGTCAGGCTGACCTCAGAGTTATACTACATAGATCATGTATATTCTACATGTATCACTAGAAGGATAGGCAATAAGTTGACTCCCCCCTCCCCATATTCTACAAAAAAATATGTTATTTTTGCATTGTGTGAGCTGAAGACCCGAATTTAATCCCTGGATCCCACAAGATGATAACTGAAAACCGAAGAGATCTCGCCTGCCTCCAGAGAGCTGGGATCAAAGGTGTGTGCTACCAACACCTGGCTTTTTTTTTTTTAATTACACTTTTAAAAAATTTAAATTAGATACAATCTTGTTTTACATGTCAACCCCAGTTCCCTCTCCTCATCCTCCCCTGGCCCACACCGACCCCCTATCTCATCCTCTCTGCTCCCCAGGGAGGGTGAGGCCTTCCACGGGGGATCTTCAAAGTCTGTCACATCCAACAGTTGAGTTTTCTATAAAAACGAAATTTGTAAAATTTATGGAGCTATGAAATACCCACCCCTCAGGGTTTCTCTCTGTAGAGGGGCTGTCCTGGAACTTGCTCTGTAGAGCACGCTGGCTTCAAAATCAGAGATCTGCCTGCCTGTCTCCCAAGTGCTGGGATTAAAGGCCTGCACCATCACTGCCTGGCATCTGTTAAATGCTTAAAGACAACTCTGTACAGTTGTTGTAACAAGAAACTAGGAAAAACATAAAATTTATAGTCACCCTGACTACAGAATGAAAAATGTTACTGTGTATTATATAAAACACATTTTAGAAAACATCTATCAAAACCTGTGAAAGATGGGAGGAGTTAGGAGCGTCAGTCACCACCTAATCACCACAATAACAGCAACCACTCGTTTGAAGAAGAGCACCAGCACAGCCAGCCTAGAGCACAGGCTGAGTGGGAAAGGTAAAGCAGCAACGGGTGAAGACAGAGCCTGAAGTCAAGGGAACTGACTCCCAGTACCTAACACAGAAACCGTCTCAGTAAAACCTACTTAAGGCAGGGCCCGCCATGCATGCAGCTCAGAGGGAGTGTTGTCCCAGCATTCTCTAGGCCCTGGGTTAACCCTCCCCATAAAAAATTTAAGAATTCAGAGATAGTTAGTGAACACAGGGCACAACTGTCATTTGCTGCCAAGTTTCTCTGGCCATCTATACTATCTTTGTTAAGTGTAAAGAGGACACCTTAGGGAGAGCTAATAGACCCATTGGGGCCACCCTACAATGGCTTCTGTGATTTTCAGAGTCACTGGAGGAATTTCCTTGAGTCCTTCCCAACCAACTCTGTAAGAGTCACAGTGTTTCTTTTGTGGAAAATATTGCTGTAGGCTACTTTAAATCTGACACGGTCAATGAAGAGATGTGTTATTTTATGGAATATCTGTCATAAGACTTCTTTACAGTTAAGACCTTGCTTGAAGCTGCATGTGTATGACTTTGTTCCCAGAACTGATACATTTTTGTCTCTTCCATCAATTGATTTCATTAATTTTTTTCAGTGCATTCTAATCTCTGAAGTTATCACCGTTTTCTGATATTCTCTTCTTATCACTTACTTTGTGGTGCTGGGCATGTTTTGAGACAGGGTTTCTCTGTATAACAGTCCTGCCTGTCCTGGAACTCTTTCTGTAGACCAGGCTATGCTTGAACTCACAGATATGTGAGGATTAAAGGTGTGCACCTTTACTGAAGTAATTTTCTTGAGGTAGCATGCAGGGCCTTCGTGGGTCTGCACGGGTCCTTTGAGTGTATTATGGCTTCCAGTTCAGTGTTTTATGGGTTCCAAAGTGTGCGAAGTGAATGTGTGGGCCTTCTCTCCGGCTCTGTTCCTTTTGTTTGCTTTGGCAAATTCTGATGTGTTAGTTTTTGTTTTATATTTTATTTTGTTATTATCACTTGGGAGTGGATCCGATAGGGACTGGAAGGAGCAGGGGCAGAGGGAAAAGCAACTGTAATTAGGATATATTATGTGTGGAGAAAATCTCTTTTCAGTAAAAGGAAAAAAATCATTTAATGAAAAAAGTGGGGGACGACACAAAGTAGTCTCCAGAGTCAAGATGTCATAAGTAAATATACAAAATTAAAGATGCACTGCTTTTCAGGACAATGCGAATGTGTATGTGCTGTATAGTTCCTTAATATTTTACAGTGTAAAAGCATGACTAAAAACTTTACTAAGACATCTTTTTTTTTTTTTTTTTAAACCATAAGCATTATACTTCAAAATTCCACCACAAACAAAGCACCATTTAGTTTAAAGCCACAGAGGTCACACTGGGTAAGTGTAGAAAATGCAGTTTGGGTTCATAGTACCATGTTTTTTAAGAAATGGAACCCACGAATAAAGTTCCACTTAGGTAGCTCTCCTCAGACCTAATATCACTGAAGCAGGCACGAAACATTTAATAGTGCTGTTTCATGTTTCTCGGAACCAGCAGCCCAATTTGGTGTTTAGGATATGTGCATACTTTAAATAGTTCTCTTAACTTCCAGAGGTTTCTGACACACTGGAAATCATAGCATGAAATCTGTAACAACTATGGGATCATATGAATTGTATTTTAACTTCCAGCATTAACTATATATGTGAAAAAACATGTATGTCTCCTTTAATAGACATCAAGGTTCAATGTATTGTATTCATTACAAGATAGCACCCAGCATAATCCTAGGAAGGGTCAAATATGTATTTGTGACATGGAAAAAACTTTTATTAAAGAATTTAGTTTTGCCAAGACACAAGAAACCATTGCACATACATCCTCAACCCAATTACAGGATACTACAGTTTTTCATTCATAGACCAGAGTGTCATTTCTCATAAAGAGTCCCAAAATTACATCCTGCCCTAGAAAGAAATGTTAGGAAATGTTTACAATGATTGAACAGTAATCGTTAATTACTGCCTCTGGATTTCCATTCCTACCTCTTCTTCCAAAGTATAAGAAATATTAACTCCTTACCACTCTTGCTTCCTGGGAAGGAGGTTTGTGAGAGTGAGCTATATCTACTAGAATAAGACATGGATATCTGCCCAGGATATCAAGGTCAGAATGAAGAATTGCCACATTCAAGGGCAGCTTGAAACCTAGTACAATCCTATCTTAAAGAAAACAGAGTGATAAGAGCTTGAGAACGCTTGCTATAAAGCAATAAAAAAATTTTTTTATTATCAATAACTGTATAGGAAATGAAAACTTGGAAGTAAGCTGGGTGGTGGTGGCAGACACCTTTAATCCCAGCACTGGGAGGCAGAGGCAGGAGGATCTCTGAGTTCCAGGACAGCCTCTTAAGCTACAGAGAAACCCTGACTGGAAAAGCAAAACCAAACAAAACAACAACACACCTTGGAAGTATGTAAAAAGGAAACAAATGGGGATGGACAGATGGTTGATCAGTTAAGAGCACTTGCTGCTCTTGATGAGAACCTGGGTTTGTTTGCTAGAACCCACGTGGTGGCTCAACTGTTTGTAACTTTAGTTCCAGGGGATCTGATGCTCTCTTCTGGCCTCCTCAAACACCAGACTCACAGGTGGTACATAGACATACATGTATGCAAGACACCCCAACCCCCACACAAAACCAAACCACAAAAATTAAAAGGAAGCAAAAATGGACTGTTATTATTGTAAGGATAGTTTCACAGTGAAGTGTTAAGGAAAATACTAAGTGCACGATAGAAGGGAACAGGGAATTCCCACTAATAAAAACGGCATGCTAATAGGAGTGGCTGATAACAGTAGTATTAAGTGAACTCCAGTGCTAGGATCAAAGGGCATACACCACCACACCCAGGGCTTTACTACTTTTAACTGATTTTTTAACTGCAAGAATCTTCCAAGTACTTTTTAAAAAAGAACCCACAACTCCTTTGTGTTCCCTTCTCTTTCTTTTCTGCTGTGGAATAACCCTTCTGTACACCGTATGAATATATGTTGCTACGATTGGTTTAGTAAACAAGCTGACTGGCCAGTAGGAGAACAGGATACAGTTAGGCAGGAGAGCCAAAATGAGAATGATGTGATGGAGGGCAGTCAGAGCAGCCGCCAGCCAGATGAAGGAGTGAGGACACGAAAGGGAATGGAGGTAAAAGTCACGAGCCCCGGGGCAGCATATAGATGAATAGAGATTTGTAAGAGCTAGTTAGTAACAAGCCTGAGCTATTGGCCAAGCATTTATAATTTATATTCTCATAGTCAGTTATTTGGGAAGGGGTTAAAAAACTGCCTACATTTTTATTTTTTCTGAGACAGGGTTTCACTATGTAGCCCTGGCTACTCTCAAAATACCTCAAACTCAAACTGTACTTTCTATAAGAGAAATTAAAATCCATCAATCCGTTGCACTGCTCAGTTGGCCAAGTAAATACAACAGATGGCTCTCTCCCTTTAAGTGCAGATGATTTAAACTGGGCATGGTGGTTTAATCCCAGCACTTGGGAGGCAGAAACAAGGGTTGCTAGGAGTTCGAGGCCAGTTTGTACTACCCTGGGGAGACCACCCTGCTTCAAAAAGGCCTTAGGTTTGCTAATAGGCACACAATTCTTTCTAGAATTGTCCTTACAAGCCATCAGAATGACACTAGAGGTTATATTCTCTTGCATTATGAACTCTTCGTGTGACTATTCTAGTTCTGGCTTTTAAGAATCTTAAGGCTGCCAACTTTGACTCAGTGGTTTTCAAACTGTGTTTTTAGGAGTTGCCTGCCCTTAGGCATAGGATACCAGTGCACCTAAATTCAGTTTAACTGTAGTACCTTGTTTTTTTTTTTTTTTTTTTTTGAATTCCAGGCAAAAATTCATGGCAGAAACATTCCACTTCTTTTAAAATGTTTTAAAAATCACAATACTGGGATAGGGCATGGTGGTACACGACTTTGGTTCCCAAATCTGGGGAGGCAGAGGTAGGTGGATCTCTGAGTTTGAGGCCAGCATGATCTACACAAGTTCCTGGACAACCAGCAATACAGAGAAAGCTTTTCTGAAAAAAACAAATCAAAAGTCTGGATATTGAGAATAGTGTCTGGAACAGACCTTAGGGTGTTTTTCAAACTCTTTCGTTTTCTGTACCCAGGCCTGCTTGCTTACCAATCAGTCTACGTTGAGCTGCACACACAGTCCTAACTTTTTTTTTTCTTTGTTGGTTCTGGTGATGAAATCTAGTACCTTACACAGGTCCAGCAAGCAGTCTTAGCTTTGAGCTTCATTCCTGACTCACAAACCTGTCTGTCTTACCTTATTTTAAACTGGGGTATTTGAATGAACAACAACAAAACACAAAACAAAAAAACCTCAAAAACCAAGATTAAATTGTGTATGTTCGAGGATACAACTTCCAGTAATCGGCTCTCTCCTTGCCAACACGTGGGTCCCAGGGACGGAACTCAGGCTTCGGAGCAAGCAACCCTCTTACCGCCCCGATGGGCAAAAGTTTTAACATCTTTCTCCCACCCTCGTTTTACAGACGGCAAGAGCAAGTAAGCGCCGTTTCCACCGTAATTTAGCCTCAGGGAAACCCTCGAGAGCTTACGGAGGCAACCACGCACCTCCTCCAGCTACTGATCGTCTACTTCCCATTACAAACGGCTGTCAAAAACTAAAAAAAAAAAAAAAAAAAAAAACAAAAACCCGGGTGCGTGGTCCCCGCTTTAGCAACCGTTTCGGGAGCGGGATGACAGGTGGGGAGCGAAAGGGCACGCCGCCACTAAGCAGAGCGCAGACCCCGAAGTGTCCCCCGTCCCCGGGAGGGCGGGTCTGACCCTGCGGACCCCCCGAGCCCCAGTGCGGGCGGCAGGACGGGACGGGGATGCCCGTAGGCAGCGGATTAAAGGGCCAGGGCGCCTCCTTCGCAGTGCGGGACGCGAAGGGCAGGGCACGCCGCCAGCCCGCGGGGGCGTGGAGACGACCACGCCGGGGCCCGCGCCGCCCGCCGCCCCCGCGGCCTGTCAGACCCTCGCCGCCCGCCCCCATCCTTCCGCCCGGACTCACCCGCTGGGAGCCACGGCCTCCGGCCTGGGCTCCGCGAGCCACGCCCGGTCACGGCCCAGGGCCCAGGGCTCGGCTCCACCGCGCTCTTCACAGCCGCTGCGAGGCCGAAACCGAGCGGCCGCAGCCGGAGCCACCGCCTCTGCGGCCGGGGGGTCCGGCCTCCATCGCTGGCTGCGAGGGCGCCGAGGGGCACGTGACCGGAAGTGCCGGGGCGTGCGTGGCCCCGCCCTCCCCCCTCGGGGGGCCACGTGACCGCCGGAGCGGCCGCCATGACACCTCGCGCCGGCTCCGGCCCTACCCGCGCCGATGCCCGCCTGCTTTGTTTGCCCCGTCTGCGGGCCCGAGCGGCGGCGAAGAGTCTCGGGCATCCCGCGGTGGCTCGCCGGCCGCGCCCTCGAGGGCGCCCGGGCCCGCGTGGCGGTCGGCGCGTCCTCGGGCCGCGGCCGCTCTGCCCCGAGGCTGGGCCGCCCGGAGCGTCATGGCGACCGCGGCCCGAGGGGGCGGGGCCGCCGCGCCACGTGACGAGGAAGCGCCGTTAACAGCGTTTCTGCCCTCCCTCCGCCTGGCGCCCAGGGATGACGTCGCGGGCGAGGGGCGGGGCGCCGCGTCCAGGGCGGTCCGCGCGGCGGGGGGCGGAAGCGATCTCCCGGGCCTCTGCCGGCGTCGCCGCCTGCGCTTCCGCGAGCCCCGCTTCGCTCGCGCTGCTCTCTGTCCTCCGCGGCGGCCTGGGGAGCGTAGTTGCGGAGTGAAGGGAGCGACCGCTCCGCCGCTCGCCCTGCACGCACCCGCCGGTCTCCCTGCTCCAGCCCAGGGCCAGCCAGGTAGGCGCTCGCAGCGCGGGGTGGAGTGAGCGAGTGCGTGCGTGCGTGCCTTGAGCGGGTCGTCAGTTCTGACCGTGACTTCTGGAAGAGGAGGATAGACTCTCTTGCAGGAGTCTGTCAGTCCCCTCTTGCGCGGTCTCTTCAGTTTATGGTGCCTTTGTCTCTGTCGGGTTTTTTTTTTTTTTTTTCTTCTCCTCCCCCTCTCCTGCGCCGCCTCGCCCGGCTGGACCAAGTGCGTTGTGATTTGCATTGGCCGGGTGAGCGGCGATCATCGTCTACCACTCTTGAAGTATCATCAGAATAATCCGGGGAAGTGCCGTTTCCCTCTTTCGTGTGCTCCACTTTCGTTTGTCATTGGGGGAGAAGGTGGCATGCTTGCTGTCACTGGTTCTCTCCATCTTCCTGTGAGTTCTTGGGACCAAAGTTAGGTCACAGGCTTGTACAGCAATACACCATCTCGTGGGACCTCCTTCCCTTCCTCCTTTTCTCGCGTTTTCTACTGACAAGCCTACTTTTGTGAGCGTTGTGACCCTTGGGAAAGCCAGTCTTTTAAAAAGATGTTAGATATTCACCGACTTTTGGCAATCATTTGCCACCCACTTATACGAGGTTAGCGATTTAAAAAGAATTTTTTTTTTAAATCTGCCAGCAAACAAGTAATGTTTGAAGTGGGCTGTTTGGAAAAGTAGGGCTTATTGGTTCAAGAATATTCAGGGGACAGCATAATTGAAACTACAGAAGTTCACATTTATGGGAGGGAGGAACAGGACAGTCCAGGATCATTACGTCATAGGAGACGGGGAAGATGGGAGGTGAAGCTCAAGCACAGCAGAGGTTGCAAATCAGTTCTGTATCTTTTCTAGTCGGAATGCCAAGAGAGAGGCTTTCTCTTCCCCACAGACTTTCAGGGTAGGGGAAAGGCCTCATCTTCATAACTCACTCTTTACTTTAAATCCATGTTCTCTGTCATCTGCCCATAGCACTTTACAGGAGAGTATAAACTCTCCACACTGAACCCTTCAGTGACTTTCTGCAACCAACCCACCTACGTATGATTATGTTCCTCGGCTTAAGGTCGGAAGTGTTTTGTACCTGGAGCCCAAGTTATGGTCACATTTTCATCTGTTGCATTATTTACATCTCACATTTAAGTGAGGACGAAACCTGTATTCCCTGAAGACCGTCCACACTCTTCGCCTCTGTTTCAGGCTTACCTGCGGCTCTTCTCCCTTCCCCATGATAAAAGCTGACCCGGGAATAGTTCTACTCACTTAGGCCATTTTCGGACGTTTGCCTTGACTTACTGTGGCCCCTTATGAGAGCTGTGTGTGAATCTGTGTATATGTATGGTATTTGTGATTTTATCTTTATTTGACTAGAGCTGTTTTCTGGAATCCTTCCTTCGATTGTTTGTTTTTTGGGATAGGGTTTCTCTGTGAAACAGTCCTAGCTGCCTTCCGACTCATAGAGATCCGCCTGCCTCTGCCTCCTGAGCGATGGGACTGGGATTTCTTTCTTTAGCCTATCCTCGCCACTCTCCCTGTTATCTTACTAACTGTTATAAGGTAATGGCTGGGGCTGGAGAAGCAGCTGTGCAGTTAAGAGCCCTCCCAGATGGTGACTCAGTTGAATTCCAAGCACTCACATGGCAGTCCACATCTGTCTGTAGCTCTACTTCCAGGAGATCTGACAGAACATCAATTCATATAAAATAAAAACAAATCCATTTAAAAAGATACGTGACTGAAGAGATTTTCTTGGGTAAGGAATTGTCAAATACTGAGTATAGTCATGCTAAATTTTGTTTGCTTGCTGTAAAATACGATTCTTGTAGAGGTCAAGTTGTAATAAGAACACATTACTAGCAGAGAATAAAGCTCTATTACATGTATGTAATTTTAAAAAATCACAAGAGCGGGCAAGGGCACATTCAGTGATACAACATATGCCCTGTATATAAAGATCTTGGATTTGATTTTCTCATCCCACAAAAGTAAGAGAAGCCACCTCTATATGTTTCTGTGTGTCTTACCACTGCAAGGTGTGCTCTGAGAAGGTTAGGACATTTCTTTTGTTTTCTGCTATTTCCTGGAACAATGTCCAACATATGAGTGATGCTCAGTATAGATTTGCTAAATAGATGGATGTACATCTAAAATACAAAGCATAGGCAAAAAGACAAACAGATGGGTATGGATTTTTAATTTGCGTGTGTGTGTGTGTGTGTGTGTGTGTGTGTGTGTGTGTGTGTGTGTGTGTGGTCATGCCCATTTGCATGTGGAGGCAAAAGGTAGGCATTATCATGTGTCTTCCTTGATGTGCTACCATGCCAGGCTTTTATGTGGGTGTTGGAGATCCGAACTGAGGTCCTCATGTCTGAGCAGCAAACCCTTTACCCACTGTGCCATCTTCTCAGCTGCTGCCTCTGCTGCTGCTGCTCCTCCGTCACTAACATGGCCGGCGGTAGAAGTTAAAATTAACCAGTAGCAGGATTTGAACCTGCCGATGTGCCATCAGCCGTGGTCAGCTCCGCACTGTTCTTTGACATGGCCATCGATGGCAAGCCCTTGGGCCCATCTCCTTCAGGCTGTTTACAGATAAAGTTCAAAAGACAGCAGAAAACTTTTGCACTCTGATCACAGAAGTGATTTGGTTATAAGGCGTCCGACTTTCGCAGAAACTATACCGGGACTCAGGTGCACACAACCTCATGTACCATCATGGCAGTGGTGACAAGTGCATCTGGGGAGTAAAATCTCATGGGATGACGAGGACCTCAGCTTGAAGGTCCTGGCATCGTGTCCATGGTGAACGCTGCCCAGAATACAGGTGCTTCCTTCTTTATCATGCACCCTGTCAGGGTTGATTGGGTGGCACGAATATGGCTTTTGATCGTATGAAAGATGGACATCTTTGAGTCCAACAGAGACCGACAAGATCACCACAAGATCACCAACGCTTTTCCCATGGAAATTGGTGACATTTGATCCCCAACCCCTCCCCCCACAAAAAATATACTTGAAGGTAACTGGATAGATACAATGTTTCATTTGGCAATTACCGCCCTATACTCTTCCTCTGTTCATTCCTCTCTGGCTTCTTTTGTTAAAGCCTTAATCCTTTAATCTTTTCTCTTTCTTTTTTGGTTTTGGTTTTTGAGAGAGGGTTTCTCTATGTAGCCTATATTAGAACTTGCTCTGTAGATCGCAGCTGTCCTTGAACTCACAGATCTGCCTGCTGGAATTAAAGATAATCATCACTATTCCCAGCTTGAGATTGACTCTTTTTTTTTAAAATATTTTTTTTTTTGAAATACGATTTCTGTCTCTGTCTCTCTTTCTCTCTCTGTCTCTCATACACAGTGTCATTACAGATGATTGTAACCCACCATGTGGTTGCTGGGGATTGAACTCAGGACCTCTGAGCCATCTCTCCAACCCTTGACATTGTCTCTTACCGAAAGCTTCCTATAGACAGATGATTTATGAAATAGAAGCACAGTAGGATTGCTACCTTACCTTTGAGGAGCGTGGCCAGTTTTCCTTTTAAGACCTCTCTATCCATCTTCCTTACTTAAAGTGTTCTATGGTATAGTAGGATAGGACTATGGAGGGACTTGAAAAATCAAGGCCTAAAACTCACGCAGTGTGAATGAACTTTTGCGTGTGATTGCTACCTAGGTCTCCCTGCTCCCTCCATGCCAGCCTTCCAGAGAAGGTTGCCTCTTTCTGTGTTGACTGTTAATATATGTTGAATGAGTGGTAATCTTTTTTTTTTTTTTTTTTTCCAGTGAGAAACCCTGTGTCTACTCCAGAACGGTCTTCATCTTTCTGGTTAAATGACTTTTATGCCAGTGATACCAGAAGCCTACAGCCATGTTCTTGCAGAGTTTGAGTCCTTGGATCCGTTACTCACAGCTTTGCGCCTGGATTCCAGTCGTCTAAAGGTGAACTTCTGCTTTGAAAGAGAAGTCTAACGTCACCCTTTACTTTCCTTTATACCCGTGTGTTTGCGTGCTCTGCCATTCCTGCCCCTGCCCCTGTTCCTGCCCCTGCCCCTGTTCCTGCCCCTGTTCCTGCCCCTGCCTCTGTTCCTGCCCCTGTTCCTGCCCCTGCCTCTGTTTTGAGGAATCGTGGGGGCTTTTGCCTGTTTTATGTTATGTGAAGTAACTCATTCTTTGATTTTGAGCTATCGTTTGAATTCTTTCTCAGTTCTGGAATATACTACTGTTGACTTATTTTTCTCATTCTTGGTAATCTTGTCTTCTCCCGAGAAGTAACATGCTTTGTTGGCATTTAAATAGTGTAATGAGCATGCTCCATTTTGGTTTTGAACATGAACTACAGGAGTTACTTTAAGAGGACTTTGATACAACCCTGAATGGGGAATAAGGCAATGCCAGTTAGCTTTGTGGAAAGCACATGGTTCCCCGACACCTCAGGTCCTGACTAAACACAAGGGAGTCATAGTGAAGAATAAAGTCTTAGTCACAAATGATTTTATTCTTAAACTTTTGTTGTTGCCTTAAATTACCTTTTCCTTCCCCAACCCCCCTCCCTCCCCTCCCCATCCCTTCCCTTCCCTTCCTTTCTCTCCCCTTCCCTCCCCTCCCCTCCTCATCCCTTCCCCTCCCCTCCCCTTCCCCTCCCTCCCCTCCACCTTCCCTCCCCTCCCATCCTTCCCTTTTTTAAATCTTTCTCTTTAGCCCAGGCTTGCCAGAAACTCACTGTGCGGCCCAGGCTAGCCCCATGTTCGTGGTGAAATGCCTGCCTGCACTTCCTCAGTGCTGGGATTGCAGGTATAACCCTGATGCCCCAAAGCAGATGTCTGTCCTCTGAAAGGGGAGAAGAAACAGCAGTCAGGCCAGTGCAGTCAACAGTGGTGAAGGCCATACCCGAAACGTTTTCGGCTGCAAGTTCAGCACCCCTTACTGTTGGCACAGTCCAAGCGTGGAGTTGGATGGGAATTCTGAGTGTTTGTGAGATCATGCCAAGAAAACAAGGCGGTTTCTTGAAAGCACAGAATTGTTCTTGGAACAATTCTGCCCCCAGGTGTAGCAGAAAGAGTGAATTGACTTCAGCTGTCGTTACTCACGTGCCTCTATGGAAACATGTTTTTGCATGTGTGGCTTGTCCTTGTGATTGAACACCTTACCCATGTGATTCTTTTTAACCCTCAGGATATAAATTGTTTGATGCTCTGAATAAAGTTGGCTACTGCATGAGACATCTGTAGGTCTAGCTCTTCTAGGTTCATGCTACCAACTAGGGTGGTAAATACCTTTCAAATAGAGGTTCATGCAGTAAGTACATTTATAAGCTTACTGGTTTAGGGTAATGAGGACACTGACAGGGTCCCATCTTTCTTGTCCCATCATACATGTTGGTTTAATTACCGTGCTAGTAGTACAATACCCTGCTTGGCTTTATTCAGCTTGTCTACATTAGTAACTCCAGTGATGAGGGGCCAAGAACAAAGGTTAGGACATTTTCTTCACTCTACTTTTCTTTCATTAGAGAAGAAAGCTTCTCAGGAAGTTTCTAGCAAGCTGAGCTCTATGGCTGGAACTGAGTCCCTCTCAGCGGCCCATTCCAGCAAAGGAACTTACAAAAATGAATACTTGGCTTTGTCAACTGTGTTGGAAAGAAACAAAGTTGAAGAGGATTAGGAATGGTTTTTAGTCAACCTAGTGACTCATTTTGACACAGACTTGTGTACAACATGGCCACAACTTTCTCTGGTAGCTCAGGCAAGAAATGAGCAGCCTAAGGTTCTGAAGAGACAGGGTAACATGGGACCTACATCTGAGACCTCCCAGTCTCATTTGCTATATGGTAAGGGCTGCGGGTGTATGTGATAGCTCTGCAGACAGAAGTATTTAAGTGAGCAAATGATTGAAGTAGCTGTTTTGTCCCTGGTAAATATTACCCCTATTGTGGTCAGCACTGGAGGACACCTGGCCAGATTGGGCAAAAAGTGAGCCGTTTACTAACTGGCTTATAACAAAGAAAAATGACTCATTTGTACAGGTGAACTCAGCCGTTTGAGATTCAACTAAAGTTCTTTGTCTATATACATTTAAGTATTCTAGAATTAGAAACGAGTGCTGTTACATTGTGTCCTTCGTGAACACAGACTTGCAGTGTCCTCATGTTCTAGTGGCTAAGTTCTTTTTATCAGTGTTCAAATGCAGCCTAGGTTCTTGTCCATTACAGCAGGGTGTCCTGAAGCCAAGCTGCACCCCCAGTTCACAGGGTACAGCACAATCATCTCACGCCTGCCTCTGTCCTCAGTGTACCAGCGTAGCTGTGTCTCGGAAATGGTTGGCCTTAGGCAGCACAGGAGGAGGGCTCAATCTTATTCAGAAGGATGGCTGGAAGCAAAGGCTGTTGCTCTCTCACCGGGTAAGAAGGAGGACATTTACGAGTTGGTTGGAGTGTGCTTGGAGAATGTGCATTTTGTCGGTGTCGTCACCCATGTCAAGTGAAAGAAGAATGGAAATAAAGTGTTGTTTGTCTGATGTCCCAGGAAGGTGCGGTCTCTCAGATTGCCTGCTGCCCTCATGACGATGACTATGTTGCTGTAGCTACCAGGTAAGACACTCTAGAATGATGGTCTTTTCTGAATGCATGTTAAGCTGACCAAGTATGCCTCTTAGGATGACAAACCACCTCCTTTCCCTTAGCACGGTGCTGGTTTAGTACTGAACATAGCATCCTGGGGAGCCAAATGTGCTCAGTGCCCAAGCCGTCTGGGAGAGGTAGTCGGCCACCCTAGTGTTTGTGAAAAATTCTGATTTGAGGCAACAATTTCTAGAAGGCCTTAAAAAAGGGAATGGGAACAGGCACTTGTCCTTGAGTCTAATCACATCTGGGCATGTCTTACTTTTCTCTCAGAACCTTCTATTCTTCATGCATAAGCCTATATTAAAATTGATTTTTAATCTTGCACACACACACACACACACACACACACACACACACACACACGAGAGAGAGAGAGAGAGAGAGAGAGAGAGAGAGAGAAAGAGAGAGAGAGAACACATGGAAACAGATGATTTAGTTAGCACATTTAGGCTCTCCTAATTTATTGATTTAGTGGCCAAAACAGGGAAGTGAATGTTATGATTTATACCTTTTCCCCCTACAAACAAGAGTTTACACTGTATTTAATACGGTTAATATTATGGTGCAAGTCAATTGTATGTTTTTTTTTTTTTTTTTTTTTGTCATTGCCATAACTTTTACTGTGGTAATTCAATTTGCCTATAACTTATCTGCAGTCAAGGTCTTGTAATTGTTTGGGAATTAAATCAAGAGCGTCGAGGAAAACCAGAGCGAATTCATGTGTCTTCAGAACACAAAGGCCGAAAAGTCACAGCCCTCTGTTGGGACACAGCTGTTCTGAGAGTCTTTGTAGGTGACCATGTGGGCAAAGTATCTGCCATCAAACTCAACGCTTTGAAACAGGTAAAGGCGAGGAACACTCCAGCTCCGTGTGTGTGCTGTGATGTGAGCCGTTAGTTTGTAGAGCTTGGAACAGAAGGACACAATTTTATTTGCTTTATTTCCTAAGCCTTGGAGAATTTATCTCTTATTGACTTGCTTCAGGGTAGAGTTCTGGCAGAAGAAATGTAACTTTCATTGTCTGAATGGACATACCAGAATATTCTGGCTTGTCTGTTATGACCCATCAGTGTTAATTGATTCTCGATATGTGTTTGATTCAAACTACAATTGAGCAGGGCTGTGGATGCACATGCCCTTAATACCAGCATTTGGGATCTCTGAGGCCAGCTTGGTCTACAGAACGAGTTCCAGGACAGCCAAGACTACACAGAAAAACATAATTGAAACTGTACATCTTACATAGACTTAATTTGCTTTTTTATTTTTATTTAAAAGGAGAAATATGGTCAATAGGTGAAAGTTCTCTTGTTTACTTCAAAACTAATATTTCTTTTTCATTCCAAGTTCACAAATAGAACAGAACAGTGAGAAATTTCTGTCATTAGGTGTCAAATTATTTCACAGATTTTTATTTATTTATTTGTTTGTTTGTTTGTTTATTTATTTATTTTTGAGGCAGGGTTTCTCTGTGTAGTCTTGGCCGTCCTGGAACTTAATAGGTAGACCAGGCTGGTCTTGAACTCACAGAGATTCTCCTGCCTCTGCCTCCCAAATGCTGGGATCAGTGGCGTGAGCCACCACATACAGCCTCACAAATTTTAAATGAGGGAAACTTTAATGTCCTTTTTAGACAATCCAAGTTCTGGCTTATTTCATTTATTTGTTTATTTGTTTTATTGTACAGGTATGAGTATTTTACTCAAGTGTGTTTCTGTGTCTTGGGTTCTTGGCATCGAAGCCTGGTCCTCCATAAGAATAAGTACTCTGTGTTTTGTGACCACGCTTCAGTTTACTCAACTCTGCGCCCAGCTCTCTGTCTGCAGAGCTCTGGGTTAAGAGCTGGAGAATTCTCGCAGCAGCTCTCCTGCCTGTTCCCTGAGCACTGAGTGCAAGTGTGCGCCATCACTCCTGGCGTGTTTCAACAGGTCAGGCTGAAGAGATCGTGTGCATCATTGTGAATGTGTTTCCTTCTCACACCCCTTCTAGGCAGCTGCTGCCTTTGTGATGTTTCCTGTTCAGACAGTAACAACAGTCGACTCCTGTGTTGTTCAGTTAGATTATTTGGATGGAAGATTACTTGTGTCTTCACTGACTCGATCCTTCTTGTGTGACACTGAGAGGTATGCTAACTAACCATGGCACCAGCGATACAGAACTTCAGAGTTTCCAGGTCAAGTACTGCTAGTCGAAAAGCAGTACCCTTCAAGTAATCTTGTAGTTGATAAGGAGCCAGTTAAATGCAGGCTGGAGTTAGAAAATAGAAGGAGACAGACATAGTTGTGGGGGGGCGGGGGTGACTAAGACAAGCAGTCAGGGAGCCAACACTACCCTGTGGCATCACCCAAGTGTCACGGAGCGCCAAGTACTGGCTTCAGTGTGTGGAGTCAAAGGATGCTCTCATTTTCTCTTTTTAAAATTTGTTGTGTATTTAGTGACATTTTACTAACGGGCAAAATTGGATAAGGAATTACATAGGCTGTGTGAAGCTGACAGAATCCCACTAAAATCTCAAGGTGGAGACAGAGGAATGTTCTAGAAGTGAAATATCAGAGCAGATTAAGAAACAGCTTCAATTGAGTATTACCTATCATTGCCAAAGCTCCTTAGCTGTTTTCCGTGCCCAGAAGATTCAATGGCCATTCTTTTCATGCTGACCCTGGTTGGTTTGCTGGCTACCTTATTTCTTAGAGTCATTCCTTTAAGAATTTCTTGTGCCTCCATCTTGGTGAGGTCTACAGCTGTTGGCACTGAAAACTTTTGAGCTGTGACCCAACAACCCCTTCCCACAAATACACACACACACACACACACACACACACACACACACACACACCACACGTATACACAGAGGCACAAATAAAACTTGAAATTAAATGTACAATAAAGTAATGGAATAAGAAATTAAAAACTGACAGTCAGAAAAATCTTTCTGGAGTTAAGAAAGGAAACTGAATGTGGTCATACATGCCTTTAATCCTATCTCAGGAGATTGTGAATTGGAGGCAGGTCTTAGCTAGATAGTGATTTTCAAGGCTATGTAGAGAGATGCCATTCTAACTAAATAAATGAATAGAAAAGATTGTTATGCAAAACTTAAAGCATGCATTAAAAAAGTGAGAATTCTGCAATAAACTAGGCTGTGAATGTTCATTTAATGGGCTACAGCTAGAGCTGAGTTTCAGAAATGTAGAACCTGCTATAGAAATAGCATTTTGAATTGTCTTCTTTTTTAGCTGGGATTCAGTTTGAAGGGTCATGGAGAGTATAATAGCTTAAAAATTCACGAAATTTTTTTTTAAGTTTTAACCCACATTCTATCCAACAAATGGCATTCTCCAGAATTTGGGGCTCCTAAGCTGGGTGTACTGGCACACACCGTAACTGCAGCACCTGAAATAATAATAAACGGAGTCAGGAGGGTTCAGGGTTTTCTTTGGCAACACAACAAATAAGCAGCATAATAAATAAAATTATAGCTTCTTACAGTGCTCTGTATATTTCAAAGCATATTTATATCCATGTTCTTACAGTAAAAACAGTTTATTCACATAGCAAATCATTCTCCAAGAACAGCCTGAGGTCGTGAGCTGAGTGAGCTGGAGCATGCCTGGTAATCCCGGCACTTGGGGACAGAAGTGAGGACTAAGGGACAGAGTTTGAAGCCAGCCTGGACTGTATAGTGAGACCCTGCCTCAAACAAAACGAAACTACTCAGTGCTTTCTGTGGGCCATTCAAGTAGACACAGTTGCCATGTGTGACGTGGTAGTGGATGTGGACCCAGGGTATAAGCAGTATATAATTGAGCAGCTGGGAGCCTGGGACACTCCTCAAAGGGAGAACGATTCAGTTACATCATGCAGAAGACTCATCAGGAAACAAATGGACGAACGGAGACTCTAGACTTGAGTAAAAACATACGCACCTGTGCCTGTACTGTGCCTATACGTGAGCGGCCTGAAGCAGAAGGGGGTTGTTGTTAGAGGGGAGGGGAGGGGCAAGCACTGCATGTCTTCGCGCACGGATATTCTGGAATTCTATATAGACGTATAGTAAAGAATCACATGTACCTGTTTAACTGCACCTGTATCATTTGGCCTGATTAGCAGGTCAAAGCAGACGGGAAGGAAAATAGAAGAGATAAGAGGCTGAGGAGGTAACTGCAAGCAAAGTACATAACACACAGGTGTGCACTGCCAGAGTGAAACCCATTATTTTGTTTGCCAACTAAAAACAATTGTAAAGAGAAAGCCATGCTTGTAATCTCAGCATTAGGGAGCCTGGGGCAAGAGGGTTAATTGCTGAGAGTTCAGATCTCACCTGGCCACATAATAAGTTGTAGGTCAGCCTGGGCTATAGAGGGAGGCCCTGTTTCAACAAAGAAAACCAAAACCCAAGCAGAAAGAAAGAAAAAGAGTAAGTAACAGGAGTTTTTAGGAATAAGCAAGCTGGTCGTTAACCCTCTATCCCATGCAGCTCAGCTCTCATATCTAACTCGTGCTCTGCTAAGGGAGCGGAATGTTCCAAGACACAATTTCAAAAGACCCTGGATCTAAAGAAAAGGGAGAGTCCATCGGATGTTTGTAGTGAGGGAGGGTATTGGAGACAGTTGGAAAGGTAGAGTGAGCGCTTGTATGGAATGTCCACAAGTCATGTTATACATAGTGAGCCATCAGTAAGGCTCACAGGTGAATGGAGTGGTTCTTAGCTGTAATGCCTTGTGGATGTCAAACAGGCCTCCTCGTTCTGTTGATAATGAGCAGAACTGATATGACGACCTTGGTTTCCCGTCACAGAGTGGTTTCGATAATTTGCCATGTTTGGGCCAATTCATGCCATTGTTTTCTGGTACAGTTCTGACAGAACAGAAAAAGGAACAGGGCGTGTGTGTGTGTGTGTGTGTGTGTGTGTGTGTGTGTGTGTGCGCGCGCGCGCGCGCGCGTGTGTAATGGCCTTGCTAATTTGTAGTACTGCTTTCAGTTCTTTAATATGATTGCTTTTAACATTTTTTTTTTTTTTTTGTAAGTAAACCTACTTGGTCCTTGTTTCTGGAAATTAGGGAAAAGTTTTGGAAAATTGGAAATAAGGAAAGAGACGGAGAATATGGAGCTTGTTTCTTCCCCGGAAAATTTAGTGGGAGCCAGCAGCCTTTGATCTACTGTGCACGCCCGGGTTCCAGGATGTGGGAAGTGAGCTTTGATGGGGAAGTGCTAAGTACACACCAGTTCAAGAAGCTGTTGTCACTGCCGCCCCTGCCTGTGATCACTGCAAGGTAGCCAGCCACTCTCGGCATGGGCCCTCCTCTAGGCATTGGGCTAAGGTCTGTGGGGTTGTAGAGTGCCTAAGGTTTGACTAGACCTTTTAAGAGTGAGGTTTAATTTTTATCAAAAGATTTAGAGATACCAGAATACTCAGTCCTTAAGCAGTTGTCTTTGTGCGTGATTAAAATGACTTGAATAAAGGGAGACACAATTTAGGCTTTTGAAGTTGTTTCCAGGTTGAAATTTTCTCTGAAGTGCAGAGTACACTTTTGAGTTGTGATAGGCCATCAGCAGATGTGTTTGCCTTCTAGATCAGAGCCTCAGTATGATCACACAGTTGGATCCTCTCAGTCTTTGTCATTCCCTCGACTCCTGCATCTTAGGTAAGTTTTTCTTTTGCCTTTTTCTCTTTTGTCCAGAAGCATTTGCTTTTATATTCATTTTTCAGTTTTTGTTGTTGTTTTGTGTTTTCAAGATGGTCTCACTGTGTAGCCCTGGCTGTCCTGGAACTCACTCTGTACTTCAGGCTGGCCTCAAACTCAGAGATCTGCCCGCCTTTGCCTCCCAAATGCTGGAATTAAAGTTGTGCGCCACCACCGCCCAGCCTATTTTTCAGTCTTTAAAAATGATGTTAAAGTTCAAATACCAAACCTTGTATAGCTAAGTGATTCTTCTCCCTATAAGCTGAACTCCAACCACTCAGTTTAAATTTTTTTTGTGTGTGTTTCTGGGAATCAAACTTGGTTTTATGCATATTAGGCAAGCAGTCTACCACTTAGCTGAACCCTAGGATAGATTCTTGCTATGTTTTTCAGGTTGACCTCAAATTCTTGGGCCCCAGTAATTCTCCTTTCTCACTTTCCCAAATAACTGGGACTATTGGTACATGTTAGTACATCCAGGCCTTTCAACTTTAAAGGTGTGTGTGTGTATTCTTTAAAATTTTTATTTTGTCTTATTTTACACATGTGAGTGTTTTGCCTGCGTATATGTCTGCATACCATTTGTATGACTGGTTTCAGATCTCCTGGAAGTGGTATTACAGACAGTTAATGAGCTACTACGTAGGTGCCAGGAATTGAACCTAGGTTCTCTGGAAGAGCAGCCAGTGCTGCTAACCACTGAGCTGTATCTCCAGCTCCACTTCCCGTTTTAAAGGTTGTTCTTATGTTAATTTATCTTCTGGAGGTTTGGAGATTTCTGTTTTGCATACAGTGTCCAGTAATAAGAGAAATGAAGAGATTCTTTTCCAAACTAGAAGGAGAGTTTGTAATTGTCAGGGAGCTTTCTGGCAGTTGGTACTCCCTGGGGAAGGTACTTGTTTTCTTATGAACTCCCTGCTTGGTGGAGCTCTGGACTGATCTAGTGTGTTGCTATGAGCATACGGGACATAAACAGTTGTGGGGCTCGCTTCTGAAAGTTCAGTGAAAGTTCAGCTTTCTGCCTTGTAGGTCTTCCAGCAAGTAATGTGTACGAGAGATGAGCTCCAGGCTGACTCAGTTCACTCCCACTTAGAGGTCAGCTCACTGGTGCGTGGGGCCCAGAATCAAACCCTGAGCAGCATGGAGTGCCACTCTGGGGTCTGTGTGCAGCTTGTCCTGCACGGGCAGAGGTGCAGTGTGGGCGCGGTGCTTGAGCTCTGACTACTTTACAGTGACAGGCATTCTTAATAACCAGCCATTGGTGGTGCAGGCCCTTAATCTCAGTGCTCGGGAGGCAGAGGCAGGTGGATCTCTGTGAGTTCGAGGCCAGCCTGGTCTGCCGAGCCAGTTCCAGGACAGGCTGTAAAACCACAGAGACAGAAACCCTGTCTTGAAAAACAAAAACAAACAAACAAACACTGGAATGAAGATTCAGAGAAGATAGTGATTTTCATAGACACCCTGCAATGTGGTCTACTGACTGGGCCCTTTCAAAGGGTAACTAACTGCTCTTTTAAAATTTAGTGACAATGTTAACTTATTTTTCCCAAAGGTTAAATAGACTTATGTCACAATATCTACATCAAGCTATTTTAAGTGAATTGTAGCTATTTTAGCACTTACATTCTTAACCCATTCTGGAAGTTGCTGGAGAAAGGCAGCAACTTTCTTGCTGTTACTTACATGAAGCATTAAAAAGCCCTTCCACCAGTGGTCTCTTTGCACAGCATTTATCACTGAATTTCCCACATTGACACTGTTTGGTGTCGTGTTTTTACTGGGTTCAGAAAGGAGGTGGTAAGGCTTGATCAGCTAGGCCACTGCTGGATTTTCTTTGCATAGTCTGATTTTACATCAGTAGCCAATGAGAGATTGAGTTCAGAGAATTGTAAAGTTCTGTGCTCTGGTAAGCATGAGGTGTCTTTTGTGTGTTTACTTGTTTTTGTTGTGTTTGCTCTGACCTCTTTTCTTTTCTTGTCTAGTGAACAGTGTGTGCTGACATGGACAGAAAAAGGAATTTATATTTTCATCCCTCAGAGTGTTCAGGTTCTTCTTTGGAGTGAAGTCAATGGTAATTCTATTTTTCTTTCTTAGGTAACATTTAATCTCTTAGTTGTGTATGAAAAGTAATTGTATCATGATTAATTTACAATGTGAGAAGTTGAAAATGCAGGGAATATTCACTATTTGTGACTAACAGAAAATCAGTCTCTGTACTTGTGGTTAAAAACAAAAATATGGGTAAGTTTAGCATTGCTGGTAAGAGTCTTTGGCTTTTCTCTTGTGGTCTTTTCTCCAGAGAGAGGAAGGGGGTCATTATCCATCCACATTGGTTTCTTTTTTTCTTTTTTTTCTTTTTTTCAAGACATGGTTTCTGTATGTAGCTTTGTAGACCAGGCTGGCCTCGAACTCACAGAGGTAGCTCTGCCTCTGCCTCCCGAGTGCTGAAATTAAAGGCGTGCGCCGCCGCCGCCGCCGCCGCCGCCACCACCACCCAGCTCACATTAATTTCTTACGGGTTTTCCCCACCCCCAATTGAGGATGTCCTTTGCAAACTAGTCGTTACCTTCTGTCAAGCAGTTCGGCCAAGACAGACAGCTGTAGTTGGTTGATTTTTCTCTTCCTGCTCTTCATTCTTTCGGCTCTTTGTGGGATCTGCCACCCAGGTCCCAAATAAATACACACAGGCTTACTAGTACTTATAAATGCCTGGCCTTGGCTTGGCTTGCTTCTAGCCAGCTTTTCTTAACTTAAATCACCTGGTTTATCTTTTGCCTCTGGGCTTTTTCCTTTCTTTATTTCTGTCATTTCTTTCTTTTTACTCAGTGGCTGGCTGTGCGGCTAGCGTCTTCCTCCCAGCATTTTCTTGCTCCTTCCTCCTCTCCTTCCAGATTTCTCCATTTATTCTGTCTGCTTGCCAGCCCTGCCTGTCCTTTCTCCTGCCTTGCTATCGACTGTTCAGCTCTATTAGGCCATCGGGTGTTTTAGACAGACAAAGAATCACAGCTTCACATAGTTAAACAAATACATGTAACACATCTTTGTATCATTCAACAGATGTTCCTCAACATAAGCAAATGTAACATGCCTTAAAATAATATTCTACAATAGATACCCCCTCATGTGTGATTCATTCATTTATGTACTTGTTAAAATCTATTCATGTGACATCAGATTGTTCACAGGAGATGGCACTTTAAGCTTAGGATTTTAGATCAGAAAGCTGTGGGTCTTTCTTTTCTAATCTTAGAAAAGGGTCTAAATATGATTTTCTTGTTGAAGTACAAATATAGGAAGGAATGAAATTCCATTGAGTCAAATCTGTTTTTCTAAGTCAGGGTTTCTCTGTGTAGCCTTGACTGTCCCGTAGACCAAGCTGGCCTGGAGCTCACAGAAACCTTCCTGCCTCTGCCTCCCAAGTGCTGAGACTAAAAGTGTGTGCTACCGTTGCTTGGCAAGCTACATCTTGTGTAAGATTTTATAAGTATGGTTGCAGCCCATGTAAAAATGGGAGGTTTCCTTTCACTGCTGGGGATCAAGGGTGGAGACTTAGTTGTTCTAGGTAAGAGCCCTATCACAAGCTGCTTCCCTAGCCTAGGCCTTACAAAAAGCGCAAGAGATGTTTGATTAATGTCTTGTCTGTTCACCCTTGTGTGTGTGTGTGTTTTAATAGATATTCAGGATATAGCTGTCTGCAAGAATGAGTTGTTCTGCTTACACTCCAGTGGGAAAGTCTCCCATCTGACCCTGTTGTCTGTGGAGCGCTGTGTGGAACGTCTGTTAAGGAGAGGCCTGTGGGACCTGGCTGCTCGCACATGCTGTCTCTTCCAAAATTCTATCATCACCAGCAGAGTGAGTTACTTTACTTGTGCATGCTAATGATGGGTGGCTCAAACCATCCTTGATTTCAGGGTTCTTAAAGAGTTGCTTTTCTGTATGATTTATGCATGTACAGTTAAAGTCTCCAGAGCATGGTAGTTGTATCTGGGGGTGGGTGAATGATAATAAAGATTGTGTATTTTTTGGTTTTAAGAAGATACCCAAGCTGGGTGTGGTGGCACATGCCTTTAGTCCCAGCACTTGGGAGACAGAGGTAGGTGGATCTATGTGAGTTCGAGGCCAGCCTGGTCTACAATATGAGTTCATGGACAGTAAGGGCTATACAGGGTCTCCCTGTCTTAAAAAACAAACAAACAAAAACAAACAAAAGTCAGATTAACTTACAAATTGTTTTTATTTCAGAGCTTGATTTAAGGCGGATGATTGTGCGTATGGTAACTCTTAAAGTCTTGATATGTTCTGATTAAGTCTTGCTAGCTTACTAAACCTTAAAACACTGGGAAGGCTTATTCTTGTGTGGGCACCTTTGCACTTTGGCTGTTTGGATATAGATGCAGTTACAAATAGTGAGCTGTTCTTTGTTGGGGTTTTCTTATCCTTTTATTAGGCAAGAAAAACATTGACCGCGGATAAATTAGAGCATTTGAAATCTCAGCTGGACCTTACAACCTACAGCGAACTAATTTCTCAACTGGATGAACTGATCTTCAAATTTGAGCCTTTGGATTCAGCTTGCAGCAGCAGAAGAAGCTCCATTTCATCACATGTAAGTGCTTTTCTTTCTAACGTAATTGTTTAGTATGTGTGTGTCGTTGGGGAGGGGATATACACATGCCAGCAATCACAAATGGAGGTCAGAGGACAGCTTTCAGGAATCATTTCTTTCCTTCCTCCATCAAGTGCCTTTACCCGCTAAGCCATTTTGCCAACCCAATAGCTCCTTTAAGAGTTGGATTTTGCAGGGAAATGAGTAAGTGCAAGGATCCATCTTGCTTTCCGTGTAGAGGCATGGAGATGTCAGCTTTTTTTTTTTTTTTTTTTTTTTTTTGTTACTTTGTTAGACTATATGAACTAAATAGTTTGTAAGAAGGGAAAACTTATTTTTGTGTGTAGTTTGAGGAAGTTTAGTTCATGGTTTGTTGGTATTGTCCATTAGACCTTTGCTAAGGAAAACATGGTAGAAGAAAGCTGCTCACCTAATGGCACCCAGGAAGCCAAGAGAAACACAAGGAGGGGATGGGTCCCAGTATCCCATGCAAGAGCATACCCCCAGTCATCCAACTACCCGCCGAGCCCCGCCTCTGAAGCTTTACCACCTCCCAGTTGCACCATAGAATGGGCATCAATATATGAACACATTCAGAATCCAGGATGGAGCAGGGGAGCTTTTTTCCATGATGAGCAGTAAAGGAAAGTCAGGTGTGTTTGAAGCTGCAGTTGTTTATGTCACTGTTTACTGCCTGCTGGTCCCAGATGCGCTCACGTAGTTTCCTGTCTAGGTGAGGTGGTGCTCAGGACTGTCTCATTTCAGCTCCCTTTCTCATTGCCTGCTTTACTGAGGGTAAGGAGGGTAACGCTCCATGCTAGGTGTGAGCTGATGGCCTTCGACTCTAGCGTTAGTATTTTTGCGTCAGTATTATTTTGGAAAGGATGTGTTGTGTTACACAGAACTTTGGTCTTGAAGGGAATCGTTTTCATTTTCAGGAAAGTTTCAGCATCTTGGACTCTGGCATATATCGGATCATCAGTAGCAGAAGAGGCAGTCAGTCCGATGAAGACTCTAGCTCTCTTCACAGTCAGACCTTCTCGGAAGATGAAAGGCTTAAAGAGTTTGCCTCCCCCCAGGGAGATGAGCAGCCAGGGCAGGGCTGTGCTGCAAATAGAAGTGAAGGTAATGAGTGTGTCTCTTGTTGGTCACTGAAGAAAAACAGTTGCTTTCTTTGAAGATCTGCTGGTCACTAAAAGACAGCGGTGTGTAGGTTGTTTATAATCTCTTGTTTGGACTAACATTTGTAAAGATCATGCATCAAAATGCTGGATAGGTTAAGACAGATCATTAGCCAAAACGATGATTTTTTTTTTTTTTTTTTTTACCCTCACTAACCACGTTATTTCCCACCAGGAATGAAAGCTAGCTCCAGTTTTGGGAGCCGTTGCCTTCCCTTTTCAATGTTCCAGCATCCCTGTGACTGAACTGTGAGAAGAGATTAGTAGAAAGTGTAAACCACCTTTGTGGCTTGTGGGGATACAGGGTTAGTAGTTGATAAAGGTACCTGGCTCAGTGTTTCATGTGGACCATCCTTGTATCCCATAAACCCGTGTCCCGTGCTCATTTGTATCTGGGTCAGTTATGATTTTGGTATCGAATCCTTCATTTCCTTTGGTTTATTCATTTCTGAATTTGTTTAGATTTGTTAAGAACAAAACCAAAACCCTCCACGTGACTAGATGTTGTCTCTCCTTCGCCCTGTTTGTTAGACGGCGTCCCCCATGCTGCAGGGTTGCCAGAGACAGATAAGAACGAAGCTTTCCTGCCCTTCAGCATCGCACTGCCATTTCGTTCTCCCTCTCCCCTGGTGTCTCTTCAGGCTGTTAAAGAAAGGTAAACGAGCTAGTCACGTCACTGAATCCCACTTGTCATTTAGCTTCAGTTCTCACATGACACACTGAGAAGGAAAAGGCATTTCAGTATTAAAAAGAAGGTCTCAAGTTATTTCTCTAGTAACCTGTTACTATAAACCGCCGATTCTCCTTTGAGTCTGGGGGGCGGGGCTGAGTGTTCCTCTTCATTGGGGTAGCTGAGTATTTAAGTTGTAGACGTAGCAAGGTTAGATATTTTAGCCTCATCGCTGGTGTACGCCATGGTATGTCCATGTGAAGGTAGAGGTACATCTATCTCATCGGTCCTTTCCTTCTCCTGTATGGGTTCTAGGGGTCCAACGCGTCTCGCCAGGCTCTGTGGCCAGTGCCGTTACGTCCTCAGCCTCTGTCTGGCCCGTTCATCTTTTTTGTGTATGTGAACATTTATCTATTTGTATCGATTTGTGTGTGTGTGCACATGTGCACACAGGCGCCTGTGGAGGCTAGACCATGTCAGATCCACAGGAACTGGAGTTACACGTGGTGGTATGCCTTCCTGTGGGTGCTGGGAACCGAACCCACGTTCTCCAGAAGAGTAGGAAGCACCTGTACTCGCTGAGGTGCCTTGCTGGCCTACCACTCCTTTCTTGTTCCTTTCCCACTTAATGGGTTAGTTCGGAGGACTTTTTTACCCCTCCTTGAGACACGTCCTCAGGCTCTAACTGGCATGGAACTCCATATGTAGACCAGGCTGGTCTCAAGCTCACTGAGATCCACCTGCCTCTGCCTTCTGAGTACATACCACCACACCTGGGAGAATTGGAGATTTAAAAAAATTTATTTATATTTTAATGTTTTATGTGTGAGTGCTCCATTTGTATACCTGCATGGCAGAAGAGGGCATCAGATATCAGATCTTATTGTAGACTGGTGTGGGCCACCATGTGGTTGCTGGGAATGGAACTCAGGACCTCAGGAAGAGCAGCGGTGCTGTCAGTGCTGTGCCATCCCTCCAGCCCCAAATTGGAGATTTTTGAGAAGTCTTTCCAGTTTGCGTATGGAACTGACGGTGAGAGAGATGTGTCTTCTGCCCAGCTACTTGCCCTAGCCCTGCTGGGCACACATTCTTCTAGAAAGGTCTGTTCCTTGTGATTTTCTGACCTGGACATGGCTGATGATCATATGCTTAACCTACCTGAGTTGGAGGAGACATTACATTGAAGAGGCTACTGGATTAGAGACGTTCCCTTTAGCCTTGACTCGCTGGCCTCATGACAGTTTTATAAACACAATGGATCACTTTATTCTAAGTTTTTATGAGCCTCATGCGAATGAATTGTGGTTGATTAGAGAAATTGTTATGAGCAGTCTGTCCTGTTGTCCGGCTCAAGCTGGTTTTGTAGTATTAGTGGAAACACGGAGATGTCAGGAACCAGATTTTTTTACTCTTGACAGTGTTGATATATTTTCACGTTAGGCTTTTGGTGTTTGACTTTCAGTGTTTCTAGCTTTGTACGTAAAACTACGGAGAAGATCGGCACCCTTCATACAAGCCCAGAGTTGAAGGAGGCATTTGAATCCAAGGATGCTGTTGACCAAGTACATGAAGAGGAAGTGGTCGCAGATGCCTGCCCTCTGGCGGAAGGCTCTGAGTAAGCCTTTTGTCTGAGTCTCGAATGCTGGGGGGGGGGGTGCCTGCCAGTGAAGAAGTGGAGCCTGCTGCGGGAGACCCTGTGTGCATGGCACTCTGACTGAAGATTGTAGCACAGCTCAGGAGCTGCAGATTCGCAGCCTACAAAGAATGCCCTTGAATCCCATCAGTTTCTCTCCTCGCCCACCTTCCTCCCTCTCTGACATCTTGTCACTTCCCTGGAATGTCAGAGGAGTGTTAGATTAAGAGGAGATGACTGAGATCCAGGTCCTGTCCTAGCTCTTCTGGCTAGCTTGTAACTTCCTGTCGTCATTAATGCTGTCTTGCCTGTCAGCTCCAGGATGTGCTGTTGCTAATGAGTAAGAATGGAATATTTGATGAAGATATTGGGGGAATAAAAGACTCTTTAAGGCAATGTAACATGTGGCACACTTGACATTTAGTAAGCAGTAGAAGTCTTGGTCTGAGAAAGTTTGGTTACCCCTAAAGGTTGTGAATAGGATTATTTCTTTTTCATGCTTTTCTAGGGAGAAAGACATTAGTCAACTTCTTGAAGAAGACAGGCTTCAAGAGCTCACAGCAGCCACAGCAGATGCAATGTGAGTGGGGGAGGCGTCCAGTGAGTGGGCGGCGGCCTCTGGGCAGCATCAGTAGTGGTCTTCACTGTCTAGCTCAGGGGTAGCCTCATTTGCAATGGATGTTCAACAATCAGTAGTGTACTCCAGAGTCCGTGTTGTCTGTCTTGTTGGCTTGTTGGGATAATTGTCATTTAAAGCAACATTTATTCCAGATGAGTATGCTTTATCAGTTAGGTTTGTTTAAACTGAAATAATCTATTTTTTTTTAAAAAACAACAAATGAGACAATTTTCACATTTATCTAATTTGTATAGGACCAAGTTACTGGACCCTCTGGTTTTATTTGAACCCACGTCACTAAGAACAGTTTTACGTGAGTGGCTTTCACAGTTAGAGAAAACATTTGCCTTGGAGGACTTCACTGGCATTCCCAGCACCAGCAGCCTACCTGTGAAATTGAACCTGGATGTGCACCTCCTAAGTGAGTCAGAAGACAGAGTATTAGATGGAGACAGTGAAGAAGAAGAAAGGAATTCTATAGGCACCGAAGAAACTGGTGGCCATAGAGCCTGCGACTCTGTAAGCGGCCGTAGTGAGCCCTTGGGCGACGTTTTTCGAGTGCATTCTCCGTTCACTATAGCCAGCAGCCTTCAGAAAGACCTGTTGGAATTGACAACGCTGTGCTTGGAGCTGAACGTACTGACCTCCGTAGTGGAAAGCCTAGGTGGACATGTGCTCTCTCCTGAGGATCTGGCTTGTCGGTTCCTAAGGAAGTATTTTTTTCTCCTGGACTTGAAAAGAACAAGGGAGAGTATCAAGCTAAGTTACACCCACAGCCCGTGTGTTTGGGACACTTTTGTTGAAGGACTGAAAGGTAATTATCAGATGCCATTACCAAATGTAGAGGTGTTTTATAATATGGGGGCTTGACAAGGACTTGACTAGAAGTTTTCTAGTCCCTTCTGTTTTCTAGTCAACCCTTTTTCCTTTTCGTTTTTTGTTTGTTTGTTTTGTTTTTGAGACAGGGTTTCTTTTGTGTAACTTTGTGCAGCTTTGGCTGCCCTGGAACTTGCTTTGTAGATCAGACAGGTTTGAACTCACAGAGATCTGCCTGCCTCTGCCTCCCAGGTGCCAGAATTAAAGGTGTTTGCCACCATGCCTAGCTATTTACTCTTTTTTAAATGTTTTTTTATTTGGCTAAGGGATGGCTTAGCAGTTGGGAGCACTGGCTGCTCTTCCAGAGGTCCTGAGTTCAGTTTCCAGCAACCACGTGATAGCTCACAGCCATCTATACTGGGATCTGATGCCCTCTTCTGGCTTATAGGTGTACATGCAGGTAGAGTGTTCATACGTACGTACATACATACATACATACATACATGTAATAAAAATCTTTAAAAATATTTATATGTTCCAGGATAGCCGGGGCTACATAGAGAAGCCCTGTTTTGAAAAAGCAAAACAAAATTCGCATTTTTGTGTATGTATGTGTGCCTCTTTATCTGTACGTGTGCCGTATGTATTCGGGTACTTGAAGAAGCTAGCAATGGGCATCAGATCCCTTGGGGCAGGAGTTATAGGTGATTGTGTGCCTCTTCTTAGGGTGGGATGTAAACCAAACCTATGTCCTCCTCAAAAGCAGCAAGTGCGTTCAACCCCTGAGCCGTCTCTCCACCGTTTCTACTCTTCTAACCCTTTAGAGTGTGTGTGTGTGTGCGTGTGCGTGTGCATATGCTTGCACGCGTGCGTGTGCACGAATGTATCATGGCACAGTTTTGGAGATCGTAGGACAACTTTGGAGTTAGTTCTCCCCTTCCCCCCATGTCAGTTCCCAGGATTGAACTCAGGGGTCAGACTTGGTGGCAAGCATCTTTGTCTGAAACTGAGCCATCTCTATGGTCCAGATTTCCTCTCATTTAAGCTTTAATAGTTCTTTAAACATTGACTTATTTTGTTACTCTAGTATAAGAAATTAGTTCTCTCTCCCTCCCTCCCTCCCTCCCTCCCTCCCTCCCTCCCTCCCTCCCTCCCTCCCTCCCTTCCTTTTTGTTTTTTTGAGACAGGGTTTCTCTCTGTAGCCTTGGCTGTCCTAGAGTATGAACTGTAGACCAGGCTGGCCTCGAACTAACAGAGATCCGCCTGCCTCTGGCTCCCAAGCGCTGGGATTAAAGGCGTGCACCACTACCGCTCAGGCTTGGTTGCTTCTCATGCTAGCTGCTGTCAGTCCTAATAGACTTGCATTCATGTGAGTCACTCTTCTCTGCCTTATAACCCTGTTTTTGAAGTGGTTTTTTTCTTCAGAATTCTGCTTGAGTAACAGATGCCACGTTGTTTCCAGCAACTGACACATTAAACACAATTTTTCTTGATTGTCAAAAGTCAGTTGCCACAGGTACTGGCAGATATTGGGGCCTCTCCCTAATTGGTGACATCAGGGTGTGATGAAGACTGTTGAATGAATGTGTCCAAGAGTACTTGCAGCAAAGAGGTGAAGGGAAAGACTGCTTTGCTTTTCTTTTCAGAGATTGCAAGTTCTAACCCTGCGTACTCAGAAATGGAAGGAGGAGACCTGCCCTCAGGCCTACAGTTACTGGATGCTTCAGTCCCTGCCGATAGTCCCTTGTTAATCGCGTTTGCCACCCGGTAGGTTGTCCTTTATCTTGTTTGTGGCAACCTAAAGGCCTGTAATGTTTTTATGCCTTAGTATCTAAAGTTTGACTCATTTGCATATTGTGCAGGTTCTTACTAGATTATTTTTGCTGGGCGAGATGCACACCTTTGATCCCAGCACTCTCGAGGCAGAGGCAGGCGGATCTCTGAGTTTGAGGCCAGCCTGGTCTACAGAGTGAGTCCCAGGATGGCCAGAATTGTTACATAGAGAAACCCTGTCTTGAAAAACCAAAAACAACAAAAAAAAAATTTTCTCTCTTTCTTTTTTTTTTTTGGTTTTGTTTTATGAGACAGTGTTTCTCTGTATAGCCTTGGCTGTCCTGGAACTCACTCTGGAGACCAGGCTGGCTTCAAACTCACAGAGATCCACCTGCCTCTGTTTCCCAAATGATAGGAATAAAGGTGTGCGCCACCACTGCTGAGCTTTCTTCCCTTTTTTTTTTTTTTTTTTAAGATTTATGTACAGTGTTCTGCCTGCATGTATGACTGCAGGTCAGAAGGGGGCACCAGACCTCATTACAGATGGTTGTGAGCCACCGTGTGGTTGCTGGGACTTGAACTCAGGTCCCCTGGAAGAGCAGCCAGTGCTCTTAACCTCTGAGCCATCTCTCCAGACCTTCCTTATTTTAATTTCTAATGAGTCCATAGTATAACCAAATCATGTTGGAGACTGATGTGCTGCTTTCAAATGCAGGCTGTATGATAGATTTGGGGAGTCTGCCCTTCGAGCCCTCATCAAGTTTTATCCATCCATCTCACCTTCGGACATTGCACAGCTCTGCCGTCACCACCCTGCTCGGTTTTTGGCGTATCTCGACAGTCTGGTGAAGTCGAGGCCGGAAGATCAGTGGTGAGGAGGCTGTGTGGCCTGTGTTCAGGTGGGGCCCTGTTCCGATTGTGCCACCGGCTGTCCCTTTCACTGCCAGCACCAGGAGATGAAGGCACCTGCTGTGGAAGATGAGGATTGGGCCGTTTCGTACCCTCCCAGCATACACTTGGCCTCCCCTGCACTGCATACAGCACAAATGCACACATAGCAGCCTTCACCGCCTCTCTGAGAGCGCCTCGGGTTCTCAGTGTGAAATTAAGTCTCATGCTGGATGGAGAGACGGCTCTGCACTTAGGGGCGCTCGCTGCTCTTGCTGGGGAGCCAGGTCCCATTCCCAGCACTCATATGACAACTCACAACAGACTGTAACTGTAGTTACGGAGATCTGAGTGGCCTCTGAGGGTAATACATACATGTGGTGCACACACATGCAGGCAACACACAGACATAACACACACAGACACACACGCATACACATACGCGCACAGACACACAGACACACACTCACTAATCTTCAGAAAGAGAGTGAATCCCTGACTCAGACAGGACCCCTGTTCCCTGCCAGTGGGTGCTTTTAGCCGCAGTAGCCCGGCTTCGGGGGTGGGTCTCTCTTCCTGCTTCTTCTTTCCGGCTGGCCGTCATTTTTCCTCTACATGGCAGTAAACTCCTGCTCAGATGAAAAACAATCTCATTTTACATACCGATTCCAGTTCCCTCCCCCTCCCCCTCCACCCCCCCAGGAGGGAGAGGTCTCCCACGGGGCCATCGAAGTCTACACTTGTTCCTTTCCCTCTGTTTGCCACACTGGCCTCCCCTCTCCTTCCTCACTCTCTCCCTCTCTCCCTCTCTCCCTCTCTCCCTCTCTCCCTCTCTCCCTCTCTCTCTCCCTCTCTCTCTCCCTCTCTCCCTCTCTCCCTCTCTCTCTCCCTCTCTCTCTCCTTCCCTCTCTCTCCCTCTCTCTCTCTTCCTCTCTCCTTCCCTCTCTCTCCCTCTCTCCCTCTCTCCCTCTCTCTCTCCTTCCCTCTCTCTCCCTCTCTCTCTCCTTCCCTCTCTCTCTCTTCCTCTCTCCTTCCCTCTCTTTCCCTCTCTCCCTCTCTCTCTCCCTCTCTCCCTCTCTCCCTCCCTCTCTCCTTCCCTCTCTCTTCCTCTCTCTCCCTCTCTCCCTCCCCCCCCATTCCCTCTCCCTACCTTCCCCTATCGTTTCCTTATCGACCTTCAGCTAGATCACTCATTAGTAGACTGCTGCCCTTGCTAGCACTTCCAGCTGTTTGTAGTAGAGGAGATTTCAAGTTATCCTTTATTATTTTCTTTATATCCTCACACTTTGCTTTCTCTCATGAAGATTAATGTTTTTTTCTTCTCCCCAACTTGCTCTCAGGCCATCCTTCCTTGAGTTCCTTCTTCAACCAGAATCTTTAAGACTTGACTGGCTGCTTTTGGCAGTGTCCCATGATGCTCCACCACGCCCAAGAACAGTAGACGATGAAGGACATCCCAGGTAAGCAGCCCTCCTCTGTGAATGTCCCTTTGAAGTGGAACTGTTATTTTCCCTTTTAGCATCAGGCTCAGCTTAGGAACAACAGGAGGAAAGCTTAACCCAGCACTTGAGTAACGAGGTTGTGTATCCATGTATATCCAGGTGGTTCTGAACATTGGGAGGCTACAGACCTTGTAAGAATCTCATGGCTCCTTTCAGAAAAAATGCACATTCATGTAAACATTTGCAGGTAGCTTCAAATAATTAAGCTGGCCTCCCTGCAGCTCTTTTGGAGACCCACAGTGTACCGTGGATAGCCTGTTTTAAAGGAAAAAACTCTTTGTTTTCATTCAAAAGATGTGTCAGTTAATTAATTTGTAAATGTTCCCTGAGGATTAGAATAAAAAAAAAACAAAAAAACCCACCAGTATATGCACTCTAGCACGGAGATGCATCCCTGATCCCTATTTCTGGGTTGTTTTTTTTTTTTTTTTTTTTGTTTGTTTGTTTGTTTGTTTTTTGTTTTTTTGTTTTTGTTTTCTTTTGTTTCATTTTGAGATGAACAAGTTATAAGAAAAGTGGCTATTTTTCATTTTTTTAAGAGCAAAACAAATATTTGGAAACTATAATAATGGTATATGATTCAGCTGTAGTCTTACCTATTAGATGGCTACAAAGTACTTTCTAGAGTTTATTTCCTATCTAACTTGCTACACTTTTTCATTTCATAGGCCCCATTCACACTTGCTTTCCTGGGGTTATAGCCAGTTGATCCTTCTTCTGATTAAACTTCCTGCAGACTTCACAACCAAAGAGAAGATGATTGACGTCTGTAGGTCCTTTGGGTAAGTGAGGGTGTTGACGGATGCTGGAGTGGAGATTGGGACCCAGAAGTAACCCTCTAGTTAAGGCCCTGTGTTGCTGTGCTTTGTTATGCAAGGGTTCAATTTGATACTTAAATGTAAATGCACCTCTTTTAATACTGAAACTTTTACTTTCTGTGTATGTCCGTTTTACCTGCACGGATGTCTGTGTGCCACCACAGAGGTCAGAAGAGGGTATCAAGACTTGGGACTGAGTTACAGACAGTTCTGAGCTACCATGTGGGTGCTAAGTACAGAACCCAGGTCCTTCGCAAGAGCAGCCCACAAGCTCAACTCCCGAGCCATCTCTCCAGCCCTATGTTTTAAGTGATGTTAACCATTATCTTTACTTGAAATTCCTGTATTGTAAGAGGAGACTGGCCCTTGTGAGTGTTTTGTGTTCCCTTTGCCCAGTTGCTAGAGCCGGTTCTCAGGCTGTTGCATAGATTTCCAAACATTTCAATAGATAAAGGATTTCCCAAAAGGGGAGATCAGAATAGGTTTCCTGGTGAAGGGCTCCGGAGGAAGGGAGATTGGGAGTCAGCGTGAGGGCTGTGGAGTGAGGTGGGTCTGCTAAGGGAAGCAGAAAGAGGATGGAAGCCGACTCTGCTAAAGAGAGGGCTAGTCACTGTCTGGAGGGCTTTGGCTTCTGCTCCACAGAAGCAGTGCCTTTTAGGAGGGACCTTTGCCTTTCTTTTTCCTTAGACAGAACTGATGCTTTCTTATTTATTCATAAATCAGGGTGAGGCTGGACAGGTGGCAGGTGGTGAGATCATGACATACTCTTTTGGACTAATTAAGAAATAGTGATTTGATTTGTTTTATATATATATATATATTATATATATATGTATATATATATATATATATATTCTAATTTTTCTTATTTTACATATCGATCCCATTTCCCTCCCTCCCTCCCATCCTCCCATGCCCCCAGCCCCCCTCCCATCCCACCCCTCCCCACTCCACAGGGAGGGTGATGCCCTCCAGGAGGGGTCATCAAAATCTGTCAAGTCATTTGGAGCAGGGAGTAGGCCCTCCCTCCTGCCTCTAGGCTAAGGGAATTTGTTTCATTTTTGATTTAATTTTGGAAGGGGGCAGTTGCGTGCTGTGTCATCTGCGTGGATGTCAGAGGACAGCTGTCTAGAGTTGGTTTTCTTCTTGTGCCATATGGATCCCAGGGATAGAACTTGGGTTGTCAAGGTTGGCAACAAGTGCTGTGACTTGCTGAGCCATCTCTGACCCCCTTTTGGACTCTCTGGAGATTATTTACAGGGTCACCCTGAAAAAGGGAAGCCTGCAGGAAGAAGTTGTGTGAGTTATTACAGGGTGAGGGGTTGGTGACTAGGGAGTGCACCGGGGAGAAAGTCTACGGAGTGAGGTTTGGAGACACATTCTCTCTTTTATTGAGTGGTAGAACCTAAAACATAGGAGCTAGCGATATGCTTCAGGGGCAACAGTGAGTGCTGGCTGTTCCTGTAGAGGATCCAGGGTTGGTTCTCAGCACAGCTGTCCAGTGGGTCTGACATCTTATAGCCTCCCCAGGCACCAGGCACAAGCAAAGCAGCCATAAACATAAAAAAATAAAATGAAAAACAAAACTACTTGCAAAGTACATAAAGCTTTGTTTCTTAAGTGCACTAGATCAAGCTGTGGAGTAGAAGTTTGTGTGATAATGGAAATATTCTACTGCGCTGTCCCCTAGCCACTAGTCACATGTCATCACCAATTTTTAGTTACAAAACCGACTTTTAGGGACCGGAGAGATGGCTCAGGGACTAAGAATACTTGCTGCTCTTACAAAGGATCTAGGTTCAATTCCTAAGCATCTACTTGATGTAAGTCTAGTTCCCGGGGATCTGATGATCTTCTGGCCTTTGGGGACACCAGGCTTGTATGTTACTCACAAACATATATGTAGACAAACATTTATACACATAATAATAAATCTTGGGCTGGGTGGTAGTAATGCAGCTTTATTCCCAGTACTTGGGAGGCAGAGGCAGGTAGAACTTTGTGAGTTTGAGGCCAGCCTGGTCTACAGAGTGAGTTCCAGAACACCCAGGACTACACAGAAAAACCCTAACTTGAAAACGAAACAAAGCAATGAGTAAATGCATACATACGTAAGGAAATCTTGGGAGTAGGAAGATGGCTCACGGGTTAAGAGTACTTTCTAGAAGACACAGGTTCATTTCCCAGCACTCACATGGCAGATCACACCTGTCTATAATTCCAGTTTCAGGGGATCTGGAACCCACTTCTGGATTCCTTGGGCAGCAGGTACACATATAATACACAGACATACATGTAGGCATAGTACCCATAGATTAAAAAAAGCCTTAACAGCCAGGTGGTGGTGCATTCCTTTAATCCCCGCACTCAAGAGACAGGACAGGCGGGTGTCTGAGTATGAGGCCAGCTTGGTCTACAGAATGAGTTCCAGGACAGCTAGGGCCACACAAAGACACCATGTCTTGAAAAACAAAACAAAACAAACAAACAAACAAACTAAAAAACAACAAAAAGAAAGATTATCTTAACAACAACAAATTAACTGAGTTTTAATTGTTATTTACTTTTGCCTTACCTTGACCCTTAATGAACAATGTGGCTTCTATGGACAGTGCAGTTCACTGTGCTTTCTCCTTTATTAACTTTGCTCCCTTTAAGTTTCTGGCCTGGATATCTTACACTCTGCCTGGAGCTGGAGAGGAGGAGGGAGGCTTTCACCAACATTGTGTATCTGAATGATATAAGCCTGATGGAAGGGGACAACGGTATGTAAATCTTAACTGGTAACTCCTCATTATGGTGTTCTGGAAGTCTCTCTCTTCAATTCTTGGGAAGCAAATCTGAACATTTTAGTGGCTTTTACGTAATTCTAGATGGCTGCTAAAATTGTGGGGACTTTGCATAGTCTTTAGAATATTGTGACATCTTTTCTATTTAACAACTGCTTAACAGCTGTTTTAAGCACTATACTCACTGTTTTTCATGTACTGCTGTAAATGCGATAGCTCTTGGGATAGATCGCCTCATAACTGGACACCTGGCTTTCATTGGCGCCCACTTTAAAGCTCTGCTTATTTCAGCAGCCAAAATGAGTCCGAAGAAAACACAACAGAGAAAATGCCTGGCAACATGGCTAAGCACGGAAGAGCACATGATGCTCTTGCAGAAGATCAGGGTTTGCGTCCCATCGCCCGGAGCTGGGTGGATCAAACTTGCCTATAATCCACACACACACACACTCACACACACACACACACACTCACACACACTCACTCACACACACACACACACTCACACACACACTCTCACACTCACACACACTCACACACACACTCACACACACACTCATACTCACTCACTCACACACACACTCACACACACTCACACACACACTCACTCACACACACACGCACACACACTCACCAGTAAATTAACTCTTACAAACTTCCGAGTGATGCAGCTTCCTGCCTTCAGTGTAGCCCTTGCACTGAACTCATACACAGTATACGGATACGGGCAGGTGTCCCGGGGGCCTGGCCTGGCATCGCACCTCACTGCTCAGCTACACTCTTACCATTGCGCACTGTTGGCTTTGACACGTCCCCTGGACTCAGCTGTAGTTTGCTGGGCCACCTCCTCTTCATGTCTCCTGTGAATAAACACAGTTCTCCCCCCCTTCCTGCTCCCTCCACACACACATGCTGTGAGCATGTGCCCGCCCTCCTTCTCAGTCTTTAGCTTTTGCTTGGATGTCAGTCACGTCCACATTAGAACCGTTCTCAGATCCTCTGAAATACACCTGCAGTTCCATAGTTCCTTTTTCTTTCCTATCAAATACGTAACGTGGTCCATAAGAAGTGACTCATGAATCTTAAGGCCTTTACTAACCTGATTGCTGCAGGGCTGTAGAGGTTATGTCTGTTTTGTTCCGTGATGCACATTCAGGAAGTGTGAGGGTGATTTTAACTCCGGTGTTCAGAAGGTTTGTGCTGAAGTGAGGAGACTGTTCTTGAATGTGTTTGTTTTGCTGTTAAGTGTTCTTATGGTTCTCATGCTTCATGTATGGAGCCTGTATGCTCTGTGTTTCTGAGTGTAGGGTGGATCCCCGAGACCTTGGAGGAATGGAAGCTTCTCCTGCATCTACTGCAGAACAAGAGCACACGGCCAGCTCCTCAGCAGTCACTAAACGGAAGCCTCAGTGATGGGCCTGCCCCCATCACTGTGGAGAGTGTGGCACTCCTGCTAGCTAAGGCCATGGGTCCAGATCGGGCCTGGTCACTGCTGCAGGAGTGTGCTCTGGCCCTTGACTTGTCGGCAAAGTTTACCAGGACCTGTGACATCCTAAGGATCGCCGAGGGAAGGCAGAGGTAATGCCAGCCTGCCATACACTGCCATACACACACTTTAAGTGGTAGCGGTAGGTAGAAGGGAGTGCAGACATCGTGTGGTCTCAAGCCTTCACCAGCACACGAGGAGACTGACATCCTCATGGCCAAGGTACTCTTCAGGTTAGTGTGAGTGCCCGCTCCATGCTTCCTCCGCTCTCTGTGAAGGTGTTGATACTGGCCCGGCCGGGATCTGTGAGCTGCAAAGACATACAGGGGATTTAGTGAAATCCTGTCTCTCAAAAATGAAAAGGGTTTGGGCTTGTAGCTCTGTGATAGAGCACTTATTTGTTATGCATGAAGGCCTGTGTTGAATATCCAGTTTAAAACACAAAGAAAAACTGTGTGCTTATTTATTACACACACACACTTTTTTAGTCTTTTTTTTTTTTTTTTTTCCTTTGTGGTAAAATAGATATTGTAGAAACAAGAAAAACCAGGGAAAGTATGATGGCACACACCTGTACCCTCAGCTCTGGGGAGGCTGGGGCAGGATAATCGGCAGTTCAGGGCCAGCCTGGACTGTAGCATTAACTGCGTGTCTTTAAGAAAGGAAAGAGAGAAGAAAAAGAAAGGGTATCCATGTGAAAATTGCCTTCTGGAGCATTTAGCCATTCAGTGTATGTGTGTTGCTGCGCAGCCAGTTTCCGGTATCTTTTCTTCTGAATTGGTGTGCTGTAGCTATTGAACAGGCCTCATTCCCATACTTTCTGCTGACTTTGAGCATCCTAGATGCCTCATGTGAGCAGGATGAGAACAGCATAGATTGAGGAGCCCATAGCTAATATACCTGGGAGCGTAAGTATTTCAGGTCTCAGAATCTTTTAATTTGAGAATTTTTGGAATTTTGCATTAGAGCTGCTCAACTCGTTTTTCATTTTCCTAACAATTAGTGACGCTGAATGAACATTCATGCTTACTGGCCTTGTTATCACCCTTTGAGAAATAATTAAGCCCATTGTCCCTTTTAGAATTAATTAGGTTGCTAGTTTAGTTGTGGAATTCTGCCATATCTAAATATCTAGATGCCTCCTACCAGGCTGGATTTTCATCTCTCTCCTCCTATTCCAGATCCTTCTTTTTTCTCACACTGGCCATTGAACCGGAGGCCTCATTTTTGCCTAGTAACATTGCAGTTCCCAATCCACTCTGCTGGTTTCAGCCTGTGTCTTTGGTCACAGTGTAGAGTTTGCTTTGCTGTTAAGAATGAACTAGGACAACTGACTTTGCTTGTTTCTTCTGTGGGATTTCAGAGCGCTGATACAAGGCATGCTTGAGAAGTGTGACCGGTTTCTCTGGTCACAGCAGGCCTAGCGGGACGTCTGTCAGGACACGGTGTCACTTTTGACCAAGTGGAGCCCTGCTCCAGAACCTTCGGAAGGCTTTGCCACAGAGGGAGCGGGGACACTCGAAACCGTGCCTGAACAGAGCCTGTCATGCTGCTGCAGCTGCTGTTACCGCTGTCTCCACCTTGGCTCGTGTGCCTCTGTGACCTCGGTTTGTCAAGCACAGTCGGCTCCTGGGAGAAGTTGGTCATCGTTCACCGGAAGCAGCATGGGCATACTCACTGCCGAGTGGTTTCAGTGCAGACACGGTGTTTACGCTGTTACTGCATCTTCGGGGAATTGCAGGGGATTGTGTCCCACTGTGGCAGATCTGTTGGGAGCAGATACTTTGTTTCGTGAGGAAAGATGATGTTATGAACTGAAGTTCAGTATTGGTCATACTTGTCTGAGGCCATCAAGAAATTACTGAGTTAGGACCCAGAACAATGACATTGTTTTATTTACATATGTAATAAACATTGGAAATTCAAACTAGAATTTTAAATAAAATTGCTTGTATCTTAGTTGAGCTCAATTTAAAGTATTTTTTTCCATTATTTATTTGATATTTTCTATTCTAAACCTACATACATTGACTAATCACTGGAATTATCTGTAATTTTTAAAGTTACCTAAAAGAGTCATGTACTTTGTTTTCCTTTCTTTGCTAGACCAGGTAGACCATGCTGGCCTTGCCCTGACGAGATCTGCTTGCCTCTGCCTTCTGCCCTCCATCCGTGCTCCCAGTTTGCGTGGGAGATCTTGTCCCTTTCCCCTTCGCCAGGGGACCATTTATGTCTCTCGTAGGGTCCTCCTTGTTTCCTAACTTTTCTGGTGGTGTGAATTATAGGCTGGTGATCCTTTCCTCTATGTCTAAAGTCCGTATAGGAGTGAGTACATGCTCACACACTTTTAAAAATTATTTTTAGGCACACGGTAAGAGAAAACACTAATATAAACTGTAACAAATGGTTGTATTATTTAAGCCATGTAACTAGATTGCCATTTATGTGTTTACTTTGTTATATTGGTAATAAATGATGAAGGTTTTGTTTGGACAATACATGGACCTGGAATTTATTTCTGCACAGTATGCAGGAATGTATTGGTTAGTGGTGTTAGACACTGGATAGGTGACCCCTTTCTTTTTCGCCATTTATACCAAACTAGAGAAGCACACATCTGTCATACCTACCCATGACCTTGGATACGATCTGGCCTGGTACACTGAAGTGGTTGTCAGGGAAACAAGGCTCCATAGAGTGGCTTAGGATTTTGTCAAGTGTGGGAAGTCCTTCCCACCAGCAGCACCCAGGTTTGGGATATCTCCGCTGATGCTGAGTGTGAGTCTATATCGTAGTAATGGGAAAGAGCTCTGCCTTCACTTTCGGCTCCAGTCACTACAGAATGGGCTAAAATGCAGCCCAGAGCACATCTCAAGGGAAGCAGATGTTAAAAACTGTTATGGCTGCCATCACATCCTCATCTCCCAAGGCACAGAGAAAAGAAAGCCCTCTTGAGCCAGGCATTGGCATGGGGGTAGTGTTTTCTCCGCCGTCGTTGGCCGCCAAGCCCAGACACCTCGCCTTCACGTCCGTATCTCCATCCGACTGCTGACCACTGCTGCGCGATAGATCCGCCAAGAGCTCGCCCTGTGTGTGGGGATGGCTGCTCGGCCTGGGTATAACTCGACACTAATGACCTCAGGGAGGGACTTTGTTTTTTTTTTTTTTTAAGTTTTGATTTTATGGATTAAAAGATGGAGAGATTTACCACAGGATCTGGTAGAAATGAGTGTGTTTCCACCTGCTTAGGAGTAAGAACTGGCACTGGCATGCAGAACAGGGAAGTGAGTCTTGTTAGCTGTTGATGAAAGATTTGGAGAATATCATTGTCTCCCATAGCAGTAACCAGGTCCCTAGGAAATGGATTTATGGAACCAGAGACAGAGGGAAGAATAACATCAAAGTTAGCAGTTTCCTGCTATGTGAAACTTGTCCTTGCGTAAAATATTGTCATCCTTGCCCCCTCCTTCCCCTAGCTTCACTTCTGATGAGTTTAGTTGAGACCTCTGATTGTCAGTCAGTGGTGTTTTCCATTGTTTGTTTCCCATTTGCCCTCTTACTAACTCACAACGCCATTACTTCCCTTCTTGACCACTGAGGCAGTTCAGGGCCTTTGGAAGGTCATCCTTTCTGCCTCCAGGCAACCTTAGCACATTTCAAGGGAAGCAGCCCTCAGTCTCAGTGCTGGGAGCATCACAATCCCAGCCACCCCAAAGGCTGGACACTGTCCTGACCTGGACTCCGGGAGCTAATGTAACCTGCTTCTACTCGTCACCCATCCCGTATCATTCTTAGACACAGATGCAACATTATTCTAGGCTTTTGACTTTGCTTTTCATGACAAGGTTTCTCTGTGTAGCCCAGGGTGTTCCGAGACTCTCTCTGTAGACCAGGCTGGCCTCGAACTCACTGAGATCCACCTGCCTCTGCCTCCCGAGTGCTGGGGTTACAGGCTTGTGCCACCAATGCTTCAGCTATGTCATAATATTTTCAACCCTCTTGTGTTAACTTTTCATAGTAAACTGTCGTATTTCATGGGTGTGTATGGCTTTGTGGAGTTGCTGTGGGAATGCCTTGGGACTCAGTGGACCCTGGTGCCCCCAGGGTCACCCGTGAGCTCTCAGGGACAGTATCTGCTCTGAACGGTTTCTATAGCAGGACATCCACATTTCTGGCTTCGTGGTACCCACAAATTAGGTGATGCTAAGTGCCACAGCAGATGTGGGGAGCCGTGTGACAAGAGTCAAGGTGACCCCGATGCTTCTGGCTTTCGGATCATCATTCGCGGTGCAAGGCTGACGAACGGTGAAATGGTGGGAGCCATGGCAGCCGAAATGTGGCCCCGAAAGTGCCAAGTAGGAGGTCCATCTGTATGTTCCATGAGCTTCAGTAGTTTGGAATTATCCTTGTCACAGCAGTTTAGCCTTACCTTAATGAAAGACATGAGCTAGAGCCAGCCACCTGTGAGGTGTGCAGGGGAAACAGCTCCAGCTGGCGGGGCACGAATCAGCCTCCCTTCTCCAGGGTCAGAGGGTACTTGTGGACCAGTGTACCAATTCCCAGGACTCTGGGGCTTAGCGTCCCAAAGCCAAGAAAAGGAATGGCACGGCGGTCTTAGTTAGGGTTTCTATTGCCAGGGAGAAGCACCGTGACCATGACAACCAGAGTTTGCTTTTACTGACAACACTGAGCATGTCTTTGGACTTTCTTAGTTTTGTTTTTCTCTTAACTTCTAAAGTGAAATCTTTATTGATCTCATGCCACAATCTGGCACATTGTGGTTAGATGAGTTAGATGAACACGGCTTCTGCTTTTCTGGTCCTTTCCTCTTCATGAGTGGAAAGATAATAGGACTACATAGAGGCTCAGGTCATGACATACCCTACCAGCACTACAAACAGATCGTCTGGGTCCTCAAGTATGGCTTGTTTGATGTGACACTGTCGACTAGGAGCTGAGACAAGATGTCATGTGAATAGGGGGGAGAACAATGTTCTAGAAGAGATAGAGGCGCGATCAAAGGCCATGGGTACAGAGTGATGGGATGAGGGTCGGGGCAGAGGCCCTGAAGAATAAGGACTGGGATCATTGGTCAGCAGCTGATGAAGGGTGGGGCTGGGAAGGCCACCAATGAGTCACCAGTGTCTACTTAGCCCTTGGCTCTAGTGGGCAGGCAGCAACTGTGACTGGGCACGGGCAAATGAGTGGACGGTGAAGACTAGTTGACAACAGTCTGTGAAAGGAAGGCAGAGCACCACACCTGGAGCATTGGCCACCAAGTCTCCAAGCACTTACTGTCCGTCTGTGTGTGTTGTCCTCATAATTGCACTCCACAGAGCCAGTTTTATTTCTGTTTCCCAGATGAAGAGAAACTAAGGCTGGGAGAGGTAGTGTATTTCCCCAAGCTTCTAGAACTAATCGGGAGCTAGACTGGAGAAGGGATGGTAGGGAACCTGGAGTCCACACTCACTCATCTTTGTGCTACTCAGGGTAGAGACTTAGTAAATTAGATGCTACCCCGTAAAGCTCGCAAACATGAAACCCAGTCTAAACTAGCAGCTCTCAATAAGGTGATAAAAAGGGCTTCCAGAAATTCCTACCTTCCTATCACACGACAATGTCAAGGATCTCTTTGTGAAAAAGCCCTTTACTTTCAGGGTACCCATACCTACTGCGTATTTTAAAAGTTGTCAAGCATTCCTTGCCTCTCTTTTAATATTATATTTCCCGTGTGTGATTGTTTTGCCTCATGCATATATGTCTAGTGCTTCTAGGCCAGAAGAGGGTGTCAGACGCCCTGGAACTGGAGACACAGATGGTTTTGACCCACCATCTGTGGCTGCAAAATGAATCCAAATCCTCTGGAAGAATAGCCAGTTCTCTTAAAGCTGAACCCTTTCTCCAGCATCCAAACATTTTCTTAAAGGTTGGATGGGTGCCTGGCTCAAGATGGAGAAGCTTTAGTTCAGATGCATGGGATGGAGTTATTCCTTTTCTTTTTAAAAAAGCGTAGAAAATAATATTTTAAATTATATCTGTAGCCTGGCAGTGGTGGTGCACATGTCTGATACCAGTTTTAGAAGGTAGATGAAGGTGGATCTCTGTGAGCTTGAGGCTAGCGCGTTCTATAGAGTGAGTTCCAGGACAGCCAAGGCTATACAGAGAAGCCATGTCTTGACCCCCCCACCCCCCATTTATAACTATACATGACTTTTTAGTTGAATCAATTTTTTTACATCGACCTGGGATAATTTGGTTTTGAGCAGTGTACAGTCCAGTATTCCCTTTCACAATTGTTTGCAGAGAAGGAGCACCAGCAACTTGTGTATAGGACACAGTCGGTTGGTTATCTGCTGGCCTGCACTGCAGGGCCGGACTCCAGATTCCAGTCACTGTTGCAGGCAGTAGCGTGGAGACCGAATCCTCCCTCCTTCCACAGTGCCCTTTGCCCCGCTTCCTTCCATCATGCGAAGCCTGGCAGGCTGCAGAAGGAAGGAAGCCTGCAGGGCAGAGAAGAGCAGAGCTGGGCACACAGATCCTGCTGGCACCTCCTGATGCCCCCGGGGACCTCCCACCCAAGTCACTGTGGGTGCCAGCTTTGGAAGGGACACATCTCAGTAGAGCCATGTGTCTGTTTCCTTCTCTAAGTCTTGTAGAGCAGCACACACATGACTGTCTTGTGAGTAGAGGATCAAGAAGGACAGACACCCTTTCTCCTGTGCCTCGTGGGTGTAATGGGCAGTCTGGTGCCAAGAAGGAAAGAAAAAAGACAGTAGACTTGGCATCTCTAAGCCCCTGCTCATTCAATTATTTCATTCCTTTTGCCATATTGGCGATTTAGATGACCACTTGTTCCCAAGTTGGTAGAGATGTTGGGACAATTGCAGGTCCTTTGACAGGTGGAACCTTACTAAAGGGATTATGTCACCGGGGGGTGGGCTTTGAGTTTCTGTGCTTGCTCACTGTGGCTTACTCTCTGCTTCCTGCCTGCCTTTGAGATTCTCGCCTCTTCCCTCCATGTCTTTCCAACCTTGATGGATTCTTATTGCCATGAAACTGTAAGTATAAAACCATTCTCTAAGTTTCCAAGTTACAGAACTTTTGTCACGTAAATAGAGAAGTAACTAGGTTTTCACATCCCTCAGAACACATCCCTGTCTTTGAACATGTGTGCGTGCCGGTGCACATGGCACTGTTGAAAATCCTGAATGCACAGGAGGACCGAAGCCCGGATCTGTTGATGCTGTGAAAATGGCAGGGATGCTACTTAGCGGCAGTGGGGACACTCCACCCTACACGTTTTCTTAGACACTATCTCTTCTTCTCCAGGACAGTGACCGCCTCCCGCCATTTCACTAGAGGGCAAAGCCGAACTCATTCTAGGTCCCGGGACCCAACATGGCCCTTCCTCTCAGGACCATGTTGTTTCCAAGTCCAAGGTGCTGGATTTTAAGATCTCTGATGGGAACTCAGGGTCATGGCCTCTCACGGACAGTTTATCTGGTGTTTTGTAACAGGGCTTTCTTTTAGGGATAAGCATGGCAGGGTACCATAGGGACAATGTCTGGGTATTCGGTGCCTGAAGCTGGATTGCTCTGACCTATGGTCTTTTCCCAAACTAAGCCACAATCCTACGATACCCATTTAATTTTGAATGGATGGCCCAATTTCCAGAAAGTTTACTTAGGGAGTTCCCAGATAGAGAGCTCGAGTAAACAGGGTGCTGGCTGGGAACCTGCTGCCAGCCCCAGGGTGCATGACTGACTCCTACAGGCTCTTAGGCTCTCTGTGGACTCTCTACAGGATCTTTCACAGAGATGGATTTAGACAAAGATGGTTTCTTCTTCCTGTGTAACAACATTCTTCCTAGGAGGGGTCATGTCATGATAGAAGGACTGAGTTGACTGTGGGTCTCTAACACATGAATCCCATTCCTTATGGTGAAACCTGAACCCTCTGCCCTGTATTTAAGGTTCACCAAGTACATACTTAGCCTGCAATTTCTAATGTATGTGCTTTTGTTTGGTGCATATTGTGTTACTCAAGACTTCAAATATGTGAGCAAGCACTACACCACTGAGCCACATTCCTAGCCCCTCATTCACTTTCGCATGCTGTATGTTATCTCTGGAAAGAAAATCTTGCTTATAAGTACTTTTTATTAGAGATGTCTCAAAAATATATTATCGCCATATCTATCCCGCTAGCCAGCCTTCTCATTTTCCCACTCTTAACTCTCTATTCTCTCTCTCCCCTTCCTTCCCTCCTTCCCTCCTTCCCTCCTTCCCTCCTTCCCTCCTTCCCTCCCTCCCTCCCTCCCTCCCTCCCTCCATTCTTCCCTCTCCTCTTACATCCCTTCTTGCTTCCTCAAAGGGTAGAGTGAGGCCTGTTGGTTAAAACCAGCAAGGCATCCCCATGATTCACCTTAAAGTTTACTTGATCTTTGCAGGAGTGTGTCATCCTAGTTTCTGAGTACCAGCCACCCACGGAGGAAAAGTCTTGAAGAAGAGAGGCTGCCCTCTGTCTACAGTTCTGAGTATTCATTTCATTAGCTCCTTCATTTGGATTGGCTTTCGGTGCACAGCCTTCATTCAGTGACCAATCAGCATCCCAGGATCTTCTCTCTGGTACCATGATCTCACTAGCCCACCTTTCCCTGCTAACTCTGCCAGCATCACGGACAGTCCCAGTTAATCTACATGCAGCTTTCCCAGTGTTCCATCCAGAGGACAGTTCCTGCCTCATCCAGTGCTCTCTAAGCTGCACTGGCTGCTTCTGAGGACTGCTTTTCTATCCAAACCTCTTCCTACAGTTCCGAATCAACACCCTCAGCCATACAGAGGTACTCTTACTAATCTTGACATCTCCAAAACCAATTCATATTATACCAAACACATATGGCCTTTGTGTCATTCATTTTGTCCACCAATCTGTCCCAGGGTTATCTGCTCCCGAGACGAATGCAGTGAAAGTTTCCTAGCATGAGCTCAGCTTCTGCACTGGGAACTGACAGTGGAAAAGTCCCAGCACCGAGGTCATCCTGTCTTGGCTGTCCCTTCTTCTGACCACTGGTCATGTATCATCCATCTCCTTGCCTTTCAGAATCTGCTCACAGTGTGTACACATCAGTGTCTCCTCACCTGATCCTTCAACACTCTTCTAATTGGGTGATCGTTTACACAAATAATAGCGGCCATTTGTAAGAAAAAAGAAACAGAAACAACAGCAGCATCGTTCTGACAAATTAAATCCACAAGCCAATTATCCAGTCATCAAAACACCATATGTCAAGACCTCCCCAGGTCTCTAGAATGTACATTGATGTACTAAATCCCAGTATGTCCACGGGTGGGAAATGGTATCCAGTTGGATCACACTCTGCAGCCACATGGATGTTTTTCCCCGAGCAGTGCCTTAAATTCTTTCTGCTATTTACTGACCTGAGAACTATACTGTAATCCTGGTTCACGTCTTTGGGATCTTCTCTATTTGTGATTTCTGCTGAAGAGGGGAAAATCCTCAGGACACACAGCTTCTCGTGAATTCTGCTCCCATATCGACTCTGGACTGAGGCTAATGGCTACAAGCGGGGGTATCTATGAGGCTTGCTGTGAACCTGGAGCTCATGTGTTCTCACACAGCTGTGCACCCGTGAACATGTAGAATAATAAATCCAATCGCTGGCTATCGTCGTTTTCTTCATGCTAGCAATGCCCATTATGAGCTCCGAATAAATGAATACTTCTAAGACATCTGTGCACTTTATTGCACTTCCGCCATTCTGACAGCCTTCAGTTCACCACCTTTGCAGGCTACCTGTCTTCCGGCTATGTGCATCGACTGACCGACCATTAGCAAAAACTGTCCCCACCCCATCACAGATGGGAGCATTGTTAGGCGTCAGAGACTCAACACATCTGACTCTACCCAGGTAGTTCCCCATAGGTCAATAACCAAGATTACAGGCACCCGAGCATCTGTACACATCTGGGTGTGTCTCCGTGAGCCTGTCTTTTCATTTCAGCAGGATGAAGCTTCTCATTGCCCTCATTTCCTGCTCCCTGGCCCTGGGGGGGGGGTGTCGGCAGCTGGTTCTCATTTATTGGTGAGGCTTAATCCAGGTAAAGCTGATGTATGAAGTATGGCTTGTGGGGTTCACCGAACAATTTAGAAGTTTTTTACCTACTTCCTTGGGGTGTAATTTCCTGTTTTTTTGGGGGGGGGTGGGGGTGCTATACAAATACAGATTAGTCACTGTAATGTTTGAGTACAGCAGGTGTCAGAGCAGTAGCTTGAACCTTGCTAACCCTGAGACCAGGGCTGTCTGCTTGCGTGGGCATAGATTAGTGTTTAGGTTCGTGTTCCTCCTGTCTTTCCCCTCAGGGGCTGAGGACATGTGGTGAGCCCACTCTTGACAGGAAGGAGGCCAGGTGGAAATATTTCCATGCTAGAGGAAACTATGATGCTGCCCAAAGAGGTCCCAGGGGAGTGTGGGCTGCTGGGGTCATCAGGTAAACACAGTTGGGACACTGGGCCTGGGTAGCAGGGATTGACTATGCTAGGAGACCAGGGTCAGGTGAGCCCAAGAGAAGGCCATGCCTATCTGTGGCCCTCCCCATCTTGCTCATGCGGTTACTTCCTCCTTCATGTTCGGTGTAGATCCTGGTCTTTAGGCAGATCCAGCGCACAGCACAGCTCACGCTGGGTGAGCATGCTTCCAAATGCTGACAGGGAGCGCGTCCAGCCCAGCCTATCTAGTCATTCAGTATAGGGTGGCCCACCTGGTCTAAGAAGGGCTGGGCCTGGCAGGGTCACTGACTGTTCCGCCTTCCTATCCCTTCCCGATTTTCTCCTAAAACCATCCCTTGCCATGTTGAGAACGGCGAGGGTGGGTGGTGAACTATGGTCATGCAGCTCGGTGATGGATCTCCTCCATGTCTGCGTCTCCTCGTGATGTGAGAGAGAGAGAGAGAGAGAGAGAGAGAGAGAGAGCATTCAAAGTCTCATGGGTCATGGACATAGAGATTCCATGGCTTACCAGGAAGCCAACAGATGGGCCACAGTGGCAGAGGTCCCAATTACTGCAGACCCACAGGCCTGCCTGACACACACTGAGCACCTTCGTGTCAGCCTCTGCGGCTGTGCTCTGGAGACGGGACATGGGGTTCTTCACTTCTGTGTCCACTGTGGGTGTGGGGAGCCTACAGCGCAGTGCAATAAATTCGTAAGAGATGAAATTTCTGTCATTGTGTTTTCAGTGTGTGGATCTGTTTGGTATAAAGGATCAGTACTACACACAGTCTGGAACAGAGTCAGAACTTAACGCAGAGAGACAGATCTGACGACCGCCGCTCAGGCTCATGTGACTACTGAAGCCCCTGAAGTTACAGATACCATGTTTACAGACCTTTCCATAGCCTGAGCACCGCCCTCTTTATCTACTGTGTTCTAACAGTTTCCATCTCTCGACACACTAGTCTGATATCGCTCTGCTCTGTGGACAGGGACACACACCTGTGTTAAGATCCCAGTAGTGAATTCTGCCCTATCCACTGCCACCTTCATTCTCTGTCATCACAGCAACACTTTCAAATCCAATTGTTGGCTGCTGGGCTCACTGCTCCGGGTGAGCACTGGGCCAGAGTGCGAGCCCAGCACCACCCCCCCCCCCACCTCCTTGGGACTTCCTGGCTTCTCCCCTTATCTTTGGGCCCCCTTGCCAGCCCTCTGCCAGAGGTGAGTCTGGGACCAAGATGGAGTGTCAGAGGGCTAGTAACCACTGTTTGTGCTGCTCATTATTCCTTGTGACGGCGAACAGGGCGGGCTGCCCAGCTTAGTTGCCAGTGTGTCATGGCCACCCTGAGAATGAGTGGCTGTTTCCCTTTGATGTGCTGGGGTGAAGAGAGCTAGCCAACAGCGAGCAGGCGGCGTGGTGTGGTGCATTCGTTTCTCTCTGCTCTTGTCCAGATGTGGAATGAGGGGCTCCACTCCAATGCTGCCTGTCACCCCTGCGATCAGGAAGGGTAACGTGGAATTGGGAGCCAAATAAACCCTTTCCTGCTCTGAGCCTGTCTTCATCAGGTGTTGTCACAGCAACAGATGTGGGACTGGAAGACAGGGTTAGGGCACCGTTTCAAGTAACAGGGATTCCTTGCGAGCAGCCACAGTGAACAAAGACCTTGGCCTTTCGGAGAGCCGTGCCCATGTCTCACTTAGGCTGTCTGCTGGTGTGATACAACAGCATTACCAAAAACAAGTTGGGGAGGGAAGGAAGGGTTCATTTCAGCTTACAGCTTGCAGTGTCTCATCCAGGGTAATTAGAGAAGGGAGCTAAGACAACATGCCGGAAAAAAACTCTTACAGGCAAGGAAACACTTTATTCAGTATGTCAGCTCTCTCTCTCCCTCCCTCCCTCCCTGTTTCCCTCCCTCCTGCTGGATATTGAACTCAGGGTCTCACACATGCTAAACAAACACTCTACCAGCGAACCGTAGTCACAGCCTGTAACTGCTTATTTGCCAGGAAGGGTTGAGTAAGCGCGCGCGCGCAATCCTGTCAAAGCTTGCTGGAGTTAAAAAGCACCCCTCTCATCACTGTTAAAGTCAGAGGACAGCAGCTGCTCCATGACAGCAAGGTCCTAGCAGCCTTTCCTCCTCTGGAACTATAGGAGAGAAAGGGACAGAGCTGGCAGAGCGTGTGTTGCTCTTATTGTACTCCTGAGATCCATTTCATATATGGCTGGTAAGTTCTAATTGGGAACAGTTACATTTTCTGATGCTTTGCCCTGGAGATAGGGAACCAAGTAGCCCATGCTGGCCTGAGACCAGCCTTGTAGCCACGGATGGCCTTAAGCTTCTGATCCTTCTGCCTCCACCTCCCGAGTGCTGGGAATACAGGCCTGTGCTTCTGGGATCACTTTGTCCGGTGCTGCTGTGGATGGGAGCCAGGGCCACAGACACTGTGCAAATGCAGCCTATAGACTGAGCTCCAGCCCCAGCATTTCGGCACCTTTGTGGTCTGTTCTTAGTAGAAGAGGGACCCAGGAAAGGCTTGTTCATCAGCTTTAGTCACCTTCACTAGGTACACATGGTCTGCAGGCCAGTGATTCCCTGAAACTCGTGTTTATGCAGTATCTGGCAGAGAACTCCTAAAGCCCATCGCTCAGAGACGAAGACTGAATGCAGGGCTGGATTGTCTTTACTAGGCAAAGTGTGGCTGTCTGAGTTTGAGACACAGTCTCACTGTGTAGCCCCTGCTGTTCATGACCTTGTGTAGTAGACCAGAGTTTGGGACTGATGGCGTGTGACTGCTCTTCTGTCCCCGCAGCACCATGAGGCTTGTTACAATCCTTGTCTTCTGCTCTTTGCTCATGGGAGTCGGTGGTGATGGCTGGTATTCCTTCTTCAAGGAAGCCGTGCAAGGTAAGAAGTCGGAGGCGATGGGCACATTTAACCGTCCCAGAGATGCTCTCTGAGGCCACATGCCGGTAGAGTGCAGATAGGCCTTTAAAAAAGTACAAACCAGTCATGGCTGGAGTATGGCTTTGTGTGGCCTCCTGTTTCTACACTGGTCACTTGGCACCGTCACAGGGCTCCTCAGACAGAGGTCACAGGGTCCGGCCTGTGTTGCTGAGCTGACCCAGAGGGATCGGGCTTTCCAGAGCATGTGCTCCACAGAGGGAATTCACAGGCAGCAAATTCCCCAATCTTAGTGTGAGTGGGCACTCTGTATGTCCTCAGAGGGGCATGGGCTTAGTAAAGGTGTGCATGTCTACAGAGTTCCCATCCTGTTCTAGACAAACTGCCAAGATCAAGGGTGCAGAACTCCCAGGAACCCAACGGTGTACATTTCTTTTTAGCACACACTGATCAACCCCCTGCTCAAAGTGTAAGCCAGAGTACAGCCCCTTCCCATGCTGCTTCTCAGGGATTTGGTGGGATGGCAGTTTTTGCTTTTCTTTCGGTGCATTCCTCGTCTCCCCTCACGTCTCAGAATGTCCCTGGATCTTATTCCTGGGATGTCTTTGTTCTTGTTGGCTCTCTTAAGGGACATTTCCACCCCTTCATGGGGCAGAGCACACACAGGTCTGTATAAGTCACAGCCCAGGACGTAACAACTGCCAATCACACCGTAAGGAGAAGTGTCACCCTTATGGTCACCAAGACGCCCTCCCCAGGGACACGCTCTCGCCTCCATGGACCGCTTCAAAGGACTATGCTATCGGGGGCTGAAATGTAGAAATCCACAGAGACTTTGCATTCCCCCACCTCTCCAATTATCCCCACGTTCACCCTCGTATCTCCATTCCTTTGTAGGGACTTGGGACTTGTGGAGAGCCTATCGGGACAATCTAGAAGCCAATTACCCAAATTCAGACAGATTCTTCTCTGCTCGGGGCAACTTTGAGGCCCAACAAAGGGGAGCTGGGGGCATCTGGGCAGCTAAAATAATCAGGTAATATCCTGCTGCTTCAAGCTCCTCACTAACCCTGCCTGTGGTCTACCCTACTACTGCCTATGACTGGAGGTTCCGTGTGGTCTGGAGAGTAAGAAAGGGAGGGAAAGGACGGGGGGGGGGGGAGGTGAGGATGGACCCACACACAAAGGAAATGTGGCCCAGGGTGGGGTCTCAAATGCATCTTGTCACAGGGTGTGGAAAGAGCAGCTGGCGGAGGCGCGAGGGTTGCTGTTTCCTCCTGTCTGTGTCTGAGATTTTACCCCTCCAGTAGCTTTTTTTTTCGGCCATTCCTTGGTGGGAGAGAGGAGGAAGTTTGGAGGAGGGGCTGTCTCTCTCCGGAACTCAACTCCTGTCTTCCCTCCTCGTATTTCAGCACCAGCAGGAAATACTTTCAGGGCCTCCTAAACCGGTATTACTTTGGGATGAAGAACTATGGAATGGAAAGCTTGGAGTCTATCAGGGAAGCCGAGGAATGGGGCCGAAGTGGAAAGAACCCTAATCACTTCAGACCCCAGGGCCTGCCTGAAAAGTTCTGAGCCTGCTACGCAGGCTGCACTGAGTGACCGGGCCGTGAGCTCATCTCTTTCCGCTGGAAAGGATGCCACTGCCCTCAGTGTCCACAGGAACCACAGGGAAGCTAGAGATGCGCAACAAATACTTTCAGATGGGATTTGTCGATGAAATCGGGGAACCCTCAGAAATACTTTCTGGGAGGAACTGCAATGTGTCACATAGAAGATGAGGAGAGAAGGAATTGTGACCACCAGGCACTAGCCTGAAACCATGCAGACCCCCCACACCACCCCATGAAATGTGTCCTAGCCTTTAGCCACACCAGCTTCCCCTGTAAAACAGCAGTGCTAACCTTGCCAGGCTCCTCCACAAGTGGGGTTTGCTCTAAGGTGTGCCCTGGTCACCTGCCAATCAATTTCCTGCTCGTTATATCTCATATGTGTGTCCCCGCCCCCAACAACTTCTGGTCGTGCCCAGGCCTCTCTGTTTGTATTACTGTTGTGCCCAGGCTTTCCTGTGTAATGATGCCACTCAGCCTTATCAGTCACGGTCTGACTCCAGGCCTTATCAGCCACGGTCTGACTCCAGGCCTTGTCCCCTGTGACCTCTTTCCACATAGAAAAAACACTGTCTTGAGATAGTCTCATTGCAACCTTGGGAATCCTAACCTAGACTGCACTGGGGTTCAGGGGTAGAACTCAGTTGAAAGAACGTTTGCTTAGCATAAAACCCTAGAGGGATCCCCAGATCTATGTAAACCTGGGGACGGTACACACAATTCCAGTACTGGGGAGGTACAGGCTGATAGGGCAGAAGAAATTCAAGGCCAGCTTTGGCTATATAGCAAGTTCAAAGTCATTCTGAATAGATGAGACCATGTGATGTAATACAACACACACACACACACTCACGCGTGCACGCGCATGCACACATAACATACTGCTTTTTCATAGGGAAAGTTAGTAGAAAACATACCGTGTAGTGATCGCACACTATATTTTTTTGGGTTGCGAGCCTAGCCTTTCACAGCTGAGCCATCTCTCCAGCTCAACATATTGTTCTTTTTTTTTTTTTTAAAGTATGAAGTAACATAGTCTGAAAGATTCATCCTTAGGTACACATTGATAAGAAAAATATGGTTCCAGTTAAACTAAGATAATGGTTATTTATTCAGAGTCTTTATACTATACTCAATGAAAATGACTAGTTGAGGTATGACCAAGTCCCATCAACACTGTCTGGCTATTAGTAAATTTAGGGCATATCCTAATTTAGGATATTCATAATCAGTGCATGTGCGTTTGAGATTTGACAAAGTATGAAATGTAAGTTTCATCTCCATATTAGCTATCGAGAACAAACAATAAACATTGTTATATTGATGCTTAATTGTGGTTCCAGTTGATTTTTACACTGACATGCCTGGGGGAGGAGCCAGAAGAGGGCATAGCCTGAAAGTAGCTTCTGCACAAGCATACAGACCTGACTTTGGGCCCGCAACACCCATACAAACGCTGGGCATCGGGCATGCATCTGTAGCCGTGGTGCTGAGGAGGGACACAGACCCCTGGGTTTGGAGGCCAGGCATCCAAGTCAAAAAGAGTGAGCTTCAGGTGCAGGAAGAGATTCTGCTTCAAAAACAGAGAAAGACACCAAATACCAACTTCTGTCTTTCCCTTGCACGTGTGCACATCTACCTACCTACACATACACACACACACATGCATGCACACACACACAGATATGGATACACATGAATACATACACCTCATTAAAATAACAACAAAAATGTAATTCCTAAGGTACTGGAGGTATGGATCAGTTGGTAGAGTGCTTGTCAGTCTGTGTGAAATACTGGGTTCTAGTCCCAGAACTACATGGGTTTAGTTGGACATTTAGGAGGTGGAGGCAGGAGGTTCGGAAGTTCAAAGTCATCCTTGAGCACGTAGTGAGTTGTAGATCAGTCTTTGATATTCAAGGCAATGTCTCAAAAAACAAAACAAAACAAATTGTAGGGAAATAAATGGATGGAGCTGTAACAATCTTCCAGAGTGAGGTAACCCGGACTCAGAAAGACAAGCATCACGTGCTTTATCTCTGTTATAGATGTGGCCTTTGAATGTGCAGATATTTGTGTTTCAGTTAGAGTTCCCACAGGGGGCAGGGGTCAGTGAGATGGAGCAGGTGGGCGTGGCTTTCAAGGGAGAGGGGCGGTCAGTTTCCTCTGAGGGTATGAACCCCGGTAGATGGACCACACTCCTGTGGAAGAACACACATTCAAGATTTGGATGACACAAATGGGACTTGATGAGAGAGAGAGAGAGAGAGAGGGAGAGGGAGAGAGAGAGAGAGAGAGAGAGAGAGAGGAGAGAAAGAGAGAGAGAGAGAGAGGAGATGGGTGCACAGGAGATGGGAGGTGGATCTGGGAGGAGCTGGAGAGTGAATATGATCAAGTAAATTCTGTGAAATTCCCAAAGATCTGATAAAAAAAAGATGGGGGGTCAAGAGTGTGCAGGATGGGTGAGCAGATGAAGATTTCTAGAACACAAGTCTCACAGCCTGAGTTTGATCCCCAGAGCCCATGTACAGGTGGAAGAGGAGAACTGAATCCACTAGATACCCTCGGATCTGCAGGGCTGTGTGGTGGAGTGTGTCTACACACGCCTTGAACATTGATAAGAAGTTGGGTGTCTGGAGAGATGGCTCAGTGGTTAAGAATGTAGCGTGCTGCTCTCCCGAACACCTGAGTTTGGTTCCCAGCACCCACATGGGGAGGCTCAGAAGAACTTGTTATCCCAGCTCCAGAGGATCTCCTTTCCCTCTGGCCTCAGTGGGAAACTGTGCTCATGTGGGCTCCCACACACATATAATTACATATAAAGTAAAATAACAAGGAAGAAAATGAGCCTGTCTCGGCATTATGGAGGCAAATTTTAAGTGTGTCTCTAAGGAAGTTTCCTGAGAAGAAGAAAGACCCTCCCTCAATATGGGTGACACCATGCTGTTATCTCAGATGGGCACAATAAAAATAAACGATGAAATATCTATTTTAAGTATAAATCTTAAGTGTGTTTTCTGTTGCTCTATAGAATATTACCCCCTGGAACTTTATAAAATGTGGAAATGTATTTAGGTCATTATTCTGTAGTCTGGGAAGTCCAAGGGTGGAATCTGGTCCCTGGTGAGGGTCTTGTATCACATCCACTCTGCGAACACCACAACGAGAGACTGATCAGACCTGATAGCTCAGGTCCCTTCCACTCCTCACAAAGACATTAAGCCACCATTTCAGGGGAGGTCCCATCTTTATGACTTTTCTGATTTCTTCTTACCTCTGAACCTCAGAACCACACTGCCACCTGAGACTGGGAATTTAATTTCTAACAGGTGAACTTGTAGGGGAGACATCCACATCACAGAGGCTTCTGCCTCTGTTGGGATTCTGTAAGGAAAGAACTGAGTCAGACATGGTGGCAATGGCAGTGTTCCCCAAGGGATAACAAGATGCCTATACAGCGTAGAGAAATGAATCCAGGTAGCCCATTTATTGAACCAGAAATTACCCTAAAGACGGGTGGTTCCTGGAAACAATGAGGGGGCTAGGAAGGGGAAAACACAGGCCATGATATGAGCTAGGACCTTCGGATGAGGGACAAGCTGGTTTGGGGCAACCTCTCTTTTAAGAAGCTATGTGAACAAATCATAAAATCCCTCTTGCCTCTCCCCAGCCCGTGCCATGGTTCCCCATTGGCCAAACTAAACTGGAAAGGGCACAGAGCAGAGACAGGGCATCTGTGCAGGCAGCCTCCTAGGACAGAATACAGAGTCAAGGGCAGAGAGGCTCTGGGGAAGCTAAGGGGAACACCCTCCGTTTGAGGGCAGATTTCCCAATCATAGTACGTGGCGTACCTAACCACAGCCAAGTGTTGCCCAAAGAGTGAAACACTGACCCACCGGATACCATTGAAATCCCTTCTCCCCAGTCCCAAAGTCATGTCTGAAAAAAGTCCTAGATACAGTAGGACACTGGAAGGGCAAGGTGTGTGTGTGTGTGTGTGTGTGTGTGTGTGTAAAACCATGCCTGGCACAGCTAAGGGAGCACACGGAAACTTTGTGTTTTTTTTTCTCCCCTTTTTTATTATTTCTTTGAGAATTGAAACCCAAAAAATATATGTGGGTTTCATATAAAATTTAATAAAATTTGGAAAAAGTTCAGGTTGAAAGGCTGACAACCAATGGATCTGCTACAAGACAGTAAGGCCTTGGACTAACTATAATTATATACGTCTAAAATATTTGAATATCTCTTGGTTTTGTTCATATGTTTGTTCATTTGAGAGATGGTATCTTGTGCCCAGGCTGGCTCAAACCACTATGCCAAGGCTGGCCTTGAACTCTTGTTTCTCATGATTTCCCCGACTAACTACTAGGATTGCAGCTGCATTTCCATTGGTGAAGTACTCTAGTTAGTCTTTTAATGTAATACTGGTCACAGAACTCTAGATGCAGGAAACAGTCAGTTAGGTAATCTATGTGGGTTGGGTGATGGAATATTACTGAAGAACAAGCATGGACTTGAGTTCTTGCTAAAATTATAGCAAAAGTTAAATTTATCCCGTTATGAATTACTTGTAATTTATGCCATAGGATACTTAAGCAAGAGAAGGGTTCTAAGTCTTTTCTAAGACTTAGAGTCACTTCTAAGAACATTTAAAGTAAAACACCTTTAAAATATCCTGTTATTCATAAACTCACATGAACACTCAGTGAAATAAAATGCCATCTTTTCAGCCAGGTGGTGGTGGTGCATACCTTTAATCCCAGCACTGAGGAGGCAGAGGCAGAGGCAGGCGGATCTCTGTGAGTTCAAAGCCAGTGTGGTCTACAGAGTGAGCTCCAGGACAGCCAGGTCTTAAAAAACAAACAAACAAACAAACAAACAGAGAAAGTTGCATTGAGCAAGCCATGGAGAATAAGCCGGCAAGCAGCATTCCTCCATGGAGAGTAGAGGCCAGTGAGCAGCATTCGTCCATGATTTCTGATTTCCAGGAAACTGTCTTGAGTTCCTTCCTCAGTTTCCCCTGATGGTGGATTGTACATAACCTTCACACCATGTAAACTCTTTCCACCACAAGTTACTTTTGGTCATTCCCTTAGTTACTTTTCCGGTGCTGAGACAACTCACTAAAACACTATGACTAAGATGACTTAGAGAAGAAAGCATTGAATTGGGGGCAGGCAGGCTCAGAGTTCACAGGGTGAGTCCATCATGGCAGAGAGCATGGCAGCAGCCAGACAGGCATGGTGCTGGAGCAGTAGCCACGAGCTTACATGTTACGATAAGAACGTTGATGCCGAGAGACACAGCGAACACAGTGGGTACATGGACTTTCAAAAATTCAAAGCCCACCCCCCAGTGACACACCTATTCCAACAAAGCCACATGTCCTAACACTTCCCAAACAGTCCTACCGACTGTGGACCAAGCATTTAAATGTATGAGCCTATGGGACCATTTTCACTCAAGCCACCCCAGTCATGGCGCTATCACAGCAGTACTAAGTACAACTCCTCTCAGATCCACCCTGACTTCTTCTTTTTATTTTACTTATTTTATTTTATTTTATATAACAAAGTCCAATTAAATGAAAACAAACATTTATAGACAATATTTGGGAATTTGGGCGTCGTTCTTTCCAAACTACTTCCTGCTGGTAAGGGGCGCTGTCATGGGGGATTCGAAGAATATTCAGAAATCCTGGCTGTCTCTGCAAGGCTGCTTTGTCCAGCTGTTTTGAATGTAGGATCACCTGGTACTCTGTTTCAGGCGGTCTGGTGTGATCAAACCACATTAGTCTGGAAGGAATCCACATCTTTTCATTTTCTGTGGAAACAAAAATAGAAATCCTTTTCCCCAGTAACTTGTCCTTCAACTTAAATTTTGGAGTCAAAGCATTTTTTTTAAATTTAATTTATTATTTTACATGTTGATCCCAGTTCCCTCTCCCTCCCTCCCTCCCTCCCTCCCTCCAGTCCTCCCTTCCTCCTTCCCTCCCTTTTACCCTCTCTGCTCTCTCACATGCACTCTAACCACCCTCCCCTCCCATCCCCCCACCCCAATTCCATATGTAGGGGAATGCCATCCAGTTGGGGTCATGTAGATCTGACAGGTCCTGTGAAGTAGGGACTAGGGCTTCTCTCCTGTCTCTAGGTTAAGGCAGTTATCCCTCCATGGGGGATGTGTTCTCAAAGTCCTTTTGTGCACCAGGGATACATCCTGGTTCAACTGTCTGAGGTCCCTTAGACTGCTCAGTCCTTCTGGTTGAGACCCATATTCAGGGGGCCTGAGTCAGTCCCATGCTGGCTTCCCAGATATCAGTCTAGTGGCCGTTAGCTCCTCCTTGTTCAGGTAAGCTGTCTCTATGTGTTTCTGCCGCAAGGTCTTGTCCTCTCCATCTGCATCTGGGTTCTAGTTCGACTCAGTGTCTATGTATGCCACCCTGACTTCTATACTTAACTACCTTGTATTCTCTTGCACCAAGTGGCAGAGATGAATAGAGCATCAATCATCCTATCTGTCTTGCACACTGACAATACCATTCAAATTCTGATGATCTGGGCTATCCTATCCTTCCAAAATACCAAGATGAGGAGCCAGCACCAGGGTGGTCAGTGGCTTTCCCCAGAACCCTTGCACCACATGCCTGTCTGACAGGTAGGGCTCTGGGTCAGCTGGCAGGCTGTATCATCTGCTGTACCACCTGCTGGGTGCTGAGGAGTCCTGTTCTTTTCTTCTGAGTACCTGAACCCGCAGGAAGAGCTGTAGCTCCACAACTACTTTTTTCCTCACAGAAGGGAAACTCTGTTCCTATCAGCTACTGAAAGTTCCTACATTCCCCGGCAACTCTAATGGCAGGTAAGCTATAAGGCAGCTCTCAAGCACTGTGGGCTAGCTGTCCCCTCCCCTTCCTGAGTTCCTCCCATGGGCACAAAAGGAGGAGTGAGAGATTAAGGAGAGTTTGGGACTGAGAACCTGCACGCCTGCCTCCTCAAGGACCTTGGGGGCTCTGAGGTCGGGCTCCACTTCTTGCATTCATTCTCCAGGATGTGGAACCATCAGAGCCTCTGTGTCCTCTCTGCTGTAGGCTACAGGGAAGAGGGCTTCATCAGCAAAGTTTCAAACTCGGCTGCTAAAGAAGGCATTGTGCAATTCTGGGACTTCCCTGGTTCACATTTTGAAATTTCTAGTTAGGAAGAAAATTCAGGGTCACACTTAGAGAACATTTTGTACTGTATTTAGATACAAGTTCATTATTTGTGCCAAAATTGCAGGCAGTAATCCAATGCCATGGAATAATCTATGGGAAACGCAGGTTGGGCCCACTTACTGTAAGTTGGTGTTGGGTCTGGTGTGGGTTGTTGCTGCATGTGCTGGAGTGATGCAATGCAGTGTGGATCAATCTAGTTTATTCCCTGTGGGCCAAACTCAGCACCATCCAAACTGGCAGGCTTCACTCAAACCTTTGTGTCCTTTAAAATTCTCTTCCAGTTTTCCCTTTAAGTCTTCTTGTGAGATCTCATTCCACAGAGACACAAGATGAATGAACACAAGTAACTTTGTGTGATAATAAAATGAACAGTAAAGAAAAACCTCCCTGGATATACCTATCACACCCCATCCCCCAAGGCTCAGGGGTCTTCTTGGAGTAGGGAGCAGAAAGAACGTAAAAGGTAGAGGTGATGGATGGCATAAAGAAATGACTGCTTTCCAGACACAGCAGGGCAGTTCCACAGGTGACCTCACAGCGACTGTGACAGTGTGAATAAGACCTGTGCAAGCCCAGCATGGAGGGGCGAGGTGGGCACTAAATCCCATTCCTAGCTGAGAAACTATTGGCTGCTAGGAGGGGAAGGGTCAGATCTCTTCAATGACATGACCGCTTGTTGACCAACATCTAGGGCAGATGCCATCCCCAAGAGTAATTGGCTCAATCATACTGGACTTGATGGAGGGGGAAGAAGAAGAAGAAAGAAGAAGACGAAGAAGAAGAAGAAGAAGAAGAAGAAGAAGAAGAAGAAGAAGAAGAAGAAGAAGAAGAAGAAGAAGAAGAAGAAGAAGGAAGAAGGAAGAAGGAAGAAGGAAGAAGGAAGAAGGAAGAAGGAAGAGAAGGAGGAGGAGACCTATTGAGGTTGGGTGGATAGGTCAGTGAGAGTGGAGTTAAAGATGAGGTGTGAATACGATCAAAATGCTCAAAGAATTAGTTACACTATTGTTAAAAGAAAACATCCGTGTGAAGAGCTCTTCTGAATGTCTAGGAAAGAACTAACTTGCCTTCTAATATTTCTATCAAAGAGGAGGGTGGAGACTGGAGAGAGGATTCAGCAGTTAAGAGCACTGGCTGCTCTTCCAAAAGACCTGGGTTCAATTCACAGATATCACATGTTGGCTTTCACCCATCTATAACTCCAGTTCTAGGAGAACTGACACCCTCTTCTGACCTCCATGGGCACAAGACATGCATGTGGTTCATGTACATACAACCAGACAAAATACACATGGAATAAAATGAAATTGAAAAGGGGGGGGAGAGGGTAGGTCTAAAGAGCGGTCTTGTGGGAAGTGAATTTTGATCCTAGAATGGCTGCGGAGGTCAGTACATAATCACTGCAACAAATGTCTCTCACAAGGAAGTCAGAACAGCAAGGGGGTGGTTTTATATGCAGCCCTGTGTGAAACACTTCCCCAAGCAGGTCCACAATCAGGGATTGTGGGAGGTTGTAGCTGCTGCTCACTGCCTATTGCTAGAACAATATGAGCCTAGCCAGCCAGACCCCAGATCACCAAAGAATCCCTTTCCCAAGGAAATCATGGGAGGAGTAGCCCAATGTGCCTTACAGCTCTCAGGTCATGATGCCCAAAATAACTAAAATACAGATCAAACTTAGAAAAGGCCTCACTCCCAAAATCTCTAATCAAAGATAATATTCTCAAACATGGTGCCCACCCTTGCCTGATTGCTTCATCCTGCATCACTTTTACCAACATCCTCCTCAGCACCACACCCTCTGCCTCAAACAACTGTCTCTTCACGTCCATTCTTCTCAGCGGTTATTCATTTACAACTTTCACGGCTTGTTACATCTGCTTGTTTCTCCAATGAAATATTCACATGCCTCTTCTTGTAAAGATCTCTGAAGAAAAAATTCTGAGCTATTTCTTTCTGGCTGAGCTCTTTTGCCTCTACTACTGTCCTCCGGCTTCCAGCCCAGATCCCTTAAAACCTAGGAACAAATGTGATGTCCTCATCATACCTGCCGGCAGTAGTTATAACCCTTCCTTCTTTAGGGAAGTCAACACATTCAATTATTCTCATTTGATTAAAGGGGTGGGGATACAAAATAAAGGGCAGCCCTGCCCCATGGCCTGAATGGATTTTCTTCTAAGATAAAGTCTGGTAGAAAAACATACTGTTGTTTTCTAGCTCCATTAGCCATTTGGTGATGGTGTCTCCCAGCATTCCTGTGTTACACTTTGCCGCTTTCTGCCTGACTCCACTGTTAACAGAGCAGTCAGTGGGCCTTCCGCATGCATGCTTGTGAGTCACAACGCTGAAGCAAATTCCTGTACTGGTGTTTCATGTTCCTGGCTTCCCATATGTTCCTGGCTTCCCATGGTATCTGCATTTAATCAGCTCTCCTGGCTTCCACAGCAACTGATCGTGAATAAATATTCTTGATTCTAGAGAAGTCCTTTCCCATTGTTGAGTCCACCCATGTTGATGCTAAAATCAGTTTGTGCCTTCTTTTCTCCTGTTTCCTAGGCCCAGCTGAATTCTGAACTACGCTCTGTAAGGACCCAAATTCAGCCCTTGGATTTGCCATGCACCTACATGGTTATTACATACTCAGATTTCTTTTTCCAATGTTCATTTCCCTTCCTTAGAAATGTGCGCTACATCACTGGATGGAAAGTACTCATCCTGATTATCCCAGTCAGGATGGGGAAGACTCAGAAGGCCCTGACTTATCACATTCCTGAAAATGGCTGGATTGCACAATCTGGGAAAAGCAGATCTGTGTGAAGAGAAACATTTAAGTTCTGAAAGCTAAATTACAGCCAAGTGGGATTATGCCAGATCAAACAGGGGGTTGCTCCACTAGCCGAGTGACAATATATATACATCTGTCCCTTAGCCTCAGCCACATCTCCTCAACCAGTCACATCTGGAAAGGAACTAACAGCCCAAGGTAAGTTGTCAGAACTTTCCAACATATGTTCTTTTTAAAAAATAGTTATTTTTCTTTATATAGTGGCTTTCAAATTAAATACCTGAATGTTACATGTATTACATAGAATTGGTTGCTACATTGAATATTCTAATATTTAGAAAAACATTAAGAAACCAGTTTTTTCATAGCTGTCACACTTTAAACATGGTAACTCAAGTTTCATTTATACTTTTAAGATTATGCATCTGTCAGTATAAAAGTTTTTTTTTAAACACATGACAATTTAAAATTGAAAAGCCTGCTAAATATACATCTTCCCAAACACCAGTATGGTTTCTGTAACAACTGCCTCATACTTAATAATAAGTTAATAAAAAAATACGTAACATGTAGCATCCTGCCGAGATGACTTCTTTAGAAACAAGGACAATTGTGAAATCAACATCTTAAGTGTACCGCCACAAATAAATAGAGCATCACAGACTCACAGAAAGCAAAACTGCACAGAACAAGTAAAGTTTCCTTAGGCCATCCATTCTTCAGTTGAGGGGCATCTAGGTTGCTTCCAGGTTCTAGCTATTACAAATAATGCTGCTATGAACATAGTTGAACAGATGTCCTTCTTGTAGGAATGTGCATCTTTTGGGTATATGCCTAAGAGTGGAATTACTGGGTCTTGAGGTAGACTAATTTCCATTTTCCTGAGGAGCTGCCATACTGATTTCCAAACTGGCTGCAAGAGTTTGCAATCCCACAAGCATTAGAGGAGTGTGCCCCTTTCTCCACACTCTGAAGAACACATTTTTAAGCTAATAAACCAGCCTCATGACATATACTTTTTCAAATACATGGAATTCTATAGTCAACCCCTTTCCTCGTTGTAGAATCTATACCCACAATGCACTAATAAATATATACATGTTCTCAGAATCATACAAATATTTCATTTTTATAAGCTTAAATAATTACTGAATGTTAGTACAAGATACATTAATTAATATCTGTATAATTTTACATTCATAAAAAGTTTTCTTCTAGCAGCATTCCTACTGCAAATGAAATGTGACCAAATGGCATTGCACTAGGGCTTGAGTGCAAATCAGCCTGGCCAGCTGCAGTGTCCTCTGCAGGGGACAACTGTCCCCACCTACAGAAGAGCAGTCCTCACAATGCTCCAAAGCCTTGAGGGGTAAAAACATCCCTGACCCTAGACACACCTCCAAGTTTCCTCCACATGACCAGCGAAGTTTATGAAAGTGTCCCCCAAAGCCTCACACGAACTTATGGCGTTGCTCTGAAATATATCTATGTCCAATGTTGACACATTAAGTTAATTCCTAATAAGTTCCTGTGATTCAATTACCAACATTAATTCTTTGTGGATTCTTTTCCCTGCCAGCATTCATTTGTTTTGTTTCTGTGTTCTGTCTCTTTCCTGAATCTAGTAGGTGGATTAGAATTCATTGGAGACTGTACTTTTAGCATGGAGATTTGTTGTATGCTTCTGTGTGAATTCATGGAAGGGTGGATTCATCCTTCCACAGATAGACTGCAGAGAGCTATGATGGTTATAAAGCCCCCACAAGCCTCTCTGGAAACTTCCTATGCCATTGTGGTTTGGCTGGAAAAATTGGAGTGCGATGTGCTTTAAACTAGTGGTCCATTTGCAAAGTCTCAGACAGTGGGATTCTAATGAAACACGTGGAAATGGGGACTGGATAGCTCCCAGCATCCACTGTATCACCTGTATCTACGTGTGCATGTGGGTTTAAGTATGAACTGCAGTGGGGTTTGTTACTGGCATGCAAGGACAGCTCCACAATACAGAAGCGTCCCCCACCCCAAGAAATGGCATATTCATCCTGTGTTTTCCTGGCCCTACAGCACGATGAAGTCTTCCATTGCCTTCATTTTTTGCTTCTTGATCCTGGGCGTTGACAGCCAAAGGTGGTTCCAGTTCATGAAAGAAGCTGGTCAAGGTAAGAACAGAGGATGGGGGCAGGAAGTTGTATCTGTGAGTTCCAAGCACTTACCAGAGCAGGGACCACATCATTAAGGCCAAAAGAGCTTATGACATCCTAATGGATAGAGAAGCAGTGTCGCTCTTCCTACATAGTTGTGAACTTTTCTGGTCAGTGTTGACCTTTTCCTGTGAGGATCCCAAGCCTGAGATCACAGTTTGTATAGCAGCTTCCCCACAGGAATGTAGGAACAATCTGTACTTGAAAGATGCAGATTCAACAGCCAAAGAGGGCATCTGCTGCCCCCGTGTGGAGGATGTTGAACAGCTCACATCCTTGTCTGGTGCTGTGAAATGAAGTGCATCCCAAGTGTAGAGTGTTCCAGGCCAGGCAAAGGAGAACCAGTGCAGTCCCCAATCCACAGTGACAGCAGCCAAGACCAACAGAGCAGTGAAAAGCATTGTGTGTGGAGATAAATTAATCTCGTGGTGTAGGTGCCACGTCTACCTTTTAAGGAAGCCAGGCACAGAGCATACATAAGCTATGTAATAAAACCCCAGAAAAACTACCTCAGGTTGTCCAACTCCTCAGAATCCACTACACAGCTCCCAGAACAGAGAGAGGACTTGATGCGCACACACTCACTGTTTACCTGAGAAGCAGCAGGCCATGGGTTAGGGAAGGCAGCTGCCCGTGAGGAAAGCTCAGATCCTCCACACCCACAGAAGGTAATGACTTAGTTACCTGGAATACAGGCCTGCTGGGGCCGGGACATGAAGTAGCAACTGTCACCAAGGGAAACACCTCCCACCAGCCACTACAGGATAAAAATTAAATGAACCTAGGTAGTAGCGGGCTTCCTCTGTTCTGCTAACTCCTTACATTTAAAGATATTTCCTTTTTAATGCAGGCTGGGTCTGATTCCTTCACTGCAGGGCTCACCATTTCTTCCTTAGTTTAGAACTTTTGCTGTTTGTGGCACCGTCCTGGTGGGCAGAGAAGTGAGATGACCATAAACTGAGTATCGACCATGAACGTCCCATGTGCATTTTCTCCTTTTTTTTCCCCCTGCATAATCACCAAGGTGCCTGCTACTCTTCCCTGCTCTGGAGAGCACATAGAGTTATAAAGCTAGTGTGTCCTTTGCCGCCTGAAGTCTCTGGTCATCCAGCTGTCTTAGTCGGTATCAGAGAACTCACTGTTGTCTTCTGCTGATGGAGTTCAGCGAACTGTGCTGAGAACTGCTCATGTTGAAATAGACCCTGGACATTCCGTGGGCGCAGGACAAAACTGCACTCAGTCTGCCTGGAGAGCAGTTGCTCCCGTTGCCTGTGTTAGTAGAGCGCTGTGGCCGCAGTGGAGATTGTATCGCATGGGAGACTGAGGCAGGAGGATTGTGAGGCTCATGCTGTACAGAGTTATATAGAGATGCATGCTATCTCTAAAGGAAGAGAACACAGGAGAAAGGAAAGGAATGGCATAAGAAGGAAGGGGAGAGGAGGAAGGGAAGAGGCCTCATGTCTCACACCTTAGACAGAAGTATCCCCGGACCTTTACAGAGAGTTTCATCATGGTATGGTGAAATATCCCCTAGAGAGCTCTTCTCCTCAGTATGAGTTTGAGCATTCCAAGACCACCAACAACGGAGTAAGGCAGGAAATCATCAGAATAAACCTCGCTCCGATGCTCTCCTCCTGCACACACAAGGGGAAGTAAGAACTATTCATTCGAGCCGGCGACATTTCTGCAGGCTTGTGAAAGCTTGAATCACTAAACTGAGTTGGAAGTTTTAACCCTCTGGTTTGCTTTAACACAATCTTCCTCATCATTCTCTTCCCCCTCCAGGGACTAGAGACATGTGGAGAGCTTACTCTGACATGAGAGAGGCCAATTGGAAAAATTCAGATAAATACTTCCATGCCCGGGGAAACTATGATGCTGCCCAAAGAGGCCCAGGAGGAGTCTGGGCTGCTAAAGTGATCAGGTAACAGAGGTCTCTGTGAGCAGAGTTTGAGTGCTTTGGACAGTCAGGAGGGGGCTGTTCTCTGCATCCTGTGCACACTGCCTGTTAACCTTCCTCTTTCCTGTGCTTAGTACTGGGAGTGGCTGGCAGCAACGCCTGACCCATCCTCTCCCCCCTGGGGGGCTGCTCGCTCAGCATGAGGGTGACATCCTGCACTGAGCAGGCGCCCACTCAGACAGCATCAGTACCAGCCTCTCCTTCCCTGCCTTTCCCGGGCTCCTCTCACAGCCATCTCTGGGAGAGAGGGGTGCAGAGGATGGGGCTCCTGCCTCCAGTTTGCTCATGGCTCTTCTTGTCTGTCTTGATTACAGTGATGCCAGAGAGGGCATTCAGAGGTTCACAGGACGTGGAGCAGAAGACTCAAGAGCTGACCAGTTTGCCAACGAATGGGGCCGGAGTGGTAAAGACCCCAACTACTTCCGACCTGCTGGCCTGCCTAGTAAATACTGAGTTTTGTCTTCATGTTGTTCCCAGCCATGCAGCCCCCAAGGAAAGAGGCAACTGCTGAATTGAGTTAGTTCCTAAAATCTGGGTGTCCAAGCACCCCAATATATTAAATAAATAATTGTGAAATGCCACGTGTCATTTTGAAAGATCAAAGGGCAGGTATTTTGAGAATCATGGGCCATGGGAATCTCCAGGAAATCCTGCTGTTTTTGTCTTTTTTAAGAAAGAGAAATTAAAAGATAGGAATTGGAATAGAACTGAATGTCTGTACATGGGCTAAAAAAGGTATTATGTATTCCATCAAAAAAGGCAGATAACAAGGAAGCCCTGTATATGATTTCAGTTATGAAGTTAGGAACTAGATAAAATCCAACACATTCTGGGCTGAGGATGTAGCCTAATAACAGAGGGATTGCCTAGCATGCATGAGGCCCTAGCTTCCATCCCCATCCCCTCCCCATGAAACGTCAATAAATTCTTACTTAACAAAATATAAAAAATACTGAAGGCAAAATCAAAACAATCCTGTAATTGTTTTAAAGGATTCACACATTCCTCAAAGAAAGTCTCAGAGCTAGATGTTTCTATACATAATTTTAACCCTTAAAAAAGGCAAGTCCCTGGCATTTTGTAGAAATAGTTCTGGGGAGAAGATGAAATACTCTGCAGCCATTTTCTCTGGGTCAGGAAATCTCCCTACCCACAAGCCTGAAAGAAATTATCAAAAAGCAAAAGTACACTGATGTATGGTGGACTGACTCCTGCAGAGACCAGCTCCAGACTTGAGGTACAGCCTGGGGCTGCCGCCTTTATACAATCCCTGAAGATTCTCAAATCTTGGAAATTGGAGTTGTGTTATTCCATGATGTTTCTTTACCAAACCGCACCCTCTCCTGGGTCACACTGGCTCGGGTAGTCCTTTTCAGTCTAGGCAGCTATGTACTCTTTCATTAGCTGCCTCCTCAAATTCTGGTCTCATGATGGTCACTTCCTGGCTTCAGTGGTCTAGTCCTATGGTTCTTATATCTCTCACTCTCCCCTTCCCTGAGACATAAATAGTTTCTCTCATGGATTGATGGATAGATAGATAGATGGATTGATGGATAGATAGATAGATGATAGATAGATGATAGATATAAATTCTTGCCGGCTGAGGCCAGGTCATGTGGATTAACATAACCGGAAGACAGAGATGATCCAGCAGAAGTGTCCAGTTTCACCTTGTCCAGTATAGTGTTTTTGAAGGCAGCAGATGAGACAGATTCCTGGACAGCCAAGGTGTGCAGCTCCCACATGCAATCCAGGAGGCCTCCACAGGATTGAGAAGCAGGGAGCAAAAACCCTCCACTTCCCAGCACATGAAAAGCATGATTGTGGCCCTACTAGGAGAGCACACATTATCCTTGAGCTGTGAAGGATGCTGTACTGAAACTAGTAGTATCTTGGCTGCCCCCAGGAGAGCCTGGGCCTCAATTCAGCCTTCCAGTCACCTCGAAAGTCCCATATTTATATCATCATCAGCTAGAGTAGCCTGGGCTTAAGCATAGGCAGGGCCACTGCCACTGAGCCCTATGACAGCATTGATCAAATCTGCCTGCACTTCTGGAGGAAGTGAGCTGTCCCACGAGCCTGCCATCCTCCATCTGAGCATGAGTGCATGTGGCATACACAGTAAGCCCCTCCCACAGCACGACTTGGGTGTTGCCTATACAGTGGATGACGTTGGAAGCTGTCAGCTGCTTTTCAAGAGTGGATGATGACAAGGGTCACAGAGGACACCACAATGTGCCTGACCTCAATGTTATCACCAATTTCATTCAGGAAGTAGGGATGATGTGTGGCTTCATAGTCAGGAAGAGCATATCATTGAAGCACACTGTCTCTTTGTTGTGGGGAGTCATGTTCATCCCTGTCCTCCAGATGGCAGAGCATGTGTCTTGGACCACCTCTGGAGAGATGGGCATTGCCCTATGAGCAGCCAGAACAAGACCTCTGCTTTTTGCTTCTGTGATGCCATCTGCTCTCCCCTCTCTCTAAAGCAGTGTTTTGGTGTGTAGTCTAGGACTGCCTTCAAGTATTAATCTTCTATTCTAGCTTCTCAAGTGCTGGGATGATAGGTAAGAGTCAACATTCCAGGTTATTCCAGGTTCCCTTTTTTTTTTTTTTTTTTTTAAGATGGTGGCAGGATATGATATGTTACCCAGACATACTTTAACTTCTGGGCTCAGGTCATGCCCCATGTCAACCCCTCAAGTGCACACCACCCGGTTGACTCAGTTCTAAACTTTCCTCTCTCCTTGCTTGAAGTTTCTACCCTGGGACTTTGTAGCTCAATACACACAGAATATCCCCGTAGCAGGCCTTTCCCCACAGCCAGGTTCAGCCAGGAATGTGAACATCATTTACAACTGGGGACCTCCATTAATCCTCAGGCACCAGCCCAAATACAGTGGATTCTCGGCTTCAGCTTCCTGGAGCTAAGCCTTTGGGACCCTCATCTCCCGGGTCCAACGGCAGCTGGATTAGACATGGCCCCTTTTCTGTAACCCACTCTCATGTGGTTGCCTGTCCTTTCTGTTGGGACCAGCTAGTCCCAGACACCCTGTGCCTCCTTGCAGATATATAATCCTCCACCAATGGACCCACTAGGCATCTGAGGAAAGGATTTCTCAGCTGATGACACGCCAGTTTGTTATTGAACTGACTCACCAAACACTTGTACAACTTGTCCTCTCCTTTCAGATGAACAACAACAAAAAAATCTCCCCCTTTCTGAGAAGTATTTCAAAGCCATGTATCCTTGCTCTCTACACATTCCTCCCTCTAGAAAAGGAGGGGAATCTCACCTGAAGCACAGTGTCCCTAAATCCTGTGTCCCCATAGCACCCTGTCCAGGCCTTGCTGACAATCAATTTGTCTATATCAGAGTTTGGAATGAGTGTATTTGACATCCTTCTCTAATACTAGGTGTCAGCTGAATGACTTGATTGACAGCTCTACTTCCCATTTAGGTCACCCGGGGCCACTAGGTGAGCACAGTTCTCATTCTTATTTTCCTATTCCATTGGATTCTTACACTTTGATTACTCCACCCCTTGGCAACTTTGGGCATAGACAGCTTAAATCACACATTCAAGTCATACAGGTAGATTGATGCTACACCCAACATCGTTACAAATAGCAATTGTATTGATTGACATTTTGGGAACAGCTTTCATAGGCTAGCAATGTATCTCAGCCACTGAGTCATTTCCTATCATGTCCAAGGATCAATTTCTAGGACCTCGGGGGAAAAAAAGACAACACAGCACACACACACACACACACACACACACACACGCAAAACAGCCATATACTTAAACATAAAATGAAAAACAAAACTACTTGCAAAGTACATAAAGCTTTGTTTCTTAAGTGCACTAGATCAAGCTGTGGAGTAGAAGTTTGTGTGATAATGGAAATATTCTACTGCACTGTCCCCTAGCCACTAGTCACATGTCATCACCAATTTTTAGTTACAAACTGACTTTTAGGGACCAGAGAGATGGCTCAGGGACTAAGAACAGTTGCTGCTCTTACAAAGGATCTAGGTTCAATTCCTAAGCATCTACTTGATGTAATTCTAGTTCCCGGGGATCTGATGATCTTCTGGCCTTTGGGGACACCAGACTTGCACATTACACACAAACATATATGTAGACCAACATTTATTTCTTTGTCACCTTTACAATTTTTTTTTATTTTTCATGTTTGTGAATTCTTGTTAAATTCTTTTTTTTATGATAAAATGTTATTATTATTATTATTTTTTTTTTGGGAATTTGGGCGTCGTTCTTTCCAAACTACTTCCTGCTGGTAGGGGGCGCTGTCATGGGGGATTCGAAGAAGATTCAGAAATCCTGGCTGTAGTCTGTAAGATTGCTTTGTCCAGCTGTTTTGAATGTAAGATCACCTGGTACTCTGTTTCAGGCGGTCTGGCGTGATCAAACCATATTAGTCTGGAAGGAATCCACATCTTTTCATTTTCTGTGGAAACAAAAATAGAAATCCTTTTCCCCAGTAACTTGTCCTTCAACTTAAATTTTGGAGTCAAAGCATTTTTTTTTAATTTAATTTATTATTTTACATGTTGATCCCAGTTCCCTCTCCCTCCCTCCTTCCCAACCTTCCTCACTCCCTCCCTCCCTCCCTCCGTTCCTCCCTTTTACCCTCTCTGCCCTCTCACATGCACTCTAACCCCCCTCCCATCCCCCCACCCCAATTCCATATGTATAATTATACTGGGGGCATTTTTTAAATCATTTTGCTGACCCTCAAACATCTCTAAATTCATACAAATAGACATGATAGAAGTAGCTATATGTCAAGTCGGAACTATGTCATGTCTACATTAACTGAACCATGGATTATCATCAAAAGGATTTTGTGTACTAATTTAAAAAAACCATACAAACACACACACACTAAACATCCATCATGAGCCTTTTGCTCATTTTCTCTTTTTACCTAGGAGACAGCTCTGAACACTTGTGTTTCCAAGATACTTGTCTTGTTAGTAAATGGTCAATTGTATACACACCAATTGTACACAGACAACGACATAGTAAAATACATTCAATTATTGTTTCACTAAGCTCATCTTCTTTCTATCGTTCTAGAACCACTCTCATGTATGCGGTGAAATACGACAGCCAGGACCTTGTTTACCTGGTACTCACAAAAGGAGTAGTTCTGTATCAGCAGGACCAATATGGATATGACGCTTTAGATTATGTAATATCAGGACATCGCAGTGAGACCAAAGGGTCACCTCCTGCACCACACCCTTCACACTCTGCCTGACATTCTGAATACCTACTTAGCATGGCACTCCCCCGCCTCCTTCAAACATGGCCAGCGATCCTTGTACCGTGTCCACTTCTGTGCTTTCTGACATGACTGTCTGCCAGGAGCAGTGATTTGCTTCATGCGTGTGGCCACACAGCAAAAAGAAAGGGAAACGGTGGACGGGCATGCGATCTCAATGGATGGACTAGGTCAGTGTGGAGCCATCTCGGCGGCACTCTGGATGTGAATGCGTCGCCTCAGGCCGACTGTCTTATCTGTGGAGGGAAGAGGAGCTCAGAGAAGGGTCAGATTAGCGTGAGTGGCAAGAGGAGGCATTTCCATGCCAAAGGCTATGCCCTTCACATGTGTAGCAAGTGTTCTCTCTCTCTCTCTCTCTCTCTCTCTCTCTCTCTCTCTCTCTCCTATGCTCTTGGATAGGAAGGATCAATATAGTAAAAATGGCAATCTTGCCAACAGCAACCTACAGATTAAATGCAACCCCCATCCAAACTGCAGCACAATTCTTCACATATTTTGAAAAAAAAATTATCAACTTTATATGGAAAAATAAAAGACCCAGGATAGCCAAAGCAACCCTACAACTTTGTACAACAAAGAAACTTCAAACTCTATTATAGAGCTATAGTTCTGAAATCAGCTAGTTACTGGCACAAAAATAGACAGGTAGACCAATGGAATCAAATTGAAAGCCCTGATACTAACCCATGATATAGATAGGAATACTTTGTTTTGGAATGGATTTTCATTTATTGATACAATTTAAGGTCAATTTTGTGATATGTATATTTCTCCTTTTGTTTAGGTATTGTGTTTATGTAGCTCACTAAAAAATGTAATGTATAATTTAGTAAGATTTTAGATAGTTACCTATAATAGTCAACACTTATAGCTAGGTGAGTTAGGTTTTCTAGATATGCAGAGATGTATTTGAAATAGATAGGAATTCTTCAAACCTTTCAAAGTCCTACAGAATATGGCATTTAAAATGGTTTAGGGTTTTTCTTGACAATGAGGCACAACTGCTCCTGGCAACACCACCTGCCTCAGAAAGGAAGATGGATATTAAAAAAAAACATGCTATGGAGTTTGCCTCCAATATGGAAAGACTAGCCATTTGGACAAGATGCTGCTCTTGTCTGGACTGTTTGACTTTATGCTGTATAAACTGGACATACAAGACCCACAGAAAAGTGACTGCTGATTCAAGATGGACATTGCTACAGAGTTCCTGCTTCATGGAAGAGACTGCCAGACAGTCTGCAGGACACAGAGAAAAATGACTGACAAACTGCCTATACAGGTGGACAGTTTAAAGTTTTCTGCTTTGCGCAGGAGTCTGCCAGACACACTATGACCTATGGGCTGAAGATGGAAGATTACAGAAAAACTTCAGGTGACTGACAAGGCAAGATGTCTCTGTCATTTCTAGAGTTTATATATTATCCTTCTGTGGTCTTTGAAAGAGTTGAAGACAGATAGTTATGGTTATAATTTTCCTTAGTTAGGATTAAAGATAAGTTACATATAGAACTTTAGACTCATAAAGATAGAATAGATGATGGAATATTTTCTTAAATCTTGCTAAATGTTAATGAATTAAATATTGTTAACTGTGATTCTTATTTGATAACTGTTGTGTGATATATTTTACTATGTTAAGGTTAAAACCCTTCTTTTTATTTAGACAGAAAAGAGGAGATGATGGGAGATGCCATTATGTATATATGTTTCTCATACTGGTTAATGAATAAAGCACTGTTGGCCAATAGGAAAGGAAGATAGGAGGGACTAGGAGATGAGGAGGAAAGAGGAAGTAGTAAGGAGGGGTCAGCATGGAGAAACTGGGGAGACAAGATTCCAGCCGCCTCTCCCTGGTAGGTGAAACCACATGGAAATACATAGAAATGGGTTAATACTTAAGACAGAGCTAGCAGATAAGAAACAAGTACCTGGCCAACGGAATTATATCTAATACAGAGTCTCAGTGTGTTAATTGGGACTGGCGCGGCGGCGGGACAAGACCAGGCGGCAGGCGGAAAAACCTTACTCCTTACAAACACACACACCTACAAACACCTGATTTTTTGACAAAGAAGCTAAATTTAAACAATGGAATAAAGAAAGCATCTTCAACAAATGGTGCTGGCATAACTGGATGCTGGTGTGTAGAAGACTGCAGATAGATCCATATCTATGGCCATGCACAAAACTTAACTTAGAAGAGAAAGTGGGAGGTACCCTTGAAAAATTGGTACAGGAGACCGCTTCCTGAACATAACTCCAGTAGCACAGACAGTGACATATACAATTAATTAACGGGACCTCCTGAAACTGAGAAGCTTCTGTAAGGTAAAGGACGCAGTCAACAGGACAAAACGGCAGCCCAGAGGATGGGAAAAGAGCTTCACCAACCCCACATCTGACAGAGGGATGATTTCCAAAATATACAAAGAATTCAAGAAGCTAGTTACCAAAACACCAAATAATCCAAATAAAAAGTGGGGCACAGAACTAAATAGAGAATTCTCAATGGAGGATTCTAAAATGGCTGAAATACTGTTAAGATAGTGCTCAACAACTTTAGCCATCAAAACTACTCAGAGACACCATCTTACTCCTGTCAGAATGGCTAAAATGAAAAACACCAAAGACAGTTTATGCTGGAGAGGATGTGGAGAAAGGGGAACATTCCTCAACTGCTGGTGGGAGTGCAAACTTGTACAGCCACTTTCAGTACAGTGGCTCCTCAGAAAAAAAGGAATCAGTCTACCTCAAGATCCAAGAATTCCACTCTTGGGCAAAAACCCAAAAGATGCACATTAATACAACAAGGACATCTGTTCAACTATGTGCATAGCATTATTTGTAATTTCCAGAACCTGGAAGCAACCTAGATGCCTGTCAACTGAAGAATGGATGGAGAAAATGTGGTACATTTACACAATAGAGTACTACTCTTGAAATTCACAGGCAAACAGATGGAACTAGAAGAAACCATCTTGAGTGAGGTTCCCCAGTCACAAAAAGACAAACACAGCATGTACTCATTCATATATGGATTTTAGACACAGAGCAAAGGATTGCCAGCCAACAATTCACATGGACATAAAAACTCAGAAACGAGGAGGGCCCTAAGGGAGACATACATGGTCTCCTGGAGAAGGGGAAATGGACAAGATGTCCCAAACAATTTGGGAGCATGGAGGGAGGGGAGAGGGAGTTAGGAGAAAGAGAAGAGGAGAAGAGGGGAGAGTGGGCATGAGGGAACAGAAAGATTGAGACAGGGAAAGAGTAGAGGAGAACAAGAAAAGAGATACCATAATAGAGGAAGCCATTATAGATTTAAGGAGAAATCTATCACTAGAGAAATGCCCAGAGATTTATAAGGATGAACCCAACTAATCTAAGCAATAGTGGAGAAGGCTACCTTTAATGCCCTTCCACAACAATGAGACTGATAACTACCTTATAAGCCATCCTAGAGCTTTCATCTAGTAGCAGATGAAAGCAGAAGCTGCTAAACACTAGTCAATCTCCTGGAGTCCAGTTAAATGGAGGGAGAAGTGATGAGCAAAGGCTGGAGAAACCCAGAGAATAGGCTGACCTGAAAAAGGAGCTCATGCACCCTAGTCTGATGGCTGGGAAACCAGCATAGGACCGACCCAGACCCCCTGAATGTGGTGTTAGTTAGGAGGACTGGGCAGTCTATGGGGCCTCTGGTAGTGGATCAGTATTTATCCCTAGTGCACAAATGGACTTTGGGAGCCCATCCAGCGTAGAGAGATACTTTCTCAGCCTAGATACATGGGGAGGGCCTAGACCTTGCCAGAAATGGTAGGACAGACTTTGAAGACTCCCCATGGAAGGCATTACATTCTCTGGGAAAGAGAAAGGGTATGGACTGGGGTTTGATGGGGGTGATAGGAGAGGATGGGAGGGTGAGGGAACTGGGATTGACATGGGAAACAACCTTGTTTCAAATTTAAATAAAAAGAGGGGGGAAAAGGATGGAGGAGGAGAAGGGTGATACAAGCAGGCTAAAGAGTCAGACAGCCCTAGCTCACACTGCTTTCTTTTTTTTTTTTTCCCAATGTTTACTTGTGGTTTCTTTATTTAAATAAATTCAGGTGTCTCTACGTGTGTGGATTTATGTCTGGGTCTTCCATTCTATTGCATCCATGCACCTTTGTTTTTATCCAATACTATGCCATTTTTATTACTACAGTTCTGTAGTACAGCTTTGATGGGGGGATGGCCTTCTGTCTGCTGTGAGTATTTCTTTTATTGGTTGATGAATAAAGCTGTTTCAGCCAATGGAGAGGCAGGATATAACGAGGCAGGAAGTACAGGTAGGGCTTCCAGACTAGAAGAAGGCTGGGAAGAGGAACGCAGAGAGTGGGTCTTCGGGAGATCTCATGTAGCTACTGGGAAGGTTGGGTGCCTGGGCATTCTCCAGTAAGCCAAGACCATGTGGATATTCATCATATAGATGAATAGAAATTGGCTAATAATTAAGAGAGAGCTAGTCAATAATAAGCCTGAGTCATTGGCCATTTTATAATTAGTAAAACCCTCTGTGTGTTTATTTGGGACAAAACGGCTCCGGGGTGGTGATATCTCTGGAAGTTCCTTTATTATATAGTATTGTATTCATTATTTTGTTTTTTTTTTGTTTGTGTTTGTTTTCCCATATGGCATTAGTGTTGTTCTTTTAAAGGCTTGTAAAGGATTGTGTTGGCATTTTAATGGGGATTGCTTTGAATCTGTAGAATGCTTTTGATAGGATATCCATTTTTACTGCATTAATCTTGCTGGTCCATGAACATCGGAGATCTTTCCATCGTTTTCACTTTTCTTCTTCAAAAACTTGAAGGTTTTGTCATATACCTCTTTCACTTGCTTGGTTAGAGTTACCCCAAGATATATTATTTGTGACTATTGTGAAGGATGATGTTTGCCTGATTTATTTCCTAGCACTGTCATTTGCATATAGGAAGGCTACTGATTTTTAAAAATCTTTTTATTATTTTCTTTTTTATTTTACATATCAATCCCAGTTCCCTCCCTCTCCCTCCCTCTTTCCCTTTCTCCCACCCTCTCATGCCCCCTGACGACTCTCCCCTCCCACCCCCCCACTCCTCCAGGAAGAGTCATCTAAATCTGTCCAGTCATTTGGAGTATGGACTAGGACTTCTCTCCTGTCTCTAGGCTAAGGGAGTATCCCTCCATGGGGGATGTGCCTGAAGGTCCTTTTGTGCACCAGGGATACATCTTGGTGCCACTGTCTGAGGTCTCTTAGACTGCTCAGGCCTTCTAAGACCCATGTACAGGGGGTCTAGCACAGAGACATTTTTAAAACAACAAACAAAAGACTGAGGGGTAAAACCATTTCATAGCCACAGACCTAAGATTATCAGGGAATCGCATCCATGACCTCTTATACCAGGATAAATAAACATGTGACTCTTATGACCATGCTGCTTATGAAACATGGTTTTTCCATTTTACACTTGTGCTTGTTAAAGATCAAACAGACCCAGCCATGACAAAAAAGAGAAATCTTGTTTCACACCAGAAAACAGTTGATTCAAATACATACATGAAAGGTACATAGGTGTGGGAGTTGTGGGAAGGGCACAGTATCCATGCATGCTGAGACTGGAGGCTAACGCTGGGTGTCTTCTTCAGGTGCCCTGCACTTATAAAAAGAAAAAAAGAAGGATGCATATGGGTGCTTTTGTCTGCATACATATATGTGAATCATATGTGTGCAGTGTCCTCAGGAGACAGAAGAGGGCACTAGATTCCCTGACACTTGGGTTACGTGATGGTTGTTGTGAATCACAATGTAGGTTCTGGAAACTGACCCAGGTCCTCTGATAGAGTAGCAGGTGTCCTTAAAAACATTGAGCTATCCCTCCAGCTCCTCCTCCATGTCATTTTTTGAGACAGGTTTCTCTTCAGCTACCTTACACCTTGCCATGCTGAAGGGCCAACTTGCTCTGATGCCTGGATTTTATGTGGTTTCTGAAGTCAGATTTTCAGGTTTACACAGACAGTGCCAACTTCCTGCACCCCCATGTGTTTTCTGATGCTGCCTGCCCAAATCCAGAGTTACAACTTCACTCTAGAGTTAAGTCTTCATTTTTGATACAAGGGTAAAATGACTGATGTCCTAGGTAGGAGTTTAACAATCTAGGTAGGTTAGGGCATGAAACCTTCATGCATTTGACTTCACAGATCAGAGCTAACATATCTATCCCAGTCTGCCTCCTTCCTCAAGTAGAATAATATTCCCCACACCTGCCTGTCCTATGGAAGTTGGGAATGAACAAGAGGTATCAAAACTATGACACAAACTTCACGGTAAAGAAGCTTGACCCTACTCACCAGCAATCTCTCCTGCTGCCCTCTCACTGAGATCCTTCCTATTGATATTCTAGAAGATTCTGAAGGTCACATCCCAGGCTTTCTTCTCTATGAATCTTCACCAGTAAGTTGGCAAGATCTTCCCATGAGCCTTCTGCACTTTGCTCCAAGGAATCTGTTTCAGTCCATACTGCATGATCTCCTGCTTGAAGACCTTGTTGAACTTCATGAACTTTGAGAACCTTCAACCGGTATAAATAAATAATAATAATAAAAAATAGTCAGGCAGTAGTGGTGCACGACTTTAATTCCAGCACTTGGGAGTCACAGGCAGGTGGATCTCTGTGAGTTTCAGCCCAGCAAGGTCTACAGAGTGATTCTAGGACACACGGAACTACACAGATACACTTGTTGCAAAAAATCAAAGTAAATAAATACATTGATTAATTAATTAAGTTACCATGGTCCTTTAATCCCTGAACTCAGGAGGAAGAAGGCAGAGGCAGGAGGATAAGAGCTTGAGGCAGGCCATGGAACACAAAATGAGTCTCCAAATAATAAGTAAATAGATAAATAAGTAAATAGGCAGGGATGAAATAACCAAAGGAAAAGGAATGATAAATGGACAAGAAGAATCAGCTAGCAACTGGAAAATTGACCACATGCCCTGCAGGTATCAGAAGCAGAGGTTGTCACAGCTTTCCATGCGATCTAATGATGGTTTTGTTCCAACATAAGGGCTCTTAGAGAACAACAGCCCTCACCTTCTTATTTCTTTTCATTTAGAGGATTTTGTTTTCAGCAGGCTTTAGAGATCAGTTCCTGGGCCTTGGGCACACCACACAAACATTCTCACCACTAAGCTAAATCTTCAATCCCGACCAAAAAGATTGAAGGCTAATTTTACAGGTGAAAACTTCCTCCCTAAGACTTTGGATTCCATCATGTTCATCAGTAAACTGGGTCAAAGTGAACTCATCTTGTGCCATCCAGAACTTAGTTTGCACCCACACCCATGCTCACAAACCCATATGTACTCACACATAGCAGCAGGCACGCAGGCAGGCAGGCAGGCAGGCGCGCACGGGAACACACACACACACACACAACACACACCCCACACACACGAGTCTTTCAAGACAGGGTTTCCCTGCATAGCCCTGGTTATCCTGGCACTAACTCTGTAGACCTGGTTGGCCTCAGACTCAGAGGTTAGCCTGCCGCTGCCTCCCAAGAGCTGGGATTAAAGGGAAAAACCACCACTGCCCTGTGAACACACCCACCGCCTTTTCATTCAATATTTTACCAGGTTTTAGGTGCTGGGTTCAACGGCATAGGCCACAAGGTCAGGTATTTCCTTTTATATACATAATAATATTGGCTTTGAGGCATGCCTAGGCACTTGATCTCTGATAACAGGACATGGCAGGGGTGTACATCATCAGATCAGAGGCTTAATCTTTACAGTGTTTTCTAAATAAGGTTTTCTAAATAAAACCACTCCAGTGCTCGCTTCCCTTCCTGGCACATCTCCTTTCTGCTCACATACCAACGCCTTAGGATTGTGATGCTGCACCGAGGGAGGTTTTTATAAGAGGAAGGGTGAAAAGCCAGGCGGTTGGAGTGAGCAGGATCCTTGGCAGCACTTATTCAGGCCAGCACGAGCTAAAGCCTTGGATGCTCCTCTTCTAGTTCTCCTGAGCGGCACTAGTTTCCCTAGGGAGAAAACACACTCATCCTGACATCTACTCTAGTCTAGAGATTGAGCCGGGCAGATCCCCACTCTGGGTCTCCATTGCTTTTGGGTCAATTCCCTGGACGTTGTCTTGGGACTGTGTTGTGACAGGCATCCCTGATTCAGCTTCCAGGTCCCGACCCTCTTTCCTGTCATCCGTCACCTGTCCTCCCGCGCACCCTTCATTGCCGGCCGGCTTCCAGAGATCTCCCATGAAGTCTACTTCAGGACTCCCTCCCTCCTCCCCTTTCTCCAGCAGCATTGCGCCACCAGAGCTCTGTCTGCCTGAAATTCCCGCCGGAGAAATGCTCTGCGCCACGAAAACAACGCCGGTGCACAGATGCTCCAGGGACACCAAGGGCTGCGGGCTTGCGTGACGTCACCCGGCGTGGGAGCCTTGCGTGACGCCGTCGAGCCGCGTCGGGACATGCGCCTTGGGTTTCGCTCGGTGGCTGAGGGAGGGGCGGGCGGGCGGAGTCTGTGTGTCCTGGTGTCTTCAGTTGCCGTCTCCCCCTGGCTGCCGCGGGCGGTTTGCAGGGCAGGATAAGTGAATGTAGGAGGAAGCTGTCATGGAGAGGACTCTGGGGAGAGAGGGGACTAGCGCAGGTAATGGCGCAGGCAGGTTTTCCGAGTCCTTTGCAGGCGTTTTCTTTGTTTTTTTAAAAAATTTTTTTCTAGCTATGATTTCCGCAGTGTAACAGCCTTGCGGTACCTAGAACTCACTCCGTAGACCAGGTGACCTCAAACTCTTAAGATGCTCCTGCCTCCTGCGTGCTGGGATTTAAGGTGTGCGCCACATCCCTTCCTTATTTATTTATTTATTTATTTATTTATTTATTTATTTGTTTCTTTGTTTGTTTTTAAGCAAGGGACTCATATGGCCCTGGCTGTCCGAGAATTTATTCACAGTATTACTACTCACATAGTGTAAAGATGAAGGGGATTTACGTCTGTTTCAGATACTAATTACTTTTACAACCTCATTTAAGGGTCTCTCTTTTTTTATGAATAAAAAGTAAGAGTAGCTTTAGCTGACTTTGGCCTCAGAACACTTGCCTTTTTTAATTATTTTTCCCCTCTGCAGACAGAGTGTCCCTGTGCAGCCCAAACACTTGCTGTGTAGCCTAGACTGAGCTCAGAAATGTCTGACACCCCTGTCTCAGCTTCTGGTGCATTAGAATTTACAGGCCTCTCTCACTGCATCCAACCCAGAAAGCACCCTTGAGACTGGGTCATTAGTTTCTGTCAGTCAGATAAAAGACAAAAAGCAATTCTCATGGCTGTAGATCTGGGACACTGCCCTTATTTTCTGAAGATTGCTGGATCTAACTTAGACAGTGGGTGAGGGGAAGCAGTGTTTTTTTTTTTTTTTTTTTTTTTAATAGTGAGCAGTATGAAACCCTTTAAAGGGAAAAGTATTCTCAGAGAAACTTGGACAAACAGCACCACATCCTTGTTTAACAAACATAGACTTTGTATATCTTTGGGTGTGATCATTGATCATTGTAGCCATTTTAAGCAGTACAGGACATGGTAATGCACATAGCATTTAGAGTTTGAGGCCAGCCTGATAACCCCAGGATGGATATGAGATGCATTTCATTTACAAAGGCCTGCAATTAGTTTAGCAACTATCAGAGAGAGTTTGAGAAAGTGCCCTTGTGAACTCAGTAATGCACACATGATCTCTTCTTTGAGACAGGGTCTCCCTGTACAGGCCTTGTTATCAAGGAACTGGCTGTGTACATCAAGTGGCCACAACTCACAGACACCCGCCTGCCTCTCTCTCAAGAGTGCTGGGATTAAAACATTTTAAAAGATTGCTTGACAAAAATTGTATATGTTTATGACATTTAAAATGACACTTTGAAATGTATATATTGTGAAATGGTGAAACCAGGCTAATCACACAGTAACCTCATATACTACTTGTATTTAAAATTTTAGTGATTTTTTTTCAAGTATGTGATGTTACTGTAGTTACTATGTCATACATTAGATTGTTATGTGTGAATGTTTGATCTTCACTTCTTTAAAAATTTAATTAATTACCTCTTGGTGCTTAGGATCAACCAGGAACCTCTGTACCACTGAGCTATTCCTCCCTCACAATTATGAACTTAGATAGCATAAGATAGTAGTGGACAAGGGGTGTGCTACAGGGAATGAATGCTTGTACAGTGAGGCCCTGAGCTTTGTTCTCAGAGCTGCAGGTAGCGGGGGCTGCGGATAGACAACAGGAAATATGGAAATCATTTTATTTGTTGTAGATTCAAAAGTCGCATGGCTTCTGTGGTTTTGCCAGCCTCTTTCAGGTTATCAGCAGTCTCTCTTTTTAAAAAGAATTAGTTTTATTTTGTTAGTGAATTTTCTTTCTGGTTTTCTAAGTCAGGGTTTCTCTGTGTAACACCCCTAGCTGTCCTGGAACTGACTTTGTAGACCACGCAGGTCTCGACCTCACAGAGATCATCCTGACTGTCTCCCGAGTCATGGGATTACAGGTGTGTGCTGCCATGCCCGGCTCTATTTGGTAGTGTTTTGAGTGAATGTAGGTATGTGCTATTTGTATGTGGCTGGTTTCTGAAGAGGCCAGAAGAGGGCGCCAGATTCTTAGAAACTGGACTTAACACAGATGGTTGTAAGCCATTCTGTGTTCAATGTGTATAGAACCCTGATCCTCAATGAGAATAGCAGGTGCTTTTAGCCGCTGAGCCATCTCTGTAGCACAGTTACTGGAAATCTCTTAATAAACCCTTTTCAACCACCTAGCATAGCTTTGCGTAGCTGTCAGTATATCCCGTGGATCTCAGATTATAGTAGGTTGGCAGGTTCCCCAGAGAGACAGTGCTTACTAAACTATTTACTTTGTAGGAAGGAGGTGACCCCCACTTTATCATCACCAGAAAACAGTGTATGAAGAGAGATCCCTATTAGAATTTTGTGGTTATTATTTATATTAGCAAAGTATTCATAACAACATTTGATATGGATGGATTGAGACAATAAAGTCCGTGCTGATATGTTTGGTAAATTAAGTTTATCATATGGGTGATAGAGTGCATGCCTATAAACCCAGCAGCCAGATAGCTGGGCCAGGAAGATAAAGAGATTGGGGCTCTCTTAGCATACACAATGAGTAAAGAAAATTAATGGTTTCAAAATTTCTGACTTCAGCTGGGTGTCGGTGGCACATGACTTTAGTCCCAACACTCAGGAGGCAGAGGAAGGCAGATATTTGTGAGTTCAAGGCCAACCTGGTCTACAGAACTATTCTCGAAAAAAACTAAAAACAAAATAATTTCTGATTCCTAGGCATCTGTTAGGAGAATTACCTCACAGATGAGCACTCAAAATCTATGGTTTTTTCTTTTAAAGATTTTTAAAAACTTTAAAAGATTTTAAAACTCCGTGTGTGTGTGTGTGTGTGTGTGTGTGTGTGTGTGTGTGTGTGTGTGTTATCCTCATAGGTCTCCAGAGGCAAAGATAGATTGAATATCATTTTAACCAAGTTGTTATTCTCTGTTTGTTCCAGGCTTGTAGCCAGAGGCAAAGCCAGGAATTGTGAAGGTCTGGGTATGGGGTCAGTTCATGATCTGTCCCATGGACAGGTATTGTCCTCATCTGGGCATCCTGGGTGCATGATTTGCAGAGAACAACCTTGCAGCAGAAGGAGCATCTGGCCTGAAGTGTCAGTCCATTTGCAGCACCGAAAAATAGTCAAGGAAGAAGTCAGGGCCTGGTAAGTGAGATGCTCTCCTCCTCACTGTGTACCTTTACACTTAGGTCCTACAGCACTGGGGAAGGCATTCCTAAGTATCAGCTTAAGCAGCAGATTTCTTAAAAAAAAAAAAGGAAAAAGAAGAAGAAGGAAGGAAAGAAAGAAAGAAAGAGAGAGACAAGAATCTAAATTGAGCTACAGTTCTAAATACATGCATATATGCAGTTAAGTGTCCTGGGATTTTACATAGCTACCAATCCATACCTTGATTTTCACATGGCCTTCTCATCAAATTATGCTTGGAAACTTGGATATCCACATGCTCAGGACAAACCTGATTCTGCTGTTGTGGTGGAGCATACTTTTAGTCCCAGCACTCTTGATGCAGAATCACAGGCAGAGGCCTAGGCAGAGGCAGAGGGAGAGGCAGGCATATTAATATGAGTTCAAGGCTAGCATGATGCAACGTAGTTTGTTCAAAACATCAGCCAAGAAAATAAGAGCAAGTTAATAAATAAATGGATTCTTCATTCTCTATTTGACCCCATAAAGTATCAATGCCAAATGTGTCAGAGGTCAATGTGTAACAAACTATTAAACGGTTATTTCCCAGTGTAGCACAGAGTTGAAGGTTTAGGGACAGGTCTGAATGGAGGAAAACAACCATTCCAGACATCCTGGCTGTGGTGGACAAATGGTCTCTCGGGGAAGTAAAGATTTCATTGCCAGCAAGAGAAGGAGTTACTTGAGTGTATTTTGTAAAGACCTGGTTGAAGTCTTTGCTATTGATACCTCAATTAGACAATTTAATATTGGGATTATTTACAATTAGGTAAAATATGTAAATCATGAGAATGAAACAGACTTATTAAAGCAACAAGAAAAAGACATTACCTCACAGATTTACTGACAAAGGAGAATGGGTTCAGGAGGCATCAGGGAAATACATGGTGAACCTGCAATAGCTGCCAGCCTAGGCCAACTAGAAATAAAATGGGAAAGAGCGATGAGGGAGTTTTCAGAAGGAAATGCTGTACTACAACTCTGCTGGGGGGGGTATGGTATGGTTTGCAGCATGGTTGGATATGAGTATGGAGGGTCCTCCAAATGCCAAAACCTTCCCTACCACATGGTTCATGCACACCTTGCCAAAGAACTCACTGTATTTATTAAGCAGGTTCTTGCCCATCAGTGTTGATGGGCATCACTGTGTGCAGAACATTAGAGAACCAAGCATGGTGTCCAACAACCTTGTCATGGATGAAGTACACGAGACGTACCTAGGATGTGAAGTCTTTTCAGCCTTATTTATGCATATCCAACTGGGGCTCGATGAGATGATGGCTCAGCAGATGAGGACACTTGGTCTTCTTGCAGTGCCCAGGATGAATTCAGAGTACCTCATGGCGACTTTCAATCTCAGTGAAATCTAGATTCCAGAGATCCGGTGCCCTCTTCTGTCCTCCTTGGACACTCCACACAGGAAAGCATGGGATGACACGCACACACACACACACAAAATAAAACATTAAATGGATGCTTTCAAACTGGATACAACTTGAGATAAACATAGGAATCAACTTAAACCCATGTCAGTAAGATAGTTCACTTCACAATGGGTGCTTGACTGTGTACATCTGGAATCCTGTATTTCATTTCATGCAATTGCAGGAAGAGCTCAGTCTCAGATTAGTAATGACTAAAGGGCTGTGGTGAGAGTTCAAAGTGGGAGGAAGTATGAAGCAAGCAGGAGTGTGACCACTATACAGTATAAACTCTGAGAAGCATACCATGTTCAGTAGCTAGTATAATGAAACTAAAAGACAAGGAGAATAATTTTATCACCACTACATCTTTGGGCTAATTGCTTTGATATTAAGTAATCACCTGCAGTTATTTAACTCATATGATATACTTATGTAACATGTATTCTTACTTTGGCGATACATACTACTAATAGCCAAGTTACGAGGAAAACCTCCAAACACTCTATACATCTTCTTGGATGAAATAACTGGCTTAAGTTTCTATGGTCCATATTAATATCTTCAAGTATTTACAAGCATAGAAATTATCTGTCGATTTATATATAAATGCAGCCACGTGCATACCTACATATGTACCTGAGGATGAACACATTCACTTAAGTCTTTAAACTTTAGACATACCTGTGTATCTGTATGTATAGCTCACCGTGTTTATGATGAACAGCACTGTGTTCATATGTCTTGGCCAGCCCTTACATTGCATAGCCATAATATCGATCAATTTCCATATCCTTGTCCCTGTGAAGGAAAACGTGCAGTTTGTCCTGAGAGGTGCCTTTGGCAGCACTCTGTCGCTCCTGTTGAGCCCATCTCTTCATGGCCTCCCTCTCTGGCCTCTGCTCTGCTGTGATGGGCTGTGAGATGTCTGGCCCTGGAAGATCGACTTTCCTCCATGGGATAGGTTGGCGGCTGAAGTCTTGCAGCAGATATTGCGTTTGAGGTTTGGGAGGTGATGGGGCCTTGTTTCTGGCAGCAGAAACATGCTCCCTTGGGAGTGAAGTATGAGATGATGCTCTGTAGGGGGCAGGCCCAGTGACAGCTGGCCGAGTGCAAGAATGGATGTGGTTGGTTATGTTAAGTGGTGTGGTACTGGTGGCAGCCGCCACAGCTGTCTTGTCAGAGGCCATCAAAGATGTGCTGGCAGGAGCTGGTTGGAATGGTTTGAATGTGGTAGACTGTGCCGAGTGGGGATGTGGCCTCACAGGGTAAGCTGCGGTGGGCCTGCCGGAAGCCAGGGAGAGCAGCTTTCTGGAAAGAGGTCTGGCTTGAGGTTTGTCCAGGTTTTGGAAAGGCAGAGGTACTAACTTGACCTTCCCAGGAGGGGGCAGCTCATACAGGGATGGAGATGGACACTCCTTGTGAGCATTGCTCTCTGGTCTCTGAGCATTGCCCAGGGTTGGAGCAGGCCCTCGGCCATCATGTGGCTCATCCAGCCGTGATGTGGTGGCCCGTCCTGTCCTGGGATCTTTGTTGCTGCTGGAGTTTAGCACAGCCTGGGAGGAGGAGATGCCAATTTTCTTCTCACTCTTCTTTCCCAGTGGGTGAAAGACCTGCACGGCCTCCAGCATGTGCATGCCGAGGTGCGTTCGAGGCTTTTTGAAGCTGTCCTGGCTGAGCACACTTGGATGCCTCTTCCTCCTAGTCTTGGGGATACTGAGATTGTCTTCTACCTTGGCTCTGGGACAAGATGGCTTCAGCTCCCCAGTTTTCTTGGTTTTGTTTCCTCTGGTCCTCTTGATCTTGTCTTGGCCCTGTGCCCTAGATGTGCTGGCCCTGCTTTGTGCAGATTTGTGAGCTGTGCCATCCAAGTGCTTGGCCAAGTGATCAATACCCATCGCACTGGCTGTAGCAATGCCCACACCCTCTTCTCCCTCTAACAGGACCTGGCACTGGATTCTGGCCTGGGGAGATCCATGAAGGTGATTAGAGGATTTCTGGTCTTTCTTGTGCTCCCCTTTGTCTGTGCTGCTGCCGGTGGAATTTTCCTGGAACTGATCCCTGCTGAAGACTCTGAAGTCTTGTGATTGTGTTGCTGTGGGATGTTCCAATTGGACTAGGTCAGTGAGGGGGTTTAAGAGTTGGGGAAGGGGAATATCTGACACAAGTGTAGTCATGCCTTCAAGATCAATGCTGGACTCCATGACTCTATGCAGAGCCCCTGGCTCTTCCCGAGCAAGGCTAGTACTTCCCAAATTGGAGTTATCAGAAACTGCCTTCTGCCTCAGGCTCCCATCATCAGTGTAGGTCAGTGGCTGCTGTAAACCAGGGTGTGTTAAAGGGAAGTGCTGTGCATCTTGTTTTTCTGTTATGCACTCATAGGCCTTCATGGGTGTTGATGGCTCAGCTGTCATCTCCTCCATACCGTTATTCTCTTTTTGTTCCAGGCTTGGAGCTGGAGGCAATGTCAGGAACTGTGAAGGACTGTGTATGCGGGCAGCTAAAGAGCTGTCCCCAGAGACAGGTGGTGTCTTCATCTGGACATCCTGTGGGCAGGCCTTGCAGAGGTCTGGACTCTGCAGCAGACAGAGTGTCTGGCCTGAAGGTGTCAATCCTAGGGATGTCTGCATTTCCACCACTGAAAAGGAGTGAAGGAAGAAGTCAGAGCCTGGTGAGTGAGATGCTCCCCTCCGTTCGGTACGCCTCAGCACCAAGGCCCAACAGCGTTGGGGCAGGCCTTCTTATGACCTCTGCTTGAGTGTCAAGTGCATCACCTCCCTTTGGAGACACATAGTGTGGCTGAGTGGTTTCTGGTGACCACATGATATCATGCTTTTTCAGATGTTTGTGTATTCCTTCGTGTCTGTGTGGTGTGTGCATGTATAATGGTCCCTGGGTAGTTACAGAATTCCCGTGGTGTGTGCTCCTCCCTAGCCCTCCCCTTTGCCTCTAAAAAGTACCTCTCATTTCTGTGGAAGTTTGCTATTAGGCAGTTTGTGTGTAGGTTCCAAAACTTACATGTCTTTCTTTTAACTTGTTTCTGGTTTCTGTCATTACTACTGTACCCCGAGAAGCTCAGATTTTATTTCAGGTCACCTGATTCCTCCCTCCTGACAGGCCACCAGTTCTAGAACTCTGACTTTCCTCCATATCCATGTTTCAGAGACTTCTTATAAGGGACATGAAAATGAGTTTGAAAACTCCCCATGGAAGGCCACACCCTCTCTAGGGAGCAGAAAGGGGATGGGATGGGGGTTGGCGGGGAGGAAAGGGGAGGACGGGAGGGAGCCAGAACTGGGATTGACATGTAAAATAAGCTTGTTTCAAATTTAAATAAAAACTACATATATACATATATACGTATACATGTACATATACATACATACATACACATTAGTTTAAGGAGGTGAATGCTTTGGGCTGGCAGGTTAGTCTCTCTCATTATTGAGAGTGAAGATGGGTATGGTGAGCCCTAGGCAAGGCTATCCTCTGTTTGGGCATCCGCTACTGAAAGGGAGAGTGGGGTCTCTTTTGAGTGCAGATCCCACTCCTTGCCCTCCTGGCTTTACTCACCTTGAAGACTGGTGTCTGGTCTGGCTTGAACAGAACTGGGATAGTAGATGGCAGAGGTGGAGAAAGGTGTTTGGACATTCGTTGGCTGAATCTCCTTGAACACCATCATCATCTCTGGATGCAGGGCAGAGGCCTGACTCCCAGAGTAGGAAATAGAGCCATAGGCCTGCAGGCACTGCTGGATTTCTCCAGCCAACAGTGGTCCTTGTCGGCTTTGGTCATAGTAATAGTCCTGGCTGCCCTCCTGGTAGGACGGTGCCAGGTAGTTTCCTTCATTTGGTACCTGTGTCTGCGTTGCCTGGAGAAAAGTGGCAGACACTGTTGGACAGGAAGAGACCAAGGCATGGAGATGTAACATTGGCTCACACTGGGCTGTCATGGACAGGGAGGAGAGCGTGGTATTCTGGTGAATGATAGTTTCAGTGAAGACCTTCCTGTCAGTGCTTCCTGTGAGATCCCACTGGAGAGCATCTGGATAGGAGAGTGCCGAGGTAGAGATCTGGCTCTGGTCAGTCAGTGCAGTCAGCATGGTGGTGCCAGCTCTTTGGTAAAAGTAGGCACCGTCCATGAGCTGCTGGCAACAAGTGCTGGAGTCTGATGGCTGGAGCCATGCTGAACTCACAGCTGGGGTGGAAACCCCGGAGAAGTTGCACGCGCTTCCGGCTGAGGGTGTGGCATTCCTCAGCACAGGCACAGATGGCCGCAGAGCACATTCTGTCCCAAAGAAAGGCGTGCTTTGCAAATTTTCTGTAGAAACAAGAGGACAATGGGTAAATGGTGAGATGGAAAGTTTGTAGCTTTCTGTTGAGAGCTGTGTTATATTCAGTTTGTCCTGTCTGGGAGAGTCTAAGACATGTCCCCTCACTTATTCCCAAACAATAATGTTCAGAATGATCCTTGGGCCTGGGTAGGATGACACTCATTAGTTTCGCTGGCTGTCATTGCTGTGTGGACATGCAATTCCTCGAAGCCTCATTTTTACCCTTGCTCTGATCTAGACACCATCTTTTTCTGTCCTGCTGTGCCTACTGTGACACTCCCTCACATCTGTGTCCTAGATCATATGTGTTTATAGATAGGAGAACCTCAGCCAACATGCTTATCCCTGTTCTGTACAGATCTCACTCTGCCTAGTGAGCTGGACAGCAGACTGGCCTGGAGTTCCACAGAATAGCCTGCCTCTGCCTCCAGAGTGCTGCTGTTGTATGTACTTGCCATATCCACTAGGCTTGCCTCTACTCTGAGCTCATGATGTCCCTGGAGTTTCAATAGAACTACTGTAGTTAGCTAGTAATCTCTTTCTCCTCTAGCTCCTCCTGTTCAGCTGTGAATCTTCCTGTAGTCCTGTTACCTCTTCTTATTTTAAAACCATTAATCGCGTATGCATATAAGACTCCATGAATACAATCGCTGATAAAGTGTGTTGTTGCTTGCATCTGCTTCGTGTGGTCTCTTGAGATTGCTAATGCATTAAAGGGTTTCATCTCTGAATACAATTTTCTCAGTTTCACTGTTGGTTAAGTTGGCTCTTTATCAGTTCTTTGGGAACTGGTAATTCTTATAACTCCCCAGTGAGGAATATTGGTGGGAATTGCCCCCACTTTTACATGTGAGTTGTCATTGTGCAGTGAACAACTCCCTGTGCAGTGAACAACTCCCTGTGGAGTGCCCACACGCAGCTCATAATATCCTCCAGGAAGAGTTACATAACACATGAAGAATGTGCAGAAGATGGGCTGCATGGTGTGTACAATCCAGTGTCCACAGGTGGATTGTCTCTTAAATGTGACAGGGAACCTATATCCAGAATACTCTTAATAGTGTGGTTGCCCAAATGTGGTTTGGGAAATGGCAATGCCCTGTGCCTTTGATTTAAATCTGGGGTTGTCTGCAACTCTCTGTTGCAAACTAACTTTGTGTACCTCCAGGGTCATCTCTGCAGCGCACCTTTTTGGGTTTCTATGTTTTATAACTCTTTGTACTTGTTTTCTCCTTTCTCCCATTTCTTGTGGGTCTGACATTTAGGGAAGGGCCTCAATATTTCTTTGACGACAATGGCTGCCTTCTCAGATCCCACAGCCCAGAGAGCCTCTCCCTCTTTCCTTTAGTAAATCCAGAGAAGTCCATTAATTCAAAATATGGTAGTCATTCCCCTTGCATATTTTGAGTGTCTATTTGGTGAGTGTGAACACAGGCTGGTGTAGGACATGTTAGAGTGAAGTGACCTTCATCCAGTCAAGCTCTACATGCTGGGATTTCAGGTGTGTGCCAGGCCACCTGCTGTGAGAATTACATTGAAACAGTTGGAACAACAGGGGGAAACAGAAGTGGAGGGAGCCTGTTCGATTCATGATATGGAGTGTTAAATCTTTGCACACCTCCTTCAGGTTCTTGTATCCTTTGAGGCCTGTACCATCAAGAAGGACTTGGTTTATTTCATTGTTCACTTGCCTCTTAAGCGAGACAGTAGAGACCCCAGAGCATGGTGACTTTGTTTTCTCCCTGACCTGGATGGAAAACACTTGAGAGTAAACTGTCTGTGTAAACTCACTTATCTAGTATGAACCAAAACTCAATGTGAAATAAACCTCGAGATATCTATGTCAGCATTTATAACATCCCCTTTCATGGAAGATTTAAGTGTATATCAAAATAAGGTAAGAAGTGATCAAAAGACATGTTTTAAAGTGTCTTTCCTTACCTGACATGGTCAGGGGGAGAGTATCACCAACCCACAGTACAGTGGATCAAGAAAATCAGTCGTCTTTGTCTGATCAGCAGACCCCAGTGGCAAGTGTGTCCAGTATCAGACAGCGCTCACTGGTCACTGGTCACTGGTCACAGGTGACCTGTTAGGATATAAACTTGTTTACAGGCATCACCATGGAAACACCAAAGTTCTACCAGGCAGCATCCAATAGGAAGTTGCCATTCCAAGCTAAAGGATGGGATTGGTTGGAGAAGATGCCAGGAGACCAACAGTACCCATGGAGTGGGTGGTGTGTGCTAAGTGAAAGGAGGTATTATGGCTTGGAATTCCCACTTCTCATGATTTTCCAATGAGTTGTCCTGACAGTGCTTTTATAATGTTAACTGATGAAGCTGTACATAGTGTGCATGTGATGTGCCCCATCAGCAAACTCTGTAACTTCTTTGGCAAGAAGGAAGGACCACACAGGTTGAGGGAACTCAGTTGAGAATCCCTTTCAGTTGGTCTGAGTTATGAGCTGTCAGCATGTGTCCATGACCTAATGAAGAGGTCAAAGGGCTGTGTGCTGTCTGAGCTGAGTTCATTGAGTGCATCTGAGATATTGGATTCCAAGATCTACTCTTTGGCTTCCATCTCCTGCAAGTTCTCCTTGCTCTTTGCTGCCACAGGCTGAACTCAAACTTCCCTCCTCTGCTTTCCATCCCCTGTTGGTAGAGTCTCATTCTTACCCATCTTGGCCCTGCCAGAATCACTTGTGTGTGATACCACTGTGAGCTTTCAGAAGCACTGGTCTCATGTTTCTTGTGGATGTGCTTGTAATTGGATGCTTCTGGTAGAATACCCAGCTGAGGGGCTGATAGTGAGTCTGCTGCACATGTTCCCTCTCTCAAACTCTTGCTGCTCTTCTACCTCACAGACATAGCTACCTCTGGAATTTTTTTTCTCTGCCTCATCTTTTGTTTTCCTGAGTTAGACTTGTCTCTTTAGCTGCTGTTCTGGACGTCAGTATATATCACACTCAGGCTCCAGCAGCATGGACATTCTTTTTTTCTTTCTTCTCTCCTTATAGTATCAAAGTTGTGAGCTAGTGAATCCGGCTGCCTTCTCTCTTCATCCACAATACAATGAGTGTGACAGCCAGAGAAGCCTCTTCCTCCTCGCAGCTACTTCTGTAGAATCCTAGGCTTCCAGCATCCTCTTCCATGCTTGGGTCTGAGACCAGGATAATCGCAGAGTGGAACACCCAGAGAAAGAACGCCTTTGTTGGTACTGGGTGCTAGGTTCCATGAAAGGAGCATCCTAGATGTTTTGCTCCATATGAGAAAAAGCAATGACCCATTTCCCACCTCAGTGCGTCTTCACAGGCAGGAAAGCCTTTCGTGTTTTGTTGAAAGATGGGGCAATCTTGTGTCTTTCCTCATTTTTGTTTTGTGTCGTATCACCTTTCTGTCCCTCCCTGGCAGGACTATAGACTGTATTATAGTAGAGCTGCAGGAGACATCCATATTGATTCCTCATCCTAACTGCCGCACAAAGCTCTAGTTAATGAGCCAGTGTCTAACAGTCCTTGTTGACACTGCCCGAGGAGCCTGTTCTGCTGTCCCCCTGCGTTCACAAGAGGTGCCAGAGCTCTCCCTCAGGGCTTCTTTCACACTGAGCTAGTGCTGTGGCATGCAGCCACACGTCCAGCCCAGAAGCACTGTTCCTCCGTGCAGATAATGTAATGTTTTGTAGTTCAGGACAAAACTCTGCCATTAGAATGTCCTTTTCCCTAGGGGAGCAGAAAGCCCGTCTTTCACCTTGCCAGATTCCCTCATACCTCACCAGGTTTCAGATACTGTGACACATCCCTGGTGGCAACGACTGAAATTAGGATGGTTCATTCAGGCTCCTGGTTGTAGACATTTCAGAAGGAACATGGTCCTCCAGCTGCACTGGAGGTGTAGGTCCCTGGGAGCAGAACATCACCGGGACTGTGTTATAGAACAGGCTGAGGACAGACAGAAAAGTAGAGATGGGTGAGTGGATGGATGGATGGATGGATGGATGGATAGATGATTGGGTGGAAGGTTGGATGGTTGGATCGATCAATAGATCTATGTTCTTTTATTTGTTCTTGATAGCTTTTGTTTAATTTAAATTTGAAACAAGGTTGTTTTACATGTCAATCCCAGTTCCCTCACCCTCCTGTCCTCCCCTGTCCCTCCCGCCAACCCCCATCCCATCCCCTTTCTGCTCCTAGGGAGGATGGTGCCTTCCATGGGGGATCTTCAAAGTCTGTCATCTGATATGGAGCAGGGCCCAGGACCTCCCCCATGTGTCATGTGTCTAGGCTGAGGGAGTATCCCTCTATGTGGGATGGGCTCCCAATGTCCATTCATATATTAGGGATAAATACTGATCTACTACCAGAGGCCCCATAGACTACCCAGTCTTCCTAACTAACACCACATTCAGGGGGTCTGGGTCGGTCCTATCCTGGTTTCCCTGCTATCAGTCTAGGGTCCATGGGCTCCCTCTGGGGTCAGCAGTTTCTGTGGGTTTCTTCAGCCTGGTCTTGACCCCTTTGCTCATTATTCCTCCCTCTCTGCAACTGGATTCCAGGAGTTTGACTCAGTGTTTAGCTGTGGATGTCTGCTTCTGCTTCCATCAGCTACTACATGAGGGCTCTAGGATGGTACATAAGGTAGTCATCAATCTCATTATCGGGGAAGGATATTTAAGGTAGCCTCTCCGCTATTGCTTAGATTGTTAGTTGGGGTCATCCTTGTAGATCTCTGGACATTTCCCTGGTGCCAGATTTCTCTTTAAACCTATACTGACTCCCTCTATTATGGTATCTCTTTTCTTGCTCTCCTCTAGTCTTTCCCTGACTCAATCTTCTTGCTTCCCCATGCCCACCTCTCCCCTCCTCTTCTGCCCTTCTATCTCTTCTAACTCCCTCTCCCCCCACATGCTGCCAATTTGCTGTTTTTAATTCCCATCATTTTTGTTGTTGTTCCCGTGTATGCAGAACATCACCACAACTGTGTTATTGAAAAGGATGAGACAGAAACCTGGATGGGTGGTTGGATGGGTGTATGTATGAATGTATTCGTATGTATGTATGTATGTATGTATGTATGTATGTATGTATGAATGGATGGATAGATAGGTGATTGTATGGAAGGATGGTTAGATGGATCATTGGATGGATGGATAGGAACTTGTTCTGTTTTTAATTCCCATCATTATTTTGTGGTTTAAAAATTTTAAAAAATTTGTTTATTATTTTATCATATTGAAAAGAAATTATTTTCTTTACCTGTACTGATTTTATTTTCTCTTCTATCTAATCCTTCTAATTGATACCTGAGTCCCCACCATTCAGTACTTAATCCCTTTATGTTGCTATTTTTTGAAGGACAGACTTTCAAGAATTAACAACTAAATATGACAAAATAGATGGCTACCCGATGGATAGAAAAGTGTCCCAATGTCTGGCATAAGAGTCTGAGCCTCACTTGTTCCTAGTTCAGATTACCAGGAAATTCTAAGCTTATATCTATAATGTATACTCGGAAGCCCCGTGTGGACATAAGTAGGCCTATCTGTAGGATAGCAATTAGAACTTTTGTTTTTCAGTTTTGTGTGTGAGACAGTAAGTACCACCTACTTATTCTCCAAGACTTGGTTTGGACTTGTGTCTGGAGAAAGCATCCTCAGACACTTGATCTCCATGCTGACCTCATCTTCATCGTTCTCTTCAGGTCCATTTTGTACTTTTCTCTTTCTTGAAATACTGAACCTTACCTTTCTTTTGCTTTTCAATAATGCTTTATGTTTGGATTTTTAATTGTTTATCTTATACATGCACTCCATGTGTTGTGATCAAAAGTACTCCTCATTTCTTCTACTCCCATCCCTCCCTTATTTACAACACCTCTTTTCATCCCAAGCTTCTCCTTCCTTCCTTCCTTCCTTCCTTCCTTCCTTCCTTCCTTCCTTCCTTCCCTCCCTCCCTCCCTCCCTCCCTCCCTCCCTCCTTCCTTCCTTTCTTTCTTTCTTTCTTTCCTTTTTTTTTTTTTTTAAATATTCTGAATCTATGTGGTGCTGTTTGTATCTACATATGTGCTGATCCATCTTGTAGGTAGCCTCTCAGGAGCCACAGCATGAGGAAATTGGCACTCATCCACTAGCTAACAATTGCCAATTGTGTCTCAGCCTTTCACTCTTCAGGGTTGTATTTTTGTTGCCTCGATCATGTGTAAGTCTTGTGCATTTACTCACAACTGCTGTGAGTTCATGTGTACAACTGCCTGGTCATGTTTGGAAAACACTGTTTGGCTACAGATGTCCACAAACTCTGGCTCTTAAGTCTTTCTGTGTCCTCTGTCTTTCTGTCCCTGAGTCTTGGATTAAAGGGATTGTGGCAGAGATGCCCCATATAGAACAGAAGGCTCCATAGTTTCTTCGAATTGACCAGTGTGTATTTCCATATTAATCACTATGTATTGTAAAATAAAGTTTATCTGAAGAGAATTAGGGAGCTGTTTATTATGTCCATTTTCAGGACAGGAGTAAGATGGTATCTAAGAGTTGTTTTGATTTGCATTTCCCTGATAGCTAAGGATGTTGAGCGCTTTCTTAAGGGTCTTTCAGTCTTTTTGATTTCTTCTATTGAGAATTCTCTATTCACTTCTATACCCCTTTTTTAAAAACAGGGTTGTTTGGTGTTTGGGTGAATAGTTTCTTGAGTTCTTTGTATATTTTTGAGATCAGCCCTCTGTCAAATGTAGGATCAGTGAAGATCTTTTCACAGTCTGTGGGCTGCCATTTGGTCTTGTCCACTGTGTCCTTTGCCTTACAGAAGCTTCTAAGTTTGAGGAGGTCCCATTTACTAATTGTCAATCTCAGTGTCTGTGCTACTGGAGTTATGTTCAGGAAGTGGTCTCCTGTACCAATTTGTTCAAGGGTACCTCCCACTTTCTCTTCTAAGAGGTTCAGTGTGGCTGGATTGATGTTGAGGTCTTTGATCCATTTGGACTTGAGTTTTGTGCATGGCGACAGACATGGGTCTATCTGCAGTCTTCTACACACCATCATCCAACTGTGCCAGCACCATTTGTTGAAGATGCTGTCCTCGCCCCATTGTATTCTTTTATCTGTTTTGTCGAAAATCAGGTGTTCATAGGTGTGTGGGTTAACATCAGGATTTTCAATTCGATTCCATTGGCCTACCTGTCTATTTTTGTGCCAATATCAAGCTGTTTTCAGGACTATAGCTCTATATTAGAGCTTCGAGTTCCTTTATTGTGCAGGGTTGTTTTGGCTATCCTGGATGTTTTGTTTTCCCATATAAAGTTGATTATTATCCTTTCAAGGTCAGTGAAGAATTGTGGTGGGATTTTGATGGGGATTGCATTGAATCTGTAGATAAGATTGCCATTTTTACTATGTTTATCCTATCTATCTAAGAGCATGGGAGATCTTTCAATTTTCTGGTATCTTCTTTAATTTCTTTCTTTAAAGACACAAAGTTCTTATTATATAGGCCTTTAACTTGTTTGGTAAGCATTACCTCAGGATACTTTATGTTGTTTGTGGCTATTGTAAAGGGTGATGTTTCTCTGATTTCTTTCTCAGCCCCTTTGTTGTCTGTATATAGTAGGGTTACTGAGTTTTTTGAGTTTATCTTGTATCCTGCTAGTTTGCTGAAGGTAATTATCAACTGTAGGAGTTCCCTGGTAGAGTTTTTTGGGTCATTTATGTAAACTATCATATCATCTGCAAATAGTGACAGTTTGATTTCTTCCTTTCCAATTTGGATCCCCTTGATCTCCTTTTGTTGTCCTATTACTTTAGCTAGAACTTCAAGTAGAATATTGAAGAGATATGGAGACAGTGGACAGCCTTGTCTTGTTCCTGATTTTAGAGGAATCGCTTTAAGCTACTCTCCATTTAGTTTGATGTTGGCAGTTGGTTTACTGTATATTGCTTTTATTATGTTTAGGTGTGTTCCTGTTAACCATGATCTCTCCAAGACTGTTATCATGAAAGGGTGTTGAATTTTTTCAAAGGCTTTTTTCAGCATCTAGTGAGATGATCATGTGTTTTTTTTCAGTTTGTTTATATGGTGGATCACAGTGATATATTTTTGTATGTTGAACCATCCCTTCAACATAGGGATGAAGCCTACATGGTCATGGTGGATAATTTCTCTGATGTGTTCTTGGATTGGATTTGCCATTTTTTTGTTTTTGAGTATTTTTTGCATCAATATTCATGAAGGATGTTGGTCTGTAGTTCTCTTTCTTAGTTGTGTTTTTGTGTGGCTTCGGTACCAAGGTAATTGTGGCCTCATCAAACGAGTTTGGTAATGAACCTTCTGCTTCTGTTGTGTGGAACAATTTGAGGAGTATTGGTATTAGCTCTTCTTTGAATTTCTGTTAGAATTCTGCACTGAAGCCATCTGGTCCTGGGCTTTCGTTGGTTGGGAGGCTTTTGATGACTGCTTGTATTTCATTAGGGTTTATAGGTCTACTTAAGTTGCGTATCTGTTCTTGATTTAATTTTGGTAAGTGATAGTTATCCAGAAATTTGTCCATTTACTTTGAATTTTCAAATTTTGTGGAGTACAGGTTTTCAAAGTATGACCTGAAATTTTTCTGGATTTCCTCAGTGTCCATTGTTATGTCTCCCTTTTAATTTCTAATTTTGTTAATTTGCATGTTTTCTCTCTGCTTTTTGGTTAATTTGGATAAAGTTTCGTCTATCTTGTTGATTTTCTCGAAAAACCAACTCTTCGTTGCATTGTTTTTCTGGTTTCTACTTTATTGATTTCAGCCCTCAGATTGATTATTTCTTTTCATCCACTCCTCCTGGGTGAGTTTGCTTCTTTTTGTTCTAAGGCTTTCAGTTACGCTGTTAATTCTCTAATGTGACTACACTCCGTTTTCTTCATATGGACACTTAGTGCAATGAACTTCCTTCGTAGCACTGCTTTCAAGGTGTCCCATAAGTTTTGGTATGTTGTGTCTTCATTCTCTTTGAATTCTAGTAAGTCTTTAATTTCTTTCTTTATTTCTTCTTCTACCCAGGTATGGTGCAATTGCGCATTGTTCTGTTTCTATGAGTTTGTAGGGTTTCTGCAATTTGTGCTGTTGTGAGTTCCAACTTTAAAGCATGGTGGTCTGATAAGATACAGGGGACTATTCCAATTTTTTTTTCTGTTGAGGTTTGCTATGTTGCCAAGTATGTGGTGGATTTTAGAGAAGGTTCCATGTGGAGCTGAGAAGAAGATATATTCTTTTGTGTTTGGATGGAATGTTCTATAGATGTCTGTTAAACCCAATTTGGACATAACTTCTGTTAGTTCTTTTGTTTCTTTGTTGAGTTTCTGTCTGGTGGCCCTGTCTAGTGTTGAGAGTGGTGTGTTGAAGTCTCCCACTGTGAGTGTGTGAGGTTTTATGTGAGCTTTGAGTTTTAGTAGTTTCTTTTACGAATGTGGGTGCCTTTGTATTTGGGGCATAGATGTTCAGAATTGAGACTTTGTACTGATGGCTTTCTCCTGTGATGAATACGAAATTACCATCTTCATTTCTTTTGTTTGATTTTGGTTTGAAGTCTAACTTGTTAGATATTAGGATGGCTCCACCTGTTTGCTTCTTGGGTCCATTTGATTGGAGGATCTTTTCCCAACCCTTTACCCTGAGGTAATGTCTGTCTTTGAAGGTTAGATTTGTTTCTTGAATGCAACAGAAAGATGGATTCTGTCTTTATATCCATTCTGTTAGCCTGTGTCTTTTTATAGGCAGGTAAAGACCATTAATGTTGAGGGAAAGTAAGGACCGTTTGATTGTTAATTCTTGTTTGTTTTAGATTTGTAATTGGCAGTGGTATTGTGAATATATTTGCCCTACTTTTTCTTTTGGGTTTTGGTTAAGTGGAATTATCTATTGACTATATCTTCGTGAACATAGTTAACTTCCTTGGGTTGGAGTTTTCCTTCCGGAGCTCTCTGTAGGACTGGATTTGTAGATACGTATTGTGAAAATCTGGCTTTGCCATTGAATCCATTGTTTTCTCTGTCTTTAAGAATTGAGAGTTTTGCTGGGTATACTATCCTGGGCTGGCATCCATGGACTCTTAGTACCTGTAGAACATCTATCCAGGACCTTCTGGCCTTGAGGGTTTCCATGGAGAAGTCAGGTGTAATTTTGATAGGTCTGCCTTTATATGTTACCTGTTCTTTTTCCTTCGCTGATCTTAATATTCTTTATTATGTGTCTAAGGGTCTTTTTTTTTTTTGGTCCAATCTATTTGGTGTTCAGTATGCTTCTTGTACTTTCATGGGCATGTCCTTCTTCTGATTGGGAAAGTTTTCTTCAATGATTTTGTTGGATATGTTTTCTGCATCTTTGAGATGGGCTTCTTTGCTTTCTTCTGCCTATTATTCTTAGGTTTGGCCTTTTCACGGTGTCCCACATTTCCTGGATGTTTTGTGTTAAGGATTTGTTGGATTTAAGATTTTCTTTGGTCGATGAATCTATTTCCTCTAGTTTATCTTCAGTGCCTGAGATTCTCTCTTCGATCTATTGTATTCTGTTGGTTATGCTTGCATCTGTAGTTCCTGATTGTTTGCCCAGTTTTTCTATGTCCATCATTCCCTCAGTTTGTGTGTTCTTTATTGTCTCTATTTCAGTTTTCATGTCTTGAACTGTTTGACTTGTTTCCTTCATCTGTTTGATTGTTTTTTTTTCTTGGCTTTCTTTACTTCCTTTAAGAGATTTGTTCATTTCTTGCATTTTTTCACTTGGTCTTTTTTTCTTCCCATTGTTTGTTTGTTTTTTCTTCCATTTTTAAGGGATTTTTTCATATTGTCTATACTTTTATGAAGTTATTTTTTAAGTCATTCTCTTCTGTTTCATCTGCTTTGGTGTGTTCAGGTCTAGTTGGTGAAGAGTCCCTAGATTCTGGTGGTTTTATGCTTGTCTGGCTATTGTTGGGTGTTTTCTTGTATTGCCACCTTCCCATCGCTTCTTCCAGTGGGTGCAGGTGGAGCCTCTCTCTCTCTACTCTACTCTTCAGGTGGGTGTAGGTGGGCCAAGCATTTGATGTCTGTAATTCTGGATGGTCCAAGCTCTCTAGGAGGTCTCTCCTTCAGCAGAGGCTTGGTGATGGGGTCCAAATGTCAGGCAGGCGGGGGTCTCAGGGTGGTCCCTCATGGATAGGTGGGTCCAGGGTTCTCAGAGCAGATCCAGGAGGTTCCATGGAGGTGGAGGGGTTGTTGGACCCACACTCTGGCCCCATGGTCAACCAGAGCAGTGGAGCAGCGGATCCAGTGGGGGGGGGCGTTGTTTTTCTTAAAAAAGGCTTTCTTGGGTCAATTAATTTTTTTATGTTACCTCAGTTCTTTACCTTTCATGAAAAAACAATGTACCTGTTTAAAGTAAAATTATTCTAAAATGTGAAAGAAATAAGGCACTGACTCAAACTTTCTGAAACTAAACATAACACTTGTGAATCTGGGAAGGGCCTGTCATATGTCTTCTACCTGGGACTGAGCTCTGTCTCCATGAGAGCTCCTGTACCATGCACCCTTCCATTTTAATCAGCGATTTCAGAGCAGCAGTTCCTTCTCGAGGGGAGACAATGGTGGATAATACCGGGAACACACCTGAAGAACAGTGCTCACTCTATAAAGTCAGAGAATGTGGCTGTACATACTTTCACTGGGACAAGGGATAGACATTCATTCACTCACCATAGAGCCAATGAAGGGACCCTAGGAATGACTCCACCCAAGTCCCACAAGACCTAACATTTTAACATTGAGTTTGTTGGGCTTCCTAGCCCACCTAGCACAGGTGAAGGAGATGAACCTCAGTGAAGGGGATAACTGCAAACAGCTGCACCACTGAAAACTCTCACCCAGCATGGATGACAACTTCCAGATAGCTTTCTGGAGAGTGCTCGCCCTTCACTCAACCTCTCACAGTCTATTGAAACCGACAGCTACCAGGACAGTTAAGCCCTTGTGCAGATGGGGAAGAATTATACACAGGTGGCAGGAAGGCATGGTAGGGAGAGGCTAAAATCTCAGTGGAGGGCTTAATGCCCCTTAACACACCTTCCTTCCGTGAGGGAATGCCTTCAGGTTGTCTCTTAGAGGACGCTTGTGCGTAGGTACAGCTGCTTCTAATGAAGATGGAGTGGCCGACAAAAGCAGTTTACAGTGTTTAATTATCGCAGTGCATCCGTATTCTGTGCACCTTATAGTCCTCATTTGTTAATTTATACAAAATTCACACACACAATTTGTACTCTGCATGTGTTTAGTTCATTATTCTGTGTATTGAAGCCTTTCACAAATACAGCATTACACATTACAGTAAAAGATACTTAATGAAAACTCATTTAACAGGGAAGCTTCTAAGTTTGGACTTCTAAAGTTTCATCAGATTTAATCGTTTCTTGTGTGGATGGCCAATATTTCTCTCATAAGATGGAATAAAAACTATTTCTCAACATTAGTGACTTTTCACATGTAATTATTTAAAAATACAAACCACAAAAATTATATAAATATATATATGAAATTTGCTTCATTTTCATATCCCTAACAGTTTCTATCCAAATCAGCAGAATTTTATTTTTCTGAACTATGGCTTTATAATGAATAATTTATGAGACAGTCCCAACACTTAGTGATGACAGACAGAGATTTTGGGTCTTTAGCTCTGACATCAGTTTAATCTTAAGAAAACAGTTAAAGTCCCAGAGTTTCACTTCCTGTAGTTCTGGAAGCAAAAGGGCTTAATGGGCTCATCTATCTCTAAAGGGTTACGGCATCAGCTGAAAAAGCTCCAGGTTGGATATTCAGTTTCTCACCTTCCCTTTGTCTCTCCATTCTTACATACCGTTCTGGTAACATTCATCAAAATTTGAGCTCTGCTTTTCAGAAAGAAGTGAATATCTATTGCTGCTCAGCTTCAGAGAACACAGTGGCCTCTAATAATCACTCATAGTGACACAAATGTCTTAAACCCATGAGTAGAGAAAGGGAACAGCCACAAAGGGACAGGACACTGGCCATCTCTGCTTGCCCCTTTCCTTCTTAGTCTCCTCTGTATTTTTCAGTGGGCCTGCTTGTTCCTATATAAAAGCAATTCCACATTCCAGGTGCACTTTGCTTTTTGTATAAAAGAGGCAACCTAAAGAATAAATCATCCCAATGAAGACAACTATGTAATAGAGCATTATTATTCTATATTTTACTAGGAATGGCTTGTGTGTGTGTGTGTGTGTGTGTGTGTGTGTGTGTGAGAGAGAGAGAGAGAGAGAGAGAGACAGAGAGACAGAGAGAGAGACAGGGAGACAGACTGAATTGATGCTGCCCGTGGGCATGTCTGTGGGCCATTTTAACAGCCAACAAGACTAATTTAATGTTTAATGTGCTATGCATGCCATGTCCTTATCTTTGTTTGGTACCATGTGACACTGGCCTGTGGGCATGTCTGTAGGCCGTTGACTTGACTGATGATACATGTGGGAGGGACAACCCCACTGTGTGTGGTGTGGCACCGCCCTAGGCAGATGTCCCTGGGTTGTATAAGATACCTGCTCAGTGAGACATCAGAGCAAGGCAGTAAGCAGCACTCTTCACTGGGTTTGCCTCAGCTTCTCCTGAGTTCTTGGCTTCCCTAGATGATAGACCAAGTGTAGGACATCCTTTCCTCCCCGAGTTGCTTTGGTCCAGTGTTTTATTACAGCAGTGGAGAAGCAAACTATGACATATAGGCCAACCAAGGACATGACATGTAGAAGTATAGCATCAGTTTCACAGAATCTCTGGGAAGGAACTATTTTCATGGGGTTTCCTAAGCTCTGAGCCTCTTACGTGTGTAATCATGTTTAATCCCTAGGGAAACTCTGAAAACCAATTTATATTGACCAGTGAACATAAACAGAAATTTGCAATACAAGTACACGCACAATTCCTAGTGATAGCAGATCACTGAGTTCATGTCTGAAAGAAAAGCACTTGATTTCTTCATGAACAACCAACAAGACTGGTTTAATTTGCTGGGCACGGCCACACCCTTATCTTTGCACAGTACCAGGTGATATTTGGATAGTTAAAAAGCTGAATGTTATTGTATAATTAGTTGCAGGTTCCACTGACTTTACTTCCTTAAATCCATACATGTTTTATTTTTATTGCCTTGTTTCCTAATATGAATGTACCATATTTGCAATAAGTTTTCATTCACTCATTTGAGACCTTTGCTAATATTCCTTTTGTGTATGCTAGGAATTATCCATGATGAAAGACATTATAGGAAGAATAGTCTTCATCTTTATCAACTCATCACCAAGGATTGTTTAATAAGAAAAATCATGTTATGATTCCTTGCAGCTAGTTAGGAAAAGGTGTAATTACTCTTTATGGGAACATCTGGCTTCTACTCTGCTCATCTGTATAAAGCCCTATATGCTATTCTCTTCTGGCACCTGAGCCTTGGATAGTTCATGACATGTGACTAATTAATTACTCTTTGATGTGCTGTGTTTATTAATTTGCTTGAGGAGTGGGTACATTATCCTATGTAATGATAAGTACCAGGATATTCACAAGTATTAAGACCTAATAGTAAGCTGGGCAGTGGTGGCACATGTCTTTAATCCCAGCACTTGGTAGACATAGGCAGGTTGATTTCTGTAAGTTTGAGGTGGGGCTGGTCTGAAGAGGGAGTTGAGGAGAGGCTCCAAAAGGTACAGGAGAAATCCTGTGTTGGAAAAAGACCTAATTGTGAGGCTAGAGAGCTGGCTTGGCCATTGAAGTCTAGGCTTACAACTGAGAAGTCAAGACCTGACAGCATGGAAAGTTGATCATTGAGTTCCTTTCAGTGTGTGCTTTCCCACTGTTTGTGAAATGAGGGTGATTTTATGTATCAACTTGGCTAAGCCAAGGTACCCAGTAATTGTTAAACACTGCTCCAGATATTTCTCTGAATGTCCTCTTCAGATGGAACTAAAACTTAAGTCAGAACGCTATACGATAAGTGAATTATCTTCCATAATGGAGTGAACCTCGGGGCCTCTAAAGAAGGTGTCAGAGAGAGGAGATGAGAGTCCAGAAGCTCTGCTCTGTACTGAGTAGAGAGTGGACATGTGACATCATCTCGCCATGGTCCTCCAGTCAGCCTGTGTTACAACACTGGGACTTGTCAACTTCAAAACACCTAAAAGCAGCGCCTGAAAAATCTCAGTGTCTTGATAGAGAGATGACAAGTAGATGAAAGGTAGGTAATACACATGGATGGGAGAGTCAGAAGATAGACAAACGATAGAATGTAAATAGACAAAGGATAAAAGCGATGGAGGACAGGTGATGGGTTAAAAGGTTAAGCAAGAGAGCTAAGCAAACTCCTTGCAAAGACCAAGGAACTCGAGGCTGATGCTTTTGGAGTAAATCTTCCATCAATGCAGACTTCATGAGAACTGCGTGGAGACCTAGTTAAATTCCAGTGTCCTTTCTGTTCCCCCTTGTCTGCATCTTACATTACATGCACAGATTTGTGTAGGGAAAAAGGCTCACTGGTCTCTGTTAGTTCCAAATATGGGATCTCATGATTGGTCTTGAATTGTATCAGCCAAATTGTCATTCTTTCCCAGGAAATGGCATGACAAGAATAGGTATAGGACACCCCAGTGTACTATACAGTGTGGTCCACTCATCTGTGTCCCTCAGCAAAGTGTATGGAACATAATTTTTATTTCTGTGCTGCTGAGAGGTCATTAGGATATGCAGGTAGATGAAGCTGTCAATTGTGCTGTCCTAACAGGAAAACTTGAGGGAGCTCTTTTCTATTCTACTGCACTAGCACAAACATCTGATGCCAAGCCAAGGAAAGGCAAGCCCCAGTCTCCAGATTGATGAGCAATGGGTTTCTTTTCTTTATAAATTACTTAGTATACGGTATTTTTTTTTTAAATAGCAGCCAAAGTTGGCTAAGACACGTCTTCATACAGTCAAATAGCCTTTCCTGAGAATTGCAGTGAACTTGAACAGGCTCTTTTATATGTCTTTTGGGAACCATGATGTTATAGCACATGAATATTTGTTCTATAATCCACACAGACATAAAGCAAAGGGCATTCACGTTCTTGCCCTTTAGCTAACGTATCCCTTTGTAGCTGATCTGGCTGTGGTCTGCATAGAAAGTCATGTGGAAACTTTCTGTTCACCTTGGGGGTATTGAAAGGTTGAGCCTTTGCCATTTGGAGATGATTAGGGTGTGCTATGAATGATGTTATCCTGGCAGGAGATCTTGTCAGAATGTCTTTTTTTTCCCTGCCACAAGAGGGCGCATAGAACATGCTGTATAGGTTCATGTGACTGAACATTCATTTACTTCTCTCTAACATTCCATTTCCTGCTTCCTGATACACTGCCCCGTTACCATTATTTCTTAGCTTGGGAACTTGGGAAAGTGCCACGAGAACACTAGAAGAACCAGATTCGAGTAGCTCACTCGTGAGAGTTCCTATTGAAACTCAAGTTGTCTTTGGTACCTATTAGAGGACTCACCTAGCCAGGCTTCTCAATGCCCGGACACGCTGCAAATTCAGACAGTCTGGGCTTCTCTTCCTCTGTTTCTGTCCTTCCCCAGGTCTTCAGCCATGGTCAAAGGCATGCATGCTCCACATGGGGATTTGAGATAGCATGGGTGGCAATAGAAGTGGTGTGAGGACGTGCGTGTGTGTGTGTGTGCGTGTGTGTGTGTGCGTGTGCGTGTGCGCGTGTGCGTGTGTGTGTGTTTGTGTGTGTATGGTGTGTGTGTGCGTGTGTGTGTGTGTGTGCGTGTGCGTGTGCGCAAATCTGTATGTGTGCGAATTCATGTGTACATTTCGAAATCCTAAGATTTCTACGATTGGAATATATTTCTTGTGTTTATAACCTAAAAGTGTCTAGGTTGTCTTTCACATGTCCCCTCCTACTGTGTTATAGTCAGCATCGGCTTTTCTTCCTCTAACTTTAAATCTGTAATGACAGCTATGATTACAAATGCAGCATTGATTTATTAACAGGCTTTACTCAGAGAGGAAAATAAATGTTATGGAATTAAAATTTCATGCAGATTTTAAGAATATTCAAATGGAGAAATGCAGTAATTTTGGGTCAGAGAAATCCGGTCTATATTAATCTCCCGTATGGTACAGGGAAAACCTAGAGGATAGAAATTGATGATTAATTTTTGTTCATTACTTTCCAGACAGCAAGAAAATGGACAAATCATCACTATCAGAAGATGTGTCCCAATTCTCATTTTTTAAATTTTGTTTTTGTATTTTGGATGGCTTTTAGTTTTACTGTCTCAGGATATAAGTTTTTTCATCCATGAGACACTGTAGCCCGAGAATGACAGACTGAGCATATTCAGATAGCCGCACACTTTGGACACAGGCCCATCTTGCTGCTGTACAGCTGTCACTAGTCTGTGGGTGACTGTTTGCGTCTGGATTCCTATGGACTCCTGCTGCCTGGGGCAGACACCTGAATGTATGTCATTGGCACATTCCCAAGTCACAGGACTCTATAGCTACATGATTCACAGAGGTCTGATGCAGTCAGTGAGAGCAGGATAAGGGGGTGTCTGTGAGTCACTTCTGTCAATCAACCTCTGCCCCTGTCTGTAGCCGGTGTCTATGATGCACAGAGCTGATCGCACAGACACCACCGTTAGTGACTAAATACTTTAGAATTCTGCGGAATTAAGAGGCGCTTTTTAGTTCCTTGCTGCTTGTCTTAAATCTTACTTCATGAAAATCTGGAGAACTATGCATTAGATAGACAGACTGTGCTGCAGCTGAGGTCTGAACACTATAGAGGGCTGTTGTTTCACATGCTGAAATATTACTAGGAGTGTTCCAGTCTCTTCCTGCTAACTCACTCATTCCTCATGGCAGCCTTATGAGATGAATTAAGTGCTATTTTAAGTCTTCATAGATGCTTCATAGATTAGAGATGCTAAGTGTAGGGATGGAAAGATGGCTTAGCTGTCAATGGCTTTGACTGACAACTAAAAGGACAAGTGAAACTAAATGATTGCCCAACACAGTGTAGCAAAATACCACTTTTGGTCACAGTTTCCTCTGCTCCCAAACCACTATGATTCCCTGGTAAAGCATGATCCCTGCACCCCTCCCTACCAGGAGGATACCTTATGTCTTAAATTCCTTCTGTGGCCTTTATTGGAGTTTGGAAACATCTTCCAAACATATACCTTGGATTACCACAAGGGGGCAGCCTTAGAACTCTGAGAAAAAATATCCATCAGCCCCAGGAAAGCCAAAGCTCCAGGAATGCCAAACCCAGTGCCAGCAAGGATCCCATTATGTGGGATCCTGTGTAGAATGTGAACATGAAATGTGAACATGGCCCCGAGATCTGCTTTATAGCCTCAGGAATCACAAATTTTAGAACAAATGCAGTATTGTTTTCTTTTACCAAATATTCATTTTCTTAAACTTTAGAACATTGTTTTTTTTTTTTTTTTTTTATTTCTCTGTGCTTTGAAAGCCATAGACGTGACATAGGTTATCATTTTCAGCTGAGAGTCCTGATCTATGAGTGAAGCTTGCAGAAGGAATACAGAAGAGAACGTAAGTGCATTGCACTTATTAGAGACAAAGTTCCTCTGTAAAGGTGGCTGGTTAATAATTTAAAGTGTCCATTGTGCTGTGTGTGAGTAATGGTCAAGCACCCTTAAGCACTTTAGAACAGCTATGAGAGACATCTTCAAATGATGCCTGTCACCATGGCAATGCTTGAGCTAAGTGGGGCAGGGAAATGAAAAGGGGGTAGTTGATCACCACCTTCAACAGGTAGACTGTGCCATGCAATTCTGTGCTCTTTAGCAGGAGGAAAAACAAAACCCCGTGCATTCAGTAATCTGGAAATTCTTTAAGTATATGGAAGAAGGTCAATGGCTTTCTGAGTTTAACAGAGAATTTATTCCTACACTACTATAGTAGGATATTAGTAAATGTATTTATAATGAAAAAAGAACCTGCAAACTGGGAAGCATTTTTTCTGGTGGCAAGTTCTACTAGAACACAGACCCGTCATTAAGACAATGCTTCCCAGCACAAAGAGCATCAGGTGGGCCCCTTCTCGATTCCCTCGCTTACCTTTGTTTGGCTTTAGGAATTCTACTGCTAGGAGAGACTGCAGGCTGAGCAAAAGGTAATGAAAGCTCTGAGTGGGGATGAGCTCAGCTGCTGAGCAGTGGCCTGGATTGTGTGAAATCCTGCACTCAGTAACCTGCTGTACAGTAACAAGATCATGAGGGCGATGTCTTCTCTGAAAGGTCAGGCTTATTCATGGCTTCATCCTTTTTGAAAAGCAGAGCTTCTGCTTTGGAGCCTGTGTCTCCCATTTTAGGTTGGGAACCCAGCAAGCTGAGTCCTGCAAGACCAGAGGTGTGAGACAAGTTTGACTTGTTTCTGAGGAAGAGATTAACAGGATGGAGAAAAACTGTTTTCAAGCAGATGTACATTTCAATAAAACCCACAAGGGAAGAAGGAACAGCTGTATAGAAATCATGTAAATTAGCTCACAGCCATCTATGAGTTGTTTGTACCCTCTAGAGATGAAATGAAATTGCCTGAACCCATGGGACAGATGGCCTCAGATTAGTGTGCACAGGTGATGTTGTCATCACACCACAAACAGTCAACTGTAGAGTCCTGAGTATGTTCCTCTTCCCATGAGTGAGGACAGTGACATTCAATCTACATGCCACTCCAATCCCAGACTGTACCATGGGAGGAAAATTTGATCTGCTCATTCTAGATTTTTTTCTATGAAATGTAAATCTGAGGGAAATTGATTACAGGTGTGTGTGTGTGTGTGTGTGTGTGTGTGTGTGAGAGAGAGAGAGAGGGAGAGAGAGAGAATGTATGCTGCTTGTGTAAGGGATTAAGCAAAACAAATTCAAAACAGTTGTCACAAAGCCAGAGACGTAGTAAAACAACCTCTTTATTATTCAACCTGTGGTAAATGTACTGAAAGCTGAAGGTGCCTTAGCTGCAAATACCACTGGGCGTTCCTTCCTTCCTTCACTCACTCACTCATTCATTACTTGACACCAAGGATCTGGGAAAGCAAATGGACTCACCACATTCCTGTCTTTCCTTCAGTCCTCCTTGGGAATCTCTTAGCTCCAACCCTGGATTAAACTGATGTGAATTTGTACACAGAGCATAGCAATCAGAGGGGAGACAGAATGGAGAGATTTTAAGTGGGGCACACCTGGCTGCCATCCACACACTGGTTATTACCTTAACCACATTGACACCCACTCCTGCCCAGGGAACTGGCAGGATTGCCTTCTAGGAGGGAGGAGTGTCCTCCCAACAGGGAGGACAGACTCAGTGAAGAACTAATCTGTCTGGTCTCTAGATTTAGAGAGTAACTAATACGACACAATACAAACCAAAGCAATAGTAAGCCAGCTAGAGTTAGCAAATAAGAACAAATTGAATTTCAGAATGTTTATACTTGGTAAGAGAGCATCAGATGAGCTGATAAAACAATAACAGTCACTTTCTGTCTGAGTGTGCTTACAGCAATAAGCACAGGAGCCCTGAGCTTAATGGCTGGAGTATGGTGCCCTGTGAAAGGGGCTGCCAGCCCCTACACAGACATCCTCAGGCTTCCTTGTTTACTCTAGGTTGCTGGTGGATACCTTGACCTCTAGCCACTGGGCATTGTTCAAATAGGTCTTGTTGGGTTGTGGGGAGACAATGTTTACCCCATGGAGAACCACTGAACTAAACTGTCACTCTAGCTTTCATGTGCAATCATTTAGTATTTAAACATCACCAGAGGCCAAAACAAATAAGAATCCCCAGTCTTGGAACTTCAGCCTCCAAACTTGGGTGAAAAATTACCCTCTTTACTATACATAGTCAGGTTGCCGTAGGCATTTGGTTATTGTGACTACTGTATCCCAATGCAAGTGATTTAGACTGGGTTCCATGTTCCAGTTTGCACTTGAAGATCCTTTAAAAAGAAGCAAGCCAGTCTTTTTTTAAATCAAGGTTTATCTTATGCGTACTTGTGTGTCTGTGTGTATATGCTCTACATACTCAAGAGTGCCGGTGTCCATGGAAGCCAAGGCCATGGGGTCCCCTGGAGCTGGAGTTACAGGAGACTGTGAGCTGCCTCTTGTGGCTGCTAGAAACCCAGCCCAGGTCCTCTTCAAACACAGCAGGTGCTCATGCACTTTTAACACCTAAGATGTCTCTAAGCATGGAAGCCATCCTAAATGCAAACATCGCAGTATTAAATGCATACTTCATGATGCACTTGCATCAGGGCACTCAGCTAGGAAGTTAAAATGCAGATTCCCAGGCATAGCACAGGAGCCCATGAGCATGCAGTCCCTGGGGTGGAATTTAGGGTTCCACACTTAACAAGAGCTCTAGGAGATTTCTACAGAGTCAAAACTGAACAGCAGTGGATGCAGAAATTGTGGCCTAGCACACTCTGCAGTGTTTTGTTGGACTTTCAAGAGCCACATGGTTATTTCTCAGGGAGAGGGTAATGTATAAAAGGCCCCATTCTGTGCCTGGAGAGTATTTTCTGATATCCCTCTGAGATTTATATAGAAATTTATGTCTTAGGCTTTGAAGTGTTCACAATTTTCTGAGTAAGACCAGTTAGTATATATTTTTGGCTTTGATGGGCAATGTAAAATAATCTTCCATACTGTAAGTTTTGTGTTTGTTTGTAATTATTTGTTCGGCTGTTTTAAAGTTACAGGAACGATCATAACTCATAGGTCTGTAAGAGAAAAGATCAAAACAAAAACTGCAAAGAAAGGCCGGCAAGGAGTGGAGCTCAGCTCCTAGCATCGGTGCGCTCACTCCTCACTGAGCCCAGGGCCACCGTCTGTGCGGAAAGCTCTGTGATCTGCCCTTGCACTCAGGGCCCGATTTAATGTCTGACAGCAGTGTTCTCAGAGGAGAGGCCTCAAGGAAGAGTCCTGCTTATGTGCTGGGCACCGGCACAGCTTCCTGAGACAGGGCTGAGGAGTTCTAATGGTATACCGCAGGCTCTGTTAGGTTACTATTAGGTTAGGGGAAGCCACTTGGTGCATCATCCACCTCCGCCATCATTGTGTTTTCCTGCCACTCCAGAGTTGATTCCATAGCTACTACCATGTCCCACTCATCACTTGATACAGTTCCAAGTGTCATGACTCAAATTCAGAGCGAAAGGCAAGATTGCGTTTGTATGTGTGAGGGAGTATGAATGGAGATACTTAGAGGGAGGGAGGGAGGGAGGGAGAGAGAGAGGGAGAGAGACAGAGACAGAGACATTGACGGGGAGGGAGATAAAAGACCACTCTCTGTGTAGGACAGATCAAGTTAGGTTGCCTACTTATCGACACCCTATAGTGAAATCTGCAATTTTTCTCCTACTTCCTGCCAAACCCTTCCTCACGTTGCTACCCACACTCGTTGCTTTCTTGTAGCCCTTTTTCTTTATACCAGAGATTCTTGAATTTCTTTCACCTTATAATCTCCTTTGCTGGCAAAATTTATATATGAAATAGGTGAACAAACCAAATATTTACTGATACTAAAACATAAACCTAGTTTAACGTAATTCTGTTGTATATGCATAATTTTACTATTTACTCAAAAAGGAAGTTAATTTGCACACTGATGGGAAGGACACACTTGTTTGTTTATTTTTATGCTGAGTGTTAAATCTTCAACAAATCTTTAAAAATCTGGATGTAGAGCATCTTCAATATTTTTATCCATATTTTACTTTGTAACTGTGCTGCTTCACATAAACACTTAGACAAAATGGCAGAAGCGTGTTTAGGGACATTTCTTAAATTGCTGAAAACTCCTAGCCAGATTTAATTTAGTAAGTGTGAGTGTGTGTGTGTGAATGTGTGTGTGTGAGTGTGTATGTGTGTGTGAGTGTGTGTGTGTGTGAGTGTGTGTGTGTGAGTGTGTGTGCATATTCAAATAGCTTGTCTTTAAAAACTTCAAACATTCTGTAACAATATAGCCTAAAATAACTATCTCCATACTTACACACTGAAGAATGCTGGTAGGATAATATGAGAAGTCTCTGTTTTATATAATTAAGCCATTTAATAATCCTACAAGAGCAGAAAACTTCCTCTGTCTAATAACACCCTTGCAGATCATAACGCACTCATCTTCCATCTGGGCCAAAGTAGTTCAGGTAGCATTGGTTGGCACTGCTTGATGTGCTGCTGGCATGTACAGTGTAAGGTAAATGCACTGAGCAAATACACAGGGCTACACAGAAGTTGTGCATACAGCCTGGGTGAGTACTCAAGAAACGCCTCAGATACATTGCATGTTCGGTTTTGAACTAACTTTTACTGGGTTTGCATTCAGAAATGTTTCTCTGCTGTCAGAAATTTCACAACTCCCACATTCAGTATGAGGCTTTGAGCTATGACAAGGAAACACTTTTCTAAATAACTGCCCTCCCCCAACTGGAGCTCTTCTTGTCATTAGAAGTCTTCTGAATCCCCTTCTCTGAAAGGTCCATAGTTTACCTTGTTGTAAGTGTCTAAGACAAAAAAAAAAAAAAAAAAAAAAAAAAAAACAAAAAAAAAAAAAAAAAAAAACACAAAAACCCTAGATGTTAAAATTTTCCTATTTCATTTACCGTCCTCAAATTCAGTCACATAGGATATTTATTATTGATGAATGGTACAAACATAAGTAAAGCATTAATATTTGTAGTTGTCTAAAAGCACAAATTGGTCAAGAGCAAAGAGGCTAGTGGCAAAGAAGAAAGCCTTGAGCATGTGTTTCCATTTTTCTAGTAAGTTTTCTCATCTACAACCTTTGTTTTTGTTTTGTTTTTCAAGACTGGATTTCTCTGTATAACAGCTCTGACTGTCCCGGAACTCACTTTGCAGACCAGGCTGGCCTCGAACTCAGAGATCCACCTGCCTCTGCCTCTGGAGCTTGAGGATTAAAATCATGTGGCCTCTACTGCCCAACCATCTATTGCCTTTTTAGGCACATCTAAACTTCCTTTCTATGTGATTTGTCCTGCAACAGTCACATTAAGAAATGTTTCCTTACATGCTTCATTACAGACTGAAGGCAGCTTTTTGTTTAAGTGGGGTGTTTTATCGGGGGAAAGGGAAGGGTGTTGAGAAAAGGAAGGGAGAGGGGGGAGAGGAGACAGATACCGAGAGAGATAGAGAAGAAGAGAGAGACAGGATAAGTCCTGTCTGCCCCTTCACAGGAACAGTGGGAAAAGAGCCCGAAGGCAGTTTTAGATAAAAAATGTGGAAGAAAATGTTCGCAGCACAAATACTCTTTTCCTTGGAAGATATAAACAGCCTTTATTTTTCATCTTTAAATAAGTATGTATGTGGGTCCCTGCTCATCATGTGTGTACCAGGACAGTATTCTCTAGCCTAGGTCCAAGGGCAGAGCTATGAATAAGTAATACATTAATATTTACTTTTATGTCTGTCATCAATTACTTATTCATATCTTAGCCATCCTAATCTCTGGTTTAACTAGACCAACTCTTGGCGTTGTTCATAAGGTAATACTAAATATATGCAGAAAGAGTATTTTAGAAACAAAAGGAAAGAAAGAGAATAAAAATAAGTACTTGGAAACGCACAAAGAAAGACAATAATCTGCTTTTCTTAACTTTGGCAAAGATTTGAAAGAATGATGGTAACTGATAGGAACCCTGGAATTGGTTATATTTAGGCACAGAGGCATTAAATCCACTGCAAGTAAGATACTTACAGATTATCTTCCTTTTCTTTCCATCATGATCTTGCATGTCCATCTTCAGTTTTGAATTATTACAGCATGCAGTTAATTTATAAACCATGTGTTTAGTGAACACATAACACATAATTAGCCACACTAATGGAATAGTTGTGTGTCTTGCCCTTATCAAACACATTTTTTAAAACTTAATGTATTATTTTACACATTGATCCCAGTTCCCTCTCCCTCCCTCCTTCCTTCCCTCCCTCCCTGCTTCCCTCCCTCTTACCCTCCCTGCCCTCTCACATGCACCCTGACCACCATCCCCTCCCATCCCCTCACCCCAATTCCACATGTAGGGCAATGCCATCCAGTTGGGGTCATGTAGATCTGACAGGTCATGTGAAGCAGGGACTAGGGCTTCTCTCCTGTCTCTAGATTAAGGCAGTTATCCCTCCATGGGGGATATGTTCGCAGGGTCCTTCTGTGCACCAGGGATACATCCTGGCTCCACTGTCTGAGGTCCCTTAGACTGCTCAGTCCTTCTAACTGAGACCCATATTCAGGGGAGCCTGAGTCAGTCCCATGCTGGCTTCCCAGCTATCAGTCTGGGGGCCCGTTAGCTCCTCCTTGTTCAGGTCAGCTGTCTCTATGTGTTTCTGCAACCTGGTCTTGTCCTCTCCATCTGCATCTGGGTTCCAGTTCGACTCAGTGTTTAGGTATGGGTAATCAAACACATTTTTAATATATTTAAATTAAATAATGTATCATAGGAAGAGTAATAAAGTAATATGATTTTTTTAAAAATACCTAGATTTATTTATATAACACAATACAACTATAGAACAATTAAAAGATAAGTTTTCTCTCCTTCTGGGGTTTCAATGCAGAATTCATGGAAACCCTGGTTTTAGTTCTAGAGACTTGAAGTACAGGGCTCATTGGCTGAAGACCTCTGGACCTTAGCCAGATGCCATTTCTAGTACTTTGGCTTTCTTTTCGCAGCCATGGCTCTGGCCACTAAGAATGGCTCCCAGGTTATCACAACAGATAGAGAGATAAATGGTTTTGCTGAACTATGAAAGCAAGAAGAGGATTCTCTAGCCTGGGTCCAAGGGCACTGTTACAAATCGGTATTACATTGATATTTCTTTCATGTCTCTCATTAGTAACTTATCATTCACGTGGTAGCCATTCTAATATCAGGTTTAAAACCGGAATGGTTAAGCTTGAATTTCTGCTTCAAAATTTAATCCTGTAAAAATTTTAGAAAATTACTCTCTGTTTACTTCTAATTTCACTTACAAGACATTAATGATAATGAAATCATGCAGAGTTTTATTATGGATGATATGAGTTCTCTTTTATGAAATGAATATCAAGTGGTACATGGTGAGCAATATAGATATTTGTTTAGAAAATGCTCGGCAGCTGAAAATGATTGTGTATGCCTCATGAAATGGTTACAAAGGTGATCCAAGGGCCGTTCATTGCCCTACGTGTGGAATTGGGGTGGGGGATGGGAGGGGAGGGTGGTCAGGGTGCATGTGAGGGGACAGAGAGGGTAAAAGGGAGGGATGGAGGGAGGAAGAGGGAACTGGGATCGACATGTAAAATAATAAATTAAATAAAAAAAATGAACTTAAAAAAAGAGTATGCCATTATTATATAAGTGCACCAAACTTGCAGGAAGTGCACCAAACTATAACTCGAGATGTAATTTTAAAAGTAGAAAAACGTTGTGCCCAAAATATACTTTTTAGGATATAATTTCACAGGCTTTTTGATTTTTAGTTGGTTGTCTTGAACTTACATTGATATTTTACTTCAAGAGTCAATGATACTTTATTTTACCATCTTTGTTTCATATCTTATAAATTGTGCATTTCCATATATATATATATATATATGCCCCCATTTCTTTTGAAACGAGTGTTTATTTTTACTTAGGTTTCTGTGTATTGCCTATGCGTGAGTGAATGTCATGTGTGTTAAGCATTCACAAGGCCTGGTGAGAGCAGCAGATGATTCAGGACCTCGAGTTCCTGGCCATTGTGAGCCACCTGGATGCTGGGAACAAATTCCAGTTCTCTGGAAGACCAGCAGGAATTCTTAGCTGCTGAGCCATGTGTCTGGCTGTATCCACTACTTTATTTATGAGCAATTATCTGCACACACATTGCATTTTCTCAATGTATGTTTGACATGCTCAGATCAGTGCAAAAGTATGGAGATACAAAAGATGGGCCCACATTGCCTATGAACCTGAATTTGCTCCCTCTGACCATATTGTCCCCCAAATGATAAATGCTCAATACACAGATGTCCTCTCACAAAATGTAAGTGAAAATTATACTTTCATGTAGAAATAATATTTAAATTGCATGCTAACACATATGCCCACATTAATCATCTCTTGTAAAAGTAAATTAAAACCCAAATGAGAACAAATACATTTATTGGCTCAATTTAACACAAAATAAAAACAGCAATGTGTCACCTTAATGCTTCAATAATTTCTCACTTAATGTTCATAATTTATAACAATACGTGTTAAGCTTGGAAAGACATGATATATGTAACCGAAAACAATAAAAAGCATTATCTATGCTTTGTTTTCTATAGATAAAATGGCTTTTTCTTGAAATTAGATTAATCATGTAAATGCACCGTTGTTCAGCCTGCTGTTGCAGACAGTTAACCAGTCTACAGTGAATTATTAGCAAGCTCGCTTTCAACTCTCCATTGTAGGAATGCATGGCAATTAATATGCTTTACTGTGCACACTTTTCTGAATTTCTACAGAGTAGTTTCCTTGCTGCCAATGCTGTCCCTTGTAGGAAGGTACACTGTGAACCTGACGAGCCCTAAGTCTGTTCCAAATGCACACAGCATGCTGAAATAGAGACAAAAGACGCGTTTCTTATTAAGGAGAGTTCAGTGGACTCTACTCAGTTCCATGTGAATGTCCCTCTGGGAACTTGGCAAAGCATTGAAGGTGTCACTGAGTTCATGCCTTTGCCACAAAACTTAAACACCTCTATGATTCCCGACTTCATAAAAGAAATTTGCCATTGCAGTTGTGATAAATATGTTTATCACATCCATATTTACAGATGAGTATACAGTATATCCACAAAACATCTTCTAAGAATTAAATATAGTAGTTTTCAGGCACCCAACAGAGGGCCTAATTCTTCCCACTCTGCCTGTCCCCTATTTCTGGTAGAAATGTTTTCTCAGTATTTAGATACTTTTTCATTATGTGCTCCTTCTTTTCATGTGTAGTTTGTTTCCTAAAAATTGCTGTCCAGGGGCTATGGAGACATCTTAGCAATTAACAGCATATGCTGCTTTTACAGAAGACCCATTTCGTTTCCTTTTCTGGCACCCACATTGAGCTCACAACTGCCTGTGGCTCCAGCTTCAGGGAACCTGACGCCCCCTTCTGGCTGCCGTGAGCAATGCACAAGACAAGGGCACAACACACAGACACAAGCGTAACTGAAAACTAAGTAAGTATTTCGAAAGGAAAGATTTGCCCAGAAGCATTCATATACTATAGATACATGGTTAAGAAGTAAGAATATGATGCAGAATATATGTAACATATATGTGTGTATACATATATATGGATAACATGATATATATGAATATATGGATAGTATATGTATATTATTTGTAGTATAGAAACTGCACATATATACATTGCATGGACACATGAAACAGAAGCTTTTCTTGAATAAAACCTTCTAGATAAGTACATAATTTCCAGGTTATCATTTCTTAAGTAATTTTGCTTATTTTCCAGGAAGGATAAAAATTTTTTTTTAAAGTTAGTATACTGGTGGAATTGTAAATAAGGTACTGCTAGTTACAAATAACCCCCTAAGTAAAATATCACATATGTAACAGATGTTTGGCTTTTGTTGTACAAGCAGAAATATGACCATTCTTTTGGTTGTCTTTTCCAGGTTTTCAGGTTTCCATCCTGAATTGGCCTGTATTTTGATATTTTGTCTTAATCAATGCTAATCTAATGAGAAGCAGAACATGAAAGCTTTGACATGATCAGGCTGGCTATGAACTAATCAACAAATATCCTCACAATCTATTCATCAATATGTTACATAGAGCCAAAATTAATAAGACATTGGATATATCGGATATATTAATAGGATAATTGGAAATATAGAATGTTGGAAAATGGAATATGGCTATGTCCTAGGAATAAGAATGAAGTATTTTATTAGTAATGAAAAAAATGAGAAATCTCAGGATATTTCAAAAGTTAATTAAATATTGCTAAATGAAAATGATCACCAGTGAGTTACTAAATGTATCTTACATTTTCTTGCCTAAATGTAGATTTTTTATATTAAAAAAAGTGACACAGAACTTATATACATGAACATTACAGTGATTGTAAAATTGATGACATAAAGAAGGTAACAGGAAATGGTATTGGTTAAGTTGTTGCCTAATTGGATGCACTGAAAACTGCCGTGCAGATGAGTAAAGCACACTTTCTGGTGTGTCTGGTTTGTGTTATTCACCCCCATCAGGGCACAGATGACAGACCCAGTGAGTTTATCTGTAACTTACGCGAATATGGGTGCCCCACACAGCTGTGTAACCAGAATCCCCACCCAAGCCGGAGAGATTAAACACTAGTTGTCTTAATTTTTCTTTTCCTCACACATTTACGTGTTTTTGGTGTAAAAGGCAATCATTCGCCCTGTAAGTTTCCTTTCTCTCCCAATTAGCAGTGTACTACTTACTATTAGTGTTTCCCAGACCTTTCCATTTCCATAATGTCCTCCCTATATTTTCCTGGATTCCTGGATTCAATCTGCTCAGGGTGTTCTCTATTCTTTCACACAGTGCTATTACTTTAGCGCACACATCACACACACGCATGCACACACGCACGCATGCACGCACACACGCACGCATGCACGCACACACGCACGCACTGTTTATTTTCACTCTTTGGCCTTGGGGGCTCCACCACCCCGCTCCTGAATAAGCACATGGACCCTTACTCTTTCTTATGAGTGCCCAGCCTCAGCTTGGCTTATTTCTAGCCAGCTTTTCTTAACTTATCTTTAGCCTCTGTGCTTTTACTTTTCCCTATTTTGTATATCTTTTTCCCCTTCTTATTCCATGTCTGGCTGTGTGGCTCAGTGGCTGGGCCCTCACATCCTCCTCTCCTTTTCTTGCAACTTGTTCCTACTTCTTCTATTTCTTCTCTCTGCCTGGCGGCCCTGCCTATACCTCTCCTGCCTGCCTATTGGCTGTTCAGATCTTTATTAGACCAATCAGATGTTTTAGACAGGCAGAGTAGCACAGCTTCACAGAGTTAAGCAAATGAAACACGGAAGAATGCAACACATCTTTGAATCACTAAACAAATATTCCACAGAATAAAAGAACGTAACACATCTTTAACTAATACTCCACAGCACACTTTTGCACATGCATGCTAATACTTCTAGGCGTATCCTTAAAGAAAAAGAACCTTGTGTGTTTTTAACAGCATAATACAGGTGGTTTTCTTTTTTTAATTTTGTTTTTTTAAAAACAGTCTTTTTTATTTTACATACCAATCCCAGTTTTCTCCCCCTCCCCTGCCTCTGCTCCCCGCCCCCCCCACCACACCCCCAACTACTACTCAGAGAGGGTAAGGCCTCACATGGGGAGTCAACCAAGTCTGCGACATCACATCGAGGCAGGACCAAGCCACTCCCCGCTGTATCTAGTCTGAGAAGGTATCCCTCTATAGGGAACGGGCTACAAAAAAACCAGTTCATGCGCTAGGGATAAATACTGGTCTCACTGCCAGTGGCCCCAAAAACTGTCCAAGCCACCCAGCACTCACAACATTCAGAGGGCCTAGTTCAGTCCAATGCAGGTTCCGAAGCTGTTAGTCCCGTGTCAGTGAGTCCCACAAGTGTGGGTCAGCTGAGCTGTCTCTGTGGGTTTCTCCAGCATGGTCTTGATCCCTTTATTCATCACTCCTCCGTCTCTTTAACTGGACTCGAGGAGTTCTGCCCAGTGCTTGGCTATAGATCTCTACATCTGCTTCCTTCAGTTACTGGATGAAGGTCCTATGATGACAATTAAGGAAGTCATCAACATGATTACAAGGAAGGTCAGTTCAGGCACCCACTCCACTATTGCTTAGTCTTAGGTGGGGTCCTCCTATGGATCCCTGGGAAATTCCCTATTACCAGGTATTGCGGTTTAATAAGGATCAAGATAAACAAATAGGCCGGATAGATGTTTATTCAGGGAGAAATAACTTACAACCTGGACCGATGAACACCAGCAGGTTCCATCGGATGCTCTCCTCTCAAACTCCCGCCAACAAGAAGGCGTTCCCCAGCTCCTCCTCAGACCTAGTTTCACAGGTCACTTCCGCCCCTGGCTCCACCCCAATGGGCGTGGTCAGTGCCACAGAAGGAGACAAAGTGAACCACTACAACCAGGTTCTCACTAACTCCATAATGGCTCCCTCTATCCAAATATCTTTTTCCTTGCTCTTCCTCTCTGCTCTCCCCCAGTCAACCATCTCATTCCCTCATGTTTTCTTCTCCCTTACTCATCTCTCCTCCCCTCTCTTGCGCCCAGTTTACTCAGGAGACCTTGTCTATTTCACTTCCCAGGGGTTCTGTGTATGCCTCTTTTAGGGTCTTCCTTGTTGCTTAGCTTACCTGGGGTTGTGAACTGTAGGCTAGTTATCCTTTGCTTTATGTCTGACACCCATTTATGAGTGAGTACATGCCATGTTTGTCTTTCTGGGTCTGGGTTACCTCACTCCGGATGTTTTTTTCTAGTTCCATCTACTTAGCTGCACATTTCAAGTTGCATTATTTTTTTTATGGCTGGCTAGTATTCCATTGTGTTAATGTACCACATTTTCTTTATTCATTTTTCAGTTGGGGGTCATCTAGGTTGTTTCCAGGTTCTAGCTATTCCAAATAATGCTGCTAGGAACATAGTTGAACAAATATTCTTGTGATATGATTGAGCATCCTTTGGTAAATGCCCAAGAGTGGTATTGCTGGTCTTGAGGTAGATTGATTCCCAATTTTCTGAGAAAGAGAATCAAGTTGTTTCTTCATCTTATGTTTTCATATGAATAAAGTTTCAGGACAGAGCAGATATGCTTAGGTAGCAATGGGAAGTTTAAAGAGACTTGTTCTTTATTAACTCGAAGCAGTAAATCTCCAGTTACAGATATTGACATTTCCCCCTTCAGCCAGCTCATTTTCATCTACAACTGTGTGTAGGGGTACAACTAGATCCTTGTGGGTAAGTTCCCACCTCTGAATGCTCTAATAGATGAATGGGTTTTTACATAGAATTCTAAGTGTTGGTTTTGATATTAACCTCCAAGATTCTTAACCATGGCTTTCATAATCCTGAAAACTGCATGTAATGACCAACTTTTGAACAGTAAGTTTTCATGCAAATATATATAAAGTTGCTAGTTATGTGCTCATTAAGTGTTTAGGTGAAAGCAAAGCATATCTTCTACTCCTCAATCTGAAGCCCATGGGCCTTCGACTTTCCATTGTTTCCTTGCACTGAGCTCTAATGTGTTGTTTCCCCTCTCAGTTGGCTCATACTGCTGGTTTGTTTGAACTAGCAGCTGTGCCGTCAGTGTTTCTTAGACAAGAGCATACTGTGCTTCAAAGACACCTTCTGTAATGATAAAAGAACATAATCAAAGTCAGAATTCATATCTTGGCCGCCTACATAATGCTCTATGGTACTTGTTCATAATTTCTAAAGGCTGTAGAGGGATCAACCCTGAAAACTGAAAGTATTCCTCTAACCTTCCAGGGCCTCCTTCCTTGTCCAAAACATCCATAGAGCACAGTATGAGTTATTTGTTTCTGTGTGCATGGATTCAGGCCTTTGACTTATTTTTCATTTTTGTTACATGTGTGTAATTATGCACATCAGGGCATGTGTGTGTGGCACCTGTTTTCCAGCATGTGTGTGCTTCAGAGAAAGTGTGTTGAGTAAGAGGAAAATATGTGGAGTTGTTTCTCTCCCTCCACCCTGGAGAACTTTGGGATAGAAACCAGGTCTTCAGACTCAGTCATCTTGAAGGCCTTGAATTTTATTTTACATTTTTATGTGTTATTTCCAATATGTGAGCTCTCTATAAATGTAATGTAAAGGCCACAGGATACTTCTGTTGACTCACTTCTCTCTCTCTACCTTTACCAGGGATGGAACACAGTCCCATGGCTTTAATGGTTATCCTCTGAGCCAACATGACTGTTCTAAGTTTGAATTTTGATAACAATACAAAGAAAACATGAATTACAAATCAGTGGTGTCCAAGGTGTTAGGAAATATGCATATATACAAACATTTCATTAATGTATAATTAGCAAATCTTTCAAGATGAAAATTCTTGCTGGACAGTCACGGATTTATAGAAATTGTAACAATCTTCACATAGTGTAATTCAATGTATTATACTTAATTTTGTCCTTCATTTCATGTTTATTTAGTATGCATTTCTACTGGAACTCTTCCCATATTTCAGGAAGGGAAATGAGCTGTAGATGGCTTGGCTTGTCATTGTTCTGATTAATTTTGTGACAGTGATAATAACAAACCCAGGACTCACCCATGTGCAGTTAGCTGCTGTGGCCTTTATAGCATCAACATTGAGCTCCTGTTATTTTTCATCTTGACATAAAAAATGTTTTTTCAGCTGCCAATTGAAAATTCCTGAAGCAACACTTGGTAGAATGTTTTGAGAAATAAAAGAATAAACAATTACCTGTTTGCTTTGAATCCAGATAATTGGAAAGGGTTGCTTTTATTCATCAAAAGATAAACTTTGACAAAAATATACTGAAATACAAGAGTAGTCAATCTATCTGGCAATACTTACTTGACTTATGAAATTTACAGTTCATGGTTGTGAAAAGTATTTTCATTTACTTGTTTTTCTTCCTTCAGCTATTGGGACATATACCCTGAAGAGTGATAGCCATGCCAACATCTTAAAAACATACAGCGATCTTATAAGTAAAATTCAGGTGAAGACAATGTATTAAGCAAAAATATGAATGTTTACCAGTAATGATAATGAAGATTAATCAGAAAAGACAGGAATGTTTATTCAGGGAATATCTTGAAACTCAAAAGTTCATATAATATTTTGTTTCAGCAATAATAAAATGTATTTGTTTGTGTATTCCTAAACTTGAGTAAGTTTCTGTTTTTAGGAAATTTCTTCACTCAGCCTAGAGTTAATTCTTCATCATACATAAATAAAAACTTGACATATAAAAAACTTAAATTTGATGAAATGTTGAATTATAATGGAATTATAAAATAGCAGACCAAGAAAACACACACACACACACACACACACACACACACACACACACACACTTACTTATAAACATACACACATGTATGCAACAGTAAAAACACTGGCTTGACTCCTTATTTGTTGCTTGTTTTGGAAAACATTTACCTGAGAAAGATTAGAACTAAACTCATAACATCATTGTTTGCAGAAGAAAAATACCCTCCATATCTGATTTTTCACTTGTCAAACAACTTTTCAAGGTGCAATTTAAACACTCAATTTTTTTGTATAATCTTCAAAATACTTATATTCCAACTTTACAGCTTCAGTATCTGTACAATTAAAAGACCAATCACAAGGCACTGGAAACTTGACCTAAAGAACTATGAGTGTATTCTGGGAAGCTAATGTTTCCCTGTAGGTTGTGAGTTTGAAGAACATAAATGTTATTTTCTCAAGGGCTGTCTCACGGCATTGTGTGGGACTCAACAATGTACACCATCATAAAGGCACCAACTATCTATAGAGAATGAGAGGGTGAAATAGATCTTCAGTGCTGTGTTAATGCTTGCTGTATTATCTTCTACATGATTGATGTGTGTCACAATTGAAACATAAATCAATCTAGTGAAACAAGAGGAATGTAAACTGGATAATGAAATTTCATTCCAGAGTCAGTGTTACTATTGAGTTTCAAAGCTGCCCGTCATTATTATGGAAAAGGACTCAGATACATTGCAGGGTTCATTGTTGAGGAAGAGACAGGCTCTGGCTAGTAAAGAGAAATGATCTTTAGCTAGCAATACTATATAGTAATAATAAAGACACACTGGGTCAGGAAGAACATGGCTGCCATTAGAATTCAGGTATTTTGTGGCCCAAAATAAAGTCATATTGCATCAGCATGAAATGAACTTCAAGAAACAGAGACCCACTGAGAAAATATCAACAAAAGGTGATTTTTGCATGGATATCTTTTTTATGACTAGAAAATTCATTCATCTCATTTATTATATAGCTTACTTTAAAAATACAAACTGGTGTTTTCATTGTTTAATTATCTATAGAAAACATCAGAGTAAAGATCAAAATAACATCAAAGTATTACCCCAATCAAAATACAAATCAATTATGTATCTCTCTCTCTATATATATATATTAAACTAAATGAAAGTAGTTCCAAAAACAATGAAATGCAATCATAAATTAACATATACAAAATATGTTTCAAATATTTCAGTAGTGCTCAGTTCCTACAAAAGTGCCAAGATGGGCCATTAGAGCACCATGTTTTTGCTTTGATTTTCTCTAAATATTACTTGTTTGTTTTTACACTTACTGCTTTTAACTATACATGTAAAATAATTTTGTAGCTTAAATTTTAAAATTATGTAAGTGCTATGATTCAATAATAAAAACATATATAGCCATTTATTTGTGTATATGCCTATAATATAGAATTTATACATCAGTCTATAACTGTACCTAGAGTCTATTGAACATTTTTCTATGTTACCTAAATCATTTTCCCTTGTTACATTTTGAAATAAAATTTGCTTTCATTTCATGCTTTTGAGAAATGAAGTTGTATATAGAACTTTGAAAAAAATACTTCTGGCCAAAAAACATCAATAGTAGTATCAATTATGTTTTTGAAGGGTGTTGTCTTGAAGTTTGGAATTTAGTCATTCAATTACATAAACAAGGTAGGTACACATCTTAGGGATTGCCATTGCACCAACTTATGTTTTAATGTATTGTGTTACACTTGTTATGACTGTTAATCTTTTAAAGTGCCAACTAGCTTCTTTACTTGAGGATTTAACAGGTTCTCTAATTATTTGCTTATTGTCCTGTGTTTTTCCCACCTGAATGGAATTCCAAATTTTCAAGAACACATTTCTATTTTCTTTCATTTATTTCTAAAGGTTTTTAAAATTATGCTGTGTGTGTACATATGTAATGCACATGTGTGTGTGCAGGTGTGTTCAGAGCCCAGAAGAAGGCACAAGGTAGTTTAGTGGAAGAAATGCCATTGGTTGTGACCTGCCTGACTTGGCTGCTGGGAGCCAAACCCAAGTCCTCCCCACGAGGAGAGCCATCATGGCAGTTTCTCTTTTCCCTTTTGAAGATGCTTCCTTCCTTGCACATAAGTCTAATACCCATTAAACATTAGCAAAGAGATAACAAATGCAAGTGTGTATGTGAACAGTAACATTTCCCCAAGCACGGTTTGGAGATGATAGTAGAAAATTAGCCTTAATAATTCAATTATTATAAAATAAATTGTTGGAAATCTTAGACAAGATTTAAGATTTTCTTGGTTTACCTTTTATCTACATGGCAGTGTGGACCCAAGTTATGTGAAATTATAGTTTAATAGCTCTCGCTTTTCACACTTGTGTGGCCACAGTAGTCATTGCTTCTGTTAATGTGATTTTCATTTTATGGCACCACTTAATTCATTTCAAGTAAATATTTAAAAGATTATTTAGCTGCCTTTACAATGAACTCACTAAGTAGAATGAAGTAATCTAATTTTTATTCTATTTCCCCATTGTAAAACAGACAGAATTCAGCAATATAAGTCACTAATTACAATTTAGTATGATTTCCTAACATTTTATTTTTCTTATTCATATCATCAGACCTTCGAATAAAATATTGGTAGAAACCTAAATGCTATAAACTCTTTAATAGCTTTTATACAATAATCAATACTTTACCATTAAATTGCTTTTGTCATTAGAAAAACTACATAAATTGATGCCTTAGCCAGCATGAAATTAATTTTAAACTAAATTAATAAATTAATACTAAAATAATACCTCATATTGTTATAGGACAGTGTATTCTTAATCATATACCCTGGCCTTTATTTAACTAAGTCTTTATAGGATTCATTTTCCATTCATTTTATTTGTATGCAGATGTGTGTAATCTCACTCCCGCACATGCGCTCACGAGTGTGCCGTGTGTGCTTATGTGCATGCATGTGCACTGTGAGTGTAGATGGGTGCAGAAGGGGAAACCAGGTATCTTGGATCCAGAATGAGAGTGTGCGTGAACCATCCAAAGTGGATGCTGTGAATTGAGCTCAGGTCCTTTCTAAGGACAGAGAGGATTGCAACTGCTAAAGCATCTCTCTAAGCCCAATTACGGTTTTTATAGTATATGTGAAAAAAAAAAACCACATTCTGACTTAATTATGATAACTTCTGGTGCAATGCGCACATAATTTCTTGAATGATGTATGTTTGTGTGTTGATATTAAATTAGCTTCTTGGTGACTGAGTTGTAACTTGGGAGTTGCTTGGGAAATACATAGCATAGTGCCCTCCTGGTCAACCCTTGAGGAGCGAAATTGGGGGCAGAGTGCAGGCGAGTCTTGGCTATGTGCAGAGTTTGGGAAACAGATCCAGAATGTTCATCAGCACACCCTGGGTGTCTCCTTCCTGCTGCGATCTGTTCTGGGATTGGGTACCTTCCTTCTTTGAGGTAGCTATTGTTTGTTTGCTTTTAGGACAGGGTTGCTCTGTGAGAAACTGATCCTCACTTCATAATAAGATCCCTGGAGAATCACAGTAGGGGAAACTTCATTTGTTTGCTAAAAATATAGATTACAAATCCTTCAAGAGACCCCTGCTCAGTGCTTTATATTGCCTGCCTGATAATTCATAGCTCGTAGGACTTGCCTCTTTCTATTCAATAGAAAGGTCAATAGTGTTTGTTAAAGTACATATAAAGGAAAGTATTCTAAGTGGAGTAAAGTGAACCAGTCTAAATTATTTGGAAATGTAAACAGTTTTTACTTTCAAAAGTCAACTGGAAGTATGGAACTTTGACAAGCTTTCTGTGAGCAATATTAATATGAGCTGTTCTTTCCAGATGGAATTGTTTCTCAGCTTCCAGTAAAATCAATTAAGGCCTTTAGTGTTAAACCGATCTGTAGGTCAATGTGGGAACTTCTTGGCTTCAGTTACTTAGGTCAATAATTCTGAAATCATAGAAGTTCCTATAGCTAATGTCAAATTTTTTCATAAATTAAGGTTGGTAATTTGGGATTTTTTTGGTAACTGGAATGTATCAAACCTCTCACAGATCCATGGTGTAGAATATAAAAGACATATAAAGATAATATATATATATACATATATATATATACATATATATATATTATACACACACACTTAGTTTTAGTTAATTTCTCAGGAGTACTGATGCTATGCATTTGACATTTACACGCAGCAGTATTAATGTACAAAGCACCTGTGCTTTAGAAATTGCAGTGGTCAGAATTCTCTAGTGAAACAGAGCTGACAAAATAGATGTAGTATATGTGTGTATGTATGTATTGTATGCATATATGTTATTTATTAGAGTGGCTTTCCAGCTAGTCCAACCATGGCTGTCTTTTGATGAAAAGTCCAGGAAGACAATAGTTGTTCAGCCAACAAGGCTGGATGTCTCAGCTGCCCTTCTGTGTACATTAGAGTCCTGAAGAAGTGGGCTCTGATGCCAGTGAAGGGATGTGTTTGGTATATGAACTTACACGTGAGCATGAAGGCAAGTAGGCAAAGAGCAAAACCTTTCCCCCCCCCCCATTCTTTATATAATCTTCCACAGGAAGATCTGGCCCAGATTTAGCATGAGTTTTCATACTTCAAGTGATCTGGATTTATGGCGGCTCTTCCGCCTCAAAGAATCCAATTAACTAAAAATCCCTCACAGGTGTACACAGTTGCTTGGGCTTTTAGTTAATTCCAGATGCACTCAAGTTGACGAAAAAGAATAGCCATCGCAGAACTCTATTATCTTTTGATTAAAAAAAAAAAACAATCTTGATTTATGTCTCATTTGATTCCTTCATTTCTTCATTTTCTTACTTCCTCATTTCCTTCTACTTCTTCTTCATCTCTTTCATATTTATGTTTTATAAACTGTTGGAGAATCATAAAAATTGTTTATAATACAACGAGATTTCAGGGTTGGATGGAGGCCCTCTTCTCTAGTCTAAGTGCTGCCTGAATCCTTCTGGGAGCTGTAGCAGCAGAATGCTCTTCCCCCTGTTCCAACCATCCACACCAGCCCCTTCCTGAAAACACATTTATGAGAAGTATCCCCAAGTGTGGATATCACTGAGACATTTAGGGGACCCTTCCCAGTCTGAGACATAACATGACCCCACTCAACCCAAAGGAGTGTTGACCAAAGAGTGAAAGACTAATTCTAAAAGGCACCTAGAAATGTAAAGTTCCCATGTGAACCAAAAGAGCATGTTAGGATCACAGCTAATGGTATTAATGTAAAAAATAAAGTCTCGATGATGAATACTGTTAATTAGGGAAGGGGTGGCCTCTGGACGTGTCATACAGGGATGCAGACCTTGTGAAGAGATTTGAATGAAAAGCTGGTGCAGAGTGACTTTGTCAGCCTGAATTAGACTTTACGGAGTCCTAAGGCCAGGCCGTTTATTGTCGGCATATTTAAAACACAGTGCAATTTGGGAAAAGGTTTCCAGGCAACAATACATCTGATCAGTCCAATTCCAGGTACACAAAAAAGCTTACTGTGTGATTACACAGAAACTCCTTTATAGAGTATGTGTGACCATGAGGGTGGGTTCTATAGCTCAAAGGCTTAGAATCTAGTGTGGCTCTGACCAATAGGGTAGAGGTCAGCAGGCCATAAAGTACATGTCACATCTCCTCTGGGGTGGGTAATGGTCTGGAAAGGGGAGAGTCTGGACTGGTTGTTCTTAGTAATTTAGTGGGTGAGGTCTGTCTCTATAGGAAAAGGTGGGTGAGGTCTGTCTCCACAGATAGAAAAAAAGGTCACCATGTCACCAACAAAATCCACTCTTAGTTTTCTGGATGGAATGCAGGTATCTGATTTTGTCTCTTCCGTTGAGGAGACACCCTGCATGATTGACATTCCTGGTTCTCCGTGAGTACAAGGGCAGTGTGCCCCCAGCAATGAACTAAAGATAGAAAAATGTATGACTAAAGTATTTCAACTTTCACTCTGGTCATTCAGTTTTTCATAAAAGATGTCATCATATTTAAAGATCCCAAGAATATCCGCAGAGATGGTCATTCTCTAGATGAACTCCAATAACCCAGCAACGTCCACAGACTTTACTAGGGGCAGTGACATTTTTATGACTAAGTGACTCAGGACAATTTCTTCCAATGGGTATAGAATATACTGGGTAATCCGAGGTTTGTACACTGTGGCAGACTGTAAGGGGGTGATGCTGGCTTTTCTGAGGTCCCCAGGTAAGCAGAGGCACTGTCTACAGCGATACAATCCACACCTCAGCAGTTCAACAAACTGACTCTAGGCAAGAGAACATTTGTAACCATTCAGTTAGAAAATGCTATGTCAAACACGGAAAAGAAAGTGTGTTTTAACCAAGAGTATGGAGATAGCTAGATGACACCATGGGAGAAATTAAACTTGATTCCTAAACAATGTCCATAAGGTATTTCCAAATCTGTCCAAAAGAATTCTTACCAAAGTAAGAATTCAGTATTTCCATATTAAAAAAATATGTGTATGTGTGTGTGTGTATATATACAACACACTCATGTATATGTATCTTATAAGAAAAAATGCCATAGACTTTACCAAGATATTGATATATAAAAAGAACCATTGGAAAAAAATCTTAAACTTATATGAAATGATTATATTCTGAATATTTTAAACATTATATGTCTTTTGGGTGTCTACATTTAGAAGTCAATGAATCAAAAAAGTTAAATATGACAGGCTTAGTCAGATATTTTGCAGAAGAATATATGAAAGCAAACAATTAAATTCGTAGATACTTAAAACATGCAAATACAGATGACTATTTAAGGATCCCACAATTCCAAAAGGTCTCAGAGGCTTAGAGTAACTGGGATCCCAATGCAATGCCAGCTCAGAATATAAAGTGTTTTAGAATCATTGTGGCAGTTTTAAGTGAGCGAATGCTGGCCATGTAAGACAGTAGTTTTCTAATAAATTTATGAGTAAATCACAAAAGCATAATGTTGAATTAAGTAATTAATGTTCTAGGCAACATGAAATGGAGATAACATGCGCACCATGCGATAGTTTTTTGCTCGTTTGCTTGTTTTTTTCAGGCTCCAGATCTAGGGACACTAAAGATAAAATCCAAAATAAGAGCTTTCAGCTGCAGCCTGTAGAATATGCAGCAGAAAAGTGTTAGGAAACAGTTTGAATTGATGCAGGAGATGCAAGAATTATATATAGATCTTTCCTGGGAAAGTGGTTCTTGGCTATATGCAATTTTAAAGCTTAATGAAAAATGATCAAAATGTGTACATTTATTGGATCTGAGCCACATTGGCAAATGTGAAGTAGATATTAACGAGAGTAGCCACCTAGTTTTCTTAAATACGTTACTTTTTTTTTTTTGCCTACTGTCTGAGCATTGCTCCATACTTCCCACATTTATTGGATAATATTGGGTCCAATAGGTAGAATAACAAATAAGAACAAAAATTTTCTCACCAAAAATATAAAAGATCCCAGGATTCAATTGAGTGTATTGTGAGCAAGTTTTCCCTATCTTAGGACGAAAAACAAACAAACAAACAAACAAACAAACAAAAAACTTTATAAAGGGACTTTAATAGCTCGAAAATACATTGATTGAAGGCTGCAGAAGAAAGATAATTCTATCTGTTTAGTCCTGCTTGGTCAGGTAGAACAAGGTGAGGAATTTTTTTTGCTGAGTTTATGAAGTGAGGTAGCTACCCAATGACAGTGACTTGAGTGAAGATTTTAAGCATTTGTACAGTTTCCAGTCTCCTTAACTGATACCTGGTACTGTTGGAAGCAGCCACCTGGGGTGAGTGGAGAAATTCTATTACATTCATCATTAGTTCCTTACCAAAAAGATATAGAAGAAAAGTAGATCATGTCAGCATTTACATTTCTATGGTTTTCCTATACAGGGTAAAACATGACATTCTTATTACAATAATATCAAGTGGTCAGTTATTCCATAGAGAAAGATAATGCCAAGCACAAGCATGTGTTTTTCAACCTTGGTGAAGAGTAAATAAAGAAGACACGCAGTAATGTGAAGTGACCTAAGAAGAAGAATTCAACATTTTAGAAATTTCAACTGCTTTGAGATGGTTACATGAAATCAGTAGAATATGTGTAACTGTATTAATACATTTTGTTGTTATTTTGATCTTTACTCTGATGTTTTCTATAGATAATTAAACAATGAAAACACCAGTTTGTATTTTTAAAGTAAGCTATATAATAAATGAGATGAATGAATTTTCTAGTCATAAAAAAGATATCCATGCAAAAATCACCTTTTGTTGATATTTTCTCAGTGGGTCTCTGTTTCTTGAAGTTCATTTCATGCTGATGCAATATGACTTTATTTTGGGCCACAAAATACCTGAATTCTAATGGCAGCCATGTTCTTCCTGACCCAGTGTGTCTTTATTATTACTATATAGTATTGCTAGCTAAAGATCATTTCTCTTTACTAGCCAGAGCCTGTCTCTTCCTCAACAATAAACCCTGCAATGTATCTGAGTCCTTTTCCATAATAATGACGGGCAGCTTTGAAACTCAATAGTAACACTGACTCTGGAATGAAATTTCATTATCCAGTTTACATTCCTCTTGTCTCACTAGATTGATTTATGTTTCAATTGTGACATACATCAGTCATGTAGAAGATAATACAGCAAGCACTAACACAGCACTGAAGATCTATTTCACCCTCTCATTCTCTATAGATAGTTGGTGCCTTTACGATGGTGTACATTGTTGAGTCCCACACAATGCCGTGAGACAGCCCTTGAGAAAATAACATTTATGTTCTTCAAACTCACAACCTACAGGGAAACATTAGCTTCCCAGAATACACTCATAGTTCTTTAGGTCAAGTTTCCAGTGCCTTGTGATTGGTCTTTTAATTGTACAGATACTGAAGCTGTAAAGTTGGAATATAAGTGTTTTGAAGATTATACAAAAAAAATTGAGTGTTTAAATTGCACCTTGAAAAGTTGTTTGACAAGTGAAAAATCAGATATGGAGGGTATTTTTCTTCTGCAAACAATGATGTTATGAGTTTAGTTCTAATCTTTCTCAGGTAAATGTTTTCCAAAACAAGCAACAAATAAGGAGTCAAGCCAATGTTTTTACTGTTGCATACATGTGTGTATGTTTATAAGTAAGTGTATGTGTGTGTGAGGAAGGGAGAGAGGGGAGGAAAGACGGAAGCAGAGAAACATGTAAAACTGACCTCAGTATATCATGCTTCCCTGTATCCCCGATTATAGCTGCCTTCATTGGGTATTCATTCACAGACCATGTGAGCACCAGGGTTATTTCATTCTAATGGGGTAACGTTACTCATAGTGTGTGGGAACTAAATTCTTCAGAAATGTATTGAGCTTGCATACTCATGGTCTGTGGTACCAGCTCTCACTAGCTCATCTGAACAAACTAGCTCATCTAGTCATTTTGAGCCAATATTTTAAAATTCTTGTTCTTAAACATTCAGTTATACAGAACAGTATTTTCAAAGCTATGACACATTTGACACACTTTGTATAATTATTTTACTGTTGATGGGCATCAAAGGTGACTCGTAAAACTGTTACAGATGGTTTGACCATTAACATGGAGATATGGGTGTCTCTATGGCACATTGCCTTAGAGTTCTTCGTATATCTATATGACCACTAGGCAAGCTATCATTTTGTCTTATGGTAGATCTAGTCTTGGTTTTTAGAGGAACTACCATATTGATTTCAATAGCCATGAAAGAAATCAATACTACTGTCACAAGTGTTACTTAGGCCTAACTAAAGTCCCATCTCTTCACTTTGTACTTTATCAAACCTTGCATTGCTTTTAGGGAACTTTCAATGCTCTCGTAACAAAACTAAAATAAGTATACTCAGGAGTATTGAATTATATTCTTTGACAATAAATATTGCTTTATCCATTGCTATTCTCTTCTCAAACAGTACCAAAGTTTTAATTATTTGGGTCCTAATAGTAACTCATACGCAGGGTTAGTATTTTGTAAGTAAACCTGTATTACTCATCAACCCAGGCTTGTAATAAAACAAGAGATCAATATGCAATAAAATAATTCAGAACACTGGAGGCGAGGACAGGGTCACGTGCATGAGGACATAGCTTGTATGAGATCTCAGGTGTGTCACTGAGATGATGAAAATGAGAAGAAGGTGACAGAGTTCACCACGTGATGATGTCTTCACTGTATCCCCAGGGATGGCTTAACTTTTGGACAAACTCCACGCAACTCCCCGATCCATGGAAGAGACCATGCACAAGAATAAACTCTCTAGTAGAGACGCATGAAGTAGAGTTGTGTTTAAAAATTCCCACTTCTAATCAACATTACAACGGGAAAACATAAGCCAAGGGAAATGCAGGTAAAGAAACAGAAATCTGTCATTAAGTCAATGACGTTTCCCTTCAGAGTACGCTAACAGGAGAGGTTCTGTTAATCTTACTAGATAAGAATTAGAGCACTACCACAGTTTAATGACAAATTTGAAGCAATCTTTAATTAAGTACTGCCTAGGCTCTGGCCGGATCCATTCCCAGGTTCCCAGGAAATGGCCCCAAGTTATGGTTTGCAGTAGCTTAAGAAGGAAAACACATAATTCATTGGATTTTCCATCAGGTCCAATCAGAGGCAACCATACATCCTGACATATCTCTAGCCTACATCCAATTAGGGGAAAGTGTGCATCCTGTTGTATTTCCTCTCTGCTGGAGAGTAGATTGGCCGTTGTCTGTTTCCTTCCTTGTCCATTCTTGGTCTTCTCCCACAGTACAAAGAGTAATGCATGCTGCTCATCCCTTTGACATCTTGAAAAGCAGAGCTTTCCCCTCCAGAGAGACATTGATACACAGTTGGGTACCATGCTGTTCTCATCCTCGGGTAGGAAGGTGGGCAGAAGAGAGAAGCCAAGTGATATTCTTCAAAGTATGACTCAGACTCTCATGTTTACTGTCAAAACCTAAGGAACCTCTTGCAAAATACTGTTAGTTACTGAATAGGATGGGCATGAATTATCATAGGACATAACAGGAGCAATTTTCCTTACCTGAGAAAGCAGCATAATACTTATTTGCCAATTTCTCCAAAATAATCTTCATTTATGCCCTGTGTAGTGTGGTAAATACTTTTAATTGTAGTGCTTGGTAGTCAGAGGCAGGTGGATCTCCGAGAGGTCAAGGCCAGACCATTCAATGTGGCAAGTCTATGGGCAGTCAGGACTATATAAATATTATGTCAAAATACACACACAGACACACAAAAAACAAAAGAAACAAGCAAGCAAGCAAGCAAGCAAACAAAAAAACTCAGGAAAAACCAAACCCAAAGTACTGCTTTATAAAAAGAAAAAAATTAAGTATAGGTTTACAGCTATTATTACAGTCAGTAAAAAGCTAAAATAAATGTTAAGTTTCAAACACGTTAATGCTGGACCTGGCCACCGGTATGCAAAGAGCTATTCTTTTACTGTAAAGTCCTCAGGGCTGTGCAGAGCAGTGGGAAAACCTGTTTGAACCAGAACTTCTTAGATCCTCTTTCCAGATTAAGCCAGTTCATTTCCTTTCCTGTTGGCCTTCTGCTTTTCTTTGTTAAATGAACAAAGTACTTCAGGACCTTGAGACCTCAGGCTCAGCACAGAGATGTGTTAGTTTTATTTCACCCAAGGCAATTGTCCCCAATACCTGAAGAATCTCTTTAGCAGATTTAAATCCTGGACCCTTGCATTAATTTCTGTTCTATAATTGCATGGTAAAAAATGAAATACAAGTGAAAGGAAAGGATATGAATGCTCCTAGGTATGGTGGGAGAGAAAATTTATTTTAGATGTAGGGGAGGGACTAGTCAGAGGTAGGGGTATGACCAAAGCTGGGCCATATGGGGAGAGAAGGGTGGGGAGAGTAGGGATCATAGGAGGTCAAAGGTCCAAAAAGGGTAGGTAACCAAAATGTCTGGATTATATAAGGAAGAGCCTCTGGAGGAAGGGCAGCCCAGCCTCCGGGCTGGAGAATTCAGGGTCCAAGTGGGATAAGTTTCTCTTATTGGTTGATGAATAAAACACTGTTGACCAATAGGGAGGAAAGATAGTCAGGACTAGGAGACAAGTTTCTGGGAGAGGTAGGAGATCGTGGAGGTCGAGACGTGATCTCAGGAGGAGAGGACATGTGAATCTGGTGTACTTGGTAAGATAAGCCCATGTAGAAATACATATATTAGTTATAGTAGTGGGGAGCAAATATAAGCTAGGTCCAAGTTTTCACCATTAATAAGAAGTCTTCATGTCATTATTTGGGAGCTGGCAGCTCAAAACAAAGTCCGCCTATGCCAGTCCTCTTTTCGAGAAGGTCAGACCTTTTGATGAGGAGCTGAGAGAGGTTATGATTTGATGATTGAGATTAATTTGAAGTTTATGTAAAGTAACTGAAGACGTGTCAGAATTTGATTGTAAATACCATATGGCTGCCACTGATGTGCTAGTTCATGTTGTCAGACAGTTGTGAATTTTTTGTTTTATTTTTAATACAAATATATTTGAGAGAATGCAGCAACTATGCCTTTCTGCATCTAACTAGGCTTCTTGTTTGAATTATGCTTTATTGTCTGTAAAAAAATCTCTTTGTGAACTGCAGAAAAGTTAGCTAACAGCTAAAGCCTCCAAACTAGCATCAAGGGAAAAACTTATTTTTCCTCCCACAGTGGTGAGCTGACTTGTTTCTATTTCTTTATTATTATTATTATTGTATTTTTATTTTACATGTCGATCCCAGTTCCCCCTCCCTCCCTCTCTCCCTCCATCTCTTTCTCCCTCCCTCCTTCTCACCCTCTCTGCCCTCTCACATGCACCCTAACCGCCCTCCCCTCCCATCCCCCCACCCCAATTCCATATGTAGGGGAATGCCATCCAGTTGGGGTCATGTAGATCTGACAGGTCATGTGAAGTAGGGACTAGGGCTTCTCTCCTGTCTCTAGATTAAGGCAGTTATCCCTCCATGGGGGATGTGTTCACAAGGTCCTTTTGTGCACCAGGAATACATCCTGATATACCACTGTCTGAGGTCCTTTAGACTGCTCAGTCCTTCTGGCTGAGACCCATATTCAGGGGGTCCTAAGTCAGTCCCATTCTGGATTCCCGGCTATCAGTCTGGGGGGCCCGTTAGCTCCTCCTTGTTCAGGTCAGCTGTCTCTATGTGTTTCCTTAACCTGGTCTTGTCCCCTCTCTCTGCATCAGGATTCTAGCTCGGCTAAGACTGTACTTTCAGGGACCATTTATATAGTTTGTTTCTATTTCTTAGAATGCCCTAGGAGTTGTAGGCTACAAATCTGGGTACTACCAAAAAGTCAAGGCTCTGCCAATATAGCCAATATAGCCAAGGCCAATTTGTTACAAGGAGGCCTATTTCAGTACAGATTTCTTCCGGTTCTCTAAATTATGTCTGGGATAGAACACTAGGAAAAGGGATCTTTCTGTGATTCTTCTTGTCATGAAGATACCAGTGTAGCCTGGGAGACTCTCTCCTCTAATAACCTCCACACTGGCCAGAGCCGATAAACATGGCACTTGGCTTCTTATAGCAAAGACATTCTGAGCCCTTCGCTCAGACTTTCACGTTCTGCTCACTGTTTTCAGATTTGAAATGTGTCCCAGTCTGCATTTTTATAAGTCCTGTTGGTGTTTAGAACATTATTAAATCCCACCTCCTCCCCCATAGTCTCTGGCTTGTGCCGTCTGAAATGATCCCTTCCCTTTCTACAGGCACTCACTCTCAGTGACGATATTATAAAGTACACAGCTCCCTGACTCTGAGAGTCTGCACTTGGCTGTTCTATGTGTACATGAAGGCTGGACTCTCCAAGTGCGCTTGTCAACACCTATGAATAGAGTCATGAGTTACATAGGACATTGCTCCTCTTTTCCTTAGTGCCAGAACCTCTTCCTTGCCTGGGTCCCTGCAGACTTCAAGCTCCACGCACAGACCGAAATAAAGGCTGGAAAACATGGCCCATAGAATTGTATTTCTGACAGAGATTTTTCCTGAGCATATGATGAGAGTGTCATTTCAACCAGTGGGTATGGAGGAAAGACTTAATTATCTTCCTGTCCTTTGTTGTCTTAGGTGAGACAGACTAACAGTTTATAACCAAAAATAAGAGAAAACAGATTTGTAGAGGTGATTCACAGCTAATTAAATGTTCTAATTAAGTTGCTCTTGGAGATTTTAGAACAACTTGGCATATGCCAGCTCTTGAAAAGTAATATGCTAATTAATATTATCTTGAATAGTTCAAAATGGCATTTACACTTTCATTTTAAATTGGTATGCACTGTAAGCTGTTCCTTTATGGCGTTTTTCTTTGTAAGCAGTTCTGATTGATTTCTCCTGCACACCCCACCCCCATCTCCCTGTTTGTCCATACCTACCTGCCACCTTTGTCCCCCAGGGCCCATCTTTGCATTTTACATTGCATGTGTTCTATTACAGTACCACTCACTTTTCTTTTTATTTATTTATTTATTTATTTATTTATTTATTTTATTAATTTATTTTATTTTATATAACAAAGTCCAATTAAATGAAAACAAACATTTATAAACAATATTTGGGAATTTGGGCGTCGTTCTTTCCAAACTACTTCCTGCTGGTAGGGGGCGCTGTCATGGGGGGATTCGAAGAAGATTCAGAAATCCTGGCTGTAGTCTGTAAGGCTGCTTTGTCCAGCTGTTTTGAATGTAGGATCACCTGGTACTCTGTTTCAGGCGGTCTGGCGTGATCAAACCACATTAGTCTGGAAGGAATCCACAGCTTTTCATTTTCTACCACTCACTTTTCTTAAAGCCTCGTTTACTCTGCCATTAGCCCTTTTCTAGTTTCTATTAGACCTGAGTAAAGACGATCCATGAGCTTTTACTTTATGCATAGCTTTTAGGTCCAGTTATGTGTTCTATTTACTCTGTTCAAGAAAAGTCCTCAAGACGTATGCTCACCCTAGGGAGATTATCACAAATACCTGCGTTTGGCCTCTACATCTTCAAAATGAATATGCAAGCTCCCCACTGGCTGTAAACCCTAGAAAATAGATTGCATAGACTCCTCCCTCACTCCTTGTCTGGGTTTACCACTATCCATCCCTCCCCCTGTTGAACAACTTCCTGTCTTACAGATTCTTGAAATTGTTTGTACTTTCCTTCAACAGAGAACTCACTGTCATATTTATGCTTTGCTTTTGTTCTACTCTCCTCATTAGACTTTCAAGTCCTCAAGGACAAATATTAATGCCATTGTAGACTCATTTAGTGTAGTATTTGACTATAATTATTGTTATAAATAGCACTTAATGCATATGCAAAGACTTTTATGACACTCTTATAAAAGAGCAGTCTATATAGATTTGTCAGTTCTTCTAGTGAGTAATTAAAGATTAGGTACAATAATATTAAGTAACAAATGAGATTCAGGGCTTGCCTCAATTATAAAAGCAATAATAAACTGTCTTCCATTTGCTTAGCCCAGATCAATGGAAGGTCCTAGGGATATGAGGCACACATACATCTAATGTCACAAGTCTTACTCATTGGCACAAGGCAGACAGAAGAATCTAGAATTCTAGAGTTGTGCTCCCTACTGACAGTGAACTTGGCTTCCCAATTTCTGCCTGTAAGTTGCTTCAAATAGCTATTACCAATCACTTGACATTGCTGTGTGAACTGAAGCCCACTTGTCATCAATGAGAGACTCTTATTCAGATGTAAAAAGAAGACAGAGGCATGGGGAAGAGAAACTCGAGTATTATTACCCAACCGGTTTCAGAATAATCATTGACATTTCTTCCTTTTTTCCCTATAGGTCATCAGTCAAGTTAGGAATATTGAAGAGCCCCACATCTCCATGTGAGTCCGGTTTCAAACCCTTCATAAATAAAGCAAATGAGTTTTTAAGCCAAGGCTTTACGGTCGATATATTCAAGCATAGGTGACTGGGTGTGGTGAGGCATTCACCCCTTTGTAGAGAAGACGTGTCATGTCCTGACACTCATGTCCCATTATGTGTTCCTTTTGCAAGCTTCTTGCCCCAGGGCTGCTATTGGTGCTCTTCCTGACCCCGCCCCCCCCAGTTGTCATTGGTGCTCTTCCTGACCCCGCCCCCGTTGTCATTGGTGCTCTTCCTGACCCCGCCCCCCGGAGTTGTCATTGGTGCTCTTCCTGACCCCGCCCCCCCTCCGGAGTTGTCATTGGTGCTCTTCCTGACCCCGCCCCCGCCCCGCCCCCCAGTTGTCATTGGTGCTCTTCCTGTTTTGCTAACACACACCTGGTGGGGAGGAGCTAAGCCTGAAAATCCTCTTATTTTCCACTGTGCTGTGAGTCAGTATTTAAGCCCACTCCATCCCCTCAATAAACGGCATTTGGCGTTCCGCGTTCCGACATTGCCATTGAATGAGTGACCCGCTGTCTTGTCTCATAGCACTGGCGCTACAGAATCAGTCAATGCACTAGAATTTTTGTTAAGTTTAATGTCAAGAAAAATATGTACAGTGGATGTTTTTTTCCTAGAAGTGGAAAGCAATATTTAAAGAACTCTAGTACATTAAATAGTCGAGGAAGTGGAGAAATGAAGACTCAATTTCATATGGACAGCTTAGAGCTTTGTTATGGGTACATAGTGTCAAACATGTGGTCTTTAATGATGGTGCCCAATTTCCTCAACCTCATGAGCACAGACATTGTCAGATCACAGACATATTTAAAAAAACTAAGGACCCCAATCCTTCAAATCAGTGTATTTATTGACTTCACTGAGGAGAGCATGGGTGTTGCAGACAATGTGGCTCACTGTATCCTCACAGCATCCTCACTGTGACAGTTCTGAGATTTATCTGAGGGTTCTAACAGAATACACTCTTGATGTTCTACTCTTCATCTTATGCTGGGAACACTGGGAGAAAAAGCAGGCATGACCTGGCAGCCAGACTACCCGGTTCAGCGTGCTACTAAGTAAGAAGCATTCACACCACAGCCCTGAGTATCCCCGGAAGTCAGGAAACTGAACCCTGAAGTAGCATCAGCAGCTGGTACTGATGAATAGCCTTCATCCTCTACATTTCTTTTTATGTAGTTCTTCCCCATAGCGACCCTGACACTGTGAGTGCTCACTGCCCAATCTGCGGTAATGTGCTAACCAATCACAGTCACTGGGCCTCCACTGTGTAAGTGGTTGCTCAGGTGTACTAAAGCAGACACTGTCTACAGACTGGTTCCTCTCTGGGCCCTGTACCAATCCATGGGCATTGCAGTCCTTTCAGAGGATGCCCTGGTAATGCCAGCCGAACACTTTCTTTTTTCAAAGCTGTAATGGGGTTAGGTACTTAAGTAGCAATTTCCTAAAATAAAGATAGTGTACTTTTAGATATTCACTTCCATTACATCAACATTTCAAAGATCTTCTCTTCAGGAAATAATTCATTTCTCTCCTCTGTTGACTCATAAATTAGTTCCACTAACACTCAAAGTTTATTTGGTTCTAGGGCAGAATATCTATTGCCTCTCCTAACAGCAAAGTGATTTATCCCTTTGAAGTACATGGAAGTTATTTGATTTCTACTCTTTCTTCTACTCCAAGACCAGTTCTCCCCTCCCTGAAAAGATGAGCAGGCAAAAGTACAAAACCTTACAATATTGAATCAGGTTTATTATAATAAATGAAAAAGAGAAAATAATCCATTGAAGGAGATTTTTAAATATGAACTGTATTATTCTATGAAAGATCTTTGAAGTTCATAATTGAGTCACCCTATCCCCATTAATAATATATTTGTCACACAAATCCTCAGGATCCATGTCTTCAGTAGTGAGAAGTAATTAATAGTGACAACAGGTAATCAGTTCTTAGTTAATCTGGAAGTCAGGGATTATCAATCACAGCTAAGTTTAATTTGTATGATGGAAATTAACTATACTTAGTTTAAAACAACATTTTAGGCTTAGTAACACAAAAGCTGTGAAAAGATTAAAAGATAAATATTACTAGGTGTTTATGCCTTGTATAGGCATAGACAAGAGTAAAAAAAATCATTGTAAAACTTTATAATATAGTCAAAGAATAAAATTTTCCAACTTGCAACCCTTAACATTTTCAATTTTTTAAGATGGGGTTTCTCTGTTTAACAGCCCTGGCTGTCCTAGAACTCCCTGTGTAGACAAGGCTGGCTTTGGACTCACAGAGATCTGCCTGTGTCTGCCTACCGAGTAACTGGGATTAAAGGCCTGGCTACCACGGCCTGACAACATTTTAAATTTTAGTTTAAGTGTAAAACCTATTAAATATTTTCCGCTACGCCAAATTCAAAAGTCATGGTTATATTATCAGCAGATGTTTCATTTGCTTGTTAACATAGGGAAATTTGAATCTATATAGTAATCTACATTAGTCTCCAGGTGTGTGTGTGTGTGTGTGTGTGTGTGTGTGTGTGTGTATGTATGTATGTATGTATTTTTCCGATACAGGATTTCTTTGTATTTCTCTTTGGAGCCTGTCCTGGAACTCGCTCTGTAGACCAGGCTGGCCTCAAATTCATAGAGATCCACTCGCCTCTGCCACCTGAGTGCTAGGATTAAGTGAACATCATCAATGCTCGACTTCTTAGATAAAAGTTAAATATGTATCTTCTTCAATTCCAGCAATTCCCCATGCACAGAAAATACCACTCCATGACTTTGAGGCCTATATCTCAAGCAATCCCAGCCCCTCTTCTCTCGTTTACTCCCTAACTGACAATGTGCATATGTGTATGTTCAAGCTGTGAGTATTGTAGAACAGAGAGTATTCTTCTCACACAGTATTTCTTGTGTTAATGTGCTTGCAGGGATGGCGAGCCCATATCTGCTGTCCTGTGTACTGTCTCATGATTCCCAGCGATGACTTGGCCCACGGCAATGGTAAGCGTGCAGGTCTCCTGCCCATGTTTGCCTTTGTTGAAATCAGAATCTCTGGGCTGTAATGCACACAGTAGGGCTTCCATAAGAGAGTGGACTCGTGGGTAAACTCTGAGTACTGTCAGATATTGATGATTTCCAGATACTCTGTATACCTAAGGGAAATGTAAGTGAAAATACTGAATTACCACAGGAAAATATTAGTATTTATTACTACCCGCCCTTTTAAACCGTTCATTACCAGTGTACAGCTTATTGTGTCATGAGCAATACACACTGAATCAGTACCTCAAAGAGCTCTGGAATTTTCAGTTCAGTATTTGGAATGAGCAGGCCATCCTTTTCTGGGTATGGCTGGCAGTTGGTGTTGATGGTGTTTTGGAAACCTACAGTGTAGGTACGTAAGGGATGTAAACTGTAGTCATAGCCAGGTAGACAGCACTGGGCTGCTGGAATGGCCTTTGCGATCCTATGGTCACCACCCTTCTCTGTCCTTTTCACTTGAAAGCATAGACTTCTGCACAAAAGTGCACTTAGAAGTGTGCTGACAGGTGGCCATACATACACTTTAGGAAGTAAAGGTGCACTATTACAATTTAACACTGTCGTGAAGTACTGTTTATGATTTAATAAAGCTTGCCTGGGTATCAGAATGCAAAGCTAGCCACACCAGTTTGCCAGGCACATCTTTATTTCCAGGACTCAGGAGACAGAGGCAGATGGATGTCTGTGAATTCTAGGTGACCCAGGGCTACACAAGAGCGAATCAGTCTGAAAGAATAACAGAGCTCACACCTTTAATCCCAGCACTAGAGAGGTTTGTAAGGAAGAAGCAAAGGGCCCCAAGTGAGATTCAGTCTCAGGGATGACGGGACCTCCATTTCAGCCTTGGCAGAGGAAAGAGCTACTGGCTGGCTGCTTTGCTCTTCTGATCTTCAGCTTGAATCCCAGTATCTGTCTCTGAGCTTTTATTATTCATGCTATATAACACACAACTTTTTTCTTCAAGACTGACTCCTAGAATGTATACCTTAATGTACAATTGTTGCCTTTGTACAAGGCAAACATGGGCATGAACACTGTTTTGCATAGTGTACTTGTTACACCAGAATACTGATTTTTGGAAATTTTCTTGAGGGTCCCTGATCATATGTAATATCTGAGTGTTACCGAAATAGTTAGCACTTTGTAAAAGAGACAATAGAGAAGGTATAGAAATTAACTTGCCCTTATTTAGAACTAAACAAAGAAAAAGGTAGATTTAAATAGCACATCAACATTGATATGATAAAGCTACATATAAAATATTAGGGTAAGTAATTCAAAAGTAGCATACTAACACAGAAATTTTGTGTTATATTTTGTGAGGAACAGATGGAGTGAGCTGTAGAACAATCCTTCCTCATGGCTTTCTGACTTTATTGACACCTGGGAGCTCAATCTCAAGTCATGAATACAGTAGATGGGGAATTGCCTTTGGAGAGGATGCCTGGTTAGCAAGAACAATAGAAACACTTGGATAGTTATTAACAAACAGAGATACAGAGGAGAGTACACTCACTGGTAACAGAGCTGCTTGAGCAGTAATAAACATGGCCTCAGGGGAGGAGAAAGCCTTCTCAACCCTCAGACTTCTGCAGCTGCCTCTCTGCCCCTGCCCCCCAAGGCCACCAGGGTCCTGGTCTTCAAAAGCTGCTCATCAAGTGCAGTTGACAGCTCAGTCAGCCTGAGAAGAGCCTGAGCTCTTAGTACAGGAGGTCTCTGAAGTGCCGCCGGTGTGCCCGGCTGTCCCTCTGCAGGTCACCAAGGACTGATGGCACATCTGAAGCCCAAGCAGGTCCTTGTGTCCAAAGTCCCACTTTAGTGGAACTGATCGCTAATGAGAACCGTATAAAACTCACTCTCCTCTGTGGTACCCTAGGAGCAGAATGAGGGGGAACCTCGACATGGTTTTTATAAGTAAGCAGGGCATTAACTTTGTCCATTAATCTTTTTTCCTGGAAAGGCACTATTAGCAAACTTAATCAAATATGTTGATTCTCTGTTGTCAACAGCAAACTATATGAATTAGTTTGCATTAACTTAGGAATCAAATATCTCCTGAAAGATTGACTGCTCTGGGACTAGCAATTTCATAGTTTTAAAGTTGCCATTTAACCATATATTGTGTAAAATTGCCATTCATTATTTTGACTTTAATATTTCTATTCTCGAAATAACAAGATATTGTTTTAAAAATGACAATGTTTGACATCCTCAAGTTAAAAACAATGTTGCTGAAATATGACCTAGAGAAAATCTCACACATACATACACTAGCAGCTCTATAGCAGGCACAAAATTGACTTGCCTAAAACACTTTATCCTCTCATTAATTAAAGTGGAAACTTGTACATTGTTACAAAATACATAAGACTAAAATCTAAAACACGAGCATTTGTTGAGAAAACCTATTGACACAAATATGCACAACCTAACGCACACACATTTGGGCTATTGTCTTATGCACTCAATCAAACTTGTTTGAATTACCGTCAGACATAGAAGTTATGTTGAAAGCCTTATTTAGTCTGACGATGAAATTGTGCATCTCTAGGCTTACATGGAAAGAACCCTCCCAAATTCAAGCATTCTAGGTAGGAAGAGTGTTCAGCAAAATAGTTTGTTTCTTAAAGTCTTTAAAAAGAATGAAAACTAACCAAAAAATGCCATAAATGACATCTTATTTTGCCAGTTTCCACGTGTAAAATCAGTGTACTCACTCATTAATGTTGAAGAAGTAAAAATGTCAGAGATGCCCAGACTCTGCAAGGAGAAAAGGGAGAAACATGGGGAAGCACTTTAATCAGAAACAGGACAGGTGTGTGCAGATGTCCTCTGGCCGATGTGGCACACTAGCCCATCTTTTTTTAATGTATCTAGAACAATGGCATTGACCACGTTAAGGCTTAGGATAGAGACCTGGCATTGTTAGAAGTGTGTAGTAACCGCCGACAGAAAGCATTTGCTCGCCACGAAGCCCTGCTCTAAATGACTCACACACTCACTGTCGTCTTGCCAATCCTATAAAATGCCCTCATGCAGTTAAGACATTTATGAAGAAAATTTTGCAAAGTCTTTGATATTAGAATCTGACTTGCTACTTCGGCATTGGAAATGCTGACATGTTCAGAATGAGGCCCGGCTCTCCTCTACATTCGAAAGATCCTTCACAGTTCGCACAAATGAGGCAAGGAAGAACAGCAGTGTTGTAGTGGAGGGTTTAATGCTCCCACGGCTCTCATTTGTAGAGATTCTACTTTTCCCTGTTGTAGTCAACTTTGCCATTTTACCGCACAGTAAAGGCTGTGCCTCCTGGGCTTGTGTAAGTACACTGAAAACTTCCCACACAGGGTAAATCACTTAACGTGCTTCTCAGCGTATACCTCTGCCATTGACTGTCACAGGACTAACCTGAAAAGCACATACACATGGGTACCATCCGTGCTACTCAAACAGTGGTATTTGGAGGTGTGGGAAGGTTCAGATTCATACCATTTGATTAATAAAAAGCAGGAGTCTGAAACTGAAGCATTGTGAGATGAACAGGGAGAAAGCTGCCCTTTGTCATCTAAGTCACAGAACACCTTTGCTTCACGGTGGGCTGCAAACACCCCACGCCGTTAGCATGGGAAGGGGGATTTGTAGTCATCTTTCATTTCCTAGCACACAAAATCGATACCTTTTGAGCTCAGAAAAGCTTACACACATTTAACAAGCTGTCATTATGAGAATAATAGACAGGAGGCTTGAAAGCTGGGCCTTTAATTTTGATGGTTTGAAACGGTTTCTTTTGTCAAGTACAGTAGAATTCAATGACTGACCTCTATTGAAGTTACTTTTTTTGGGGGGGGGGGACGAAGGGGTTTCGAGACAGGGTTTCTCTGTGTAGCTTTGGAGTCTGTCTTGGAACTAGCTCTTGTAGACCAGGCTGGTCTGAAACTCACAGAGATCCACCTGCCTCTGTCTCCCGAGGGCTGGGATTAAAGATGCGTGCAGCCCCTTATTTACATCTTGACCTGTAGGCAGCAGGAAGAGAATGTGACACCCTCCCTTCAACTAAGTTACACCTCCTAATACTGTTGCTCCTTTCGGGCTTGTGGGAACCATGTTTCCTCAAACCACCACAACCACCTTAAAAGATCGTGATGGACCTGCCTGGCTTCATTTTGAAGGCAAGGGCCATTATATTATATTGTTTGTAAGAGCTGAGTTTCTGTTTTAAGTCTATTTCCTGGAACCTGCCATGCCCCAACCCTCGACCTTGACTTGTTGTCCAGATCATCAGAATCCTCCCTAACCAACCTAACCCACCCTAATCAGTGACTACCTACATGTCAATGCCTGTTTTTTTTATTTATTTTATATAACCAAGTCCATTTAAATGAAAACAAACATTTATAGACAATATTTGGGAATTTGGGCGTCGTTCTTTCCAAACTGCTTCCTGCTGGTAAGGGGTGCTGTCGTGGGGGATTCTAAGAAGATTCAGAAATCCTGGCTGTAGTCTGTAAGGCTGCTTTGTCCAGCTGTTTTGAATGTAGGATCACCTGGTACTCTGTTTCAGGCGGTCTGGCTTGATCAAACCACATTAGTCTGGAAGGAATCCACATCTTTTCATTTTCTGTGGAAACAAAAACAGAAATCCTTTTCCCCAGTAACTTGTCCTTGAACTTAAATTTTGGAGTCAAAGCATTTTTTCTAAAATTTAATTTATTATTTTACATGTCTATCCCAGTTCCTCCCTCCCTCCCTCCTTCTCTCCCCCCTTTTACCCTCTCTGCCCTCTCACATGCACTCTAACCACCCTCCCCTCCCATCCCCCCACCCCAATTCCACATGTAGGGGAATGCCATCCAGTTGGGGTCATGTAGGTCTGACAGGTCATGTGAAGTAGGGACTAGGGCTTCTCTCCTGTTTCTAGATTAAGGCAGTTATCCCTCCATGGGGGATGTGTTTGCAAAGTTCTTTTGTGCACCAGGGATACATCCTGGCTCCACTGTCTGAGGTCCCTTAGACTGCTCAGTCCTTCTGGCTGAGACCCATATTCAGGGGGGCCTGAGTCAGTCCCATGCTGGCTTCCCAGCTATCAGTCTGAGGGCCTGTTAGCTTCTCCTTGTTCAGGTAAGCTGTCTCTATGTGTTTCTGCCGCATGGTCTTGTCCTCTCCATCTGCATCTGAGTTCTACTTTGACTCAGTGTTTATGTATGGGTGTTTGCTCCTGTTTCCAACAGGCATTAGTTGGGGGCTCCATGGATAAGTTAGTTGTTGATCTCACTATCCGGGAAGGGCATTTATGGTAGCCTTTCCACGGAAGCTCAGATTGTTATTTGGCAGCAGTCTTGTAGTTCTCTAGACCTTTCTTTGTGTTCAATTTTATCTTCAAACCAATATTGGCTCCCTCTTTTATGTTCTCTCTCTCTCTGTCTCTGTCTCTCTCTTTCCTGTCTTCTATCTCAATCTTCCTGGTTGCACATGTTTTCCTTTCCTCCCCCTCGTTTTCTCCTACTTCTCTCTCCATTTGCTGCCCTCCCACTTCCCCTGAGCTCTGGGGGACTTGTCCCTTACCAGTTCTGTGAGGGACTTTATATGAATCTCTTAGAATACACCTTGTATCCTAGTTCCTCTGGTGGTGTGAATTACAGGCTGGTGATCCTTTGATCTAGGTCTAAAATCCATATATGAGTGAGTACATACTGTGTTCCTCTTTTTGTGACTGGGTTACCTCATTCAGGATGGTTTCTTCAAGTGCCATCTACTTGCCTGCGAATTTCAAGATACCATTATTTTTTTCTGCCGAGTAGTATTCCATTGTGCAGATGTGCCACATCTTCATTGACCATTCTTCAATTGAGGGGCATCTAGGTTGCTTCCAGGTTCTTGCTATTACAAATAGTGCTGCTATGAATATAGTTGAACAGATGTCTTTGTTGCATTGATGTGAATCTTTTGGGTATATGCCTAAGAGGGGGATTGCCGGGTCCTGTGGTAAACTAATTCCCATTTTCCTGAGGAACAGCCATACTGATCTCCAAAATGGCTGTATGAGTTTGCACTCCCACCAGCAGTGGAGGAGTGTTCCCCTTTCTCCACATCCTCTCCAACATGAGTCATCGTTGGTGTTTCTAATTTTAGCCATTCTGGCAGGAGTAAGATGGTATCTCAAAGTTGTTTTGATTTGCATTTCCCTGATAGCTAAGGATGTGGAGCATTTTCTTAAGTGTCTTTCAGCCTTTTTGATTTCCTCTATTGAGAATTCTTTCTTCAGTTCTGTACCCCATTTTTTAATAGGGTTATTTGGTGTTTTGTTGACTAGTTTCTTGAGTTCTTTGTATATTTTGGAGATCAGCCCTTTGTCAGATATAGGATTGGTGAAAATCTTTTCCCAGTCTGTGGGCTGCCGTTTGGTCTTGTCCACTGTGTCCTTTGCCTTACAGAAGCTTCTAAGTTTGAAGAGGTCCCATTTATTAATTGTTTCTCTCAGAGTCTGTGCCCCTGGAGTTATGTTCAGGAAGCGGTCTCCTATACCAATTTGTTCAAGGCTATCTCCTACTTTCTGTTCTAAGAGGTTCAGTGTGGCTGGATTGATGTTGAGGTCTTTGATCCATTTGGACTTGAGTTTTGTGCATGGCGACAGACATGGGTCTATCTGCAGTCTTCTACACACCCTCATCCAACTGTGCCAGCACCACTTGTTGAAGATGGTGTCCTTGCCCCATTGTATAATTTTAGCTGTTTTGTCGAAAATCAGGTGTTCATAGGTGTGTGGGTTAACATCAGGATTTTCAATTCTATTCCATTGGTCTACCTGTCTATTTTTATGCCAATACCAGGCTGTTTTCAGAACTATTGCTCTATAGCAGAGCTTAAAGTCAGGAATGGTGATGTCTCCTGAAGTTCTTTTATTGTATAGGGTTGTTTTGGCTATCCTGGGTGTTTTGTTTTTCCATATAAAGTTGATTATTATCCTTTCAAGGTCGGTGAAGAATTGTGGTGGGATTTTAATGGGGATTGTCAATGCCTGTTTTTTAATTTTGTTTTTGTTTTTGATAGTTTATCTCTATTTTCTTAATGCTCCATTGTCTTGTGTCTATAAACTTGCTTTGCAAGTACCCATGATTTTACTCCCTAAAAGGGCACTAAGAAATGTGCTCAGGGCTGCTGGCTCAACTTGAAGGCAGTCTCTAGCCAGCTCCTGGGTGCAGTCCAAGAAAAATCAAGCTTGCTTTAAGTTTGGCTCAAAAATTGTGATAGTAGTATTGTTCTTGCCTCGTGGGATTAACAATCATCACCAACTGTGTTGTTTAAAACAACAGAAACAAATACTGTCACACTTCTGGTGACTAAATCTAAACTCTAATAGGTTATAGAATCAGGCTCCAGATAATCCTTGCTTTAGATCTTTTGTAATCTAAATAAACTGGGGATTTCCCAAGTCTTCAGATTCTTATTCCCCCATTTTCATTCAGGCTCCTCTTTCATTAATAATCCTTTTTTCTATTTAAGCATTTAGCTCACATCCCACTATAAGCAGTAAAGTGAAGCCAGGGCAGTTTCTACTTTGCTTGCAAATTTCCTCAATTAAATGTCTACACCCATTGCTTACAAGTTCTATCTTTTTTTGTTACATGCTAGAAGCTGAATTGTCTGCAGTATCTATTTATTTAATATCTGTTTATTCATTCTCTTTACTTTCAAGGATACCTAGTCTTCCAGTCTTCAACATCATGCAACTAATCTCTGAGAGCCCAAAGGAAGCAGCTTTAATGCTAATATTTTTAGCAATCAATTTATTCAAGACAATATAACGTTTTCCTGCTTGTACATTAAATTTCACTTCTCTTTCCCTAACTCCTAAGTCACAAATACATTTGACAGCTATTGGTTATATTATTACCTTAGGACTGGTACTAAAATTTCTATTTGTTTCTGTGTCTCATATGAAAAAGTATATCGCAAAAAAAGTGATTTAAAGGAAACTACAATAACCTCAGATCCATAGAAATTAAAAGCATGAAGAAGTCATTATCCAGCAGGCCAGGATTGCTCTGTAAACCGGCCTACTGTTATTTATTCCTGTCCTTTGCTGGTTAAAACAATTTCTGATCCTTTATGCAACCCTGACATCATTTATTTCTCTGCCTCTATCTCCATGTAATTTTAGCATCTAGCAATCACCCAAATCTAGTGTGATCTCATTTTAAGAAATTACATTTGAACCGATCCCACCTCGAAATGAGGATATATCCTTCAGACTTCAAGTAGACATGAGTGAGTACCCTAAATCAATCAGGACAACTCCTGTCTGTCAAAACAACCATGAGAACTAGGGTACCAAAATCTAAAATAAATTCCTCCAGTGTGTGAAGTAAAATGGAATACTCAGGGAAAATATAAAAGGTCATCACACAATAATAACCACATGGTCAGAACCATACAGAGCCCGTAAGGAGGAGGGTGCTGGGGAGGTGATAGGAGATGCACACCTCAAGAGCCATGAGTAATGATTCCTACAGAGAAACCCTAACGTGATGTATTGAAGGCCATTGCTTTGTTAGGGTTCGTCAAATTCTCTGTGAGGGTTGAATATCGACTTGGATGCAGAGGGACATTGTTTTCATTTAACTTTAATCTCTCAAGTCATAGGCATTTTATGGTGAGATTTCTATTAGATTTTACTTGTGTGTATTTTTCTATATAAAAAAACCACATTTAAAATATATTTATGCATTTTAAATATTTAAACTTTTTAAAAAGAATGGCTTAATCAGATGTTTCTTTACTAGTCTAAGTCTACACAAGATAAATGAGGGAGTGGTAGGCTCACAAAACATGGTGAACTTTATGCCATTTCCAGGCTTATACCTGATCCATAGGACACTTCAAATGATTTTGAGACTCTCAGTTATTACAAAAACAGATAACAAATGGTGGTTTCATGGACTTTGTAGACATGTAAAATTTAGTTTTTGTCCATTTTTCTATATATTGAGGAATGTCTTATCAACTGTAGCCCTACTTAATCTGTCTTTGTTTTGTTGTTTTCAGTGAAGTCCTGTAACTGCTATTTATGAGCAAACAAAGCAAATGGATTTGCTTCCCTGATGTTAGCAGTGCTGACTTGATGACTAATTTTTTTTGGGGGGGCATGATTTTTGTTTTAATAAAGCCGAGTGATCATCATCAGCTCACAATCCTCATCTCCTCAGCACTGGTTCTCAGATGAAGATCTTATTGGCGTCAGTCAGTCTAGTAGACTAGTAACTTAACTACACCATGTCTGTGCCCAGATTAGATCTCACAAATCTCACATAGGTGTTATCTTTGTCTTATCTTCTATGTAGTTTAAAGAAGCCTCAATGCCACCCCAGAATATGTGTTTCATTATTTTTCTGCTTCATTTTCTCACAGCCTTGTTTGTGCCAGGTTGAAGCTATTTTTATTTTTTATTTTAGTTTTTGGTACTCACGTTGTTCAGGAAAACCACTTATTCTTCCATCACTAGCCGTAGTTTACCCGTCTTATTCTCCAAATGATTTCCTTCAATTATTACCTAAATTTGATTTAAAGAAACGTGCTGGATAGATTTGAATATCTCTTGTGAAAGAACACTTTTAGCTCTGTATTTTTTCTCTACCTGTTGTGGACCTAATGTTTTAAGATTAGTTTCCATGAATTTAATAGATTTTGAGTAAATGTTACTCTTCTACTATACTCAAACCTTATGACCTTGGCTCCTGAACACACTGTGGATTTTCCATGTGCTGTTTTAATATACAAACTATTAACTGTTGAGGTATATCAGGAAAGTTGAGCTACATTGGATGAGGTGCTAATCAAGGCCATAAAACAGTCTCTTGGATTTTCTTGCCAAAAAGGATCTCTTACTGCAGCTTCATCTCAAGCCATGTGAAGTTTTCTAAACTACCACCTAAAGGAAATATTCAATGTTTTATTAGATAAAACTTCAAAACATTTTTTTTCATTCTAAATAGTGAATTTCTGTATACATAATATCATTTTTTATAGACAAGAGTATCTTACAATGTGCTCTGTCCACCTCAATTGTTGTATTTTGTGTCTTAAGTGTCCCCCAAAGGCCCATGTGTTAAAGGTTTGTTCCCCAGGATAGATGTTAACCAGGACATGGATCTGGAGAGGATTGTGGGGCTTATGTCCAGCTGCCAGTTCTTCAGCTGGGGATGCTTTATGGAAGGCAGTGGTACCTGACTACTGGAGCAGGTCCCTGGTGCCAGACATTTCAAGGTTGCAGTCCGATCCTCATTTCTAGTCCCTGTCTTCTCTCTGGCCCACCACTTTGTGAACACCTGTGTTCCATACTCTAAATACCAAGAACTGAGAGGCTCCATGATGGACATCAGACCCTTCAAGCCTTCCTGTTCATCTACGCTCCCTGACTCAAGAAATGTGCAATGCCAAGGTATAGAAAGCTTCTGCCATGATCACTGTCTTGCCATATTCTTTAAGCTATAAAGAAAGATTGTGAAACTGATAACTTTGAGTCAAAGTTAATTTTTAGTATTTAAAATTAATTATCTCCAGTATTTTGAAATAGTGACAGAGAGTTACTAAGAGTGATCATGCGAAAAATCATTAGAAATGCAAATTCTCAGACCAAGCCTAGATTTACAGAATTAGAATGTCTTCTGGGCAGATTTCAGAATCCTGTATTTGGAGAAACTTTGTTGCTTATGGGTATGTGATGTGCAAGACTCCTGATCAAAGAAGCAAATATAACTGAAGCACTTATTACTAAACTTATGGATCTTTTCCGATTTTTTTCTCAAAGATGGCTCATAGCAAATGATTGAGTCCAGTAAATCTATTTAAAGAAGGAAGATGCCCTATTATTTCAAGAATCAGTACTAGCTATTACTCATAGCAAGAATTTCTTAGAGCTGTGTCTTAGTCTGATATACACTCAGCTGGACAATCCTTCCCTCTCTTGCTGCTCACCGTGATCATATTATGTTTTGGCCTCAATAATATGACAGTCATTGCAGACTTCCTTCTTTCCATCTTTGCCAAATATTCCCTCCCAAGTTTCCTTTGTATGATCAGTCCTACCCACCATCAACCTATATGAAGCCCTGACTATGGCAACTGACACCAAAAAGGCCAAGAACTGAACAAGTTTGCAGTTTTCCTATTTGCAGATCTAAATTATCAGTGCTGGAGTTCTTGGATGTTCAAGCCCCAAATCCAAGTCCGTGGCTTTCTCCACTGTCACCACAGCTATCCATGGGTGATGATTATAGCAAGCCTACTAGGAATGAATCAGTTTTCTCCTGAGATTAACATGTAGTATCAGAACACATGGCATTAGTGTTGTGTTTTTAGAAAGGAAAGGTAGTAACAAAGAATTCATTTAAAATGCGTGGCTTCTTTTTTTTTTTAATGCCAGCATCTTCTTTTTTTTTATATGACAATATTCTTATTTAAATTTGAAATAACCTTGTTTTATTTGTGAATCCCAGTTCCCTCATCATCACCTCCTCCCTTTCCCCCTTCCAACTCCCGTTACATTCCCTTTCTGCTCCCCAGGGAGGGCGAGGCCTCCCATGAAGGATCTTCAAAGTCTGTCATATCATTTGGAGCAGGGCCTAGGTCCTCCCCCATGTGTCTAGGCTGAAGGAGTATCCCTCTATGTGGAATGGGTTCCCAAAGTCCATTTGTATAGTAGGGTTAAATACTGATCCACTACCAGAAACCCATACACTGTCCTGATGGGAGATGTCATTCTGTAAATATGTTTCTCATACATAATGAATAAAACACTGTTGGCCAATAGGAAAGCTAGATAGGTGGGACTAGGATACAAAGAGGAAAGAGGAAGGAGTAAGGAGGAGTCAAGATGGAGAGTCTGGAGAGAGCAGGATGCCAGCCGGCTCTCTGGTAAGAGGAGACCACGTGGAAATACATAGATTAACAGAAATGGGTTAATACTTAAGACAGAGCTATCCGATAAGAAACTAGTACCTGGCCAACAGCATTATATCAAATACAGAGTCTCAATGTGTTAATTGGGGCTGGTGCGGCGGCAGGACAAGACCTGCAGCAGGAGGACAAAACCTTACTCCTTACACTGTCCAGTCCTCTTAACTGATACCCACATTCAGGGGTCTGTGTCTGTGTCTGTCGGTCCTATGCTGGTTTCCCAGCTATCAGGCTAGGGTCCATGAGCTTCCCCTTGTTCACATCAGCTGTCTCTGTGGGTTTCTTCAGCCTGGTCTTGACCCCTTTGCTCATCACTCCTCCCTCTTTACAAATGGATTCCAGGAGTTTAGCTACTGTTTAGCTGTGGGTGTCTGCTTCTGCTTCCATCAGCTACTGGATGAAGGCTCTAGGATGGCATATAAGGTAGTCATCAATCTCATTATCGGGGAAGGGCATTTAAGGTAACCTCTCCACTATTGCTTAGATTGTTAGTTGGGGTCATCCTTGTAGATCTCTGGACATTTCCCTAGTGCTGGATTTCTCTTTATACCTATAACGGCTCCCTCTATTATGGTATCTCTTTTCTTGCTCTCCACTATTCTTTCCCTGACTCAATCTTTCTGCTCCCTCATGCCCTCCTCTCCCCTCCTCTTTACCCCTTCCCTCTCTCTTAACTCCCTCTTCCATCCCACATGATTCCAATTTGCTTGGGAGATCTTGTCCTGTTCCCCTTCTCCAGGGGACCATGTAATGTCTCTCTTAGGTTCCTCCTTGTTTCCCAGCTTTCCTGGTGGTGTGGCTTGTAGGTTGGTATTCCTTTGCTTTATGTCTAAAATCCATTTATGAGTGAGCACATACTATGTATGTCTTTTTGTGACTGGGTTACCTCACTCAGAGCAAAAATGGGAATCTTGCCAAAAGCAATCTACACATTCAGTGCAATCCCCATCAAAATCCCAGCACAATTCTTCACAGGCCTTGAAAGAATAATACTCTATATGGGAAAACAAAAGATGCAGGATAGCCAAAACAACTGTGTACAATAAAGGAACTTCTGGAGGTATCACGATTCCTGACTTCAAGCTCTATTATAGAGCTGTAGTTCTGAAAACAGCTTAGTATTGGCACAAAAATTGACAGGTAGACCAATGGAATTGAAAACCCTGATATTAATATTAACCCACACACCTATGAACACCTGATTTTTTTTTACAAAGAAGCAAAAATTATACAGTGGAAGAAAGAAAGCATCGTCAACAAATGTTGCTGGCATAACTGGATGCTGACTTGTAGAAGACTGCAGATAGATCCATGTCTATCTCCATGCACAGAACTTAAATTCAAATGGATCAAAGACCTCAACATAAATCCAGTCACACTGAACCTCTTAGAATCCTTGAACAAATTGGTACAGGAGACTGCTTCCTGTACATAACACCAGTAGCATAGACACTGAGATCAAAAGTTAATAAATGGAACCTCCTGAAATTGAAAAGCATCTATAAGGCAAAGGACACAGTCAACAAGACAAAACAGCAGCCCACAGACTGGGAAAAGATCTTTACCAACCCTACATCTGACAGAGGGCTGATCTCCAAAATATACAAAGAACTCAAGAAGCTAGTTATCAAAACACCAAATGATCCAATTAAAAAGTGGGTTACAGAACTAAATAGAGAACTCTCAATAGAGGAATCTAAAATGGCTGAAAGACACTTAAGAAAGTGCTCAACATCCTTAGCCATAAGGTAAATGCAAATCAAAGCAACTCTGAGATATCATCTCACTCCTGTCAGAATGGCTAAAATCAAAAACATCAAAGACCATTTATCCTGGAGAGGATGTGGAGAGAGGGGAACACTCCTTCACTGCTGGTCGGAGTGCAAACTTGTACAGCAAACTTGGAAATCAGTATGGTGTTCTTCAGGAAAATGGGAATTATTCTACCACAAGATCCAGTAATTCCACTCCTAGGCATATACCCAAAAGATGCACATTCTTGCAATAAGAACATCTGTTCAACTATGTTCATAGCAGCATTATTTGTAATAAGCAGAGCCTGGAAGCAAAGTAAATGCCCCTCTAGAGAAGAATAGATAAAGAAAATGTGGTACATTTACACAATGGATTACTACTCAGTGGAAAAAACAAAACAAAACAAAACAAAAAATCAAATGGAATCTTGAAATTCGCAGGAGAATGTGTGACTTCTAAAGAATAAAAAAGTAATCTTGTCTGCACAGTTGATGAGTATTAAACTGCCCTTTATATGGTCTTCTGAATGCCTGTGATCCAGAGTCTCCAATTATTGTATTATTCACATTACTGTATTCACAGTAAACAAAATGGGACCCATAATTATACCATATAATACATTAGCATACCTTTGACAAGATGCTTATGGGTTGCACATGATGGTTTCATTTTTACTCTTTTTACACGATCAATTTTGGAGCGAATCAGTGGTAATTAAAGAGAATTAGTGAAAATAGTCAAAACATTTTTTAAAAGTAAACATTCATTGTAGCAAGGGGCTCATTGTAGCATTTTCTCATTTCACACGCGATCTTTCAAATACTATTCCTTACAGGAATGAACATCTAAAATGATTTTGTTGTTTTTTTTTAATTCCACGAGGATGTGCTGCCATTTTCCCATGGCCCAGGTTGGTATGCCACACAAGAACAGTTTTGCAAAGGAGGAAAACAAAAGACACAAGTTATAGTCTTAATATAATACATCTCTTTATCTTGTCTCATCCTGAAAGTGATCTTGATGTTCATCTTTGCACTCTCTTTTCAATCCCATTTCCTCAGAATATTTTTAGGTTAATGTAAGCAAAAGATGAAGGAGAAATAAATATTAATATCCACATACATGACTAAAAGAAAATGTATCACCTTGAAGCATAAACCTGGATATCCCTGGAAGGGGAATTAGAAGAGAATTTGCAGCTGGACTGGAGGATGGATATAAGGAGACAGTAATTGGATATATGACTGGAGTTGAGGGATATTTGGAGGCCACGTAGAAACCTAGTGTATTAGCAATTCCCTGGAATCTGTGAGAATGAGCCTAGTGAAGTCTCCTAGTAATGGGAGATACAGAGGCCAAACATCTTTTATAACCAGGCAATGCTGGTAGCAGCATTGTACATCATCAAGCTAGCCACAAAACCTCCAACCTGCAATCTGTCCTGCCTGCAAGACGTGCTGGCATAAAGGTGGCACAGAACTTGTAGGAGTGCCCAACCAATGAACCTGAGGCCCATGGATGCGGGAGCCTACACTTGTCCCTGCCTGGATGGCCAGGACCAGATGCTAGACATCCCAGAAACACAAATGTGCCTGGCAATAAATGAATAAGTAAAACCCAATTATCATCAAAGACATGTCAACCAGCAAATGATGGAGCAGATGCAGAGACCCACAGTCACACACCAGGCAGAGCCAGGGGAAGCCCACAGAAGATGGCTAGGAAGGATTGCCAGAGCCAGAGAATACTACTAAGCAGAGACTGAAATGACAGACACTGAGCCTGTATCAGTCTGAGCATATATGCTGTGACTGTATAGCTTAGCGGTGTTCTGAGCATATATGCTGTGACTGTATAGCTTAGCGGTGTTCTGAGCATATATGCTGTGACTGTATAGCTTAGCGGTGTTCTGAGCATATATGCTGTGACTGTATAGCTTAGCGGTGTTCTGAGCATATATGCTGTGACTGTATAGCTTAGCGGTGTTCTGAGCATATATGCTGTGACTGTATAGCTTAGCGGTGTTCTGAGCATATATGCTGTGACTGTATAGCTTAGCGGTGTTCTGAGCATATATGCTGTGACTGTATAGCTTAGCGGTGTTCTGAGCATATATGCTGTGACTGTATAGCTTAGCGGTGTTCTGAGCATATATGCTGTGACTGTATAGCTTAGCGGTGTTCTGAGCATATATGCTGTGACTGTATAGCTTAGCGGTGTTCTGAGCATATATGCTGTGACTGTATAGCTTAGCGGTGTTCTGAGCATATATGCTGTGACTGTATAGCTTAGCGGTGTTCTGAGCATATATGCTGTGACTGTATAGCTTAGCGGTGTTCTGAGCATATATGCTGTGACTGTATAGCTTAGCGGTGCTCCTGTGGGCTCCTGAAAGGAAGAGTAGGGTGTCTCTGACTCTCTTTGCCTGTATTTGACATCGTTTTCCTCCTACTGGGTTGTCCTCTTGTCCAGCCTTGATATGGAGGTTTATTATTATGTTATTGTCTTATTATAACTGGTTATGCCATGTTTGGTGGATAACCCTGAGAGGCTTCTCTCTCTCTCTCTCTCTCTCTCTCTCTCTCTCTCTCTCCCTCCCTCTCTCCCTCTCCCTCTCCCTCCCTCTCCCTCTCCCCTCTCTCACTGTGCCTCTAAGGGAGAAAGAGGAGTGGATCTGGGAGAGAGGGGAGATGGAAAGAGGGACAGGGAAGAGTGGAGGGAGAGTAAACTGTGACCAGGGGGGTAATTAATATATGAGAGAAAAAAGAACCTTTAAATTTTTTATTTTAAGTGTACAAATACTTGTTTTGAACTGAACTCTACTGACACTGACATTACTTCTAAGTAACCCACACAAAGCATCCTATTCACTGTGGAATAAAGTCTCTGGAAACAACATGAAAGTGAGAGACTTTTTGATTACTATTAGATTCTTTCAGCTTCTTACATTAGTCTCTCTGATTCTTGCTTGGCAGTGTTTTAAGTGTCTCTTGTTGATTGAGTCTGTCAAAAGTGTTCTAGAGAGTATTGGGATGAGATTAATAAAGAGTGATCTTCACAATTCATTCCATTATGACTTATTCTAACTTTCATAAAATACATAAATATTGAATGTTCAGCTAGACATGTTTTTACATGTGTACACACCTCTGAAAACATCACTCAGCTCAACCAAATAGAAAATTTCTTTCACTACTATATTTTACATTATGTCTCATTCCTTCTGGTTAATAATTTCTTGTCCAGAATGTAATTACTATTTTTTCAAACACTATACTTACTGTCCATATTTCTGAATTTCATGTAAATGGAAGAAGATACACTCTTTTAAGCTTAGCTTCATTTATGAAATATGTATCAGAGAATTTATTTCTGCACAGTTTTTTTTAACTATCTCTATTACATAATTACAGTGACCATGGGCATTAGTAAAAGTAGGTCAATCACTACATGTAAATAAACTTTATGGTAGGGAGAATTTATTTACATTATTTACAAAATAATACTTGTAAATTTTTAGTTGTTAAAATTTCTATGAGATTCAGAATTAATAATAGAATTGCCTAAGGACTTTGAAGATATTGGGAAACAGAGAAAGGATTTTGTGTGCAATATGAATGTGAATTTGTACAAGCAGAGAAGTGAGCACAAGGCATTAAGGTGTACATCATTCCCAACATTTGTTTGGACCTATGTTTGGAAATGAGTCTACAAATATAAAGCAGCTACAAGGCATCCATGGTAAATTAGGATGGGTCATGATCTCAGTAGGACTGATGTTGTTGAAAAGAAAGACGGCATAGATCTAAATTCAGTGGTAATCTCATAAGATCATTTAGACAGAGTTGTCATGCATCTTCAGTTTTTTTTATGGCTTAATTTTTCTGAGACCAACTGTGTTCTAAGGTTAGTAATAATGAAATTCCAAAAATACAAACGATTATAAATTGTATAATTTTGAAGCGAGTGGCCATCTTGATCAATGTGACAAAATCTCACCCTGTCTTCCTCTTCTCTTGCCTGAGCCTTGAGAAGAATACTGTTAGGACACCAAGTCCTCTACCTTCCCACTGGTAGGAGTGTCTTCCAGATGACTCTTCTCTGTAGCAGGAGCTACATCCACGTCTCCCTAATTCAGCTTAAAAATGGGTGCCAAGCACAAGAGCGGCCATACTGATGCTGAGGGCTTTCTTTCATTTTAGTAATTCATTCCTTCCATTTTATTCATTGATTCTTCTTTTTCTCCGACTAGTGTCCTAGCATCCTTACTGTCACTGTAATGAAGTATGCTGGTGAAAATCACCTCGGGGGAAGGAAGGCCTTATTTCCCAGGTCACCATCTATCATTGAGGGAAGTAAGGGAAACATCTGGAGGCAAGAACCATATCTCCAGTTCTACCCACTTGACTAGCAATTTTATAGGCTTGAACCACCCAAGGAAAATTGCTGGCCGCAGTTGGCTGGGCCTTCCCATATCAACCAATCAAGATAACATCATCAGGTATGAAAAACATGATGTATACAGTTGTGATTTTCCTCTAAAATGACTCAGGAAGTGTACATTGACACAGCTGACTAGGACATGAGATAAGTTTATAAATGCATAATGAGTGTACAAATACAGGATAAAATGCAGTACACAGAGGGGTTATGTATTTCAGCAGCCAAGCTACCCATCTTACCTAATTTAAAAGTATGTTGTTCTGTCTTCCTTGCATATTCCACATTGGTATTGCTAATATTTAAGCAATTTAATCAACTTTGTAATGGAATTCCAGGCACATACTCATACACTTTTATTTTAAAAGCCATAATAAATTCCACGTGACTAGCCATACATGAAGGAGGTAGGGTTGGCTCCTATTTCACACAGGATAGCAAACTTGCTTTAAAGTGCCTGACCCATTCTTCCTTTGAACTAAGCCTCTGAATACTTGACTTTCTTCTGTCCCCCATTCATGTTCAAAAGCAGCTGTGACAGTCACTTGTATCCCAGGTTTTCAGTTATGTGAACTAAACACTTTAATGATCATTGCTTATTCTATGAATCTAAGTTTTTTCCTGTTGATTTCATTTTGCTTTTCTAGTCAGGACCTCACTCTAGTGAACTTCCCGAGAAGTTGATGTAATTAATCATTCTGCCTCAGTTTCCCAGGGATTACAAAGAGGAACCACAACAGCCAACTATCAATGTACTTCTTCATTTAATTCCCCCCTTTTATTGAAAATAGATTATTCTCTCATATAATAAATCCTGACTATAGTTTACTCTCCCCTCCCACCCTTCACAGCTACCCTCCTCTTCTCCCTCAAATCCATTTCTGCACCATCTCCCTACAGAAAGCAACAGGCCTATAAGAGACAGCAACCAACCATGACAAAACAAAATACAATAAGATGAGACAAAAGTCCTCACACTGAAGCTGACACGGCAACCCAGCAGAAGGAAGAGTCTCAAGAGCAGGCAAAGGAGTCAGAGACACATCTAACTCCAGTTAGGAGTTTGACAAAACACCAAGATAACAGCCACAACACATACGCAAAGGACCTGGTACAGACCAACATAGGCCACATTCTTTCCACTTTCAGCCTCTGTGAGCCCATAGTTGATTTAGTGGGCTGTGTTTTCCTGGTGTCCTCTATCCCCTCTGACTCCCACATTCTTTCCTTGCTTCTCCTGAGGGATTCCCAGAGCTCTGAGGGGAGGGACCCAGTGGAGACCTCCAATTTAGTCTCTGTCTCTGCATAATATCTGGTTTTGGGTCTCTGCATCCAGTACCTGCCTGAGGAAGCCTCTCTGATGATGACTGGACAAGACACCAATCTACTTCACCTATATTTTAATGACCTTTATCCAAATGGAATAGTTAGTACTGAATGAATGGGTTGATGGGTATTGGTGTGGTTAATAATGCTCCAAGACACATGCTTGTGTGTGTTCATATACTTAAATAGGAGGTAAGTTAAATTTTTAAGAGGTAGGAAACTTTGCATACAGTTTTTCTTCATTAAATTTTCACAATACAATTCTAGGCCATGAATTGCTATTCTGAGCATTTAACAGATGAAAAAACCAGTGATGATTACTGCTTTGCTCAAAGTTACAAAGAAGGCTAGCCTGGGCTAACCAACAGATAAACTTGAGGACAATACCATCTTTCAGTCTGTTTACTGCTATAATATCTCTGGAGAGATTTCCTTTTGCTGAGTTTGAAAGTCAATCCACAACAACCCTGTAATCTACAGCAAAATGGAGTTTGTAGCTTAGCTTTAAGTAATCCATTGAGTACTTAAAATTAGCTTGAAGTATTCTCTAAAACAAATCAGATGTCCGTAAGAACCCGAATAAATGAATACATGCCTGCCTGTATTCATTTCTCTGGAATAATATAAATTATAAAATGAATCTCTCTCTAATATAGAGGGGATTTATTAGAATGACTTATACACTTATCTCCAGCTCATGCAACAATAGCTGGCTATGAACAGAAAACCCAAGAAACCAGTAGGTGCTCAGTCTGCAAAGGTGGATGTCTCAGCTGGTCTTCAGTAGATCTGGATTGGTGAAGCTGAATGCCAGGGAAGGGATGGACTTCTAGCAAGGCCAGAGCCTGCAGGCAAAGGCCAGCAACTTCCTTTTTCCATGTAGTCTTTTAGACTTCCAGCAGAAAGTGTTCCCAGATTAGAGGTGGATTTTCCCAGCTCAAATGATCTGGATTAAAGTTGAATCTTCCTGCCTGAGGACACTTAAGGACTTCCTTTATTGATTCTACCTTCTCATCAGCTGTCAATGCTTCATAAATCCTGGAGACTTTGTGCAGCTCATGTATAACACCAGAGGTGTGTCCAAATGCATCTGCCCTGTCACCTAGCATGCTCTCTTGCTGCATCCCTCACATGGCCTTCCAACTTATCATTAGACACCACTCTGCATCTTGCACAAGGGAGTTCTTTCCACAAATTGTATCACAAATTTATTATTGAAACCAAAGCTTAATACTGAAACTATATTTGAACGACTGTAATATAAAACAGTGAATCTACATCTTAAAACCCAATGATGTTGAGAGTGATCACAGGGAAGTTTCTCAGCCTGCGCAGAAAGGAGGTATGTAGGAAAGACTTCCAAATGGAGAGGTCAGCAGAGAGGAATCCGATGTCTAATGCACTGCATTCCATGCCTTGTTGTGTATCATTGCTCTAGCCCAATCTCCTGCACCTATTTATGTTCTAGAGATTAAAAGATTTCCATGGCAGGATACCTCTATATTAATGATCTTCTGAAGTCTCTACATAACCAAAATTTGATAAATCTTCACTCCATTTTGTGACCAAACAATATTCAAGACAGATAATAAAATAGTCACTTGTGCATTTCTTACTAATTTTTTATTCATTCATGTGTATCTTCTGTTTTTAAAGAGAAGGAAAAGCCCTGTTCTGCTAATTTGATTCATGCGTATGCCACTAAAATAACATTGAACCAAGAAGACACTCACTATGTGTGAAAATGAAATGATCCCAAGTAGAGGGGAACATGCGTCAGAGCAGATTGCACTAGAACAGTCCTGGTCTCTGCAATTCATCATTGACCCATTTTTGTAGATCTATTCAAGGAAATGAGGGATGGTAATACACTCAGGGGGTGGTCAGGGCAGGGGTTGGGGATGAGACTGGTGTTGTCTTGGTGATCTATACCACAACCATTCAATTTACCTAGATAGATTGATGTATCTCAACTACAGATGTCAAAATAGCTGTCTGTGGGAGACAATTCAGCCATTTCTGTCTTTGTTTTGTTCCCAAGGCATATTTCCCATCATGCCACCATGTGATGCTTCCATTACAAAGGTTAAGTTGTCTATTGTGCCCCAGGTCATATGGGGTAAACCCCAAGAGATGCATATTTATGCAATTTAAGACCCTTACTATTGTTTCAAGGGGGCTTGTTCACCATATCTCCTAGTTCAAGGACAGACTCAGGAACCCAATTGTAAATTGCACTTAATGAACTACTTGACTGTCTGAAGTAACCAACCATTCTCCGTTGTGGAAATACAGCAGAGAACTATGAATGCTCAGTGACAAAATAACAAAAAACAAAAAACCAAAATAAAAAACAAAAACAAAACCCAACCAACCAACCAACCAAACAACCAACCAACCAACCAAACAACCAACCAACCAAACAACCAACCAACCAACCAACCAACCAACCAACCAACCAACCAAACAACCAAAAAAGAAACAAACAAAAAAACATGTCTTTGATTCATCGGATCACTGACCACATTACTTAACACAACTGAGGAAATCCCTCACAGACTTCTCAAAAGCCTTTTCCTCAGATGATGCTAGATTGGGCCAAATTAAAAATGAAAATTAACCATTACAGTAATTAAATCCATAGTATGATTTAAATGTGATGATCTTACATCAATAACCATGATAGTGCTATGTGAACCAAAAGGAAGGTCACAGTGAAAGCCAAACAATGCTTATATAGAGCCTACTTCACATGATAGAACTCATTCCCATTACCCCTAAGTGGGCCTTAAAACTGTAGCTTGCTAGCTAGGTCAGAGGCCGTAGAGTAGAACTTACAACTATTATTCTATTAGAGCAACACAGCAATGAACCGCCTGTAAATCATTATCTTTATAACATAGATAAGTTCACCTGTCTACCCTGATTCGGGAAGCTCCCTTTACAGTAGATGGTGGCTAATACAGAGACTCACTATTGGTCATTGAACAGAGGCTAAGGGACTGTGGAGTGCTCAGCTCCAAATGAGACAGCTGTGTCACATCCTTCCCACAAAGGCTAAAGGACCACAGGAGGGTGTAGAAACTGTAACAGCCTGAGTAAATTGAGTACGCTGAACATTACAGTTAATCAGACACATGAACATAGAGCTGCTGATATTGACTCAGACAAGATCAAGCTATCCAAAGCCGAGAGTGAATGAGAAAGGGACCATGAAATTGCTCTCCCAGATAAGAAGTTTTTCACAGTTCTTGGTTTCTGGGAAGAGAGAGTCAATTTTCCTCAGGGACATACTCCTGAGAAGCTGCCTAGCTCCAGGAGATGAGACCACAAACTGGCAGCATTGAGTGGACTCAGTGAAGGGGTGACCTGAGACACACCGAGGGGCAAAAAACAGACACATGAAAGATAGGTAGGTAGGTAGGTAGATAGATAGGTAGGTAGGTAGGTAGGTAGATACATACATAGATAGGTAGGTAGATAGATAGATAGGTAGATACATAGGTAGGTAGGTAGATACATAGATAGGTAGGTAGGTAGGAAGATAGATAGATAGATAGATAGTAGAAGACATAGGAAGACAGGAGGAGAAAATAGCATACAGGGAGGGGAGAAATTGGATGGAGGGAATGAAGAGAGGATTTGATTCAAATGTATTATAGGTATACATTACTATGAAATAAAATGTCTTACAAGAAAGGCTAAAGTGGAGAATATAAATGTATTACTCTCCTAGGTCATAATTTGTCACTTCTCTAATAATTAAAAAATTCTGGAAGATGCAAAGTAGTATTTGACTTAAATTCTCCAAAAACAAGACTGACAATCATAAGAGGGGAGCAAATCTCATTAAGGTTGGGTTGCCTAGCAACCAGCTCCCCATACCATGGCGAAGCCTTTTCAGTGTCTCACAGCCAAGAACGCCCAGCATGCAGATCAATTATGAAGACAGGAGATGAAGACAGAAATGAAGATGTTAGCAAAATGCTCCACAGAGTAAAATAATATTCAGATGCTACGAGGCAAAACCACCATAAACACCTCTGCTTATAGATTTCTTTCCTGCAGGGACATGTGTACAGATATGTAGGACTTTGAAAATAAAACTTTATAATTTCAAAGTAACAAATCCTGGGCCAGAAGCAAGTACTGGTGATGCTTCATATCGAATCTAAGCCACTTCTGGGAAGACAAGGATGTGTTTGAGTGTTTTTTTTTTGTTTTGTTTTTTAAATCCTTGTTTCAGCTTATTTTAAAATGTAACTTTTGGTTGACAGAGGAATATTAACTAAACTATTTTTGTAATTAGAATTTTACATGGTATTATATGCAGATTAAATAGCAGTTTCTCTCTCTTTGCACATTTAGTTTTTCACTTGTCATTGGAAGTATCATTCACTGGGTCAAATAGATCAAGAGGCAGGAAACAATTATAAATGTGTCTTTTATTTATTGAACGACAAGCTTGTTAAATGTGACCTGAGGAGCTAGAAATTTCCATTCTACCAGCAACTGTAGTATTGAACACAAGGTTTTCTAGTAATCTGAAGTATTGAATTTAAAGACTCCAGTATGCAAATTTCAGTCTAAGGATGGAGATCTGTAGTTCTGATGCATGAACAACAGGGACAGAAGTTCCCAGCCCCAGAGGGACAGAGTAGGAGAGACAGGAGCTCATCTACACCTCTGCCATACTTGAATTGTATTCATAGACGAGTGTCCCAGACCCAGAGGGACAGAGTAGTTCAGACAGGGGTTTTGATGGTATGCCTTATCCTGTAAAAGCTGAAGTACGTCTCCAGCCCAAGGATGTCTTTTTCTGTAGGCATTTTAAAAGGCTTTATAAAAATTATTTATAATGCCAAATGTGTCAAACATCACAAAAATTTCTAGCATCCTTATACAATATTGCAGGGTTTTTTTTATGTTTTATTTATTTTTTCTTATTTTACATATCAATCCCTGTTCCCTCCCTCCCATGGCCCCAGACCACCCTCTCATCCCATCCCCCCACTCCACAGGGAGGGTGGTGCCTTCCAGGAGGGGTCAACAAAATTTGTGAAGGCATTTGGAGTAGGGTCTAGGCCCTCCCTCCTCCCAAAGTCCTTTTGTGCACCAGGGATACATCCTGGTTCCACTGTCAGAGATCCCTGAGACTGCCCAGGCCTTCTAACTCAGATCAATGTTCAGGGGTTCTGAGTTGGTCCAATACTGGATTCCCAGCTATCAGTCTGGTGTTCATTAGCTCCTCCTTATTCAGGTCAGCTGTCTCTGTCGGTTTCTGTAGCCTGGTCTTGTCCTCTCTCTCTGCATGTGGATTCCAGTTCAGCTCAGTGTTTTGCTGTGGGTGTCTGCTTCTGTTTCCATCAGCTACTAGATGAGGGCTCCATGATGGTGGATAAGTTAGTCATCAATCTCATTATCAGGGAAGGGCATACAAGGTAGCCTTTCCACTGTTGCTCAGATTGTTAGTTAGGGTGAGTCTTGTAGGTCTCTGGACATTTCTCTAGAGTCAGTTTTCTCTTCAAACTTATAATGGCTCCCTCTTTTATGATCTCTCTCTCTCTTTTCTTTCCCTCATCTATTCCTCCCCTGACTCAATCTTCCTAGTCCCACGTGCTCTCCTCTCCTCCCCTTCTCTTTCTCCTAGCTTCCTCTCCACTCACTGGCCCTCCACTCCCAATATGCTCAGGAGATCTTGTTTCTTTCCTCTTCTGTGAGGGACCTTGTATGAATCTCTTAGAATCCTCCTTGTATCCTAGTTTCTCTGGTGGTGTGAATTATAGGCTGACAATCATTTGCTCTATGTCTAAAATCCATATATGAGTGAGTATGAACCATGTTCCTCTTTGTGTGACTGGGTTACCTCATTCAGGATGATTTCTTCTAGTTCCATCCATTTTCCTGTGAATTTCAAGATTCCATCATTTTTTCTGCTGAGTAGTATTCCATCGTGTAAATGTACCATATCTTTATCTATTCTTCAATCGAGGGGCATCTAGGTTGCTTCCAGGTTCTTGCTATTACAAATAGTACTGCTAAGAACACAGTTGAACAGATGTCTTTGTTGCATAGATATGGATCACTTGCATTTATGCCTAAGGGTGGGCTTGCCGGGTCCTGTGGTTAACTGATTCCCATTTTCCTGAAGAACTGCCATATTGATCTCCAAAATGGCTGTATGAGTTTGCACTCCCACCAGCAGTGGAGGAGTGTTCCCCTTTCTCCACATCCTCTCCAGCATAAGTCATCATTGGTGTTTCTAATTTTAGTCATTCTGGCATTTCCCTGATAGCTAAGGGTGTTGAGTACTTTCTTAAGTGTCTTTAAAATATTGCAGATTTAATCCTAGAATTAAAATATCTTTTACAGTGAGGTCAAACTGAGTGAAGCCCACCTACATATATCACCAGAATTCAACAGTATTTTTTGGTGACAAGTTAATGGGTCACTGAGGAATCTAAGATGTTTTGAAAATCTTGAGCAAACCACAACGGAAAAGAATGCTGTTGATGTATTTGAAAGCTTATAGAAGAAAAGGTAAAGTCTTATTCATTTGGCAAAGTAGTGAATCACTTCAAGTCCATTGATAGAATGATGAGATCTTAGGATGCAACTCAAAGATATGGTGGACAGTGAGCTGTCCTGAAAAGTTCATTTCATGTGTCCTGCTTCTGGTATTTCCACACACATTTGAAACAGGGCCGGGCGTCTCTGCACTTAACAGAGAGTGCGAAAGCACTGGAAACTTTTACATTTTCTTTAAGGTAAAACAGTAAATGAACAACAAACCCAGCTCACAATTTAAGTGCACAAATTTCAGGGATATTATTCTTACAGACTTGTCCCCTGGTGTTATAAACATGTGACACGGTTACTCAGAACCAGCGTGCTCCTTGCGCCAACCATCCCTCACGTGACCACACCACCGAGTTCTGAATTACAAGGTTCAAGTGGAAAAGTTAACTTTATCTTTTCTCCCCTTAGTTGCCTTTTAAGCTTTCACAGTTAAATCAATAGTGAATGTGTTATCAAATATTACATTAGCCAAGCTTTCTGATTTTATTAATTTTTAAATTTAAATGAAATACTATCTTATTTTGCACACCAGCCTACCACTCCCGGAGCCCTCTCTGTCTCTTCCTTCCATCCCCCCACCGTCTCCCCATCCCACCCCGTATCCACTGCTCAGAAAGGGGCAGGACCTGGGCCCCTCCCCCCTGTGTCTAGGCTGAAAGTATCTCTCCGTAGGAATGGGCTCCTAAAGTCCATTCATGAACTAGGGATAAATACTGGTTCCATTGCTAGAGGCCTCATAGACTGCTATGAGGAAAACACAGTTGAGAAAATGCTTGGTTGGGGGGAGAGATGTCTCTGCCTTCGGAGAGTGGTCCTTACACCTCTCCTGGGCAACATAGTATATTTGGCCCTAAAGGTGTGGGAGAACAGACCCTGAGGACCTGAAAGATGGAGAACTGTCCTTGTCTCTTGCTCATGGCTGTAAGAGGTGAGCTAGCCAGGGCAATGCTGGAGAGATCACCCTGGTGGTGAAGAGAGTGGAGAGCTTGGGGGCTGACCCACCTTGCAACTACCCAGGCTGAGAATGAGGGTTATGTTTTGGTCCTCCACAACATCCACCCGGTCTGTGATCTGCTGGAGTGTGGCGGGATCGGGGGTGAAGAGCGTTAGTGTGGGGTGCCAGTCTGTGGACTCAGGGCTGTATGATCTTGATGACAGAAGGCAGCAACTAGATGTCCAGGAAGAGTCCCTTTCAGGGCCCCGCAATGATGGTGCAGCAAAGGCCAGGTGCCTCCCACCTACCAGTGCCTGCATGTAAGGATGTGTGGATGAAGGGGTTACTGTGCGCTCCGCTGCTGTGTGACACTACAGCTCCCATAAGAAGATTTTCCGCTTCTTCCTCTCCCCCCCTTCTCAAATTTTTTAAAATTTATTTATTTTTAATATGGAGGGAGATAGGTGGGTGGGATGGAGAAGCATGAAGTAGAAGACACAAAGAATTAAAAAAAAAAAAAGAAAGTTTAAAAAAAGGTGAGACTATAAGCGTTGAACATGGGTTTCTTGGGGTGGGGGTGGGGGTCTCATAAATTACAGGCCACCTACCAAAAAGAAAACAAATGCCTGCGCCATAACGCATTGTAGGCAAGCCTGTAAGGCACTTTGTGAAGTGGTGATCAATGGGGGAGGGTCCAGCCCATTGTGGATGGTGCCACTCCTGGGCTGGCGGTTCCAGGTTCTAAAAGACAGCAGCTGAGCAAGCCACAAGAAGCAAGACAGTAAGAAGCACCTCTCCAAGGATCTGCATCAGCCCCGCCTCCAGGTTCCTGTCGGCGGGGCGGGGCGTTTGCTTCCTGTCCTGACTCCCTTCCCCGATGAACAGGGATATGGAAGTGCAAGACACACACTTTCCTCCCCAAGTTGCTTTAGTCATGGCCTTTTGTCAAAGTAACAAAAACCTTACCAACGGCAGATATATTCTCTCTTCTGGGGGATTATTTCATTTCATTTCACACATAGTGTCTTACTTGGTTTAGTGTTATTTTAATGGCACAAGCATGAATTGAATTAGGAGAACAGGAGTTTTCCCTTTTAAACTGTTTAAAAACAGGAGACGTGTGTGAATGAATACTAAATTAGCAAGATATGCACTGGATGGCTATTTTATTATCTGTCTTTAATGTTGTTAGGTCACAAAATAGAGTGAAGCTTTATCAAAAGCTAAGTTATATAGAGAATGCAGTATATTATTAATGCCGAGACATCCCACCTTGGAAATCCTTTAATCTCTGGAACATAAATACACAGCAAGACATAGGATACAGTGCATTAAACATCTGATCCCTCTCCATTGACCTCTCCAGGTGGCGGTGTTTACTTCCTGTGCCGGCTGAGGGACTTCCTTTGATCACCGTCTCCATCTTTCAATCTGTCAACATCCTTGATTTTTAAATTGTAGAGTCACTGTTTTATGTTACAGTTTCTTGAATTTAACTTTAGTATTAAGCTTTAGTTTTAAAGGTAATAAATGTCTGATACAGTGTGGAAGTAACTCACTTTGCAAGAAACTAAATGGTTAGGTGTTTGTCGACTCTGATGATAAGTGAGAAGGGCATGTCCGAGATTCAGTGCTCTGTGACAGGGCAGATGCATACGGAAATACACGTGGAGGTGCATAACATCTCCAGGACTGAAGAAGCATGTAATATCTCATGGGGGCAGTCATAAAGGAAGATTCTCTGTGTTCCCATTACTCATTCTTACTTTCACAGGGATTCAACAGGAACACAGGAGATGAATGTTGTCTATCTTTTCTTTCAAGACAAAATTTCTCTGTGGGATGGTCCTGGCTCTGTGGGATGGGCCTTGAATTCACTGAGATCCACCTGCCTCTTCCTCCCAAGTGCTGGGATTAAAGGGTTGTGCCACCTCCACCTGGATTAGCTGTGATTTCTTATCATATCTTTTTACCTTCTTCTTTACTTTTTTGTTTAAATACAATAGTTCCTCTTTTCAAATTCTATATCCATTTATATTTTATTCATGGTCCCTCCCTTTTACCCTCTCTGCCCTCTCACATGCACTCTAACCACCCTCCCCTCCCATCCCCCACCCCAATTCCATATGTAGGGGAATGCCATCCAGTTGGGGTCATGTAGATCTGACAGGTCATGTGAAGTAGGGACTTGTGTTAGCAAGGTGTGTTATTAATCTTGAAAGTAGAAAATTCATAGACCTATAACTATGTTGATACATGATGGAATACACAGAAGCTTAAAGAAATTTGTCTGGAAGAAGCTGATAGACATACGGGGATATTTGTAAAAGTTTGATGGTTTTGAAATAAGTGTTCAATAGCCATGCTTACTGTTTTATAAGCGACTATCAAGGTTCCAGCTAGACAATTTTGAAATATCACATAGAAAATATTCACCTAAATTTATTCAAACTAGGATCACACAATTTTAAGATTGGTAAAAAATATAATTTTGCTCATAAGCCTCAGGTTTAAACACTGTATTACTGATCATGGCCTCCCATTTGGAATCACAGTTGTCTGTACAGACATCTGTTCAGACATATCACTTGAAAATCCTTTTGAGACAAGAGATATTTAGACTTTGTCCTTTTTTGCGTCGTGAACATTTCTTTCTATATTAGATCTGTTACTGAATTTTTACCAGTTTTCTCTTTTTCCTTAAATGTGTGTGAATTTCTAGTAACAGATCTCTGTCTCCCTCTCTTGATTTCTCTTTATACATTTAGGTCAGCAATATATGTGAAACAGTAACGTAATAAATGAAAAAGTTGTATTTAATTGTGACATTTGTTATTTAGACTATCTAATTAAGATTGTCACGATGTTTATAAGACAGAAAACCCTGTCCAAAGAAAGTGAAGGCTTCCAGGGAGCAGCGGAAGTGGGATCCAATAACCTTGCATCTTAGGGGCAGCGGCCGCCTGCTCTCTCTCTTTCGGGGCGGTTTGCTCTCCGTGTTCTTGTTGCTTTCCACCTCGTATCTGAATTACCCGCACTTTGTAGCAGGAATTTCAAGGTAACATACTTTAAGGAAACGTAACTCCGTGAACAGCAGAGTCTGTCAGAGTCTGTACCAAGACTCTGGGTGCTGCCTGGCCAACAGCACATCCTTCCGCTCAGCCTGTGCGGGGCGACAGTGCTTCCTTGGTTTCAGTGAGGAGACATTAGTCACAAGTGTGTCATTCAGCATTGAGCATACTATCCAGGGCTGCTGCAGAGGAGCTCAACTTAAAAAGCACAACCTGGAAATCCAAGCATTAGCTCTTTGAGCATTATTTGACATTAAAATCTGGAGCTGTTTAATTTTATTTATCTGTGACATAATAACATTATTCCAGGTTTCCTTTTCATTTCTTATTTTATTGACAGAGGTTGTTAATACTGTTGATAGTTTATTGACTATACCCAAGATCATCATTTCCTATCCCTCAGCTTCCACCTTGGGACGCTCTACATTCTCGGGGCCCCACAGAGATTTCCTATGACAGCTTGTCTTCACTGTGACCTTCTCTAGACTTTAGAATCACCTGGGAGACACAGCTTGGGTTGTGTCTGTGAATATGTTTCTAGTGATTTTTAAAGAGGAGGTAAGGCTGGTTCTGAATGTGGGCAATACCATCCCATGGTATAATAATAAAATAGGAATATTAAAAAAGGAATATTAGAACCTAAACACACCCATTCATCTCTTTCTGATGCCTATGGACTCAGGCATCATATTTCCCTTCTCAGAAGAATGGGATTTTGTATTTCCTTTTTAAATTGTGAGGCAAAATAAGCACTTCCTTTCTTACTTTTAAAAAATATTTTTGAATTAAAACATAATTACATTATTTGCCTCCTTACTTTTTCGACCTCCAACTCCTCCTAGTCTTTCTTCTGTTCTACCTCAATTTCTTGGCCTCTTTTTCTATAATTGTTGTTGCACACATACATATGCATTCATATATAAACACAATTTGCTTGGTCTATTTGGTGTCACTTATGTGTTCATTATTTCAGAGCTGACCAAGTGCTATTGAATACCTAAATAAGGGCTCTTCTCTGGGAAAGACAATTCATTTCTATTGCTCCCAGCATTCATCAATTACCTATAGTTCCTTGTTTATGAATGGAGCCCTGTGAGATTTCCCCCTTCCATGTTAACATTTCTATTGGCGCTATAAATGTTCAGGTCTTATTTAGGTAGTCATTTTGATGATGTCTTGGGTGATGTTATGACCAGACACAGTGAATTTGTCTATAATATAAATCCTGCACTCAAGGTTTTTGAGTTACTGTTATGAAGGATACCTCTCAGTAACTAGAAAGGTAACGAACACACTTCCCCAAGGGGAAAGTGGTTGTTTGATATAGAACTAGTCAAGTTAAGCTAGACTTAATGGAAATGTGTTTAGTTATTTTAATGAGTAAATAAGATAAACTTTATGTTCATTACCTGTTTGTAGTCTATACAAATGATTAAGATACAGAAAGGCATAATGCATTTCTCTTGGCGGAGAAATGATGATAGATTGTTCTGTAATCAAAGTTCCTTATACTGTGGTGTAGCTCTGACACGTAACATTTTAGTTTCTTTTTAAGTTTCAAGTCTTATTGAGAAAATCATAGTCTGAGACAGATATTTTTCATAATTCTTCATAACTGTGCACATTTTCAAAATGTGATCTAAATGTTCCCCCTGTTATCTGCATACTGTATGCCTGGCACTCTGATTTGAAGCCATTTGAAACAGTGCAGATTTGAAGCCAGACATCATATTTTAAACATTAGATGCTCTAAATTGTTTCCCCCTTTCCTATTTCCATGTCACTCTTACTTCAGGTGTTGGAATGATCTGTATGGTACCCTATTCCTCACAGGCTATCTTCTGTCTGTCATCATCTACTGATCCCTTAGGATGCTTTACACATTTACATTGAGGATAAAAAAAAGTCTAGTAAATAAACAACAGAGGATTTAAGCTTTGAGGAATACAGGCTTGGAAATAGCAGACAAGACTTTCCTTTTGTGAGTTGTCTAGGTTTGAAATGAGGTGTGGATTAAAGCTCTTCTTTAAAGGGATTGACTGACATAGAGCACATGTGGATCAAATGCAATGAGTATGGTTCACGGTGTGGTTTGCTGCAGACGCTGTGCCAGGACAGAGGTTATGGGTGCTTTCAAAGGAATAGGTCTTCACAACTTCACATAGACTGGCTATATGAAGCATGAGTTATAAACAGAAAATTCTAAGAAAATTTTAATGATGTGCATGTTTTTTCTTTTGCTTTTTCGAGACAGGGCTTCTCTGTGGTTTTGGAGGATGTCCTGGAACTAGCTCTTGTAGGCTGGTCTCGAACTCACAGAGATCCACCTGCCTCTGCCTCCCGAGTACTGGGACTAAAGGCGTGCACCACCACTGCCCAGCTCATGTGCATTTTTTAATGTATAGAAGATTTTCACTTAGGTGAAAAAAAAATCTATGCTTGCCACCAACTCATTGTGAAGTGACCCAACTCATTTGTGTTGATCTTGATGTGTGTGTGTGTGTGTGTGTGTGTGAACATGATATATACTACTAGAAAGGAATGGATTCTAGAGCTGCAATGTGAGTAGCCATATTTTCATCCCTGCTGTTTATTGCATCATTTGCTAAAGAATGTTAACAGAGCACTGATGCCCTGCCAGCCTGTAAACTTCATAGTCTCTGTTCCGTCCTCACCTCCATACTGAACACCCGAGTGCCTGTGGAGTCGTTGAGGCACTACTCTGTTTCCTCATCTGTAAAGTCGATGTTAATAGCTCCTGCTTTAAGAGTGTTCTGAGAATAAAGCATTCAACATAACATGAAGCACCTAGAAATACATATGGTTCAAAGTAAGGATGTGGTTTTCTCTCTTCACAGTGGGGGCAACCAATTGCATTCTCGTGATCTGGGTCCACAGGAGCACAGAAGATGATGTGACTGGTGTGCTTTGTCACTGAGATACACAGCAGGGTTATTTGCCATGATGCTAATGAGCTGTGATGCTGGGGTGGCTTTGGGTCTCATTGTTCAGGATCCGGCAATTCTGCATCCGTGCTCAAACTATCAGTACTTTATTTTATTTATGGAATCCATCTACTTCATCCCATTTAGGAGTAACTCGCTAGCTCCTGTGTTAGAATGTGAAGATTATTTCTTGTGTACTTATATTTCATTATTTTAAACTTTAGGCTCTACCAAACCCACCTAACAATTAAACATAGACTTTTCACTAAAGTATGAACTCTCTGTGTGGGAAAGCAGGAGGTTTTGTTGGTGGTGATGGTTTCTCACCCTCTGGATGGAGAATGTGAGGCTTCACAGAAGTGTTTTTGCTTGATCTCATCAGAGATAATAAGGTCATATCCCACATGAGGTGCTATTTCTAGTCGACTGCAGAAGACAGTTCTCCAACTCAGCATACCGTTCCCACATCATTACTCCCGTGGCTGATGATATTTGCATGGGACATTTAACTGAAGTCTGTCTACTCACAAAATAAATCATATTGAAATTGTACTACTGTAAGTTTGGTCTAGGCCAGTGACCAAATGGTCAGCAGCATTTGGTTTCCTATGCAGAAATAATTTATTATGTACATGAATATATAACTACATACACACAGCAGGATATGTAATTTCACATATAGAAAATCTAATAACAAATAGGCTGCTAATATTATTAATAAATGTATACATCTTGTAAGGAAACCTTACAGAAGTATTGTGAAAAATCATAGTAGCTTTAATTTAATTTAATAGAGCCACAAGATCTTATATACTAGACATGAGAAAAATCAAGAGCTATGCATCTAATTTATAAATGGACCATAGTCACTTTCTGGATGTGTTAAAAATGTTAAGGTAAGGCGCTGTGAGACCCCCAAAAGAAAGTGTTTAGTTTCCTGCTGGTGTGTGTAAAATGTTATCCTAATATACAGGATTCCATTAAGGTATATTACAGAGGGACTATGTGTTATTCTAAAGAACCAATACAATGATACAGTCTCTCATGTAGAATAGAATGTTATCATCGGAGTTCAATGACGTGGTACAGAGAGCTGCTACACCTTTCCCACATTGGCTCCTCTGAGGGTTACACTGAATAAAGTTTGGAAGCATTTCATCTTCTGTAACTTTACCTGAAAATTATTAAAATGGAAAAAGTAGTGCTCTAATACAAGAAATACTTGAGACACATCATGGACATTTGGGTGTATACAAATTTGCATGTGTTTGTTTGTTTATTTGTTTTTGCATCACTAGGGATCAAGCCCTGGCCATCCTTTGAACACGCTGAGAGAGCACCCTCCTCATTCATACCATAAGTTTTAACTGGAGATTAAAGGTTATCATTGCTTTATTCCAAATGGGTGCTTTCACATCAACAATGGAAGCGTTAAATATCTCTGAGGTCTGTAAATATAATATTTCTAAGTTATATGATATTCTTGTCTTAATATTGACATGGCATTATAGAACTACATGTTAGCCATCGAAAGCTCTTGTAAAAGAGATCGTGAGGGTCTTGTGGAGTTGGGGGCTAGCTCAGTGACAGCAGGTCCCAGTCATGAACGAAGCCTTATTTAACACCCAGCACCAAAACCATACAAAAAATAATTCTGCTCTGCTCTCATTTCCATGGCTTTTCATGTCTCATTTTGATTCTTCTGTCTTGGATCAGCTAATTAATTTTATATTTGCTGCCAAATCAAAGCATCCTTCAAGTGGGAACACATTCTTTTTGTTTTTCTCCAAGTATCACCATCGCCCAATTATTACTTTGAAGTCTTTTTTTTTCTTTCTGACACCTTTACTGTATTTCCTTTTGGAATATTTTTCCCAGTCAACACAGAATATGCTGGTAACTGCTGAACAACTCTTCTTACTGTAGTTGACCAATCTATGTAGTTTCCAATCTATGTGACTTTGTCAAGTCTGGAAGGCTAGACATTTAATAACACAGGAAAAATCTCAAGTATTTACTAAAAATAAGACACTTTATAGATATGTAAATAGAGATCATTTTGATGTTTTAATAAGAGCAAAATATAATTCTGAGACAAAATAGTTTTATACTCTCTCTTTGGATTAACAGTAGTAAAAGCCTCATTTGCAGCTAGAATAATTCTAGGGTCATTCACTTCTGAAGTCATAAGTAATTCTCCATCCTCCCATACAGCCTCCTCTCTCTGCCTTATATCTTTTCCATTTTAATTTTCAGGCTCAAAAAAAACCTTCTCCAACAGTAAACTCATAGAACTCAACACAAACGAATTTGTAAAGCATGTAATGTTTAGAAAAGAATCATGTCTCTGGGAATGCATCTCATTGGTAGATCATGTGGCTAACAGGTATAATGTCCTGGGATGTATATTCAGCATTGATAAAAATGAAAAAGTAGAAAGAAATTATATTGAACATAAAATATTTTACTGTCTTTTCTCTATATGGTTTTATGTTAATGATACTAACAATAGTTAGTAGAAGTAATTGGAATCGAATCGATACAACATTAGGTCTAATACACACATTTGAAATTTTCAAGAATAAAAGAAGTATAATAAAAATAAATGGAATATACAAAAATTACAAAAAAAATCCCACAGTCACACAAAATAGAGACACGCTAAAGCTGGGGGACAGGGTGAAATAAATCATGCCCATAGCATGTCTTTCTGCCTTGGGCTGCTGCCTCCACATCATTCAGAACACAGCTTTCCCATGCAGAGATGACCCTGTTACATACTGCCTTGGAATCAAATGGGATTATGTTTCTGATGATGAGCAATGACGTTTATTTTTGCTTTTGCTGAGGATAAGCCAATAAAGTGATCTGGACTGCATTCTAGTAAAAGAAGTGGAGTGAGAATTCAAGATAAATCACTAATACATGAAGATTTTTCTAACAGCTTTTCAAAACGCAACTTAGAAAATGCGAGTGTAAGGTTTCGTTTCTGTCGACAACGCTTTTCAGAAGGATTGAGTCAATTGTTTTTCTACACACAGATGGCAAAGTCTTCCTTCAGAACTCCTGATAGAGCAGAAGAGTGTGGGATGTGAAAATCAAGTCAGCAAGAGTGTGTCCATTCAAGAGTTCAGCCCCACATTACTTCAGTTATATTGATTGTAGCAAGAAGAGAATCCAGGAAAAATATAATAAAACCTTCATTCTGAACATGATCACAGGTGACGTGGGCACACACTCCCATGTGCTGAGCTGTGTAAAGGTCTGCAGCTCTGTCTACAGACCTGAGTCTGAAGGACACATGGTACCTTCTGTGTCTGTACCCGAGTATGGGGGATACATGGTATTCTCTGTCTATGTACCTGAGACTGGAGGACACATCATTATGTTCTCTGTCTATGTACCTGAGACTGGGACACATGGTATTCTCTGTGTATGTACCTGAGTCTGGGGGGGGGAGACACATGATGCTCTTTGAATAGATGTTAAAACTATGAGTCAGGAGAAGCTGCCAGGCTTGGTCTGACAGGTTGTCAGAAGATAAAACCCAATAGAACAAATGAAATATTAAAGTGAGAAGCAGAGATGAATGCAGGAGATAGGAAATATAATTGGGTGGAACAAAAAGAGGCCACGGACGAGAGGAGATTGGAGACACAACACGATGGAAGGGTTGCGGTTATAGGTGCACACATCCCCCTCGTCATTCACACACATCACCCTCGTCATTCACACACATCCCCCTCGTCATTCACACACATCCCCCTCGTCATTCACACTCATCCCCCTCGTCATTCACACTCATCCCCCTCGTCATTCACACACATCCCCCTCGTCATTCACACACATCCCCCTCGTCATTCACACTCATCCCCCTCGTCATTCACACACACATCCCCCTCGTCATTTACACACGGTGGTTCTGTTGTGATGCCCATTTTTAGGTTCCCTGTAACTCACACCGTTTTGTGGACATAGCCCTGACTGAGGAAGAGTAGAGGTCCTGGATAGTATTTGTCTTTGGACTCCTATCCGTCCATAGCTCTGCTGATAACAGCTTCGGTGGTTCAGACAGTGACTTGTCAGACTGAGGGAATCACAGGCCCAGCTGCATAAAACCCTGATTTTATTTATTTTGAATTTGTTATTTTTTTCTTATTGAACATATCTATCCCAGTTCCCTCTGCCTCCCATCCTCCTATTCTCCCCCCTCCATCCCTCACTCTGTCTTATTCCCCATCCTCTCTCCAGGGAGAGTGAGGCCTTCCAGCAGGGGTCATCTAACTGTGTCAAGTCATTTGGAGTAGGGCCTAGGCCCTCCCTCCTGTCTCTAGGCTAAGGGAGTACCCTTCCATGGGGAATGTGCTCCCAGAGTCCTTTTGTGCACCAGGGATACATACTGGTTCCACTGTCAGAGGTTCCTTAGACTGCCCCCGCCTTCTAACTGAGACCCACGTTCAGGGGATTGGAGTCAGTATAATGCTGGATTCCCAGCTATCAGTGTGGGGTTCATGAGCTCCCCCTTGTTCAGGTCAGCTGTCTTTGTGGGTTTCTGAGATTTTCTTAAGGACCATCACATCTGCTAGAGTCTTTCTGTCTCTCTGGGAGCCAGTAGATTAAGTAGATATAGACCAGTTTCTGGCTTGAAGTCCCTTTTCTGTTGCAGGAGGCTTCTTCGAGCTTACACAGCACAGATCACTTATGGAATCATAAAACCATTGTGTCTTGATTCCAGAATTATTGCTTTCCTCGTATTGCAAAGAGCAGCCCCAAAGACAAAGTTGAAGCCTGAGCTCCAGCCACTGTGGCATCGTGGGTCAGACCATTCGCTGAAGGGCATGCAACTCATGAACCCCTATTCTCCCCTCTGTACTGACCTTTGCTGCCTCTCTAGTCTTAACTCAGGCACAGACTTTGTAGCTTACAGGCAGCAGAATGCCAAGTCTGGTTCTCTGAAATATTTACAGATTGCTGTGCCAGCATTTGAGATTTACTCTTGGCGTTCTGAAGTAAGTGCTGGCAAGGCACAATGCAGATCACGCAACTGATATGATGCTGATAATTTGCTGAGGTATTTCTTCAACCATAGTACAATCTCTGTGTGTACTTGCCCATTCTCTAGCACAGTGCACATCCTTAGAACAATGACACATGTATCTGTTCACAGATACATGCTGAAAGGGGAGTGTGTGTCCTTATGCATTAACTCCCAGAGTCAAGGCATCAGGCTTGCCTTTGCCTAACTCTCCTACCCTGCAGTCATTCGTTTGCAGTGTTCTGCTTCACCACTTAGAAATCATGAAGATGCACACGATGCCACAATTAGAAACCATCTCTGCAGCTAAATGCCCAGCAAAGTCCCTCATGCTAGGATGTGTCCATAAATATTTAATGAGGTGATAATGAATTGTGTATCATCTATGCATAAAATATATCACTCAAGACAGTTCACAAGTTCAGCTAGTATCAGCTGAAACCTTACTGTTTGCAATGAGGTATGTGAACAAGTTGCCAAAGAAAAAAAGAGTAAATGAGAGAGACAATCGGACCTCTCTGGGGATAGAATGAACAGAAAAGCAGATGTTACTATAACAATCAGAGAAGTTCTGTGTGTGGATACTGCAGAACGCATCTCAGAGGGAACTCAATGATGGAGGAGCACACTGGGCTGTTCTGACGAGGACATATCATTACAAGGGATACAACAGGAATGTGGCTTCACAATGTACATTCAGGGGAAAGACACAGGGTCATCTTAGGAGATGCTATCTTACTGCACCTTCCCCTGGGTCTTTGCCGGGCAGCCCTTTCTCTTCAAGTGAACTAGAGTGGGATGGATTAATTTTGCTACCCAAGGTTTTCAGAGTCTTTCTATGGCACACACTTCTGTCTCTTATCCTGGATTTACACAAGTTTCCTTTCTGTTCTCATTAGAAATGTTGCTCCTTTAAAAATACCTCCCCTGTATCCCCTCTCTTCCTCTCACACTGAAAATAGATGACCTCAGCCTGCCTGGCCAGCTTGTCCTACTTCACAGAGCTTCTTTGAATATTTATCATGGTTGCAATTAAATACAAACATTTTGAATCTCTTGTTCATGATCCTAATACAAAGATTTTGAATCTCTTGTTCATGATCCTAATGGACAGTGGATGCTTATTCAATTTGTAGTAAATCACTAAACAAACATGAGCTTTCTGATGGAGATCTGAGCAGATCCACTGATGTCCATATCCAGAAAACCCCTGATAGAACTGACCTCCAGCACACTGGGTGATACCTGATGGTACACAGTGGAGAGTCTCGTGAGTGGAGAGTCATGCCAACAAAAACTGAAAATGTAGAGAACCAAATCATTTCCTCACGGCAGTGTGCAGAAGCAGACGGCTGTGGATGACAGTGCACAGAAGCAGATGGCTGCAGATATTTCCGAAGATGCTGAGAGACCTCACAACATTCCATTTTGAATGTTGAACAAAGGTTCTCTTTCCTGAATTCTGAAGGTCACTCTCTACCTGACCTTTGTCATTAAATCTGAATCTTTCTCTGCCATCTGTACTAATCAGTTCTCATGAGTCCACTCCAAGGTTTTGTTTTTGTTTTGTTTTTTGTTTTTTGTTTGCAACACTCCCATCCATCCTCTAAGACTTAATGCATCTCTGAATCTCTGAGACTCTCAGTGTACTTTTAAAATTAATCCTATAGTACTTTATCCTTTAAAAATATTTTAAAGCTGGAACGATGACCAGCTTACTGCTTAAAGGTACTGGCTGCTCTTCCAGAGGACCTGAGTTTAATTCCCATCACCTACATGGGTCCTAGCAACTGTCTGTAACTACGGTTTCAAGCAATCCTATTTGGGATTCTGTGTGTATTCATTCATTTGGTGCACAGAAATACTTGCAGACAAAATACCCATACACGTCAAAAATAAAATAATAGATAAAGATATTTACTTAACTGTGTCCATGAGAATGCTTTCTACATTTGTATATATAAACAGAGTCTAGAAGGGGGTATTGGGTCCCAGGAATCCAAGGCAGTTATGGACCACTGCATGAATCCAGGGGGTTGAACAAGGGTCCTTTGGAAGAGTAATAAGCATCCATAACTGCTGAACCATCCCTCCAGCCCCCAGACATCTTCTCCCTGTCACAGTGTAATCATCTTCTGCTTGCTTCCATGGCAACTGGATCTCTTTAACAGGGCACTGTTTCCTAAATCTTCCCATGTTACTGAACTTTAAGATGTGGAACTCTTGTTACCATTCATTCCTGTGCATTGACTCTTGGGCTTGCAGGACTAGGAGGTTCAGTGAGTAGAGCCCCAGTGAGTAGAAACCCATTCATTCATCGTAGACTGAATTCTACCATCACCTGCCAGCTTCTCCAACTCCCAGTGGCTTTTCATAGTATTCCTGTCTTTCATTATGGTAAAAGCAATAAAGGTATCAAGAATTAAGGAATCAAAAGGATGGTTTAAAAATGTTAGAGATGAAAATCTTGGGTTTGGGGAAATGGGTGGGTTGTATCAAGTCTTATATCCTTGCTACATGTTGGCTCAGATTATCCCTGTCATGAGAAGTACCTGGCTTTCAGAAAGAAAAGAATAATTATGTTAATGGGTTTAGAATTTTCAATCAAAACATTTTGTTTCCATGGATTTTGAGCTAAGGTGAGGCAAAACATCAATATTAATGGAGTATGTGGCAGAAGACATTTACCTAATGGTGACCAGGAATTAGATGGGGCACATTTTCTTTATCCATTCAGTTGAGGGACATCTAAATTATTTCCAGATTCTGGCTATTACAAATAAAGCTGCTGTGAGTATAGCTGTGCAAATGCCTTGGTATGACTGAATAATCATTGGGTATATACCTAAGAGTGGTATAGCTGGATCTTGAAGTGTATTTATTGCCATTTTTTAAAGAAGGGTAATATCCCTTCCATTTTAAAGACAGCTTTTACTTATTTGTAATTATGCTGCTTTATTAAAGAAATAGTTTGAGATATCAAAACCCCTTCAGAAATGTCATTAATGATGTCAGGAAAAAATACATGTAAAGAAAATTAATTCAGAAGAATAATCTGAGGATCTGGACTGCTTATAAATCACATATTTCAAACATAAAGGAACGTACTGGGATAATTGACAAAAGTTTAATGGGAAAGTTGGGGTCATAAATAGACGTGTCAATATTATTATCTAATTTTATAAGTAATCTCTAGTTTCTTATATAAATAGTAAAAGCGTTGGATGTAGATTGTACAGTATTGTATAGAAACTTGATAACTGCTTCAGAGAAGGATAGATAACACAATAATGAAAAGAAACAAACTAAAACATGGATTTAAGGCTTGTGTTTCATTCAGTTGCAAAGCATGTCAACATAACAGCTAAAGCAATGCTTCCTGTTTCTCTCTTTGTAGGCCAATTCTATATGACAGTCCGTACATGCATATGATGTATTCTGGTGACTCTGTCCCCACACCTTCTTGTGTCTCTGACCCATCCCGGCCAACCACCCTTATTCTAACCAGCGACTATCTCTCTCAGACCTTTGATTTTTTTTTTTTTTGGCCTGTGTGGCTCAACCACGATCACCCTGTGATTATTGGACTAGAAATAGCCTTTGTAGCCTTGTGGTGGCATCAGTGAATTCAAAACTGATAGCAAGGTTTCCCATCTCCTTGAGTACATCAGTGAGAGTTTTGGCCACAGGAGAGGGGACTCCTAAGCCTCTCTTCCATCCAAGCCCCACCCTTGACAGACCCACTGTAATATAAATTCAGTGCTGAGTTACTGATCCCAGAGGCAGTATCTTGCCCAGAAGATGGCACCTAGAAGCCCTTCTCTTTCCCTGACTTATATATTGTCTCTATCTCATTTTCTGTGTTGTTCCCTAAGAATTTTAGAGGATGCTATCAGTTTTACAAAAGGAAAATAGCATACATCAAAAAGCAGTTACTGGATTCTAGCCCGCAAATAGATAAACCTTACTAATCACTCAGCCATACAAAATATTTCTAGTATGAAAATACTTAGTTGTGTAAGGTGTACGGTTTTTCCTCCCACCATCACTCTTGTCCCGCCGCTGCGCCAGCCCCAAATACTACACAGAGACTCTGTATTTGATATAATGCTGTTGGCCCATTATTTGTTTCTTATAGGCTAGCTCTGTCTTAAGTATTAACCCATTTCTATGTATTTCCACGTGGTCTCCTTACCGGGGAGTGAGGCAGGCATCTGGTCTCCCTGGTCTCTCCATGCTGACTCCTCCTTACTACTTCCTATTTCCTCCTTGTCTCCTAGTCCCTCCTATCTTCCTTTCCTATTGGCCAACAGTGCTTTATTATTAACCAGTATGAGAAACATATATACATAATGGCATCTCTCTTCATAGTTGGGCAAACATAACATGAACAATGTGTAGAAACTTACAATAATATTCAAGAAACATTTAACATGAGATCTATGGAGTGCATGTTAGCACAATACAACAATACCTGTTTGATTTCAGAATTCTGATGTCAGGCTAAGCTTGACACTTCTGTCTTTTTCCAGAGGAAAAACATTTTCAGTGTGTACAGGTAGAAAATGCATGACCAGTATGGAAAATAATCTCCCAGATATATATGGCTGTTTAGAGAACACTAAACAGATTTAAGGAATCTGACTTGTAGGCAGCAAATATTATTTCATGTCTAGAAAGGACAGGGGACAGAGTTTCCCGGAGATAATGAAGTGTGTTAGAGGCCTGGAAATGCCAATTACTGCTTAATTTTCCAGACGAGATTAAAGTAGATATCAGAGTATACGACCCCACGAATTTGCAGGAATATCTCTAATGCTTTCTGATGATATATGTGGATCTTGTTTGAGAATTAATGGTCATTTATAGCTAACCCATCACTATCTGGCCTTTCTCTGGATGCAAAGAGGAGATAATCTGAACCAGAAATATCCTGCTTCAATGACCTATTTAAGTATTTATTTCATTGCCACTTGTGAGTAGTAGATATACACATATCTAGTTTGCAAGTCTGCCTCACTAGGCACGGACAGAAGAAAGTGTGCAAACACAGGAAAAGTACTGCCAGCTGTAGAGTGTGCAGAGAACCAGTGGCCATGGGGTGCCCAGTCCAACTGATACATGTACAAAGCAACCCTGATATCTAAGGTTTGGGCAATGTCAAGGAGGTGAAGGGATATTGTAAGAGCCAGAAAATTAGGATGCCTGCTGTGAGAGTGATCTCACAAAGTCTTAGCAATAAGGCTGCCTAATCCAGACCTGCCTAGTGACTGCAACAGATGAGACAGTGTTGAAGACAGAGAAATTTCAGTGTCTCATCCCTAGATGAAGAGCTACAGGCAATAAATTAGTGATAGGAAAAGGAAAATCCATCTTCTCCAGGATTGAGTTCCCTGATAGGTTATCCAGTGCCAAGTAGTCATCCCTAAAGGTGTACACATGAGCAATGGACTTGAGTGGGTTGCACACACACACACACACACACGTATGTATGTATGTAAATATGTACATGTGTGTAGCAGTAACTAAGGAAGAGGACAAGAATTTGAGCGGGAATAGAGAGGGCACAAGGGAAATCGAGAAGAGGAGAGTGAGGGATTGAAATTGTCTAAACATTGTGCTCATGTTTGAAATTATAAAATTAATTCAAAAGTAGCGAAGGATTATAGGCAAGTAATGAATGCAAAAGAGGCGGAATTGGCCTCTCCCAGGCATGAGCCCTTGAATTGTCTATCAACACAAAGTGATCAGCCCTGAAACCATATTTGTGCAAGATAACTGGACTCAGTAGGTTGTGTTTTTATATTTATGTATAGTTACACTTACATAGGAAGGGAGAAAGAATAATTTTTGTAAGTTAATATATTTTGGTAAAATGATACTATTTTTGCATATTTCCAGGTTTGTTTTAGAAGTCATTTAGTGTCAATTACCATACATTTGGATTGTGCATTCGGATGCACATTTACATTTGACTAGTTATATAGTTGCTAATTTTCTCTGAAATTAAATTACTTGAGTGCCTTTATAAAAGACTTCATGTTTCTAAAAAAATGTTGATTTAACAATTCAAAATTAAATTGTTTAAATTATTCTTAATTTCATTCTCATTCCTTAGTTTTTTTAAATGATTTATTATTTTACCAGAGAAAAATTAGGAAGAGGAGAATAGACAATGGTTTGGAAATGGAGAGATTAAAGTTTATCTGGTTCACTCTTATCCCTAAAACACTGGACAAACTCCAAAGAGAGTTACGGGCTCTCTTTGGAATTATTAGGACCTAGAAACATTCATGGAACCTTTGGGTGTAATTCAGTAAGATGTCTTTGAAGCAGATCTTCCTGAATTCCTAGAGCTTGGACTCTAGAAGTCCTTCCCTGATAGAAACCAGGGTGGCATCTGAAGTGTAGAAGATACTTTAGTCACGCCTTTCCTCACTATCGCCCTGGCAAACAGACATAAGTTGCTGAGGTACAAGCTTTCTTACAGTAGCAGGAGCATGCCTGGAAGGATAACAGAGGAAATGTGTTCTACACTAGCTGAGCTCAGTGGATGTGTGCAAGCCTGGGAGGAACCAAAAGAATGTGATTAGTCTGGGGTGCCCACGAGAGCCCAAAGTGGCTGCAATCCACTGGCCTTTATGCACATCTCATGGGTTCTTTTAACATATTTCATGGACAAAGACGTAAGGATATAGATTAATCTGTCATGCAAGACCATGGCAGCCATTTTTGTGAGTATTTTATTCTATATCATAATGCCTGTTTGGTTTCTTCTTTCTTTCTTTTTTTTTTTTTTTTTTTTGTAAAAATCACTTTTTAATTTGATAGTGAACATTTGTCTTTTTCCAGCTAGTGATTTCTTGATGTTCTACTTTAGAAATTTTTGCTTTTACCAATTTAAAATATATTTTACTTTTTCTTCTGTTTTATACCTTTACTTACATCACTTATGCATCTAAAAGAGATTCAGTGATTTCCAATGGATGAGTTGTATTTATTTTTTGCCAAATTATTCTCAAGCATCACATATTCTCCATTTGAAAATATGATTAATATAATTTTATCATACTTTATAACTAACAGGAAGGTGCAATTGTATTTTTATCTCATATGTATGTATGTATATTTGTGTGTGATGTGTGTGTCCACGTGTGCATATGTGTGTGTATGAAAATCAAAAGACAGCTTTACGGAGTCAGTGTTATCTTTGTACCTTTATATTAATTCAGGGGCTTGAACTCAAGTCCCCAGGTTGGGTAGCAAGTGTTCTCATGTGCTGAGCCATCTCACCAGCCCTCAACTTAATTTTTATTTTGAGCATACATTTGATGATTTCAAAATGCAATTTTACCAGCATGTACGGATGACACAAGTTAAGGGTTATCATTGTTCTTTAAAATTGTTTTATTGATCCAAAGAGATAAAATGAAATCAACTCAAGTTTAAGATGTTATAAATTTTATGTAAAACATAAACAAATACATAATGAAATTATTACTACCTGTGAGCACTAACACACTGTTCGGGAGACCAGTGGTGCAGTATTTCCCTTTGCTCTGCCTGTAGCACCTTGCCACTGATAGACAGGAAGACGAGTGTGCCTCCTGCTGCCCTCGGAATTTTGGTAGGAAGTTTGTCAGCATTTTACCATACAGTGTACGTTTAGTTTCAAAGGCAGATACTTTACAGAGCAAACGTGTCTCCAAAGGTCTAGAGTGGGAACCCTGATCCACAAATGGGTAAAATCTATTACTGCATCTAGCACTAGGTGGAGCCGAGGAGGTCCAGTGAGGTCTGGGAGCTGCTACGTGGTTTGGAAAGGCAGGTTTAAAAACCTCCTGGTCAGCTTTGTGAATTGGGGGGTTGTCTGAGCTCGGTTTATCCATTTCTCAAGCTCTGCCTTTATGCCCTCCCACCCCTGTATCTCTGCGGTCCTAGCCCCGTCTCTCTGCTCTCCCCAGCCCCTGTCGTTCCTTTTTCTCCTCCCAACCCCTTTCTCCGCTCTCCCCATCACGTCTTTCCGCTCTGCCCATCGCGTCTTTCCGCTCTGCCCATCACGTCTTTCCGCTCTGCCCATCGCGTCTCTATGCTCTTCTCACGCTTGTGTTCCTCTTCATGGTGAATAGAGATAGAGCGCGGCTAATGTCAACTCAACCTGTAGGTGACTCCTATCTTCACACCCGTTTCTGTCTGCTGTATGCCTCCCTTGTGCCTGTAATGCAGTCTCTGCTGGAAGGCTTTGTCTAGTCACTACACTCGGTTCTGTTTGCTTTGTGGCAAGTGAGAACTGTAGAATCATTATTCACAGAACATATCAACCAATGATTAACCAAAGTTGGCTGATAAATATCTCGTCTCATTGTCTACAAGTGTGGAATGACTGGAAGACACACATCAAATGTTTAGTATCAAAATTAGCATCACTTACCCTTAAATGTGATTCAGGAGGGAACATGGATGATGATACATGTATAAAAGAGCTGTACCTGAGCCTTTAGATCATACTGATGCAGATGGACCATAGACAACAATGTGATCCAGTACATATAGACTGTGCTATTTAATTCTTTTTATTGTTAATACACAACATTCTCAGTGTTTGGATTTATAGTGTGGATCCTGGGAGAACAGATTTCTTTTAACTGGATTCAGATAATGAGAAAGCAGAAAGACTGAAAATAGGAAAATAACTAGTTCACGTTTCTTTGCCAAGAAACATCGAACCAAGTTACCAGAGAGTGTTAGCAAGTGCTGAACATGTATCATCTTCACATTTCATAGCAGCATTTTAAAATACAGAAAATTATTCTTAAGAAAAATTCTGTTGCCTAACACAAGAACATTTAAAACATTTTAGCCAAAATATTTAAAATATGCACCTAACACACAGATAGCAACTACATCTTAACTTTTAGTCCTCAAGGAATACTTTAGTTGCTTTGGCAGCAGTCATACTCTTGGCAAGTTTAAGAACAGAATGCTTTAAAAGCTGAATATTTTGGCAAGACTCCCCTTCTTCATTCCTGGCTGTGCAAACATCCATTGCAACCTGTCCGAGAGACCAGTTCCAGAAAGGATGCTATAATTAGGGTGCATCATTGACCTCCTCTACGGGACCTTCATGATGGATTCATCCTGCTGGGTTTCTTCCTGCTAACCCCAGTCACCACCTGAAGCCTGGTGCTCCTGGCTTATGTCTCATTCATCTGTGTGAAATGCTTTTCTCTACCCTCTATGGCAGTGTCTCCACAGCCCTCCCATTGCTGAGATCTTTTTTTTTTTTTTTTTTTGCAAACCCCTCCCTGTTAATGTCCTGTCAAGTTTCTCCCTTGCCTCTCCAACTCTAGCAGAAACCTATCTGAACTAAAATTGCATGGCACAATGCAAATGTAGTCTCCTAAGAGGACAGTCACACCTTACCCCTTATCAGTGTGCATTGCTGCTCTTTTCTCCCCTAAGTTTTTCTTGGAAGTTAGTTCCATCACCTGCTACCTCACCATGATGATGAACTGTTTTATTTCCTAATAACATTCATATTCTCTCTTGTTCTCCCCAACCCTCATTCTCCTTCCCACTCACCTTCTCATGCTCTCTCAGTTTCTCCTCCCCCATCTGTGTGTGTGTTTGTCTGAGAACATACCTAACTGACATCTGCAATCTGAACTCAATTCTCCCACCATCACGGGTCTTATCCTCTGGCTCTGTCTTACCCTCTTGTGTCCTCATGCTCATTGGGCTCGAAACTAGCCCATGGGCTGATGAATGCTGAAATGAAGACACAAAACTGAAATTCTCTAAATCCAAAATGTTCCGAGTGATTTCTTTAACGATTTGCACCCATGCGAGGCGCCTGTCTAGACTGTTACTGTGCAGCACAGGCTGGCCTTGGATTCAGAGAAATCCCCTTGACTTTGCATTTAAGTGCTGAGATTATAGATGTGTGCCGTGACACTCGACTCCAAAGTATTTTCATGCAAAATGCAGAAAGTCCATCCATGACAGGTCATTTCATATGTAAAATTATTAAAATGTAGTATTATTTGTTAACAGCAGAGGAAACACAAATCAGTGCATCACCCCAATGAAAGTCTAATATTGAATAGTTTACCAAGACATTTCATCACATGTATGACAACCTTGGTCCCATGACTTCAAACCTTCAGTAATTTTGTAATGATTTTCTCAGGGATGAAAAAAAAAAAACCTACCTTTAAAGCTTTTTTTAAATTGAAAAAATGTCATGGATCTGTTACAATGTGAGATTCCATTTTAAGTGGCAGTGTTTTCTCTGCATGAGAGAAGTTCTGTTATTATAAAGGTTTTTCCGAACTGTTTGTGGTCATGTTCATCTGCACTTACAGGATCTGGGGAAAAGCATCTCCACGGGTAGACACTTAATTCCCGCTGACAGTCATCTTCCATAAAACCATAAAGAAACAGCTTTCCCCCCCATCATTTAAAGGTGTACAGCCCTTAAAGAGAATGGGAATTGTGCCTGTGGTTCACCAAGTTTGTAGTTAAACTGTGCCTATCCTGTCCAGTCCTTAGTATAAAATTTTTAGCTTGACCTCCCTCAGCCCGTTACCATTTGTAAAACAGGTCAACAATGCCAGCTTGCAGATGCATTGTGAGCATGCTATAGGCAGCAGAAATAAAGTCCTGGCGTGGTAGGTAGCCTCTGAGGATCACATGCTGCTTTCCTTGTTTTTAGTAACACCAAGATTCATTGGCATATGTGTAATTGTCCTGTATAATTTATATGGCACCTTAAACTTCCTGAATATTTCATGGGAATAATATGTTCTTTCCATGCCGTATAGTAATAATAACCATGAATGCATTCTAAAAACATACAGTTACATATTAACGCAAGCAAAATCCACTACTAGTTCAAAATTAGAATGAGTTTATGACAAATTTCTTAGTCCCAGCAAAAGTTAGTTACCAAGAAGCTCATTTCTTGAGTCAATCCAATCAAGCTTTCAAAACAGTTTCTAGCAAGTTGTGAATAGCTGTATTTGATGGTCAATGACCCGGTGGGTGGAATAGCCGGTGATCTATGCTTCCCAATTGTCTGTCCGCTTCATTCCTCAGCTGAGTGAGTCGCCAGGATCTGTTACTGCGGTTCAAATGTTTTCCCCACACACTCTCTCCTACACGCTGTGTTCCACACCTTCACTCGGCACCACTGATATTTGCTCAGATGCACATTTGATTCCTCGTTGTAATCTTATTTTAGAGCAGTGAATTTGTTTCCTCCATTATTAGTCTCCAAAAAAGGCCGGAGTATCCCAATGATATCCACTAGGTGAGTAGGTTACAAAACAAACCAACCAACCAAACAAACAAAAAAATAAAACACGAAGGACTTCCCGTGTGCCCACTGTTCTCTCATTCAATATGGTGGAGACTGAGCTCATTTCTTTCAATAAGAAAACAAGGAGAGGAGAGCAACAGGCTCCCTGAGTCTCATTTTCTTTCTGTCTGTGACTATGGCCGGCTGAGTGAGGGCAGTAGAGGGACTGCACAGGTCAGTCCTTTGTACAAAGGCAATTCTTACCATGCTCATTCGGTTTGGAATCAAGCCAGTGTTTCGTCCATACAGTGCCCATGCTGCGCCATCAAGCTTCATTCTGAGCATCAAAGAGGATTTTATTAACCAAATACTTTCATTTCCTATTGTCTTTATCCTGTAGTTCAAATCTCAATAGACGTTTTACTGGAGCAATGGGCAGTGACAGCGAATGCAGGCAGTGTTTGTGGTAGAATCCAAACTGGCCTTCAGCAGAAATTGTTTTACCTGGTGCAGCATGGCAGTAGGTGTCTCCGCTTATAAACACCCTGCAGATGAAGCACGCTGACTCACCCTGTGCTCTGTAAACCCCAGCGTCTGTATTTTCTGCCTTACATTTTAAATTGTAGTGATGTATGTAGTGGGATATTCACTTTGTCTCCTTCTGTGGCACTGAGCACGCCCATTGGGGGGTGGAGCCATGGGCGGAAGTGACCTGTGGAAGGAGGTCTGAGGAAAAGCCAAGGAATGCTCTCTTGCTGGTGGGACTCGGATAGGAGAGCATCTGGTGGAACTTGCTGGTGTTCATCTGTCTAGGTTGTAAGTTATTTCTCCCTGAATAAACATCTATTCGGCCTTTTTGTTTATCCTGAATTTTATTAAACTGCAATAGCTGTAAATCTAGCCTTTATGATTGAGCAAGAATGAGGAGCCGGAGAGACGTCTCAGTCATTAATAGCTCTTGTTCATTTGGCACAGAACCAGATTCTAGTTTCTGGAACACTCCTGAGGGGTCCACAGTCACATAGAACTCTAATTCCAAGGCATCTAATGCCTCCTTCTTGCCTCTATGGGTAATGACACAAGTACACCCCCTCCCCCCACACAGAAGCACACACACACACACACACACACATATGTGCATCCCACCATGCATGAGCATGAGCCTACACACATATGCACACACATGCATACATGTACACACACATGGCAGAGGGTGGGGAGACACAGAGACAGGGAGAGACATACAAATTTAGTAAGCCTGAGATAACACTAAAAGTTCAACAAATCTAAACTCTGAGGGTCTTCCTTATGCTTCTATACTTGTCCACATTATGGATCCTATTACATGTCAACAACCTATAAACTATGAAAATGTCCCCAGTCCTCAAGAATTTGTGCTCAGTAGTAGATGACAAGTTCCTGGTTTCAAATCCTCAGTCATTTCAATGGAATAGATACTGAAAACCCTTCAAGAAGAATTTGATAGTCCAATCAGGCAGTCCATGCTTATCTGTCTACCCCACTCACTTGGTACCCTCTTATTAACTCCTATTTTCATGTCTTGCATCTATATATCTATCTTCTAAGCAACGTAAATATGTAAAACTTTCCAGAAATTTCCATGGTGAAATGAACTTATCAAAGAACCAATTTTAGCACAAATTGTTCTAGAAATATGAATATATCAAGGGGTATATGATTTCTAGACCATTTTGAGACTGGGTTTATTTTACTGTCCAAAATCAGATTAAACTATCACAATAAAGGAAAATTATAGACCCACACCAAATCAGAACATAGATGCAAAACTATAAAAATTGTTAGAACAAGAATTTCAGTCATATACAAGTGAATAATGCATTGTAACCAATTTAAATTTACCCTTATAAGTAAGTGATTGCTGATGTAGCATGTCCAATTTTATGACTTTTTGAAAGTTCTTTAGAAAATTCCCTATCCTAAGTGTAAATTCACTGCAAGAGCCGCAAGCCACTTTACACCCCATGCCTTATTTCTACTGGAATTGATTTCAATTTTCCAGCTGGCGATCCTAATAGGCCACTTTGTTACTGTAAGTGATATCCAATTTATTCTACTATTGTGAATACCTTCATGGTGGTCTTCTGAATAAAAATCCCTAGAGTAGATTTGTGAGGTAAAATGGTTGTTCTTTTTCGTACTTGAAAGACAGTGTCACATGCCATCTACAGTGGACCCTAGGCTTTGTGTACTTCCTTTTCCGTTATCAATACTATCCGAGGCAATACCTAGGAGGACTTTCTGTCAATTTGATGGTGAACCATTGTTCCTGGGATGTTTTATTAAATATGTTTGTCCTGTCCTGGCCTTGATGATTGACACCAAGACCGCTGTACAGAGATTTGCCTCTGTCGAGGTTTCTCAAGTAGGATGTCCCTAGCAGGAAGTTAGGCATATTACAGTGCAAGAGTGGCTTTGGTGATAGATACTACAGGGTTACCTTAATGACGCTGACAAGAAAATGAGCTAAACAATATGTGCTTCTCTAAAGCTTCTAGTACTACATGGGATGCAAAAGAAGGCAACTTACAGAAGCTAAAATAAGTTGTGTGGTACAGGGAAAACTGGAGCCCTGAAAGTCAAGAAATACCAAGAAAGTAACAAAGTCACTGGGAAAATGAGGACTTTTTCTTGTTTCTTTTCTTCCTTCCTTTCCCTCCTTCCTTCCTTCCTTCCTTCCTTTCTCTCTTTCCTCCCCTCCCTCCCTTCTTCCTTCCCTCCCTCCCCCTCCCTCCCCTCCCTCCCCCTCCCTTCCTTCATCTCTTTTTCTTTCCCTCTATTCGTTCCCTTCCCTGTTTTTAAATTATTTGATTTATCATAAAAGAGAGGAGAAACTTTGCTTTGTATAATGGAAAAAAAAACTTTTAAAAGCCAACAAATTACAAATCTTGACTGACTTTATACAGTTAAGCAAAAACAAATCTTTGAAATTCATATTTTTTTAGTCAAATCCTGTACACTGTTTATATAAAAACGAGAGATTCTTTTCCTTATGGCAAAATAGGGAACATTCTTTTGGTCTATTATTTCCTTATTAGGGAATGCCTGTATCACACATTTCTATTTGATGCTTATCTTGTAGTAATCTTGGAAAATGTGAGTTTAATGCGAAAACAGCAAGCTGGGTTGCCAGAAATAACAGCTCATACCACTCACCATGCTGAGGTCCATGAACACAAGACTTTTTTTTATTGCCTTTGAGCCGATGCTCTTTTTAAATGTGAAGAAGTTTACACCATCTGGGACCTAGAGAAGTAGCCTTTTACTTAAAGATCATTATAAAGATTTTGTAAAGATATGGCAAGATTGAATAACAATTGTAAGAAGAGCCACACACTCCCTTGTTAGTGGATTGGAAAATAAGTGGTGTCTTATAAGAGATTCAGTAAAAATTTGCATAAACAGGCTGTTTAAAATGTATTATAGCATAGCTAATAGACATTTTAAAACTATCATAGCTCATATCGACTTGATTGCTTTTGCACTATGTGTTTTTATTCTACAAGTAGCTGCTGGGCTCCCTCTTACCCCTGCAGAACTGAAACGTCATTGTTATAGTGAGTGCATTAATGTGATGGATAACTATCATTATTATAGTAGTCTTCTTTACAACTTCCCTTGGGTCACCCATTGGGCAAATTGCTCCCCTCTGGGTAACACAACACAAGGAACAAACTCTCTAGTGTTAGAAGAAGATCATCATTTTTCACCCAAGTATCTTCTGCAGGCCAGTCATCTATCCCAAGATGCTCTGGGATCTAGGTTCATCATCGGTGCTCTGGTGTGCATCAGGTTTATCTCCTAAAGCTATTTGAAATTTAATTTTCAGCTCAGTGGTGTTTGAAGGCAGGGCCTTCAGTGAAAAATTATGAGCTTATAAAGGACACATGACTGTTCATTTCTGTAAAAAGATTGATTCTCACTGCAGTAGGTTTTCATGAGGGTTTGTCAATACAAAATTAGTTCAGACCTTGGTCTCACAGTCTAGTGCAAAGTTCTCTGGTTATTTCATCCTGATCCATGATGCAGTCCTCTTAGTTTCTCAAAGCCCTTGGACTTCACAGCCTCCAGAACACTGAGACAGATATATCTCTACTCTGAATTAGATGCTGGGAAATATACCCAAATACGAATCTTACATCAAACTCAAGTGAACTCAGACTTAAACTGCCTTTCTTAAAGACGAGTAAGAACCAGAAACAACTCTGTTCAGATGACAAGGGATCATTCCGGAGCCACATCTCTGTTCTTCACTCAGATGCAGTGTCTTTATTTCCTCATGGTTTAGATGAAGAAAAATTGACTTACTTTATAAATCCACATACTGTGGTTCATTTCTTCATTTAAGGAAAAGTGTTGCAAGGAGATGGTGTAGGAGGACACACGCTGTGCTCTCGTTCCTCATGTGTGACTTTAAGCACTTTCTGCAGAGCCTTTTGTCTCCACTGTGGCCTGAGAGTCTTGTCAATGTGTTGCAATAATTGCCTCCAGTTCCTGTTCTGAGCGGATCTCTGTGAGGAGAAAGAATACATCATCCAATAACAGGGTGGAAATCCTCCAAGACTAGGCTCCTCATGGCTTTCAGCCCCATAGCGGTGAGAAGATGGAATGGCTTTGATTAACCCCCTAGCTAATTGTTAGGTTGCTTGTTTCTAATGCAGTCCTTAGCACACCACGGAAGCACCTCACATCAGTCTCCTGGAAGAGTCACATGAGCTTGTAACTTTGAACAACACTTCTGTATGAAGAGTGTCTCAAAGCCAAACCCAGGTTTAGAGTTTTTTTCCTATTTGTAACATCTAGCTCTGTGCACTAATTATTAATCATATGTGAAGATGCTTTGTTCATTTATAAAACAGATATTCATAAAGTCAAATATTTATGTAGTCCAAATACAATGCTGAGTGTTTTTAAGCCATCAACATTGGCTATTAACAGGTTGATGGCTAATGGCTCATTATGTCAATTCTAACAAGAAATTGTTACAAGTTCATTTTTTTTAAATTTTAAAAATAAATTTTTATTTAAAATTAGTAACAATCTTATTTTACGTGCCATCCAAATTCCCTCTCCCTCCTGTTCTCCCATCCCCCCCAACCCCCATCCCACCCCATATCCATTCCTCTGGGGAATCATCATGGGGGATAATTTGTGGCAGGACCTAGGCCCTCCTCATGTATCTAGGCTGAGAGACTCTTCCTCCATAGGGAGTGGGCTCCCAAAGTCCATTTGTGTACTAGGGATAAATATGGGGCCAGCAGCCGCATAGGCTGCCCAGGCCTCCCAACTGACACCTGCACTCAGGGGGACTGGTTCCATCTTATGCTGGTTTCCCAGCTGTCAGTCTGGGGTCTATGAGCTCCCACTTGCTCAGGTCAGCCGTTTCTTTGTTTTTCCCCAGCATGGTCTTGTCTCCTTTGCTCATTACTCCTCCATCTCTACAGCTAGATTCCAGAAGTTCGGCTCAGTGATTTGCTGTAGACCTCTGCTTCTTCTTCCATCAGCTACTGGATGAGGATGTCATTTAAGGTAGTCATCTTTCTCATTATAGGGGAAAGGCATTTAAGGTGGCCTCTCCACTATGGCTTAGATTGTTTGTTGGGGTCATCCCTGTAGATCTCTGAACATTTCCCTGGTACTAGGGTTCTCTTTAAACCTGTAATGGCCCCCCTCTATTATGGTATCCCTTTTCTTGCTCTCCTCTGTTCCCCCTCAGACTCCATCATCCTGATCCCTCATGTTCTCCTCTCCCCTCCTCTTTCTCCTACCTCTTTGTCCCCTCCAAGTTCATTTTCAATGGAAGAGATTCCAGCGAGGTAAGTAGGATTTGCTCACCAGAAGCTTAAGTTGCAAAGTTGATTTCTGAGTTATGTGGGTGGTCTCTATAAGGGAGGAAATGACTGAAGATGCTGAGAAGTTTTGACTCTTAAGGAAAGCTCTGATTAACAAGTTGTCTCTGACAAAACTTTTCCTGTAAGCACATGCAGAATTCTCCAAATGGATCTTGCTCAGTTTGCAAAAAAACAACCAAATATCAATAAATGCACACTTGAAATTATACTCACATACAACAGTCTATTCTAAATACAATAGACATTCTAGTTTGCTTTAACTTTACAAAGCCTAACGTCATCTGAGAAGTGAGGCTCGATTGTAAGAATGACTTTGATTGTTAATTAATGTACAAGGGCCCTTTGTACTGTAGCCTGAACATCCCTAGAGAGCTGGCCCTAAAATTTACAAAAAGCTAGCTAGGCCTGATCCTGAAAGCTAATGGTCACCAATACTTCATGGCTTCTGCTGTAATCCCTTGACTGTGAGTGAGTTTGCTGGTCAGAGGTAATGTGTGTGGAATAGCAAACAGGTCTGGCTTTAAGTTCTTGCCCTGACTTCTCTCAGTGATGGACTCTAGTCTGTAAGCTGAAATAAACCCTTTCCCTTCCTAAATTGCTTTTGGAAAGAGTGTTTTATAACAGCAACAGAAATCAAAATAGAATGATAGGCTTTGAGAATGTATGGAGCATGCTGACTTAAGAGAAACTTAACATGGTGTCAGCTTTAAAGTGCTGTTGCTAGTAGAATGTCCTCTGAAGCAACCAGATACATTTCCTATACTAATATCATTTAATGCTGTTAAGTCTTCAGACACCAGATATTCTGACATGTTTGGGTTCCACAAAGGGAAAATGGTATTGTTAAATGGTGTTGAAAATGAGTTCATTTCAGTGATACTAAAAGTGATGGTCTGTAAGATTTAAAATATATGAATAAAGGCTAAATTATTCTTTGTATGCACCAAATGTCTCATTGAATTCCACTGAACAAATAAAAATGTAATTGTTAGACATTTTGAAATGTAGAAAGCATTATATTAGCAAGTGCTGTAGTCATTCAGTTGTGCTGTTCCCATTCAAATTTATTATCTTTTTCTTTTTTGAAATTTGACTTCATTCAGTATGATTTTTGTCCCCTTTGAGTGCACTTGGAAATAATTAGTTACAAGTTTCTTGTATTTTTTATGTCTCAGAAACTAAAAGGACGGTTATCCTTATTGAGTCTTTTGGGGTTTTTTTTTGCAATGATTTACATATGTATTGCAGAATAGAAAAGAGGGAAATGATAGATAATAGCAAAGCACTAGAGAGAGAGAGAGAGAGAGAGAGAGAGAGAGAGAGAGAGAGAGAGAGAGAGAGTGAGACAGAGGCAGAGAGAGGGAGGAAAGGAGGAAGAATTTCTCAAAGAAGAAAAAAGTGACCAACATCTGTGTAAAAAGGCTTAGCATCAATAATGACTGTGGAAATACAAACAACAACCACAGAGGGTATCGTATCACTCCAGTAGAAACAAGTTCTTATTAAAAGGACAAAAGACAGAGATGAGGAGAAGAGTAGGAGGGAAGCACTTGTCTAAACTTTCAGGGCCCTTGAGTATAAACAAAGACAAGTGCTGCCTGGGAAATCAGAAAAGGGGACTCAAGCAAACCACCTTTCCGTTTGCAGAGTTCTCCATGTAAAGGTCAAATTGCAGATAATGATTGAAGAGCTGTAATTTATAGTGATATCCTGCCTAGGAACATCCCATAATCTCTGTCAGCTGACATATCCCTCTTTTTACAATTTGCAAATTACTTCGTAATTTCTATTGTTTTCCAGTGTTATTAATTACAGTTTTTCAGGGGGAATATTTAACACTCATTTTGAATAATGTATTGTCCCCCATTTCTCATTAGAAGGAGGATCTCTAAATTAAAAGTCTGTCACATAACAAGTGTGTTCAGTTGTGGAAGATTAGATGAATAGTGAATAAGAAAGGAACCATAATGGACATTAAGTATTCTTAAATTGGATTCTCCAATCACATACAACTTTATGTTGAGACAGGACCTCCCAGGAAACAATGTAATGTGAGGCTACATCTGTGAAGTCCTCATTTAAAAGTCTAGAGTCCTTGTGAAGTAAGGTTCACCAAGTTTTACCCAGAGGGAAGAAAGATGCTCTGAGGACACAGGTCAGGAACAATTGTCGTTTTGCTTTAGTTGTGGCTGTGGCGATGAAACAAACCCACGTGGAGTTCACTGGGAAAAGGAAACAGAGAGAGGGTAGAGATGGAAGGTGGAACAGAGATGGAAGAGAGGAGGGGGTGGGAGGCGCTAACTTGAAAGGGGAAGATTGCACACACACACACAGAGTCCTTATGCGGCCATGTAATCCATGAGGTAGACATGTTGTAGCCATGCAACACAGGGCCCTTTGAGTTGTCTAAGTGTCTGCCCGAATGCCAGTGTGCATACCCTGTGGGTTGTCAGGGGGCAGGGTCAGCATAAGGCCAAGATTGCAACGACTACAGGCCATAGAGGAAGCAGAAACCAGCCCAAGAGCCCAAGACCACTCAGACCTTGACCTTGATGTCTCCCTCTAGAAGTGAAAACAAAAAAAAATTTGTCTCATAAGCACATCCATAATTTTCTGCTAATGTTATCCTTCCAGACTACAGAAGAACAGACATACCTTATAGACATATTCAGACAATAGATTGATAAGTAGATGATGGATAGATGACAAAAGAGATGTAATTAGAGAGAAGGTATATAGATAACAGGCGGATGACAAATAACAGACAATTGACAGACATAAGTAATAAGAGAAAAATACAAATGATCAATTAGAAATAAATAGTGAAACATAGACAAATGACAGAAAACAGATAAGTAGATAGTAGGGAGAACATGGATGTGCAGACAATTTTAATATGCATATTACTTTTATTTAGTTTCTTTACCCAGTGCTGAGAGTGCTAGATCAAGAATTGATTTAAATTTAAGTTTTTGAGGTGCATTTCTCCTTTGCATTTGCAGATCTGTTAGTTCTGTAGTCAAGAAATGCCCTCCATGGCAACCAAGCCTCCAAAGTATGTGGGACTACAGTATATGCAGCTAAGCACAGTTGAATTTCTAGCCTTTAGAGGAGTCTTTATACAGTGCCCACACTGACTGCACCAGTAGAGTACTATCCAATTATGCACAATGTTCTTTTTTTCCATCAACATTTAGTATTTGCCATTTTGATGACAGCCATCTTAGTATGAGGTCACATAATTCTTGCAGTTTTTGAACATGTTTTTGTACACCTGTTGCTTATTGCAGTGTTTATCGTTCCAAAGGGTTTACTCAGGATTTTTACACATTTGGAGTTACTTTCAATCACATCATTTTCAAGAGAATAGGTGGAAATAGGAATCTTCTTAACTGAACAAGCTACATACACAGATAAAAATGTTTTATTTCTTCCCATATATGGGATCTAAATGTAAAAGGGAAAGACCTTGAAACAAGGACTACGAGAAGAATGATGATGAAGTGGATGTAATCAGAGTAATGCATTTGTTCATGGGAATGTTACAATAGAACCCATGTTCATATAGTAAACAAATGTTACACTTTTTTGTACACCTGTTGCTTATTGCAATGCTTATCTTTCCAAAGGGTTTACTCAGGATTTTTACACATTTGGAGTTACTTTCAATCACATCATTTTCAAGAGAATAGGTGGAAATAGGAATCTTCTTAACTGAACAAGCTACATACACAGATAAAAATGTTTTATTTCTTCCCATATATGGGATCTAAATGTAAAAGGGAAAGACCTTAAAACAAGGACTACAAGAAGAATGATGATGAAGTGGATGTAATCAGAGTAATGCATTTGTTCATGGGAATGTTACAATAGAACCCATGTTCATATAGTAAACAAATGTTACACAAAGACAAGGAACTTGAATAAGTGATGATAACGACATCATATAATCACTGAGATGCTATGCTGTCATTTGCACATGTGACATCATTAACTACATATGTTAGGAAGTAATAGTCTGCTTATTTTAATGATACTGGGAGTTGATCCAGAACTTTGCATACTATAAACAACCACTCCGCCTATTACTTTGGCTTTATTTTGTAGTTAGGGATGGAGAATGGGTTCCTAGACTTGCATATATAAATATATAGGTATATATATGTAGAGAGAGATATAAAGTGTGTGTATTCATCACTCAATTATAATTTGCAAGCCCTAAAAGAATTAAAAAAAAATGTCTGACTCAAATGCCTTACTTTAACAAGTGTATTACCTACTACTGCCACATTGGCCCTGCATTCAGTGTAGTGTCATTTAACTGGTTTCTCTTATGAGAAAATTCTGTTGTGATACCTAGTCATGGTTGTCACGTGGACAAAACCGATAAGAGTGATAGCTGACATGACTATGGGCCATTTTCTTATTTGCTAATTGACGTGGGAGGGCCCAATCTTCTGTGCCCAGTGCCAGCCCTAGGCACGCGGGCCGGACTCTGTAAGAAAGGTGGCTGAACTGAGCCCGGGATCGAGCCAGGAAGAGTGTGTGTGTCACCACGGTCTCGGCTTCACTTCCAGCCTTTAGGTTCCCCACTTGAGCTCCTTCTCTGGGTTCCCAAAGGACAGGCTATAACATGAGCCAGAGTATGATATGTTGTTTATGATTTATGAAAGCTTGCATAAGGATTCAGAAAGCAAACTCAGCCACAGGCCATAGAAGCCAGGCACACACCTTTAATCACAGCAGTCAGAAGCTAGGAGGTGGTGGTGCACACCTTTAATCCTAGGACTCAGGATTAAGAGATAGACAGATCTCTGTGAGTCCAAGGCCACCCAGATCTACACAAAATGAGTCAGTCTAAAAGAGAATTATAGCTCACACCTTTAATTCCACCATTAAGGAAGTATAGAAGACAGAAGCAAGGTCTCAGACAGGCATTCATTCCCCAGCCATGCTGAAGAAAGTTTGCAGTCTGAGACTTGGGCATTCATTTCCCAGCCATGCTGAAGAAAGTTTACAGTCTGAGACTTGGTGAGAGCTTTTGGAGACAGGACCAATTCATTCAGCCTGAGGAAGAGGTAAGAAGCTAGTGGCCTGCTGCTTTCTTTTTATGATAATCATCTTGAAGCTTGAACCCCAATATCAGACTCTGGGTCTTTTGTTTATTGTGTTACATCAGGGCAATCCTTTCTCTCCCCCCCCCCCCAGTTGCTTTCAGACAGTGTTTCTTTTCTTTTCTTTTCTTTTCTTTTCTTTTCTTTCTTTCTTTCTTTCTTTTTTTTTTTTTTTACCATATTAGCAGAAAGCTATGGTATCTGAGCAGCTAGAGGTCCCTCCCATGGGCAGGGAGAAGGAACTCAGCTCATCTCTTAGCCCTGAAGCTTTGGAGTGAGAAAGAAATCTTCCCCTCTCCCCCATACCGAGTAGGCAGCTGGCTCCTTGCATTATGTCTTCCTAGCTGTGCATAAGATTTCCATAAGTCTGGTTTTCATAGTTATCAACATGTATTTTACAGTTAAGAGAGATGAATGCAAGGTTTTAGAACACATTAAATCATTGCTTTCCTTCAACAAGAATGAAAATTCAAATCTGCCATAAGAAAGAACTTCAGTTGAACAAAAAGCTGTCATATTCACAAATGCTAAATATTTCATTTCTCCGTTTGTCTGAAAATATTGCCAGTGCTCATGAAAGATTAATTGTTCTGTCTGGCGCTTTTAAAACAATGCAGTTTTCATTAAATGAAGGTCACTTCCAAAACTATTTTCCCATCATTTCCTCCGGGTTTTCACATGAAACACAAGAAACAGTGCATTCTCTGTGATTCATATTACAGGAGCCCATTCGTTTGAGTAGATGTGAAATGTTTAGCAAACAAATCCATTCCATATCAAGGTTTAGACCCATGGGCACATGCTTTTGCCATTATATGTTCTTCTTGCCTGTGTTAACTTTAACACATCTTGGTGTGATATTTATATTTTTAGTTGAGCTTTTTTACTTTTCACTGTGTAAAAGTTTTTATCGACTTTGAATATGTTATTGGAATTTCTATATAAAATAATAGAAGACAGCTCTTGCAGAAAACCTGGAACATCTAATAAACTAGAGGTAAATATTAACTTGGGAACACATTGAGATTTGGGCATCCAGAATTAAAAAACTGGAAAACTGAAGGCGAAATTTACTTTGAAATAAATCATAATGTACACATATAAACCCTGTGCTTAAGAAAAAATGAATGTCTCAGATTTGAAAGATGAAGAAGTGGGTGGGAAATCTGAAGGGGTTGAAGGCACTGAGTGAAAGTGAATATTAGCAAACACATAGTGTATGGCATATTAGGTTCACAAATAAGCAAAATATTCTATGAGAATCATGCAGCAACCATGAAAATCCTGAAAGACAAACACAAAAGAAACAAACCTAGGGACTAAATTAGTGAAGTTCTTATTATGACTATGTTTTCTCTGTTTTTAGGAGATTTGTGAAACTCACATATGTATTAGTGTATTTCAGTAAAGAAAATTTTAATATATATATATAATTTTCATTTAATTTTAAAACAAGTTTGTTTTACATATCAATCCTATTCCCACACCCTCCTATCCTCCCCTGGTCCCTCCACCAACCCCCATACCATCTCCTTTCTGCTCCCCAGGGAGGGTGAGGCCTTCCATGGGGAATCTTCAAAGTCTGTCATATCATTTGGAACAGGGCCCAGACTCTCCCCCCATGTGTCTAGGCTGAGGGAGTATCACTCTATGTGGGATGGGCTCCCAAAGTCCATTTGTATACTAGGGATAAATACTGATCCATTACCAGAGGCCCCATAGACTGCCCAGTTCTCCCAACTGACACCACATGTAAGAGTCCTATGCTGATTTCCCAGCAATCAGACTGGAGTATAGGAACTCCCTCTTGTTTAGGTCAGCAGTTTCTATGGATTTCTCCAGCCTTTGCTCATCACTCCTCCCAATCTGTAACTGGAATCCAAGACTTCAGCTCAGTGTTTAGCTGTGGGTGTCTGCTTCTGCTTCCATTACCTACTTGATGAAGGCTCTAGGATGGCATATAACGTAGTCATCAATCTTATTTATCAAGGAAGGACATTTAAGGTAGCTTCTCCATTATTGCTTAGATTGTTAATTGGAGCCATCCTAGTAGATCTCTGGACATTTACCTAGTGCCAGATTTCTCTTAAAACCTATAATGGCTCCCTCTATTTTGGTATCTCTTCTCTTAGTTTCCTCTATTTCCCTGACTCAATTTTACTGCTCCCTAACTCCTTCTCCCCTCCCTCCATGCTCCCAATTTGTTTGGGAGATCTTGTCCCTTTCCTCTTCTCCAGGGGACCAAGTATGTCTCTGTCTTGAGGGTCCTCCTTGTTACTTAGCTTTTCTAGCGCTGTGGATTGTAGGCTGGTGATCCTTTGCTCTTTGTCTAAAAACCATACATGAGTGAGTACATGCCGAGTTTGTCTTTTTGTGACTGGGTTACCACCCTCAGGATGGTTTCTTCTAGTTACATCCATTTGCCTGTGTATTTCCGGATTCCATGTTTTTCAGTGAAATAGTACTCTATTGTGTAAATGTACCACATTTTCTCCATCCATTTTTCAGTTGAGGGACAACTAGGTTGCTTTCGGGTTCTGCTTATTAAAACAATGCTGCTATGAACATAGTTGAACAGATGTCCTTGTTGTATGAATGTGAATCTTTTGGGTATATGCCTAAGAGTGGAACAACTGGGTCATGACTATTTCATTTTCCTGATGAAATGCCATATTGATTTTCAGAGTGGCTGTATGAGTTTGCACTCCCACCAACAGTGGAGGAGTTTATCCACTCATCAACAGCATATAACACCTTTGGTGTTTTGATTTTAGTCATTCTGACAGGAGTAAGGATAGTAATCTCAGAGTTGTTTTGATTTGCATTTCCCTGATGGCTAAGGATGTTGAGCACTTTCTTAAGTGTCTTTCAGCCATTTTAAATTCCTCTATTGAGAATTCTCTATTTAATTCTGTACCCTAGTTTGTAATTGGATTATTTGGGGTTTTGGTAACTTACTTTTTTTCTTTGTATATTTTGGAAATCAACCTTTTGTCAGATGTGGGGTTGGTGAAGATCTTTTCCCATTCTCTGGGCTGATGTTTTATCTTGCCAACTGTGTCCTTTGCCTTACAGAAGCTTCTCAGTATGAGGAGCTCCTATTTATTAATTCTCAATCTCAGTGTCTGTGCTACTGGTGTTATGTCATGAAGCAGTCTCCTGTACCAATCTGTTCAAGGATACCTCCCATTTTCTCTTCTAAGAGGTTCAGTGTGGCTGGATTTAGGTTGAGGTCTTTGATCCATTTGGACTTTTAGTGTTTTGTGCATGGCAATAGATATGGATCTATCTTCAGTCTTCTACAGGTTAGCATCCAGTTATGCCAGCACCATTTGCTGAAGATGGTTCCATTTTTCCATTGCATGATTCCAGTTTCTATGTCAAAAATCAGGTATTCATAGGTGTGTGGTGAATATTAGGGATTTCAATTTGATTCCATTGGTTTATGTGTCTATTTTTGTGCCAACACTAAACTCAGGACTATAGCTCTATAATTGAGTTTGAAGTCATGGATGGTGATGCCCCCAGAAGCTCTTTTATTATACAGGGTTGTTTTGGCCATCCTGGGTCTTTCGTTTTTCCATATGAAGTTGAGTATTGTTTTTTCTAGGTCTGGGAAGAGTTGTGCTTAGATTTTCATGGGGATTGCTTTGAATCTGTGAATTGCTTTTGGCAAGATGGCCGTTTTTACTATGTTAGTCCTCCCTATCCAAGAACATGGGAGATCTTTCCATTTTCTGGTATCTTCTTTTATTTCTTTCTTTAAAGACACAAAGTCCTTGCTATACAGGTCTTTCACTTGTTGGTTAGCATTGCCCCAAGATACTTTATGTTGTTTGCGGCTAGAGTAAAGGGTGATGTTTCTCTGACTTCTTTTTATCCCCTATTGTCAGTATATAGTAGGGCTACTGATTTATTTATTTATTTATTTATTTATTTATTTATTTATTTATTTATTTTATAACCAAGTCCATTTAAATGAAAACAAACATTTATAGACAATATTTGGGAATTTGGGTGTCGTTCTTTCCAAACTACTTCCTGCTGGTAAGGGGTGCTGTCATGGGGGATTCGAAGAAGATTCAGAAATCCTGGCTGTGGTCTGCAAGGCTGCTTTGTCCAGCTGTTTTGAATGTAGGATCACCTGGTACTCTGTTTCAGGTGGTCTGGCTTGATCAAACCACATTAGTCTGGAAGGAATCCACAGCTTTTCATTTTCTGTGGAAACAAAATAGAAATCCTTTTCCCCAGTAACTTGTCCTTCAACTTAAATTTTGGAGTCAAAGCATTTTTTTTATTTAATTTATTATTTTACATGTCGATCCCGGTTCCCTCTCCGTCCCTCCCTCCCCCAGCCCTCCCTCCCTCCCTTTTACCCTCTCTGCCCTCTCACATGCACTCTGACCACCCTCCCCTCCCATCCCCCCACCCCAATTCCATATGTAGGGGAATGCCATCCAGTTGAGGTCATGTAGATCTGACAGGTCATGTGAAATAGGGACTAGGGCTTCTCTCCTGTCTCTAGGTTAAGGCAGTTATCCCTCCATGGGGGATGTGTTTGCAAGGTCCTTTTGTGCACCAGGGATACATCCTGGCTCCAATGTCTGAGGTCCCTTAGACTGCTCAGTCCTTCTGGCTGAGACCCATGTTCAGGGGGGCCTGAGTCAGTCCCATGCTGGCTTCCCAGCTATCAGTCTGGATCTTGTATCCTGCCACTTAGCTGAAGTGTTTGTCAGCTGTAGGAATTCCCTGGTAAAATTTTTCGGGTCACTTATATAAACCATCATATCATCTGCAAATAGTGAAAGTTTGATTTCTTCCTTTCCAATTTGTATCCTCTTGATCTCTTCTTGTTGTCTTATTGCTCTAGCTAGAACTTCAAGTACAGTATTGAAGAGAATGGAGAGAGTGGACAACTTTGTCTTGTTCCTGATTTTAGAGGAATAACACTGAGTTTCTCCCCATTTAGGTTGATGTTGGCTGTTTACTGTATATTGCTTTTATTATGTTTAGGCATGTTCCTATGTTTAGGTATGTTTAGGTATGTTCCGATCTCTTCAAGACTTTTATCATGAAGGGGTGTTGGAGTTTTTCAAAGGCTTTTCCAGCATCTAGTGAGATGATCTTGTGGTTTTTCTTTTTCAGTCTGTTTATATGGTGGATCACATTGATGGATCTTCATGTGTTAAACCATCCCTGCAAACCCGGGATGAAGCCTCCTTGATCATGGTGGATGATTTCTCTGATGTGTTCTTGAATTCAATTTGCTAGTATTTTATTGAGTATTTTTGTATTAATGTTCATGAGGGCTATTGGTGTGTCGTTCTCATTTTTAGTTGTGTCTTTGTGTGGCTTGGATACCAAGGCCTTGTAAAAAGAGTTTGGCAATGACCCTTCTGTTTCTATTGTGTGCATCACTTTGAGGAGTGTTGATATTAGCTGTTCTTTGAATTTCTGGGAGAATTTTGCACTGAAACCATCTGGCCCTTGGCTTTGTTTGGTTGGAAGACTCTTGTTGATTGCTTTAATTTCACTGGGGTTGTAGGTCTATTTAAATTGCTGATTTAGTCTTGATTTAATTTTGGTAAGTGTTTTATCCAGAACATTGTCTATTTCTGTTAAAATTTTGAATTTTGTGGAGTACAGGTTTTCAAAGTATGACCTGAAGAGTCTCTGTATTTCCTCTATGTACGTTGTTATGTCTCCCTCTTCATTCTGATATCGTTAGTTTGCATGTCCTCTCACAGTCTTTTGGTTAGTTTGGAGAAAGGTTTGTCTGTCTTATTGCTTTTCTTGAAGAACCACCTCTTTCTTACATTGATTCTTTGTATTGTTTTCCTAGTTTCCACCTTTTTGGTTTCAGGCCTTAAAGGTGACTATGTTTCTGTTTGTTCTAGAGCTTTGGATTGTGCTGTTAATTTTCTAGTGTGATTATCCTCTGTTTTCTTCATGTGGGCACTTAGGGCTATGAGATTTTCTCTTAGCACTGCTTTCAAAGTTTCCCATAAATTTGGGTATGTTGTGTCTTCATTTTCATTGAATTCTGGGAAGTTTTTAATTTCTTTCTTTATTTCTTCCTTGACCCAGGCATGGTGCAATTATGCATTGTTCAATTTCCATGAGTTTGTAGGGTTTCTGAAATTTGTTTTGTTGAATCCTAACTTTAAATAAGTTAGATAAGATACAGGGAGTTATTCCAATTTTGTTTGTTCCTACTGAGTTTTACTGTATTGCTGAGTATGTGGTCCATCTTGGAGAAGATTCCATTTAGAGCTGAGAAGAATGCATATTCTTTTGTGTTTGGATGGAATGTTTTATAAATGTCTGTTAAACCCAATTGGCTCATAACTTCTTTTAGTTCCTTTGTTTCTTTGTTAAGCCTTTGTCTGGTGGAATTGTCTAGTGTTGAGAGTTGGGTGTTGAAATCTCCCACTATAAGCGCGGGAGAGTTTATGTGAGATTTGACTTTTAATAATGTTTCTTTATGAATGTATTTGGGGCATAGTTGTTTCTAATTGAGACTTCATCTTGATGGTTCTCTCCTGAGATGAATAAGAAATGCCCTTCTTTGTCTCTTTTGATTGATTTTAGTTTAAAGTCTAACTTGTTAGAGATAAGTATTGCTACACCAGCTTGTTTCTTGGGTCCATTTGATTGGAAAGTCTTTCTCAACCCTTAACTCTGAGGCGACATCTGTCTTTGAATTTGAGGTGTCTTTCTTGTATGTAGCAAAAGATGGATTCTGTCTTCATATATATTCTTTTAGCCTCTGTCTATTTATAGCTGAGTTGAGAGCATTAATATTGAGGGACATTAACAACCATTGATTGTTAATTCTTGCTTGTGTTTGATTTATTGTTGGTGGTGGTAAATTGTGTGATTGTTCCTTCCCAACTTTCTTTTGGCTGTTGGTAAAATGGGATTATATATTGCCTATATTTTTGTGGGTGTAGTTAATGTCCTATACAAATTTACAAATATTATTCTAATACCTAATACAATAACAAGTGTGAGTCAAAGTGCTTTTCAACAGGTGTTATCATAGTAATAGGAAGGAAAAGATACATTTAAAATCCATGAAATCCTTTGTTTACATGTTAATTAAGTAAAGTTTACATTTTAGTGTTTGACTTAACATTTGAAAGACTTCAAAACCAGAACAGTAACAGTGATGTTATGGGCAGAAAGATATTGGAGGAAGAAGAATCTGGAGACTGGAGGGTAGATTTCATTTATCTGAATGTCAGTGGATAATCAACACTAATGTAAATGCATGTTGAGAGCATCCAACCATCTAGAGTTTTCAGTCAGGCGTCCAGGCTGAGCACTATGTGCTTCATGGTGTTTAGAGGATGTGAGCTACACTGTTCATTGTGGGAGTAAGTGTACTAATACAAGTTGTAACGTTAAATTGGATTTGTGATTACTGTTATGCAGAGGAGATGTTCAGGTTATGTATCATTGCATACAGTGTAACTTTCCTCAAGCCGTGTATCTCAGCTTCAGCAATGACTGATTGCTTTTCTGAAGAGCAGGGTCTTACATTAGTAGAATTATTGTTTACCTTAATAGAAAATTTGCTTCGGCTTTGCATTGAACTCAGCATGAAGTACATATTCCAGTATACATAGAGTGCTTTGTTCACACTTGACATGTCACACATGCAACAATTTAAATACTCATTTCTTTTGCAAAAAACTCAAAATTATATTAAAATTATGTAATGAGCTGCAGAAAAGGCAGAAAAAGGGAAGGTAATGAAGTGCATAAAACCATTGAGGAAGCAAATGAACTAGGAATGAAGCTATGAACTAGGAATGAAGATGCCTTTCTGTCCTTTCTCTTGGATTTCTTCGCTTGTTGTGGTGGATTTTTACTGTCTTGATTTGTCCCTCTATTACATTGTTCACAGTATGGAAGAAAGTTTAGACCCCACCTTATTATGAATACCGTGCACATTAAATAAACACATCAAAGAGTTTACAAAGGACTCGGACTCAGTAACTCACAAGACAGTTTACCTAGTAAAACATGTTTTAGTATGACCAATCAACAGATACCAGGGGATGTATCAACCAGAAAGAGGGAATATATATAAATTTAATTGAAGAAGATTATGTGAACATAAATTTATCAAATTTATAAATGCTTAGAGAAGGGGAAGGTCATTTAATGGAAATATATGAGCTGAATCATGTTTTCCAATAAAATAGTACAAACAGTATATACTTTGTAATGAGGAATAACTATTTAAATCAGGAATAAGTTATATATGATTGAAAATAAGTGTTAAGTATATTAATGTTTTTATATAGACCAAGGTGAATACAATCACATAAAGTTTTATTCAGTACAGGATAAATGTCACTGAATGCTTTTCAGTCCTTGTATGAATATGTCCTGATAAGATTTGTGTTCAATAGAAAGATTACAGACACTTATTATAAGGAGAATATGGTATTTGACTAACATCATGTACTTTCTGAACAACTTAATGGAAGATGAAGAAAGATGTATTCTTTGAAACTCCTGCTGCAGACTTTTCTGTGGTGAAATGCTGATAGTGTTTTCATTTTTTCCCATAATATGCCAGAGACTTCTTTATTTTTATTTGCTTTTTATTTTGTAGGTAAAATATAAAACAAAGTAAGAACAACCCCCTCAAACAAAATTAGTTATGAAAGTTTCTCCTTTGATGTCCTCTTAACTCACTGCATAAGAAACACTGATTTTCAACATTTTGCTACCCTGCCTTTAAGAAAAGCGTCCACTCTCTCACACAGCACATTCTCTAACTTTCATTTCCCACTGGATTATCACGTGAAAATTTCAGAGGACGGCCCATCAGAATAACAGCTCACTTCAAAGTCATGGGGTATTGACTTTCATCTTCCTTCAGACACCCTGAAAGATTAAATACTGCTGAACATTAAAACAATGCACAATTGTCATGTCCTTCTGAATCAATTGTCTTGAAATGGTTTAATCACGTCCACCATCACCAACATTCATGCACACTTGCACACTTCCATGAAAAACAGAAGCAACAAATCAAAGTCATTCAGGAAGCTGGGATCCTGGTAGTCTTCCTTAATCATACAAGATTAGAGATGCTTGGCTTTGAATTGAAGTATAGGATTTTGTCTGTTCTGTAGATGCTTACAGTAGAATAGAATACGAGCTGCAAGTGTTCACTTTAGATACTGCTTCTACTCGCTACCAATATTTTTGTACCAGTGGGAAGACAGCCATTCATATCTTTTTGGTATAAATGTTGGTGACTACTCTACCCAGGGTGCACAGACTCATTTTTCATGTGTAGGGTTGGATAAATCGTAGTAGATGCTAACTGATATTCTTGCTGCCACATCCCCCTTTCTGTGTATTACTGCATGATTTATGAAGCTTTTTTTCTTATAAATTCAAATGACACATGCAAGAGAAACCTTCTGCTGAGCTGAATATTGAAATTTGTGTTCCACAAATATGAAAAGCTTAATTTTCAGCCAAAGACAAATCACCTGAAATCAATTTAGAAGTCATTTAATGTTTTTCAAAGCAGAAGTATTTACATTCTTCTGGGTGAAAATGTTCATGTTCTTACCTTAGAGACCCTTTGAACAATGTCTGTTATATTGATCCTGTGACAGAAACTTTAAGTGTGGATTTGGCAGGTTTTCCTGAGCAAGTGCAGTCAGTGTCTTAATGATGTGCACAGGTAAGCTGGCACTGAGATGCATGCAGCTTGCACGCCTGGTGGAGTGAGTAGTTTACATACCAGCAACCAGGACCGGAGCATAAGTTACAAACTGCTCTGTCCTCTGGTTGGCTTCACCGTGCATGCAGGAACACTGCCAATTCCAGTTCTTTATTATTCTTCCCGCAAGGAAGATTCTCCAACCAGGGATTCTGTTCAAGTCCTTGTTAACTTCTCACAAGAAGGAGAGACAGGTAAGTATCTTAAGTACAAAATGGTACAAAACCCAGCAAGCTCAGAGCTCTTCAAGTAGAGCTGAGGCTTCTAGTTAGCAGAGAATGTCACAACTCCTGGATCTGAGCATGGCCAGGGTCCTCCTTCGGAGACAAAGATAACATAGTGGATCAGGTACCAATGAGTGGTCTCACACATGAATTCCAGTTGTTTTTACTTTCTCATGAATTGCATTGCTTATTCGTCATACCTTGATATAATTCTATTAGAGTATTGTTGTAAAGCTGCATTTCCATAACAGATCCTTACAGAGAAGATTCTAACACTAGGGAAATAGACAATCTACATCATTATTTAAGAACTCATATTTGCAGCAAGAGGCTGAGACTCAAGGTAACTGCAGAACTGAAACCAACTGTAGTATTTCTTAGGGTCACTTTCTGTTTTTCTGTTAATGTTTTTGTTCACAGGGAAACAGAACTGTGTGAACTTCTATCTCTTAGTCCCATTTTTGCCCAATTCTTAAAGTTTTTAATTAAATGATATTAATTTGTTTGATTGTTCATTTTATAAACTCATGATGCCTTCATTTCCTGATGTACAAAATTAATATCATTTTGGTGTCCATTATCTGAAGATGAGCTATAAAGAATAAATGTTAACTGATTTTCTCCGTCTTAACTAGAAAGGAAGATTTCTTACCATGAAAATTTAAGAGAGGAGGGCAGCATGAGAATATTACTAGGAAAACAACCCTTATTTCCATTAAAAATTTAGTAGCTTAAACACTATTAATTATCATCTTTTCGTTTGTAGGCCAGAAGTCTAACACATGCCTCAGTGAACTAAAAGTACTGCAATAACTGCTCCTCTTTTGATTCTTAGTTAGGATTCCACATCTGGCTTCTTCCAGAGGTCTAAGGGCCCACATCTTCGACCCCAAACCAGTCGTACTGACTCTGCACCTTCCCCCACACTCACACTGTTCTGACTCCTTTCTCTTGCTCATTGAGAGTTTTGGGAGATTGCTTTGGGCACAACTAGATAATCTGAAGGCTTATCTCCTATCTTGGTTAGGTTTTCTATTGCTGTAAAGAGACATTATGACCACGGCACCTCTTATAAAGGAAAACATTTAACTGGAGTGGTTCACAGTTTCTGAGGTTTAGTCCATTACCATCGTGGAGGACATGGCAACCTCATACAGACATGGAGCTGGAGAAGGAGCTGGGAGTCCTATGTCTGGATCCACTTGGAAAAGAAAAGGAATGTCTTACTAGGTGTAGCCTGAGCATAGGAGACCTCAAAGCCCACCACCACAGAAATACACTTCCTCCAACAATGCCATGCCTTCCCCCAACAAAGCCACACCTCCTAATAGTGCCACTCACTCTGAGGGGTATTTTCAAACCACATCTCTGTAGCTTTAAATCTTGCAACCTAAAATGCAATGGGACACACACACACACACACACACACACACACACACACACTCTTGTGTATGAGAGTATTAGTGAGTTTACAAAGTCATTATGCTGCCTACTCCATTTGTAAAGACAAGGCAGATGAAAAAATTAGCATTTAACAGAAATAGTATTTTCATTCAGCAGATATATACCATAAGCCCAAGATAAGAAAACTAGCATTTTGTGGGAATTTGAAGACTCATCACAGCTGTTCATCATCTTCATTCAGAGTTTGGCTGGGATTCCTAAAGAAACTTCTGAGCTTTTGATTATCCTTATTGATTCACAATGCTCCCTACAGCTTTTATACTGTAAATGTAGAGTCTGTTCATCTTAAGACATATAACCATATGCTGTCCTCCCTGGGAAATGTTTGTATAGCTTGCTAGATTTCCTGGAATCAATCCCCAGTAACTGAAAAAAAAAATATATGCACAAAGTGTGTGTATATATCACATAAAATCTTCAAAAAGGATTCTTATGTTTTGCCAATCAAATACTATTTACATTTAAATAATTTCTCTGGAAATGGGAAAGTTTAGATGATACTCTTGTTGTGATATACTATTAGATGGCCAATCATAGAGACATAATAACTAGCTAGATATAGCCACATAGTATTACTGAGGATGGACCACAGAATAAATATAAACATGTAGCTTCAAAATTAAATCTGATCATTGACTTTATATGTGGTGTTATACTTTAATAGACATAGATTACTACAAGGGGATGAATAGTAACTTCTTTAAAACAAGTATAAATTACTTTACTCTATAGGAATATTATCTATGAGTTGAGTTTGGCGTCACATGTTTGTAATCTTAGCCCTTAGAAAGAGCAGGGGCTTACTACATTGCAACTTCATGTATATATTTGCATTTTACAAGGAACTTAAGGTTAAATGACTTTGCACAAGCCAATCCTACAGTGATGGATTGGTGGCTTTCTTAGAAAAGAGGGTGACGAGTCACTGGAGTCACAAATCTGCAAACACAGTACTCAGAAAGTGCAGATAGAAGGATCAGGAATTCAAGGTTCAAGGTGTGTGGGAACCAGGGTAACATGAAACCACGTCCCAGAAAATCAGATCAAACAAACACACACACACACACACACAGACACACACACACACACACACACACACACAGAAAGAGAGAGAGAGAGAGAGAGAGAGAGAGAGAGAGAGAGAGAGAGAGAGAGGGAGAGAGAGAGAGAGCGAGCTCTGGCTGACTGCCTGACTTCCCATGAGCAAATGCCAGTAAGTGTATGTGTAATGAGTAAGGGGATAGCTATGGGAAAATAGTGAGGCAGAAGGACCTAGTGCCTATCTTATAGTCCCCTGCCTGTGAACTCCCAGCCTCTAGCATTATCAGAAAACAAATCAAACTGTCTCAATGACTGTCATTTTCATGCTAACCTATATAGGCAAAAATGAATCTTTGTGCAGTCTAGGGAGTACAAATATAATTACTACTTGATATATATTTGTGAAATATTTCATACATCTCATACATGTAAAAGAAGAAAATAATAATGAAAATGTAGGCATATTTTTCTTTCCTGTCTGCCAGTTTCCAAATAACTGATACAGTGATTCGATATTAATTATAAATACTAGGCCAATAGCTCAGGCTTATTACTAGCTGGCTATTACAGTGATAATATTTGATAATATTCCTTTTAAACTTCAAGTTAAAAGGCACTATTGTCTGTGCTAATAGCATCTTTTGCTGTGAATACGTGATCTTTAAGGAATTCACACCCTAGAAGTTGGTTGTTTATCCATTCATGATGTTTCATATTATTATTAATAATGTAAATAAAAACTGCACACCTACTCAGACACATGCAAGCTCATCATGCACTTAGTTTCCATGAAGCAAAATAAATATTTCCTTCTGTGCAATATGAAAAAGTGATACATAGAGAAAATGTCTCTCCCTAGGAACACACATTCCATAAAGGGTGACTTGTAAAAAAGAGTTCAGAAATTGTTTTAGTCTTTACACCATTGCTCACAGGTCCCTATAAATGTCTTCTTTGACATCTGAAATCCAAAGACCAAAGAACTCAGCTAAGGTAGGGTTCCTGAGAGAGCTTTTTATCTCTGTGATCCCATGACCTGAAGCAGGAGCGTGTGGATTTTGTACCAGCAGGGAGCTTTTGAAAACTAAGAGGTTGTTTCATCCATGTTCTCCTCTGAGTTTCGAAGCAAGGGAACAAAAGCCTTCTGGTGAGCATTTGCCTGATCTGGTCCATCTTGCTTAGAGATGTCAATCAGACTGAAGTTTTGCTATATTGACTCAGGTCTTTTAGAATTACAGTTACTGTTAAGAAGTTTTCTGAGCTGCCTCTTGGGAAGCAGAGGCAGGCAGATCTCTGTGAGATTGAGTCCAGGACAGGTTCCAAAACTCCAAAACTACACAGAGAAACCCTGTCTTGTGTAAGGAATAATTCATTATTTGGACTACTAAATATGTGCCCTTTTCAGTTGATGCTATAAATATATTTTAAGTGTAAATTTACACAAAATAAAAAAATAACCATTTCTACTACGGACATCTGATAAAAAAAAGTTTAGCTAAACACTACTTTGGTTTACTTGCAAAGATGATATTAAAGGTGTCCGCTGTGACAGCTGTAAGTAAAGCTTTAAGGCTCATACTGACAAACTGGTGTTAAGAATAAGAGGAGAGGAGAGCACGTGGGACTAGGAAGACTGAGTCAGGGGAGGAATAGATGAGAGAAGAGAGAGAGAGAGAGAGAGAGAGAGAGAGAGAGAGAGAGAGATACCATAATAGACGGAGCCATTATAAGTTTGAAGAGAAAACTGACTCTAGAGAAATGTTCAGAGACCTACAAGACTGACCCCAACTAACAATGTGAGCAACAGTGGAGAGGCTACCTTAAATGCCCTTCCCTGATAATGAGATTGATAGCTAACATATCCACCATCATGGAGCCCTCATCTAGTAGCTGATGGAAACAGAAGCAGACACCCACAACTAAACACAGACAAACTGGAATCCAGAAGCAGAGAGGGAGGACAAGATCAGGCTACAGAAACCGACAGAGACAGCTGACCTGAACAAGGAGTAGCTAATCCCAGACTGATAGCATTGGACCGACTCAGACCCCCTGAACGTGGGTCTCAGTTAGAAGGCCTGGGCAGTCTAAGGGACCTCAGACAGTGGAACCAGGATGTATCCCTGGTGCACAAAAAGACTTTGGGAGCACATTCCCCATGGAGGGATACTCCCTTAATCTAGAAACAGGAGGGAGGGCCTAGACCCTACTCCAAATGACTTGACAGAGTTTGTTGACCCCTCCTGGAAGGCATCACCCTCCCTGTGGAGTGGGGAAGGGAATGGGATGGGAGGGAGACAGGAAGGGAAAGAGGGAGGGAGAGGGAACTAGAATCGAATGTTAAAAAAAAATCGAGAAAAAAGAATAAGTAAGCTGAGCATGATGGACACACCTTCAATCTTGGCACTCAGGAGGCACTTTCATGTAGATCTCTGTGAGTTCAAAGCTAACCTGGTTACTAAGTGAGTTCTAGGACAGGCAGGACTGTTACATAGGGACAACCTGTCTACAGAAATTGAAACTAAACAAAAGCAAAACAAAAGGGTTATATAATTAAAAACATTTCAATTTAAACATTTCTTTCATTGCATGTTATTCTTATCTATCTTCTTTCACTATTTTATTTTTTAAAATTACTGTATGTATGTCATGTATGCATGATGTATGTGCTGTGGTGGTCACAGGACAACTGTGTAGAGTTCTTCCTTTTACCTTGATGTGGGTTTGTGAGTTTAAAACCAGGTCCCGACTTGTTTGTCAAGTCCGTATACACTGGCATTCTGTCTGTTGCCCTGAAAAGAGTGTGCAGAGTTGTAAGATGAACTGAAGTGGTCATAGACAATCAGAGGGAAGCTGAGAGGAAGTCCCAGGGAAAAGGAGGCTGTGTCCTTAAATCATGGAATTTAAACTCCTACAGGAACCCACCACACCAATCCCCAGCCTCCTAATATTGTAGGAAAATAAACATCGATTGTTTAAGCACAAAGTTTGGGGACATTTGTTGGGACATGAAGTAATTCACACATTAACAGAAGACTTCAACATTTACTTTTTAATTAAATATATATCCTTAACACATTAACAGATTTGCTGTGTCAGGCAGAGACTTCAAATGCAAGCAGATAAGAAATGGATTAAATATGGTCATTGTAAATTTAGACATTAGGTAAATAATAAGGTGACAAAAATTTGATACACGGGTGTGGCGATGGGCATGTGAAGCACAGGCCAAAACACAGCACAAAGGGGAAACAGAGGAAGAGATGGATGCTGGGGGCTCTCCTGACTCCCTCCCTTCTCCACTTTCACTCAGTCTGAGGTACAGCATGTGGAGTGATATCTGTGATGCTCAGAGTGGTCCCTCCCTTCTCAGTTACACCTGAAGATGTCCTTAACCGCCATGCTCAGAAGTGTGTGCGATAGGTGAGTGAGAGCCCCAAGCTGGTTACACTGACAAAGACGAAACATCAGATCGTCTACACTGGCATATAGTATCCCCTTTAAATACTCCTATGTAGGAATTAGGAAGCGTTGGGGTGAATACACACACTTTATGTAATTAGACAACGTCAAGACAGTTGAACGTTGGGAGTCTTTCTACTATAAATTCTTTAACTTTTTGTACATTTTATTGCTTAGAGCAGTGGATGACAACTTTCTTATTTGTGTGGGTGAACTGAAGAGCTGACTTTACGTATTACAAAAGACTGCGTTTTTGATTTATTTTAAAAATAGTGTGTTTGGTGAGTGTTATTTATTAGGATCTTAAAATTTGGGGTAAGTTCTGTGGATTCGATTCTTTGTGTTAAGAAAGTACAGGGGCTTCCCCAAGAAAGGAAATCTGATGTAACAGGTATCAGATATTACAGGGAAGGAAGCTCAGTCAGATGCCTGGGACCACAAGGGTCAGACTGAGGGGAAACCAGGAGCATTAACTTGTGATTGGGACGCTACTGGCTGAACTCAGGGTATGGCCTGTGACACCCTTTTCTAGGAGTAGAAATGAGAAACTACAGTAGAAGTCCTTTTGATGTCTGCAGTCTGTAACAAAGGCCTGAGAAAGAAGCTTACTCAAGGAATGACAGGAATGACAAAAATGGACAGAGTCCCTGTGGTTGGGAGTTTGTTTGGCTTTATCTATTCCCGCAGGTACCTATGCATCTGCAGAGAAGGAAAACATGGTTTGTTCTCTTCCACCAGATTTGATGCACAAAGTTGCTGTTCCATCTCAGGTGTTCAGTGTTAATAAACTCAACACTATGAAAGGAAATCCCAGCAGAACAGCTCTCATCATGTTTTCCCTTTTCTTTCAGATTTAGAAGGTGGCACAGAAAAAAAAATTACAACATACAGCTCACTTCAGCCCTCACCTGTGTGACTACAATTCTAGACAATACAGTGCCAGCTTCTATGAAATTCAAATTCTCTTTGAAAAGGCAAAGTACACGCCCAATGCTTACTAAAGAGACTGACAGCCTCTGAAAAGTGTCACAGAGATAGTGATAAACACTCATCAGAATTAAAACTCCTACTTACCTTATCAAACATTTCTTCATGATAATAATAATACAGAATGATAGTTTGAAAATCTCTAGTTTGCATGCCAGTTGCAATAAGATATATATTTTCACATTTATCCCCTTATTTAATTCTCACTGAAAATCACTAAACATGCCACCGTACTGCCTGTCGTGGTGATAATGGACTCACCCTCTGAAACTGTAAGGAGGTAGGCCCCCAATTAAATGTTTCCTTCTACAGTTTACCTTGGTCATGTTTCTCTTCACAGCAATAAAACATGGAGTAACACAGTAAATATTTTTGATTGACGACAAAATTGATAGTTGAGTAATTTTGGCTCATTTGCAAATTTTCAAATTAAAATATACAAAATTAGTATGGTGGCAGCATCATAAGAATCGCCCATGTCTGTAGATTCCTGCGGCCTCTGCGTGCCCACATTCAGTAGTCTTGAATGATTTCAGTGATATAGGCATGTCCTAATCATATTTATTTCCCGGGAGCACTATGCCAGAAGTGGAAGGAACCCATAGCTCAGAGTCTCTGAGACATTGGATCAAATTACACTAAAGGAAAAGCGGTCCCTTTTGGATCTGGTTACAAAGATTTATATTTCTGGCTTGTTGCCATCACTGCTTTGGATCTGAGGTGAGGTCCGCCATGGGTGGTTGTTCAATGATGGCAGCAGAGAGAAGGGAAAGAGAAAGTGTGAGCCAGCAGATGCAGGTAGGGAAGGCTGGGAGATGGAGATGGAAGGGCTGGGAAATGGGGATAGATTGTGGGGAGAGATGGAGATAAAGGGGTTGGGACTATAAAGGCAGAGGAGATAAGATGAGTAAGAGTTTGGGAGATGGGGATGCGGACTGCAGGAGTAAACGGGATTTTATAGGAATCTTTAATTTTATTGAAATCCATCCACAGTTGAAGGAGCCCACATTTGTAATAATCACATCGTTAATGTAGTTTTGATGCAGTTACGAGGGTGTTATTATTTACTGATACTTCCGACTTTGAGCAGAGTAGAAAAGTTAGCCATTAATGGCATATGGAGTACAAAGTAAGAGATTAGTGTGTGATGGAGGGAAGATGTGGAAATGGAGATTGGTGAATGGGACTGAGGCAAGACTTTGGCACATGCCCAGGGGTATGGTTGGTGCAGTAGGGGCTTGGAGAAAAGTACTAAGGATAGTTAGTGCTTGGGGATTATTATTTAGAGCCTGTTAAACAGAGTGACACCCACTGAAAAGATTAAAAAGATACTAGGTGTACTAATTATAGTTGGCTTTAACCTACCTCCTGTAATTAAACTCAGTCCAATTCTATGACATATCAATTTTGGACTTTGATTATAATAGATGCACTGTTTTAAAACTTAGTGATGTGTGAACCCTGCTGCACTCTATGAAACACACTAAACTCCTATGATATGCCACTAAAACAAGTAACAGAAATATTGAGTGTTTTGCCATCAAAATGAAAACAAGTCAAAATCATAGTAAAAATAATTATCTAAACTAAAATATTTAGTAGCAACATATCAGGTAATAATTTGAGGATTAATAGCTATGAATTGATGCCAAGAGCAAATTACCTACTGTACATCATTGAATGCAAGTTCAAGGTCATGAATATTTGAAGATAATGATTAATTAAAGCCTTTTTTTCTGTACAAATGCAGAGAAGGTGTTTAACGATATAGAGTGAGTAATGATAGTTCACAAAATTAAAAACCCTTAATTAAACTTCAAGGCTAAATAATAAACATGAGCTTACAGACAGCTGTTTAACAAGAAAGATACTTGACAATAAGAAATGAACCTGTACCATGAGGCAGAACTTTATTGAAATGGGGAAAATTAAAATGCTTCACTCTGGGCGTTGGCAGTGCACACCTTTAATCCCAGCACTCAGGAGTCAGAGGTAGGCAGATCTCTGGGAGTTTGAGGCCAGTCTGGTCTACAGAGCAAGTTCCAGGACAGGCTCAAAAAAAAAAAAAAAAAAAAAAAAAAACCTGCCTTGAAACATGAAACCCCCCGCCTCTGTCTCCCTAGAAGATGGGATGGGATTCTAGACCTTCCTAGTTTTGCCTCCTGCAACTCTTTAAGTGCAGTTTCTGCTCGCCCTATTAACTCCTGGAGAAAAAAAAAATAGCTATATGATTGGAATTCCCCACCATGAGTGTCACTGAGGGAAGAAGATGAGGTGGTTTATGGCCATTTGTTTTGTCTTGGTGCTGTAACCAAATACTTGACAAAGAAACCTAGTGGGCGAGAATTGTCCATGCTGGCTCACAATGTGAAAGTTCACTTGGAAGTTGTGACAACAGTACTTTAGGTGGCCGGTCACATCATGTTTGTGGTCAGGAAGCAGGAAGTGACAGATGCCGGTGTTGTGCTAACTTTCTTCTGTTTGTACCATCAAGTAGGAGGGACAGTTTTAGGGTGGGTGTTCTCCTATCAGTTAATGTAATTAAGATAGTCCCTTATAGGCATGGCTTGGCTAAATCACTCTCGACAAGACCTCCTGGGTGTTCACGGAGGCTTCTAGGTTATTGCAGATCGTGTCAAGTTGGTGATCATTTTCAACCATAGCAGCATACTTCATCCAGTTTCCCTCTCCATTGAAAATGGGCGTTATTGTCAGCTCTCCCTTGAGTTGTTGATGAACAGGGTGGAGGGGGGGTAGTTGGAGCATAGGGACCCTCCAAGGGAGTGGTCAGTGAAGCTTATGTTTGTTACATTGGGTGGAGAGGAGGAACTTCTGCAGTGGAGAAAATGTAGGCACAAAGAAACAGCAAAGTTGTACAGATATGTACACAAATTTCCATGAAGGTGGATGTCCTTGATTGCCAACACATTGCTAGGTGATTTATTTTAGAAGAGGGGTATGTGCATTGCCTAAGTCAAGTGGAGTCCCAGATCGCTGAACTATTTGCCCAAGACTCACCCGTCTCAAAGAGACTATGTTGGTTCCCTATCAGTACTGTACCTAATGGAGTTTAGTACTAAAAGTGGAATAAAGTCATTATAATCATTTGTTTTCCAATATCAAATTTTAAAGAACCTATTCAGTAACCTCAAGTGCAGTATGATTCATGTTGGCATGGGTTTGTTTTCCAGCTCTTTGCTTAATATTTTTCTTAAAGTGAAGTTTATTTTTTAGGGCTAAAAGTTAAGGTCTACTGAGAAAGGTAATGCATAGACTGCAGCTTCGAGGTACATCCCTTTGTAGTCTTATTATGGCAACATAGAGTGCTTGCCTATAAGTTTCCAACTCTGTTTCTATTACTCTAACATCACAGTGAATTAATCTGAATGTTTTTGCAGCAAATGTATAGTGACATAATTTAAATTTTCAGTCATCAAAAATATGTGTGATTATATTTTTGGTCAAAAACTGCATAACTCCTCATACATTTATGCAGCATGTAGAGGTTTGATCTGTATATTATAATCAGATTCAGTGTTGCTATTTAAATAGAAGTTGCTTGTTTTATGAGTAGGTAGGTTTTATTAGTGGGCCAACAAAGCAAATAAGCAGGAAGAATTATGCCAGTTGTATTGCACAGTGATGAGTATAGCCTATGTACCTATAAAAATAAAGCACACACACACACACACACACACACACACACACACACACACAACTAATAACTATTCAGCTGATTGTTGTTGGCTCACACAAGTTCCAGGACAGCCAAGGGTTCACAGAGAAACCTTGTCTTAGGAAAGGAAGGAAGGAAGGAAGGAAGAAATTGATAAAGCACAACATATTTCTTCATAGGAAAGAAAAAGCTGGAAAAACCATGAAAACATATTTGACACAGAATTTTATTGTTCATCACAAGGGATTTTCAAATTGAGACTTACATAGGATTAGGAAGTTGGCAGTCCTTGAAGTTGTGTGTGTAAATGCACACATGCTAGTATGAGCATAAAATGAGTCTACAGCTACCATTGGCAACCAGGTCCCATAAAGTAATGTGTTCAATATACAGACAAGCGTATTGTACAAAGCACAGTGAGAAAAGATTTTAGTGAGACAAAAGATTTACAAAATATAAATCCAATACCTAGATTTTTTTTAGCCTGTTGTAAAGAAAGCCTGTGGGCAGCTAAACTGTGCATCCAGAAATTAAGTTACTAGTTCTTTGTTCATGGGAGTTCCTTCCCTGTGGGACTGTTGGCAGACCCTTCTCTGTGGGTTGGTGAAGAGGGATAAGAAGTAGACTCAGTAAGCTAACGAGTCAGATCTTGAGGACTGGTTTGGTGAACGTTGTTAAGTGGCTAAATTAACTGACTTTCTCAGTTGTCCAAGTTCTTTCAAGGTTGCTGTAAGCCCACTGCTTCTGTCTACAACCCTTCTGATCGCTTTGTCCAGTGTGCTGTGCTTCCAAAGTTGATCTCTCTCCATTCCAGAGCGCACTCATTATTATTTTATGGTATGAATTTCTTCTCATTCTTCAGGGCTAAGGTGACAGCCCTGAAATCCCCTTTACAAACACCTCTGTTTTCTTTAGTTCTCTCTGTTCTGCGTCTCTATCTCACCACACCATTAAGGTGCCCCATCTTTGGAGTGATTGTTGTAGATCCATCGTCCTTAACCTGTGAGGTCACCCACTCTGCACCACGAACTCGTCTGTAGACAGAGATCAGCAGTTGAAGCCCTTCAAACACCCCTCTACCCTCTGCCTGTTGTCTCATTCCTCATTGTCTCCTGACACACAATCCCTGAGAGCACTTGAAAGTCTCATGGAGCAAAATCTAGTATAATGCAAGGTGAAAAAATACATTTGCACAACTGTATCAATTTTGCAATGAGCATTGTTATTTTGGAATTATTTTATATAGGAGAAAAAAGCAAGAAGGAAGTGTTGTTAGTGGATTTCACAGTCAGTCATTCCTTCTGCTAGAGAGGGTATCCTCATTGTTAAAGATTTGATGCTAAAATCTATTGGTATTCAAATTGAACTAGAAAGCTCACTTGAAGTCATCATTTCAAATATGTACTTTTTGGAGCTCTTTTCTGCTGAAATGGCTAAGAATTGATGTCATCCCAGTAGAACTCAACATCCCAACTCAGCAGTGTTTTTTCTTAGTATCTCATAAGTAGAGGAGAACACATGGGCAAGGGTCTGATCTTCCAGACATTCTATGTTAGAGGATCCCAAGTCTGTATGTTCACTTCAGTTGTCCATTGCCAAGCTCTTAAAAAGTGAAGTGATGTTGCTAATGACTTCTATGTTTCTCCATCTCCAATCTTCATGTTTCTTTGGCTAACAGCTATCATAGGTGTTGGGTTTTTACTATCAAAAATCGTGTTACTCAGTTATCAAAGGGAACTTCTCTGATCCAGCGTCCAAGTCCACAGCATAGAGTGGAGAGTGTTTCATTACAGCAGTCTTACACGGCTTTCTCCTTGGCTTGTGTGAAGTAGAAGACTGGGACATTTCTCCCTAGACCACACTTGGGTATGGGAACACAGAGTTTATAAGGAAACAAACAAGCAAGCAAATAGAACCCTTGAGGGATATGAACACCCCTGGATCTTCAACAGAGGGTTTGAGGGCAGAAGATGGCAAATTCATAGAGTTGTGGTGGAATATACATACACTGTAGTCCCAGTATTTAGGAAGATGAATTTCTTGAGCCCAGAAGTCAAAGACTAAGAAACAGAGCTGCTTGCTCATATATCAAAGGAAGGAAAGGACAGGATAGGGTTAATAAGTCAGCGGCAATTTGGGGAGAGGGGAGAAGGAGGAGGAGGATGACAAGAAGGGAGAAAAAAAAAAAAAAAAAAAAAAAAAAAAAGGACAGGAAGAAATGTCTCCCCTTTGCTGTCATATGTGTGGACCAAAGATTTCCTCAACCCTGGAACATGCTTTTCCATGTTTAGGCTCAGTTTCCTTCCCTGGCCAACTAAGAGGAATTTCACATATTTAATAAACTCTTAAGTTCTTCAACTGATGCACCTGTCAATTCTCTCTGTCCCCATTCTCTTCAAAAGTGTGTGTGTGTGTGTGTGTGTGTGTGTGTGCGAGAGAGAGAGAGAGAGAGAGAGGATAAAGAGAGGGAGAGAGAGGGAGAGAGGAAAGAGAGAGGGGGAGAATTCAATACAGATCTTTAAAGAGTTTTCTAGATACAGTCATATGAGATTTTTCTTTGTTCTAGGACATACAGGCTGGTTTCTGTATTTTATAAAGGTTCTTTTTCAATCACACAGGCTATTCCCCTACAGGCCCGTGAAAAGGCTTGTAGAATTGTCAGCCAGAGATCATTCTAGAAAACAACTTGCTCTAGATATTGGGCTTAGGAGATTTTGAATTTAACTTTATTTTCCTCCCTTTGGTACCTGGCAGGAAACTACATGCACCACCAGAGACTGAAACAGCTATATCAGCCATGAATAAATAAATAAGTAAAATCAGGTAAAAACTAACGAGGAAGCTAATTGTAGTCATTTATCTCCATGTCAGAGTCATTATTATGACTCTGGTCAGTGTGTCCATGTGAATAAACAGTCCATGACCCACAACATCGCCGAGGTAAGGATGCAAAAATTGAAGTTGTTTTTGCTAACGAGTCTAAAACTACCAAATATACCAAATATATCAAATATACCTCTCTCCCTGTTTGCTGTAGCAAAACTACATGCATACATATTTTCCATTATGTACTTAATTGAACTCCATGAGCTATTAGTCCTTGTGTGGACCATTTCTGTTTAAAGATTGTTTTCAATGTTTAAATGAAGGATGCCATTTCCGAGTCACTTTCCAAATCACCAACACACTTGAAAATTGGTTCTTTTGCTGAAGAGCAAGCCGACTCGAGCAGAGTAACTGTACGTGTTAACCTCTTGTCAATTTGGCATTCAAAAGTCATCACCTTAATCCATATGATTTTACCCCTTTCCCTTATTGACTCAAGGCCACGCCAAAATACAACCTACAACCATAAATTAGGAAGTATTCCATATAAGAACAGTTGAAAATTCCAGCCTCATCTGAGAGTCAAGGTGGTCTGTTTACTGAGGGCCCCTATAAAATCAAAAGACGGATTATCCACTTCCAACAAGTAAAGATACAAATATTCTGGTTCTAAAAGTGAGGAACAGAGGACTTGGGAAACAGAACCACAGTAAGCCCAAACCTGGTGGGAAAGCTCTGCAGTGCCTCCCAGGGCTTTGCGATGCCCTCCCAGTCCTGTTGCCTTGGTACCTCTCTCTGGGGCTAGCCCCTCGGAGGGCACAGCTGTTGCAGATGAGCGTTCTGTTTCAGGTATCCTCGGTTTCCCGTACACACATTGCAACTCACTCTCGGTTCGCGCAGCTTTGCGCCCAGCCCACCCAGGAGCTGAATTCGGGAATCCACCCTTGCTACATACTACATGTTCTCAGCTGCTTTCTGGAACGTTGGTGCCAGCCTCTGTGAAGCCTCCCTCTAGTATTTTTCTTGTTTATAAGCTGTCACAAAGTAGATGAAGTCAACTGTTGCTGCTAACTCAGGGTGTCTCTCAGGACTCCGGAGTCAATGGCCCCTCACAGAGCCCCACTCCAGCGCAGTGTCCTAGAGCTTCCCTTTGATTTGGTGTTCTCTTTCCAAATGAAGTGACTGGAAATATCGTTTCACTGTGCAGCATAAGTGGGTGGCTTTTGCTACACGGCACCCATCTTACTGGCCTGGTGCAGTGTCTCTGGTTACTTTAAATGATAATTTAATTAATTAAATTTTACCAATTATAGTCTGATCTATCTTGTCAACAATTTGAAACTCAGTCGCCAACCCTCCCCCCTTTTAACCAAAACTTTGCATTTTTCACATCTAATACTTCACTGCTAATTTTGAATCATTGCTGTAAACCTCATTAAGCATAGACAGAAATAACTGTACTGAAGCTTGGATGCTTTGCTAACTTGAATTCAGCAGACCTAGAAGAAGAGAGGAGTGTATGCAAGCTCCCTATCCACATTCTTCTTCCTTTATTATATCCAAGACCCCAGGCCATGGGATTAAAGCATTCACACTTGGACTGGACCTCTGTGCTTCATTTACTCATCTCTGAAAGCCCGTCCTGTGGGTACCCAAGTTTGCCTCAGGCTCCATAGTGATCTAACTGCAACTCTAAATAATGTATTGTGAGGCTCAAATGTTGTGTCTTGATGGGGGTTTTGTTGGAAAGAACAATAATGGCATTGGGATGAGAACCCAAGGCTATTTCATTGTGTAGCTTACTTCCTCATCCAGGAGGTTGTTCTGGCCTGTAGAAGATGCTATGGAAGAGCTAACCAACCTTGGTTCATACACTAAGCTATTTCCCAATTCTTTAAAGTAGTTTAAAATTCACTCACCCTGGCAAGTCTGTGGAAATTGCCTTTGCTACACTAATTCCTGTTTGTCCTCCAAGACTCTCAGGAAGTTCACTATAGGAGCCTGTTCTGGCTCCCAGCTCCCAGGATTACACTGCAAATGTCTCTTAAAGTATTCTTCATCATCATTCTCTTCAGCCTTGCCATGTATGTAAGTGTTTGGGAAGCACCTGCAGCCGCGCTGGAGGAGGTATGTCACTGGGGGAAAGCCTGAGGTTTTAGAAGGCCTCAAGATTCCCAGTTATCACGCCCCGTCTCCTGGTCCTGTCTCAAGACGTGAGCTCCTAGATGCTCCTGCAGCGGCACACTTTCCTGCTGCCATGCTCTCCAACATGACTTTGAAGGACTCACCCTCTGAAAACGTTAGCCACCTCCCTTCCCTCCTTCTCTAAGCTGTCGTGGCCATAGTCAGGGCCATAGGACAGTAACTAAGCCATTGGCCTTTATTTCATTTTTGACATATATGGGCCCTACGTAGTCCAACTTAACATTCTCAGACATGTGATTTGGGCTGCTGGCACAATAACACAATGGTTGGGAGAACTTGCTGCTCTTGCAAATGACCCTGGTTCAGTTCTCAGCAACCAAGCTGGATAGTTCATAACCGCCTATAATTCCAGGTTCAGGAAAGCCAACATCTTATCTTTTCTGGTCTCCATGGACACTAGAATTCACAGGAAACACACACATACACACACACACACACACACAGAGAAAGAGAGAGACAGAGAGAGACAGAGAGAGGAGTGAGGGAGAGAGAGAGAGAGAAAGAGAGAGAGGGAGAAAGAGAGAGAGGGAGGGAGAGAGAGAGAGAGAGAGAAAGGAGTGAGGGAGAGAGAGAGAGAGAGAGAGAGAGAGAGAGAGAGAGAGAGAGAGAGAGAGAGGGAGAGAGGGTTGGGGATCTTTCCTCAACACAGGTCACTAAGATTATAGACATACATGCTACCTAATGGGTGCACAGCTTCTTATGTTTTCTACACAGCATTGCACTGATCAGTTCTTCCTTAACAAAACATGTTTTTGTGTTTTATTACCTACATGTGAACTATAGGTAATACACATTACCTTTATGTTAGTTCTTTGCTAAATTTTTAACTCAAGCCATGAAATGACAATGGGCTATTTACCAATTGTAGACAAATTGTGTTCCTTTCTTGGATCTAGATGGTGTTTCAATTTATGGAGTGCCAATTCAGGATTACAAACATGCTTTTCCGTGAGAGATGATCATGCAGATTTTGTCATATTCTTTTTCTCTGGTAGATAATGCATGTCTCAGAGCTTAGCTGTTGTTTTCCAGTGTCTGACACATCTCCAATGAGACATTGCATATTTATTTTCATGTAAATATGGTATTACCAAATCTGAGCTAGTTTTCCTATTCAAAAATGATTGACTCTAAATAAATGTCTTAAAAATTGGACCCCAATATTTAGTCACTTGCTAAAGGACAGCTGCCACCATGTGGAATATATAGGTTTGGGGACAGTAGCTGGGGAATCACCTAATTTGCATTAAACCACATGCTCCTATCATATAGCTGGGTCGGTGGCACACAAACCACATGAACATAGCTAGAGCATGTTACTTAGTTACCATGTGGTCAGCAGGGGAAGAGTGTTTGCAGGGAACTATGTCAGGGCAGGGGTCATCCTTGAGATAAGTCAGGCATCCCTGCTTATAGACATCTTCCAGGTAAGGTTAGGTAGAGAGTACAGTGACCAGGAAGCCTCACTGGGGAGGGGGCCCTTCATGTTGCTTGGAGAAAGACGCCAGGCCATGGTAGACTGCAACCTTTGATCAGCAGGGCCTGCCCACATTGGTTCTTTTGCTAATCCATCCCGCCCATTAATGATTTTCTTTGTCTCTACCTTTCTTCTCATAGCTCTTTCACTAGAAGATCCAAGGATAATCTCTTCCTGTAAAGGTTATTTCTGTTCTTCAAGGCTAACACTGTTTACTTCCTATAAGCTACTTTTGGCAGCTACACCACATATGAGTTGTCCCAGCCATCATTGGTGCAGGGTCTGCCTCTCATGACCACTGTATTCATCGCTCATAGGTAGCCCATCTTTCCACAAAATACAGCCCTTGATTTCCCTGGACCTTCATGTATACATACATACATACATTCACACATCCATACATACAATTTTAATATGACCAAGGCCAGCTTTATCAGATGGAGGTTTAGGAAAATAGTGATTTTTAATTTTTTTAACTAGGATTATAATTTAAAAATTAAAATAAGAGTGAAAAATATTCTAGGTTGAGGATTACAGAGATAATGACAGTATCATTGTGGTTTAAAGACCAGTAAGTACTCTGGATTTGCTATGGAGAGAAAGTATTTGTGAATTCACTGTTCCATTGTCTAATTTCTTGGCAGTAAAAAATTTCTTGGAGAGCTTTCTCAGATGGCATAAGGAGAGAAAGCCTCAGTACTCTTGGCTGCCAAAGGACAGGTCTGAGGTCACCTGACCTTATGAGCTAGGCTTCTTTACAGAAATTCCCCTGGACCCTCTCCCTCTGTCTACTGAGAATTGTTATTGTGGTCCCTGTATGTGCCTTGCATCCCATTGAGATTATTTAATTGTACTGCATGCTGGGAGTGTTTACTCATCCATCCATCAGGCACCTGAGCCTCTTTGAAGCTGTCCTTTTTATTCTGTTACAAATAGAGGAAAAGGACTTCACAGTGAGACGAAACACAAATCTGTCCAGAGAAAATGTTTAGCTATCACAGTAGACAACACATTGTTTTAATTTCATGGTCCGCTGCAAACATTAGCTCATTAACAAACTAATTAAGAAGGAGGAAGGCAGGGTGATCTGGGTAGTGAACAGTGTTTACTCTGTCAGCAGACAGAAGCAGTCCATGGAACTCAAACTGATGATATCCTCAGATTTGCCTCCCCCCATCCATGCCTGACCTGTTAGCTCCGTGCTTCCCTTTTCTTTTTTCATGCCATGATAAATGAAACAGGATCCCTGACTACAGGCGATGCGGTAATTTTATATTTCAGGCTAGTCCGTGTATTAAAAATTTAAGAGAATGGACAGAAAAAATATTCTTGTTCTAAGTCTTGCCCTCAGTCCTTATGCGTTTCACTGTGTTTTCCTATGTGTGTTTGCAAGGGTGCCACACGACCTATGTGCTACCTTTCATCTTGAAGACTCATTGTTTTTTTTTTTTTTTTTTTTTAAAAGAAACAACTTAGAGGGTCATTGCAAAGGCAAAATCATGCACAATACAAGAAATAAGGAGATGGAAGATGCGTAGGATAAGTGCCCTGTTAAAAAGGAATTTTGAGGTTAGATTCTTAACAATTTTTAATACCCAGCCCCCGAATGTATGCATTCTCCAGTAACTGTAATCCAGTGCGGATGCAGAAGAAATAGTTCGGGGGAGAAACCTAACTGCTTGACTCTCATTTTCAACAGAGCTCTAATTGCACCTTGCATAAAATGACATATTTATTTTTTACAACTCTGCAAGGGAAGTGCAGTTTCTAAGAGAATAATTTATAAAACACGACTGAGGAATAAATGAAAGAATCAGATTCTCTTTCAGGCAGTCTGATTCTCGTGCCTTAAATTCAGTCTCTGCCAAGGGAAATAAGCACAACCTTTGCAGAAAGAGAGAAAGACATTTGGGGGTGTGTGTGTTCAGGGTCCACTCGGATATCACCACAGTAATTGGAAAATTATTTAGAACAAAAACCAGACACCACAAAAATGCATATTAGGAAGACACTCTGACGGAGGCAAAGCCGCAGCCTGGAAATCCAGCGTGCATTATTATATGGAGTTGAATGAGGCAGTGGGATTATTAAAATCCACTGAACTAGGAGGTGAGTTATCTCTTCTCTCCAGTCTTTTAGGGGATCAGTCTCAGGATGCAGTCAGCCAGGAGGAGGAAGCTGCAGATGGTATTTCGTGCACACACCGTCAACACGTATGTTTGAATTATTGTGATGCCTTTCTCTTCTCCTAATCTTGACCTGGGGAAGTCTTTGACATTCCCGTGGTTCTGAGACTACGGCGTCCTTGACAGGCCATGCTCATGTCAACAATACACATTCACCCAGGATCACATCCATTCTCCTGTTGGTTATAAGCAGCATTCTTCAGGAAGGAGGCACATTTGGTGCATGGGAAAATTCTAGGTGGAGTCGCACACCAATGGGATTTTGAAAATCACCAGTCAAGAAGCCTAGGAAAGGCTCCTGGCCAGGCCAGTTCAGCATTGACATTGAAGAACCATGGTATTACTCATACTCACAATCCATAGGTTGAGCTAGAAAACAAAACCACAAATTTAAAACCATAATGTTTTAAATAAATGTATAATTTTGTATAAGACCATGTTCATTGCAATCTTGGGGTGTGCTTTTTTAATGTGCTTCTCATTTTCAGTGGTTCTGTAAGATTTTAATATTGTTCCAGCTTGTAATCAGGTATTTTATATGACATAGCAACTGTCCCATAAAATCAAGTAAAACTTCTTGGTTTAGAATTAAGAGATAATTAGTTGATACTTGATAGAAAAATACATGCAATCAAACGAACAAAAAACCTGAATATTTATACACTCAAATTATTATTTGAGTTTATATTATATATAAAATTATATTATTCCTCTATGTTACTTCAAATAAAAGAATATTATAAAATTACTGACATATAACAACATTTAGGATTTCCTTAATGCCTAGGGGATATGTTAGTACACTAACACATGTACACATGACATGTATCATTTTGTACAAATGTGTGCATGTCACTTAAGAGCGATATAGTCACACACCATGTACTTTCTATTGAACGCTAGGGTAAGATAAACACTACTACCTTTTCAGAGTGTGGATATAGTTAATGAATGCAGTCCTCATAAAATACCTCCATGGTGATCTTTAAAACTGATCTCTGGGAATGATTTGGGATTAAGACTATTTACTCTTTCTGGAGGAAATGTAGGTTTGATAACCAAAGCCCGTGTCTGCATGCTCACAATAGCCTATAACTCCAGCTCCTACGGATATGACACTATCTTCTTGTTTCAACAGGCATCTGTGTTCATATGAACACGTATCTGTAACAGATACTTTCTGTGGCCTTCAGATCAGAAAATACTTCTGTTTCCATTCTGTTCATGCATCAGTGATGTTTAGATTGTTCCCAACCCTGTACTGTTTTTCTTAAGTGTTCAGAAGTGGAATCATGGAAGGAGACTCTTGTAACTAAATGCATTGCCCTGTCTTACTTGTCTAAGAGTGCGGACCTTTGCTGTAATTTTGGCCCCACTGAAGTCAATCCAGACATGTAACAATAGCTTCCTTGAAAAAAAATTCTGCCTTACTGATATATACTGTCTATTACCTTCATTTTTCATGATAATAAGCATAAGACAATAAAGAAGGCTCAGTGGTTAAGAGCACTGACTGCTCTTCCAGAGCTCCTGAGTTCAATTCCCAGCAACCACATGGTGGTTCACAACCATCTGTAATGAGATCTGATGCCCTCTTCTGGCCTGCAGATAGACATGCAGACAGAACACTGTATACACAATAAATAAATAAATCTTAAAAAAAAAAAAAAAGACTATGCCTTAGAGGAACATTCATAAAAAAGAAGTAAAAAGGGTCTCTCTCTCTCTCTCTCTCTCTCTCTCTCTCTCTCTCTCTCTCTCTCTCTGTGTGTGTGTGTGTGTGTGTGTGTGTGTGTGTGTGGTGTTACCAATTTGTAACTATCGACTTATGTTTTCAATAGCGAGAGATGGTCTTCACGACTGGCAAATCCTTTTCGAGTTTGTCTCATTCTGGAAGATGTTACTGATTATTTTTGTATTTGGAAAACAGCCCTAAAAGAGAAGCAGCCATGCCAGTGTTTCTGAGAATGAGAGGGAAACATATTTATAATGTCATCATCTCTGTGTATGGAGGGAATGGCGGAGTAAAAATGGGTTCATAATCCAAAGACTTCCATTCACATGAGTCCATCTTTTCCTAGAAAGATGTTTACATTTTAGGGCCAAGGCTGATTTATCTTGTTCATTTCTGTTTCTAGAACACATTCAATGGCCCTGGGATTCAGTGACAGGATAATACATTTTGCAACTTGCTGTGGGTGCTTCAAGGATATATTTATAAAGCATTTCCCACCATCTCTGTAGAAACATACAAAAAATTCATTAAGAAGTACACATAAAATGAAATTTGATGTGGAAATCTAAGGAATATGTTTTTGTTTCTTTTTCTATTTTTTTTGTGGGATCAGAATTTTGATTTGATGTTCAGCATTGTCCTAGATAAGATAAAAATCTACTGTTCTGAGTAGATGACACCTATCCTTTAAAACTCATTTTGGCCAGTGTCCAGGGAAAAGGGATAACATTAGAAAAAAAATGAATGGATTACCGGCTTATTCAAGTGGTGCGTGGCAGCTGCCAATCAAATAAGATTCCTTCCTGTGACACTTACCTTGGCTGTTTCTTGTGTCTTACTGAAGTTTGGAAACTGGACCTTGCATAGCACAGTCAAGTGTTCAGCCTCTGACCATCTGCCCCAGTCCTATCATTACAGGCTTTCCCATCACACTGTGATGATTTTCAAAGCCCGCAGCATTTTATTAGTAACCTTAATTGCCAATCTTTTTTAATGTAAAATAAGTGATTTGCGAGTCTCAAAATTATATTTGCTTACTCAGAGTCGTAGAAAGAATACTTGATAATACATTTAAGCATCTTCAGTGCCCTTATGATATCTTACATAATTCGAATTATTATTACTGAAGAGAAAAGTGTCTTCTTATCAACAGACCTACTGTCAGTGAAGAGAGTCTGAGTTGATAGTTTTTTAATTATGGCTTAGTTTTCACTGTTAAATTCTTGCTCTGCTGACATGATGAAAAAGCAACTGTTGAAAATTAAAATTGCAAAGTTTCCCTGAAAGGGACCCAACATAAACAGATATTTGGGTATTGATTGCAGACTGTTCCTACCAAGTCAAATCATGTGTGATGGTAGGATGATTTTCTATAGACTGCAAGAGACTTTAAGAATTATATTCTCTAAGCAAGACTTCTCATTTCATCCAACACAAACCTCAGGGTGTTTTCAAATACCCTATCCATCCATTGTATGGCACTGGCTAGCTCAGTGTCTTATAGTTCTGTTGCACAGTTAAAATATCACCACCAAAAGCAACAAAGGGAGAAAAGCACTCTGCCACCTGAGCTATATCCTGGGTGCCAAGTTCCTTGTTTCCACTGGTGTTATTGTCAAGGTGATGTATTAGATGCATGATTGTCTCTCTGTCCTACTAATCCAACTGCTCAGGGTCTTCTAGCTAATGTGTGAAAGGAAGAGATCTCAAGGTTGGCATTCACATCTGTTTTCACAAACTATCCATTGAGCTGACCTGAGATTGTGCAAGATTCATGTTGTGAAGTCAGAATGTATGAGCAGGCCTTGCAGCTGGAAAGGCAATCCAGTGCCTTCACAATGCGTGCATCTGACTAAGAATTGATGGGTGGCCTCTGTCAGGTACAGAGGATCTGATCAAGCTCTCTTGACAATGGGCAAAGGGCAATGGTCTTAGGAGGAACTGCATGTTGGAGGCTCAGTGTTAGTCTCCTTTGCTAATTCCTCAGTATGAGAAGTGATCTTAATTATTTGATGAAAAGGTTGCTTTGTAGTTAAGCTTATATGTAGCCTCAACTAGTCAATGTACTCTCTGTACAGTTAACTAGAAGAAGAGGCCAAATTCTTAACCAGGCTGTTCTGTTAAACTGTTTAGTTTAGCAACTGGGCAACAGTATGCTTTATCTTGGCAAATTCTTACTTACTTGGCCCTACCCATAGGGAGAACATTCACATCCTTCTCCCTATACTGCTGCAAAAGAGCATTTAGAGTTATTCACATATTGAAATGATCCACTTGTCAAACCTTTTTTTGAAGCTGGGGATAAAGACTACTTTTACTAGTCTTCAAAGACCAGTGGAAGGATGCTTATTTGTGCAGTAGCAGCATGTGGAATGCAGTTTGGAATGCCTCATGCTTACCTTGTAGAAGAGTTATTTCCATCAGTGGCCATGTAAAGCAGATAAGCGTGGTTGGAAGACAGCACAATTATGTTCATGTTTGGTGAATAGTAGTTGGAATACTTATAATCCCAGTAGAGGCTTGAATTTTCCATTTTCTGTGATCTATCCCCACTATTGAACTGACAGTGGCATTATACACAGATCAGTTCTATTTGCTTGAATGGAATGTCAGTATGCACCTAACTATCACTGTGAGTAGCATGTCATTGGAAATTTTTGGCTCTAACCTGCAAGTTTAATACTAAGTACACTCATTCATACCAAATTATTCTAACCAAGTGTGGCAAGACATCTGAGAGCTATTTAGACCTCTGTCCAGATAAATGTCCAGACCAGTCACATCACTACAGAGGATGTTGGTGCCTAGTGACATTCAGTAAAAATATACGCCATTGACTTAGACACTCATTTCAGACTAAAGCTCAGCCTAGATCTTAGACTTCAGCAATCCTTGAGCCCCGTGCGAGTGACTTCATGTCACACAGCCTCCCTGCACCTTGTCTGTCTCAGGTTAAAGTTCCCCTGACACAGGAGCTGCCTTGCTCAAGGCAACTGTCAAGTCAGGCTGAGTGACAGAAAGGAGCCTCAAAAGACAGACTGTTGTGAGCATGTAATTAGATACACAGTTTGTGAACAGACTCCGTTACTGGTCTACCGCTACACATATTTCTGTCAGATTTCCAAATTGCACAACTCAGACTTTCACATTGCAGTGCCTATTTGGTATTGCGACTAAAAATATGCTGATTAATGATAAAATGAAGAATGCAATACAAATGGAGTGAAGAATAGAAATGACATGGTAGATAATGTTGCACAGAACCCGGGACCCATACCAGCAAGTTTTAGGACAATGAAGATGTATCCGATAAAACTGTCAATTATAAAACCAATTCAGTACCTCAATTTGTGTTTCCTATATCAGTCTAAACATGTATTATTATTGGTTTTCACACCTGCTAACAGACATGGAGTAGAAAATCACCAGTTAAGAGCCTATTTAGGAGAAAGGAAATACAATCTATGATATTGAGATATAATAAAAAGATACGGCGGCAAAATCAAATATTTGAGCACACAATTTGGTACACATTAATCATAGTAAACACTTAAAGAACTTTATTTTCTCATAAACAAAGGGATAATAGTTTTTAGGATAGTTTTGAAGAGCATAAATATAGAAGTCAGCAATAAATTACCAAGAGTAATTCAGTAGCAATCAAATTAGATTATACACTATGTGCAAAGGGATTTACACCTGAAGTGTAATGTAATATACTACTTTGACAGAATAAAAGATTATATCACATTATATAATAAGTAGATGCAGATATTCTCAAAGTTGAGCATCCACTTATAACAAACATTCTAAGGAAAGCACAAGCAGTGATTTGAATTTAGACTTCAAGACATATGGACACCTACCTGAGAAGATCACTAGTCCTGAACACTAAGTGTTCAAGTCTGTGAAATGTTATGCATGACACTTAACTCTGTGACCTCTCTTAAATTAACAAATCAGTGATAATCTGGGTCAAGTGCTTTGACATTTGTCGTCATATTTTGCCAACTCAAAAGCAAAGAAAAATATGAAGTCTACTAACTTCATATTTCATTAACTGTTTATTAGCTGCCACATCTTTCAGACTGCATATATTTATGTATTTTGAGCACTAATGTTATGAATTTTTGGACTGGATGAAAGAGATAATAAAGACTGACTCCAAAGAGCTGAAATGTCGCTCTGGGCACAGCAGTGGCAATCGGTCTGGTTCTCAGCACTAAAATCAGGGGATGAGGTGAGGGCAGTGGCTCCAAGATTTGTGTGTGTATGATGTCAACATGACATAAGAATTTTGACTTCTGGAAATTTAGAATTTGGAACACTAGGCTGCAACAAAAGTAGCCTACATCCTTGGCTTTTCATATCCTTTGATTGTTCCCCAGCGATAATTATGTATGGTAAATAGCAAGAGCTAAACAAATTATAAGTAATTCCACTCAATTTAAGCAACCAACATTCCTACAAAAGCGTACTGTTACTTTGTTTTTTTGTCTTTTGTATTGTACTGCTGGCTATGGAAGCCAGCATTTTCATACCGTAGGAGAGTGTTCAACCTCTGTAGATTTTTATTTAAAGCCACCTTGTCTTTTAATTCCTAAGCATACATGAATTTAGAAGACAATCAGTTTGAATACCTTTTTTTCATTTCCTCTTGTATTGCTTATGCTAGTTATTACCAGCAAGAAACATTGGTTCATTTATGCTTCCCTTCCCTAATAAAGAAGCAGAATTACACCCTTTGTCACCAGTGGATCATGGGAGTTCTACTAGATATGATCTGTGGCATGGAGGTTATGACTATGGAGATATTCTCCTACAACAACTATCACAGCATAGGATTCTAATCAACACACCTGCTTATTTGTCTATTTTCCTACAAAGATATTTGAACTTAATATCATGAGTCATTTCACTGGAAATATAATGTTCAATGCAGTAACAGGCTGCAGCAAGGCAACTATTTCATTAATAGTACAGTGACTTTTCTTGCCACGAATACATAGTTTTTCAAAATAAATCCCTTCCAGTCCATTGCTTGATCATATAACTGAAATTGTTTCCCTTGTTGCCAACAGCCATTCTCAGGATTTCATATTTTAAAGTGTCAAAGTCACAAAATGCAGTATTCAGGTTACTTAGGTTTGTATATTATATTTCCTTTTCTAAGATACTGTCTAGATGACGATGAAGGTTCACAACCCATATTTTATAGACGTTTACATTGTACCCTTCTCAATCAAGATGTGAATAAAACTAGCTTGACCAATTCTGACTCAAGATTGTTGTTTCATGATATGAAGCTTAATAATGAAACAGATGTTACTATAAAAGCTAATATGTACAGTGTATTTTCTTACTGTTAACCATTATTTTTCATCCTTAGCATTCTCAGGACCCCTAATATGTAGTTGAGGTCATTTTGCTCTTTTCACAGAAGCATGTGTGGTACTGGCCAAGTCACAAAGTATACAACAGTGACGAGCGGGAAACAGAACAGGGTCTAACGTACGGCACCGAGAAATGCACTGTACTCTAGAAGGTGGGGCTTGCTATTTGCAAGGCAGTCTTGAAAATCATTTGTAACAATGCTTATCTGTGTAGCAAACAGTCCTTATCCCGGGGTAATCAACAACACTTCGTCACATTTTCAGGTGAAAACTGAGTGCTAAGGGGATTATGAGAAAGTTATTAAGTATGCGCTGTTGGAATTGAGAAGTTTTATGTTTTTATTTTCAGTCTAACTGTGTCTTTCAAAGTCAAATGTGCATAGAAATGCATGGGATTCTATTTATGGAGTCTCAGGCAACTTTTACAAAGAGCTGAAGCCTGGGGAATTCAGAGAAGCAAAAATCATCTATAAGGGCATCAGAAAGTTTTGTGACAGAGGAAATGAAACAACTCATTGAAATGCTGGAGACCTTGGCAGTCCATGGGGCCTCTGGCAGTGGAACCAGCATTTATCCCTAGCGCACAAATGGGAGACTATTCCCTATGGAGGGTTACCCTCTCAGCCTAGATACACCGGGCAGGGTCCAGGCCCTGGGCCAAATGATGTGACAGACTTTGATGATCCCCCATGGGAGGCCTCACCCTCCCTGGGTTCGCGCGGGGGTGGGGGGTGGGAGGGAGGACAGGAGGGAGATGCAACTGGGATCAGCATGTAAAACAAGACTTTTAATTTAAATTTTAAAGAGAGAAAAATTGAAACAAAACAATAAAAAATGCTGCAGTACAGATGGGAAGAGACTTTAGCCCAAGAGACATGTTTATTGAAGTCAATAAAGGAACCAAGGAAATCACTCACACTTATGGATGGCCAGAGAGGATACAATATGTGTTGGATTTTTAGCAGGTATGGAAACAGACAAGGGCTTCTTGGTGTGAAAAAAGAAAAAGGGAATAAACGATAGCGTTGATATAGCCGTGGTGGAGTACTTGGTTGAAGTTCTAGGCAGAATTCATGAACCCTGGCATGAGGAGATGAGAACAGAATGAACTGGAAGTATAAATTAGTTTCCCTTCAAATTTAATTTTAATTTTTGTCATTTTTTTTTTACTTAAATACAATGTGTAGTCATCATATTCCCTTCCCTATTGACATTTATTATTCTTCTATGAGTCCTGTTGACAACCTTCTATTTCCCAGCTGGTTATTCCCACTCTATTTCATGGTGTCTGTGTCTGTGTGTGTGTGTGTGTGTGTGTGTGTGTAAAATGTATATTTAGTGACAGTCCGCTAACTTCGTTGCATGTCAGTTTTAATATTTACTAGCTTATTTGGGACAAAACCAGGTTCCTTTACTATGATCAGAAACACAGGAGAAACCCAAATCATTCTTAACCAGAGTCCTATTTCTGCAGCGTTGTGGATTGAACCTAAACCAGTTTCTACCAGGGGAACCCGCTAATCCACTGAACTCCAGGTCAATGACCTCCAAATTTTGGGATACAATGCTTTATACTCTTCACAACAATGCACACTAACACCTCATCAACATGTCTCATTTAGATATCATGAAGGAAACTCTGACAAACAGAGTTTATGTGCATAGAACATGCTTATCTTATGCTTGTGATTATACCTGGCATAACTTAAACAGGAGGACTCCGTTTCCTTGCATACAGAAGTGAGAGTGTAATGCCGGTGAGTTGATTTTTCAAGGGCAGAGTCCATTATCCTCTAAGCTTTTGTGAATAAAGTAGACGGTGCCGGTTTCAGGGAAAATGGCCCTCAAAGGGATGGAACTAACAGGAGGTGTGGTCTTGTTGGAATATGTGTGGTATTGTTGGCAGAAATGTGTCACCGTGGAAGCAGAATTTGATATCTCATATACGCTCAAGCCGCGGCCAGTGAGACAGAACACTTCCTGTTGGCTGCAAGATCAGAGTTAGCAACTCCTCCTCCAGCCCCTTGCTGACATGTTGCAGGAAGATGATAAGAGGCTAAACCTCTGAGGAGATTTTATGCTGGCTCAGCTCCACAGTCTTAGACTTCCCCTTGGAGCACAGATTTCTGCAGCAGCAAAACAGAATATTTCTGTTTTTACTGTGGAGTTGTGTTCTTGAAAATAATTCTGCCTTTGAACTTTGCCCTGATCCTCTAATTATTCTCTGTATTAAACTTGTGTTCTCAAACCTCCAATCTATTTCAGCACTTTGGTACAATTTGCCGTAGTTGAGACTTTACTCTTATGTACAACATGTATCAGTAACCCAGTCATTTCCACAGCCTCATTGTTTAAGGAAAAAGATTTAGGAAATATTGTGAAGTTCAGAAAGCACAAATGGATCAACTTCATTTTTTCTATATACCTTTGTTGTTTTGAGTATCATGCTTTCCTTATTGCAGTATCGTGCTATTTTACACAAAGTTTAAAAGTTTATTCTTTTTTCTTTTCATATTTCAGTCTTTACCGATATCCTCCTTCTGTTTTATTTTCATTCCTTCTATATTTTACTAATTATCTGATGTGAAATGTCATCATCCGAGTGAAATGTCACACAGACAGTAGAACACGTCCCTCTAGACGACCCTCTCGGGGCCAGGGCTTCCTTGAAGGACATGCCTCTCTGATGCACATTGGTAGAACTTTCCTTTTAATGTGGGGGTTGGGAGCTGTGGTGTGTTGTTGAAGATCTGTTTCATCAGGAGACAGACATGCAGCTGTAAAGGCGTGGGGACTTCTCTGTAGAATTCAGAGAGTTGTTGGAGTTTCCACCATGGGCCTGTGAAGAAAACGGTAGGCTTTCTTTCCTCTGACAAGAAGTGCACATGGATGAGTAGTGAGAGGAATCTCTGGCGGCCAGAGTGTCTTATGGGAGAGCTGACCAGGGAACCCACGGGCTGCAGAACGTCTTCCTGAGCTCCACGGTAACTGCGCTCAGCTCTTTGGTAATGAATGGACTCGCTCTGTATTTTGGGATTGGTTCTTTGATTCACTTCCATGCAAACTCTCTGACATTAGAACTATATTATTTGTATGTGCTGGATAGTTTTATGTTAACTTGACACGAGCTCTAAGCCTCCTGAAGGGAGGGTACGTTGACTGGAAAACTTCCTAAGATCAGGCTGTAGGCAAGCCTTTAGAGAATTCCCTTAATCAATGATTGGTTGTAGTCAGCTATTCACTCTGTCTGCACCTGTGGCGCTGACCACACCCAGGGGCAGAGGAGACCTGGGGGGGGGGGAGTCTGGGGAAGGGGCCCCGGGAGTGTTCTCTTGCTTGCTGGAAGGAGACAGAGAGCATCCTGAGGCATCCTTGGGACCAGGAACCTGCTGGCGTTCATCTGTCTCTGCCCTAAGTTATCTCTCCCCAAATAAACATCTATTCAGCCTGTTTTTCCAGATCTTTATTATTCCATGTTATCTATCTGTTTTACCCCATTCTTATTATTCCATGATAATTGGCGAGGGAGGACTCAACCCATTGTGGGTGGTTCTGTCCTGGTATGGTGGTCCTGGGATATATAAGAAAGCAGGCTCAGCAAACCATGATGAGCAATCCAGTAAGCTGTACTCCTCCATGGCTTCAGCATCAGCTTCCGCCTCCAGGTTCCTGCCCTGTTTGAGTTCCTGTCCTGACTTCCATTAATGATGAAGCGTAATGTGGAAACATAATCCAAATAAACTTTTTTATACCTAAGATTTTCAGTCAGTCTTCCCATGGTCACATGGATGTATATTTTTCCTGAAAGGCCAAACTTGTCAAGGTTTTACAATGGACATTCTGTGATGTTAGCATCTGAAAACATGACCTTTCACTGAATTATTAAACACAGAAATATGTTCCTGAAAACAAAGCTATTATCCCGATAGATTTCAAAGTGCAGATGCTTGGAGATGCCTTGTACACATGTCCTTTGAGGAAACAAAGTGGCTTAAGGAATTTTCCATAAAACATGTGTAAAAAGCCGTATTTGGCAACTCAGAAGGCCAGCAAAGCAGATAAAATACACGTATGAATGTCTATGCCTCAGACGTATATATTAAAACAGTTATGAGCTATGACATCTGGGAACTGCAGTAGTGACACACTCGCTTAGCTCTTGACAATGTATTTGTTGCTCGCTTAAACCATCTGCTTTTCTTTTTCTGCACTTTGAATTGTTTATTTTTTAGATGATAACATGTAATTTCCCCTTTGCTTTAATCACCCCAAAGCCTCCCACATCTCCTACCCCTTTGCTCTCCTTCAAATCATTAATTTATGTTATTACATGCATATACGCACACACACACACACACACACACACACACACACACACACACACACACACCTAAATACCACCTATCCAATCTGTGTGACATTCCTTGCTTTTATATTTTCACAGTGACCATTTGGTCTGGATAACAAACTCATGTGCTCACCCATGCAGACTATCTCCCTCACTCTTAGCATTTCTTGGTTGCCTACGGTTCTTTGTGTAGTGTTGAGGACTCAGGGTGTGTTTCTAATGAACTCTGCAAGTAGAAATCTTTGGAGGATCACTATTTCTGATTAAAATGGTGTTTATTTCTGTGAAGCAAGAGACTGCGGTGGAAATAAAAAAGAAGCTGCTGTAGAAATAAAACGTGAGTTTTTAATTGCCAGAAATATATGTTGCATATCCCCTACCTAGCTTTAGAAATATGTGAAACAGTTACATCGTAAACAATGTACATTAGGAGAGACTGCAATTAGTATATGACTGGAAAAGTCATTATAGTAAAGAACAGTTGCTAAAACCTCCAAAAGCTAATTAGAATAAGGAACATTGTAAAATTCAAAGGGGGTGACACTGATAGATATATGCCAGACAGAAAGACAGAGGGAATGATGGAAAATAAATAAACACATACTAGAAGTATCATTTATTGTTAGGAAGTAGAGAGAGAGAGAGAGATAGATGATAGGCAGGTTACAGATGTAAGATAAATGAATTATAGGTAGTATATAGAAGATAGATACCAGTACATGATCAATTATAAGACATAATAGATAGATAAATAGACAGACAGACAGACAGATAGATAGGTAGACAGTAGACAGGTAAAATATTGTGCTTAATTTTTACTGTGGTTTTAACAGTCAGGAAAACGTTTTAATAAAATCCAAAAGATTGTGATACATCAAGGCAAGCCCTCTTGAGGGCAGATTCTGAGCCTAGATGTCAGACCACAGAAATTTCATTTAAGTTTCATCAACTCTGTTGTTTACAAGGTGAGGTGACTGTGTTTCTGACATGTCAGTAACATTTTTCTTGACTAATGCACAAACTTGGAAGTGTGATTCTTAGTATAGGCTGGACAAAGACCTTAGTTTAATTTCCAACATTGAAATAGAAACAGCCTTCAATGTGTTTTAATTTATGACAATTGTTGTCATTCATGACTGTATGTTGAGGTGAAAGATCACAGTTTGTTTGAGTGAAGATAGAAAATTGATCGAAGATTGCATTCTACATTAATCGCAATTCTAACTTGTGAATATACTTTTCTGTTTCTTATTTCAGCCTCGTGCATTTCTTATGTGACCTGAAGCTAGAAATCCTTGACTAATGATTTTTCCTAGCTAAAGCTGATTGTATAGAAGTTATTTCTATGAAAACGGGATGCATTTTACTTGAGAAAGAAAAACACAAAGCATAACTCTTTAAAACTTCTGATGTAAGGAATCATTTCCTGATACATACATTGTAGATCAATGGAGATAAAACACAAAGGTCATATGCTTTTTGTCAACAAGGTATAATAGTCTATCTAGGAACATGATGGAATTTCAAATATTTAATAAAGTTTCCTTTCCTTGAATTGCAGAAACTCAATGTTTGAAAGCATTTGTACATGACTGGGGGCCCCTGTTTACCTGAGTACCACATAGAATCCTTTCATATACCACTAGAAGACTTGTCAACCATTTGGTTTTAAATCCATCATTACATATCTGCTTGTAATATAGAAAGGCATAAATGAATTTCTGTCACCCAGATACGCAGTCCTCTGTACTAATTGTGCTAGTGTGTGAAAATGTCCAATAATACAATATTTATCTATGTGAAAAATCTTACAGTACACAATTCATCTTGATAAAAATAATCATTAGATATATTATTTATGTTTACTTAATTTTACACTCACATGACATATATAATTGCTCTCTTTCCATTGTTAATTAGTTTTATTAGTTATTAAGCAGAAAATTCTTTTTGCATTTATATTAATATATTAGAAAGCTTTCTAAATCAAATTTTGTCCCATATTAGTACAGTTATGTCTTACACTCATCTTATTTACAAATAGCTGCATTTGGCTAGTTTGATTTATGCTTATGAAAATATATTCTCATTTTATTGTGCTTTAATTTAAATCTTAATTGTTTTATTATGGTGAAAAGCTACCACTTAAGGATTCATAGCTTACTGTGCTTGAAACATGTCTTCTTCTAGAAAAAAATTGCATAATTGAAAACCATGCAATTAGTACTTAGCAATTAGTAAACTACCAAGGGAATAATAATACTTATGATTTCTTCCAATGAGAGGATAATAATATAAGAATAATTTTGCTCCAATTCTGCCTGTTGCTAGCTTGATTTCTCTATGCACGGTGGGTTAGAAGACCATTTGTATACTCAGAACTGAGAAGGTCAGAAAATGGAGAAAGTAAAACTATTTGTTTGTTTGTTTTTATTTTGTCTTTGGTAAATAAGTGCATTTATTGGGCTTACAGATCATAGGCAACCCAAAACAACCTATCTTAGTCAATGTTCTATTGCTGTGAAGAGACACCATAACCATGGCAACTCTTTTGAGACTGGGTTTCTCTGTGTAACAGCTGTGGCTGTCCTGAAACTCTCTTTGTAGACAAGTGGCCTCACACTCACAGAGACCTACCTGCCTTTGCCTTTGGACTGCTGGGATTAAAGGCATACACCATCATGCTCAGCTTGTCTTTTGTTTTTTTTTGTGGCTGGAGGTTTCTTCCAGCCAGGTTTTGCAGCCACCTTGTACCAAATGAACACACAGACACTATATTAGTTATTAAAATGTTGGCCAATGGTCAGGGCTTCTTATTGGCTAGCTCTGTCTTAATTATTAACCCATTTCTATAAATCTATGTATTTCCACGTGGACTTGGCTTACCAGAGAATGCCCGGACCTGTTACTCCTTTGGCAGCTATATGGCATCTTTCCTGGTAGCCTCTCTGCCTACCTTTTCCAGAATCCTCATCTTCTTGTCCTACCTATCTTCCTGCCTTTACTGGCTATTGGCCAAGCAGTGTTTTATTTATCAACCAATAAGAGTAACATATATACAGAAGAACATCCCCTATCTTTTTTTTTTCTTTTTTTTCAATATAGGGTTTCTGTATGTAGTCTTGGGAACCCTGTAACTCATTCTGTAAACCAGGTTCGTTCTAAAATTCAGTTATGCATGTGTATGTCCTTTCTGAGTGCTAGGATTAAAAGGTGTGCAAGAAGAGAGAGTGGGCACTGGGCCAGTCTTGAGCATTTGAATGCTCAAAACCCATCCAGAGTGACACAGTTTATCGCACACCTACTCTCATAAGTCCACACCTCCTAATAGTGGCACTCTCTAATGACCAAACATTCAAATATGAGCCAGTGGAGGCCATTCCTAATCAAACCACCAGACATGCCAGTAAGTCTCAATTTAACACTAAAGAAGACATCCTCATATCTTTCTACATGGAATGCTCTAAATTCTATAGCAATTCCTTCGACCATAAGACCAGGTGCAGTTGGGGCAGAATTACAAATAGCTGGTAAGGGGGCACAGGCTAGTGTGCCTGAAATCTCAGGTTCAAAGTCAAGTTTCATGATCCTACTTATCCCATGATCCTAAGAGGGAGTGGACATCATTTTCTTCAGTCTGGAATCTGCTATGATTATAATGCTAATGGCTCTTACACTCAGAGCCAGTATCCTAGGTTATACACAGGAAACCTAGTTTCAATTCCCAATGCATGGTGTCATGCACCCATAATCCCAAGGGTGCTCCTTTAGCTATGTGGTCAAGTTCATTCTTGGCTCTGTGCCACACTTGGGTATATGGTTCAGTGGCAGAGTTTGGTTAGCACCATGAAGTAGCTTAGCACATGATTACCTGGTTAGGATGGTAAGGCCCTGAGCTCAAATACAGATGGCTGTTGCTAATCAGTTCTAAAAGGATGTATCCCAGCCCATGGGAGTAGGAAGCAGCAGGATAGCCATGAATCTAGATCATCTTGGGGTACATAGTACCAGGCCAACCATACTATATAGGAAGACCTGTTCAAAAAGAAAAGAAAACAAACAAAAAACAAAAAACAAATGTCAACTATGAGTCATCATTTTTTCTAGCTTCGCTTCCTTTTCTTTCTTGTGGGATAAGGAGGCAAAATAATTTAACGGGAAGCCCGAGAGGTGTTTTTGACACCCTGAGATGGGTCAGAGTCAGTATATGACAGTGTCCGGGCAACAACCAAAACGGATCATCTTATGGCTCTCATGGGGATACTTAGAGTTCTTAAGGTCAGGGTAAAGGGAGAGTTGGAATAAGGGCATCATATTGTTGGTATAAATTTGGGCCTCAAGCAGGATGCTGGTAGAGCCCTCTGGTGGTATAGCCTCCTTATTCTGGGATGGAGTGGCATTGGCTCCACCATGCAGTGACTCTGGCATTGAACCTGAGGTGACTGCTGTGCTGGACTTGAGGTAAATGAAGCAGAACTTGAGGTGACAGCTGGTGTTGGACCTGGATTGACTGCTGACTTTGGACTAGAGGTAACTATTGGTATTTCACTTAAGGTAACTGAAGTAGAACTAGAGGTGATGGCTGGTGTTGGAGTTGAGGTAACAGCTGGTGTTGGAGTTGAGGTGACGGCTGGTGTTGGAGTTGAGGTGATGACGGCTGCTGTTGGAGTTGAGGTGATGACGGCTGGTGTTGGAGTTGAGATAACTGCTGGTATTGAACTTGAGGTAATGGCAGGTGTTGGGGTAGAGGTGACTGCTGACATTGGACTTGAGGTGATTGTTGAAATTGGAATCGAAGTAACTCCTGAAGTTGCAAATGATGTGACTGCTGGCGTTGCTCTTGGACTTGGGGTGACTGTTGGTGTTGCTCTTGGACTTGGGGTGACTGTTGGTGTTGCTCTTGGACTTGGGGTGACTGTTGGTGTTGCTCTTGGACTTGGGGTAACTTCTGGTATTGCTCTTGGTCTTGGGATAAGTGCTGGTGCTGCTCTTGGTCTTGGGTAACTATTGGTGTTGCTCTTGGTCTTGGGGTAACAGTTGGTATTGCTCTTGGTCTTGGGATGACTGCTGGTGTACTTGTTCTTGCTGAGTGTCACTTTTGACTCTCTTGCATTTTGCTCCTTGGTTCTTGAACCAAACCTGCAAGACTGTGGGATCCAAGTTCATTTCTGAGGCTATTTCTTCCTTGAGAGTGGAGTTGGATATAGGTTCTTTACAAATGCCTTGTTCATTGTATCCACTTGTTCCTGAGTGAATATAGTTCGTCTCCTTTGTAGACCTCTCTGGTTCTTACTAGTATTCTTGCAGAGGACATGGTTTCCAGTCCCAGCATTCATCACCTTGGACAGATTCATACTGTCTTCAGGGAGAATACAAGATGATAACATCTGGACCCCAGTTGCTCCCAGGTACTTAGTTCCAAAAACTTTGTTTTTGATAATGCCAGTTGATATAGCACGTAAGCACTCAACTTTAAGTCATATTTATTTATACATTTTAGATTATATTAATGAATAGGCATTCAATATGTAATGTACACCTACACTGGAAACTCATTTTTATTGTTCCAGCTAGCAAGTTACCATCCACTCAGCCACATATTGCAGATAGAAATATCATTAGTCTGATATTGTTCAGATCAAGGTTTAGTTGACAAAACTCTTGATTTAAAAACAATGCCATTGTCTTCTCCATGTGTTGTCTTTCTTGTCTCAATAATCATGTCATTTGCCATTCTTGGATCCTTTCATCCTACATGTTAATTTGCTTGGGTTGCACCTGCTTGCCCTCTGTGGTTTTTATCTGTTTATTATGGTATAGACTGAAAGGTACAATGTGCACACATATACAGAAATACAAATACCAATGCACACACACACATACACATGCATTTTCGTAAGATCATACACATAAATATATAAGGTCATACATGCATAAATACACACATACACAGATAAATGTGCAAGCACGTGCGTATCCTCACAAATATATGTGTACATACAGAATCATGCAGACATACAAAACTTAGATAACAACCATAGACATATTCACATAACTATGTAAATATATGAACCTTCATAGACATGTGTCCCACAAATACATACAGACAAAATAATTTATACACATGATATAACGTGAAGACAAAAATGCATTATTATGCACACGTTTACACATATACATACATGCATATGCACATGTATACACATACATATAAACACAAGCATAAATATGCACACAAATACACATATACACAACAAACACATACATATACATGTACATACACAAGTGTACACTTAAACACATACATACACATGCACACATACATATACAATGCATGCATTAACATGCACACATATACACAATACATGTGACTACAGAGAGATACACACATATAAATGCATACATGCAAGTGTACACACACCCATCTGCATACACGGGGCAAGCTGCTGCTGAAGCCAAGCTGATAACCGGGCCTGAATCCTAACTGACACTTGTGCGTTAGCTTTCTAATAGCTTATTTTCCTCCCTCACTCAACTGTGAGTCTTTTCACTATTGCTTTCAGAAATAGTAACTTCATACGACTTCAAAGGAAGATGCAAAGTAGGTTATGTAGAATCTCAGTCCATTTCCTGCTCTTTGGGTCCAGACTGTCTTTCTCGAGACTATCAGAAGGACATTTTTCAACATTAGTTCTTAGGGCCTCCCCCACATGAATACTGTGTATTTATGCCATTCTGTCAGGAGGGACTCACAGCCTAATAACAGGTGAAAGAGGATTTATCCTTTGTACACTGTATGACAGAATTATGAAAATGAGCTTTCTGCACGTTCTGTTTGATGGAATGTGTGTGAATGCTCATGAGAGGTTATTATTACTGGTACCAGGATGCTTTTAGCTCTGCTCTCTAGGAGTAAAGGGAGCAGATGCCACAGCTCCTTTGCCTGAAGGTGAGAGGCTGTTGAGTAAAGGGAAGCGGTGATGAGATCCTTGGGAAGGAGTCAGCACAGCGCTGGGGCCGCCCAACTTATGCTCAGACTTGCTGAGCTCCTAGGCAATTGTTGCTGCATCTCTTCCTTTCTTGTGGGAACCCTGGGTTTTCAGTGCCTTTGGCTGTGTGGAGAAAATTAACAGTATTGTTAGCTCTTGGGGAACCAGGCTGTGCTCTGAACAGAAGACAGATATATATTCATTAAGCTGGTGTTCTTTGCAAATATTTATTTAAAGGCATAAAGAAGTGATTTTCAACCTATGGGTTGTGGCCCATTTACCAAACATCTATCTCCAAAAAATTCATATTTTATGATGCATAACAGTAGCAAAACCACAGTTGTGCCATAGCAACAAAAGTAATTTTATGGTTGAAGGGTCACAGCTACATGAGGGACCGTATTAAAGGGGCACAGCATTGGGAAGGTTGAGATCTACTGGCTTAAGGGCTATGAAAAATCTCAGGTGGGTTGAGATGAACCCTGTTACTTAGGAAAATGTCTATCTGATCTATTGTTTCTCTTCTGTGTTGTCTTTCAAAGAAGCAAGGTGAGTGACGAAAGAGGTTGTCTTTCAATTAATTGATGTGGAAAATAAGTTTTATGTGACAAAACCTGGTGTTAAGTGTAAAGTGTTACATTAGAAGATCTTAAACTTTCCATCAAAATTATAGTTTCAGAGAGATATTTGAATATCATAATTCCTAAAGCACACCGAAGAACAAAGTCAAAGAGCTTCAATTTTACGCAAGTAAACCTATGAAATACCTTAAAATTTCAGCATTAGATATCCACATGTTGCAATATGTGTGACTAATAATTCCCTCAGTAACATGTATGCACGCTGAATTGTGAACCAAGTGTCTCTTCCCTTGACACATTCAATTCAGAAATGAAAACTGTTTGGGGATTTGACGAATGTTCATCCATTTCGCATTCCCAGTGTACAACTAACTGCACTGTGCTGTGGGAAAAGTAGAAAGAAAGATAATGTGAGTCTCACAGGTCTGCAGACACCTAGAGAGAAGCTGTCTCATCAGTCATGGTTGGGCGTCTTTGGTGACCCGGCAGAGAACCAAGTTGTTTCTTATTTCATGTTCAGTCAGTCATAGCTGCCACGGAATTCAATTGTAAGTAATTATTTTTGGCACGTCTTTAAAACTTTTATATACACCTTTTTTTTTTTTTTTAATAATGATAGCAGACGTTTCTTAAATCACATTTTTTGTTACCCAGCATAAAAAACAAAATGTGGAAAGCAGAGATATACAAGCATTTACATTAATAATTTAGTAGAGATTCAATTTGGAAAATTAGAACAAGCAATGCCCTTTTGCTATCGGGAGTAAATAAATAGTGTTTTTCAGCTTGTGTGGATGCAGGCTGTCCTCTGAACAGCACACACATTCTTCAATTTCATATAATGAAATACAATATACACAGCATGCTTACCCAGTCAATGAGTGTTTAACAGGCATCTACTAGGTCAGAAATGAAGTTAGATATTGAATATTAAAATGGCTCTTGAAACTAGCATGAAGCCAATGTTTGGAATACTCTAACAGATTCTATTATATAAAAGTATTTCTTATTCAATAAACCTTATCCGATGTTAGGTATTAGAATTTCAGAAACTCTGAAATTATATGAGATCTTCTGACTTAGAATATACTGATTCTCATATTAGATGCATGTACACCCCGACTTGGAAAGTCACTGGAACAGCCAGCTGTGGAGACAAACAGCTTTGATGCCAGCACATGAATCCATGTGAGTTTTAGGCAAGACTTTGCTTTCCTCTGTGAGTTTTACTTTTTCTGCCTCCCTCCCTCCCTCCCTCCCTCCCTCCCTCCCTCCCTTCCTCTCTCCCTCCCTCCCTCCCTCTCTCTCTCTCTCTGTTTCTCTTTAATGCATTAACCGAATTCCTGATAGATGCCATTTAAATACACGGAACCATCACAAACACTTTATAGAGAACCACACAGAGTCTTTAAGGAAAATCTACAGTGTGCAACTCAATCACAACCTCTGCCGACTCCGGCTCCTTACTGTGCCTCCACCATGGACAGAGTACTGCTAATACACACTCCAGCCAGAGTAGACACCGTATCAACAAAGCCATGCAGGTGTGGCATCCTGTCCTCCTGTTACCCAGAAAGCTCAGAATAGAATTTTACTTAGGAATAGAAGTGCAATGAGGTTCCACCACAGAAGGATTTCATAACTAGGTACCAAAGAGGTTTTGATGTGGAGTATGGTTTATTTTAGCCTACACAGCCCATTCCAGGGATGGCTCACTACTTCTCTCTATGTCTAAAGCCTCTTTCCCTCATGATCCTAATTGATGCTCAAAAAGTTGCTGAAATCCTCCCAGTGGAAGACAGAGGATCTTCATAAATTTGTCAATTAGTTAATCTGAAGAAATCATATCCAACCCTATTCAAAGATTACTCAGAATGTTTAACAAAAATCACTTTTTTTCCTTTTTCTTTTTTTAATTTAATTTATTATTTTACATGTCTATCCCAGTTCCCCCCTCCCTTCCTTCCTCCCTCCATCCTCCCTTTTACCCTCTCTGCCCTCTCACATGCACTCTAACCACCCTCCCCTCCCATCCCCCCACCCCAATTCCATATGTAGGGGAATGCCATCCAGTTGGGGTCATGTAGATCTGACAGGTCCTGTGAAGTAGGGACTAGGGCTTCTCTCCTATCTCTAGATTAAGGCAGTTATCCCTCCATGGGGGATGGGTCCGCAAGGTCCTTTTGTGCACCAGGGATACATCCTGGTTCCACTGTCTGAGGTCCCTTAGACTGCCCAGTCCTTCTGGCTGAGACCCATATTCAGGGGGGCCTGAGTCAGTCCCATGCTGGATTCTAAGCTATCAGTCTGGTGGCCCATTAGCTCCTCCTTGTTCAGGTCAGCTGTCTCTATGTGTTTCTGCCGCCTGGTCTTGTCCTCTCCATCTGCATCTGGGTTCTAGTTCAACTGAGTGTTTATGTATGGGTGTTTGCTCCTGTTTCCAACAGGTATTAGATGAGGGCTCCATGGAGAAGTTAGTTGTTGATCTCACTCTCCGGGAAGGGCATTTATGGTAGCCTTTCCACGGAAGCTCAGATTGTTAGTTGGCAGCAGTCTTATAGGTCTCTAGACCTTTCTTTGTGTTCAATTTTATCTTCAAACCAATATTGGCTCCCTCTTTTATGTTCTCTCTCTCTCTCTCCTGTCTTCTATTCCTAACCAGGCTCAATCTTCCTGGTCGCAAGTGTTTTCCTTTCCTCCCCCTCGTTTTCTCCTACTTCTCTCTCCATTCGCTGCCCCCCCACTTCCCCTGTGCTCTGGGGGACTTGTCCCTTCCCAGTTCTGTGAGGGACTTTATATGAATCTCTTAGAATACACCTTGTATCCTAGTTCCTCTGGCAGTGTGAATTATAGGCTGGTGATCCTTTGCTCTAGGTTTAAAATCCATATATGAGTGAGTACATACTGTGTTCCTCTTTTTGTGACTGGGTTACTCATTCAGGAGGGTTTCTTCAAGTGGAGGGTTTTAAAGTCTAAAATCAATGTACCTGAAGATACAGTGTTTGGTCAGGTCTGCTTCCTGCCATGCAGGTTTCTTATGTCCCCCTGGAAAGAGAGAGAGAGAGAGAGAGAGAGACCCAGAGAGAAACAAAGACACAGAGAGAGAGACAAAGACAGGCAGAAACACACACACACACAGAGATAGATAGATAGAGATGTTGTATTATTATTAGAAGGCTCCAACGTCCTGCCAAGAGTAACACCACAAATGCATTAATTCCTTGTATTAACATATAGTGAAAAAAGTCTTGTGTGCATTCATTGGGGAGATGTGAATGAACAAATATGTTTTCCTCCTTCATCAGGCATAAAGGACATGTTTAAGAACCATTTCTAGGCAAGTCTAACTTGGTGAACTATTGCGGTTAAATAAGGATCACGATAAACAAATAGGCTGAATAGATGTTTATTCAGGGAGAAATAACTTACAACCTAGACAGATGAACACCAGCAAGTTCCACCGGATGCTCTCCTATCTGAGTCCCACCAGCAAGAGAGCATTCCCTGGCTCTTCCTCAGACCTCCTTCCACAGTTCACTTCCGCCCCTGGCTCCACCCCCAATGGGCGTGGTCAGTGCCACAGAAGGAGACAAAGTGAATGTCTCACTACAGTGAACCAGTGATCCTCCTAGGGCAGCTTATAAATTTGTGGGTGAGACTTCATTTATAGAGAATGGGTTGTGATGATATATTATTTATGATTTATTAAAGCTTGTCTGGGGGTACAGAAAGCAAAGCCAGCTACAAGCCGCTGAGCCAGGCAATGGTGATATACGCCTTTAATCCTAGCAGCCATACTAGCTAGCCATAGAGCCAGACAGTGGTGTCACATACCTTTAATCCCAGGACTCAGCAGAAAAGCAGATGGATATTTGTTAGTTCAAGGCCACACTGAGCTACATGAAATTGGTCCAGTTCTATCGAGGAACTACTCACACAAAGGTGACCTCAGCACTTGGGGGTCACACTCCTTTAATCCCAGGATTTGAGAGGTATACAATGAAGAGGCAGCAGCCTATTGCAATCTGAGATTTATTCTCCAGCCATACCGAGGCTAGGGCAGCCCTATCAGCCTGTGGTAGACGTAAAAGCTAGTGGACAGAAGCTTGGCTTTTCTGATCTTCACTTTGAAGCTTGAACCCAATATTTATCTCTGGGTTTTTATTTTTCAGCTTCTAATGGGTGAGAGATTACTTATGGGGAAATGGATGAGGAGTTCTTTACAAGAAAAAAATGGCTGAAAAAATGGGTGCTTACCAGAAATTCTTCTCTGGATGAATGCCCACTCAACTCTCCACCTTAACATCTGTCTCATGATTACGTCCTTTTAAGATGGCAATAGACAGGATATACCTAAAGGGAAGGGTCTCACAATGTAAGATTTCAGCATGTTTTTTTTTGAGGAAAATATAATTTCACAGTGTAACATAGTATAACAAGGCGTATAAGGAAAACTAAAAAAACAAAACAAAACAAAACCTGTAAAGCTATAGTTAATGGTATGTATTTACATGAGTATTGTGTGTCTAGGTACTGATGAGGCTGAAGTATAAATTCACTTATAATCAATGGAACACAGATATGGGAGGAACTAATGGATAGGTACATAGGGGCCTACAAGAAGGAAATGATTTGGAAGAGTTTCTCTATTAAGAAAAAGCTATTTAGCCCCATACCTTTCCATTTCCTACCAGTAGCTTAGACAAAGACAGAGGAGGAGAGATTGAGGCTGCTACAGAGAGCAAAATGAAGTGAAACTAACTCAAGAGGTTATTGACAGACAACTTTATGAGCAGATGAGGTGCCTCCATGAAAAGGGGCACTGCCTAGTCCTTAAAAGGGAAGCAGCTCCAGCACAGTATAAGATGAATAAAACCTCAGGAACTTAAGATCAATTATCATGAAAATAGAATGCCTGGAGGGTAAGGTGAAAACAACCTCATTTGTTTAGACATAAAATAGAATGTTACTCACCCAGGCCTGGTGCAAAGATAGTGCAAAGAGGAACTGTGACGTAATCCATGTGGAATTCAGCATTATCCTTTATGATATACATAGCTTAGAAAGTAATGATGATGGTAACTCCTGACATGGCTGTTTTACTGCCAGTGAATTGCACTTACAAAATTGATAATGTGTGTAATAGTTGCACATCTCATCACTGTGAGAAAATACCCAACTAAAAGAAAATTCTGGAAAGCAGAGATTGTTTTGCCTCCCAGAAGGTTCAGCAGGGAAGTCATGGTGACAGGAGAGCTTTGAGGTAGAAGTTGGTCATATTGCCTCCACAACCAAGAAGCAGAAAGAGATGAACACTATTGTTCAGCTCACTGTCCTTGTTTAATTTGACCCATGACCCATGAATGATGATGCCCATATTATGGGTGGGGTTTCCTACCTCTAGTAATCTCACGCATGCTAGTAATTAAGATATTTTATATAAGCCCTCTCAAGCATGCTAGAGACTAACCTACTTTAGATGACCCCTTAGAAGCATGCCCAGCAGCACATCTCCTAGGATTTTCTGGATCAGATTAAGTAGACAATCAGGTTTACCATCACAGATTGCAAAATTCATGCTATGTGTATTTTAATGGAGTATTTTTAGATTTATGTATTTTATTTTATGTGTGTGAACATTTTTTCTGTCTCTATTTATGTGCATCACATGCTTACCTGGAGATCACAGAAGCAGAAAAGGGCATCTGATCCCTTGGAATTAGGAACCAAACCTAAGTCCTCTGGAAGAGCCATAAATGGTTTTGATACCTGAGCCATCTTAGCAAGTCTCTATTCCACTGAGATGGAACACATTTTAAGTGAAAATGAATTTTATTGGTAGACTGTAGAAAACACATGTTCTGTGAGCAGAATCTATTAACTTAGTCAAAGGATTTAGGTGAGAAATTATTTTCTAGCAAATATGAAGCTAGTCAGGTGATGGATGCATTGGGTGGGTGAGTCTTTTGAAGGCATCCAGTAAAGAACCAGCGAGAAACAAACGGTAGAGTCAGAACATAAGTGGTCTTTTCAGAAAATATCTTCATCATATCTACAGTTTGCACTGGAATGTTACAAGCAGCCAAGTCTGCTGTCTCTCAGCTGTAGGAGGCCATTTTATGGTCTCTGAGGCTGTAGCAAGGCAGGTGTGAAACACAAATCACAGTTGCTTAGAAACACCAAGCAAAGCCCAGAAGCTCTAATGAAGCAAGATTAGATCTGGCTATTGTACATTTTCTTTCAATAATTTTTTTTTTTGTAATACAGAAGTTTGCCAGTATTGTTGGGATTAAAATGTTCAGTTTATTTCAGTACTCGGCATTTCTTTAATTTCAGTGTGACCTTCTTTCTACTTGTAGATTGACAGCTATTGGTCAGTACATATTAACTATAATTAAGTCAATGGAATGCTGTACGACAGACATGACTTTGAATATTGTCTAGTTAAAAGACATTCATGAAGACCCTGACTCCTCTTCTGGACTTTCCTGGCAGCTTTCAAGGCCTATTCTTCCTTATTTACTTTTAAAAGACATCTGGGGTATCCAAAATGAAAGCCAGACACAAGGTGCCAGTCTTTGGGACTAGTGGGACATACGAAGTCCTCAACCGTTAGTCATACTTCCCAGCCACAGTGAAACCCGGAGCTGCCCAAATCATCCCCAAATGCCTCCTGTCATCTCCCTGTCCTGTTAGTATGAATGTGGTTTTGATGGCACAGCATATATAGCACATGCCAATAATCCTAGCACTGAGGAGGCTGAGGCAGGAGAATTGTGAGTTTAGGCAATCATGGGCTATGAAGTGAGACACTGTCAAAACAAACAAAAACAACAGAACATAAATAAAAAAATCACAACAACAACAATAAAAATAAAACAAAACAAGAAAAGGATCTGATGGATGATGGATGCACTTAGAAAAAAGACATAATCCCATTATGTGTTTTAACCTTTGAATTTTGTTTCTTGATTTGATTTGAAGTCATATTTGTGGCTACTCTAAACCTGATAGCTTCAGTCCATCTCTGAGATCTAGATTAATCTCTATTGCCTTGAGTTAAGGTTGGAACTGAGTATGCTCTTGTCCCTTGTTTCCCCAAACTAGTAATGCTCCCCAGTCCTCCCATTATGTGCCTTCATACACAGAGTGGCGTCATCTCATTCCCAGATTATTGCACCCCCTGTCCTTCTGGACAGTGCCCTTTAGTAGGCACCTCCCTGGTCCTCTGTCAGATTGAGGTAACATGGCAATCCTGCAAGTCTCGTCCTCTGCCTTGAACTCCCTCTTTCGATATCCAGTGCATGTCTTTCCAGTGATTGCTCCAATACTGAGTGGAGGAACCAGTGATAGGATCAGTTGCTTGTGGACAGGAGTCATCTCCAAGTTCTTATGTGTGTGATGCAAACGCTGTAACACTGAGCTATATCCTTGTTTTCTCGTATGTTAATGCTGAAGACAGGCAGTCTTGCTATGCTGCCCATGCTGGCCTCGTGGTTGTGATAGTCTATCTGTAGCCTTGCTAGTGGCTGGGAATGCAGACATGGGCTATTGAACACAGCTCAGTCTGGAAGGTTTTAATTAGAGATATTTATTATTCTTTCTGCTTAAGCAATGCTTGTTATGTGTGTTGTTTTAGTTCTTGTTAACAGATCAAATATTATTATCAATAACTGCACATCCTTTGCTAATTGATATATAAATCTCGATATCAGAAATGCATGGTGATTAAATTGAAATGTGGTCCAGCCTTTTAGAATCAACAGCCCATTAAGTTGCAGTAATTATGTGTGCATAGAATTAGATTGAACCAAAGTTATTTAGAGGTGCATGATAATAGACTTGGAACCAACATAATAATTTCCCTCGAACAATCCACTCACTAAGAACAGTTATTCAATATTGAAAAGAAGATTTATTTGTCTGTTATTTCCAGGCAGACTTGAAGCCATTCAAAATGCTCAGGTGTGAGGAAACTTATTTCCTACTTCAGTATTCTTTGAACTAAGGAGAAAAAAGTAGTTCCCGAGAGACAGAGAAACTAAGTAGAAATATTAAGTTAAATCTGAGAAAAAGCCTATTCTTTCACTATACTCCTGAGACAGAATAAAACTTGGAATTCCATTTCTGCTATTTTAAATAGAATTAGCTGTAAATGGCCAAGGCTTTCTATTGGAGCCTAAAATAATCTACCTAAGAAGGAAAATTAGTGGAAATATACCTCTGACACTATGTATAATAATGTACATCAACACTCATTAATATGAAATTAAATTAACAGAAAACACTTCTAACCTGGTTCTTGACAGAAAAATTAGTCAAAATTAACATGTATCTATAGAGGCATGAAGATTCAGTTTTTTTTTTAAATGTACAATTTACTAGAAACCATAAGCAGGAACACAAATTACTTTGTAGCAGAAAAAGTATTCATGAAAAACTAGTAAAGTATGATTGGCTCTGAAGTCCTCTCCAAAAGTAACTGAAACGCTCCAAAAGCTGCAAAGCTGAGTGAACACAGAAGAATAACCTGTTTGAGGTGCACTGAGGTTGGACAACAGTGGCTGCGTACACCCTGACCATCACTGAGTCTGTGCAGAGGAATGGCCTTCCCCAAATAGTCCTCTGACGAGAGAGAAAACCCAGCAATGTGTTCAGCAACATAGGAAGGCGGAGACATAGGAAGGCGAATTTCTATAGCCTCAGATTCTGTATCAGCTTGAACTCAGCTTGTTCACAACACTGAGAAATTAGCTACAATTGATTATTAGAAGAGTTCGTTATCATTCTCTAATGGGGTGAGCGTAAAAACACAGTTTGCCCGTTCAGCCTCAGTCATGAGTAGAGACTGTTTACAGATATTTTTGGAAACTAAGCATTGATTTTGAAGCCTTAGAATGACATATACCTATTATTATAGGACTAAAAATCCTGGGTTTGTAGAGATTGTGTGATTGTTTGACAGTACAAGCAAAAATAATGTGGACAAATTTTCTGAAAATTTAAAAAGATATAAGGGGCTATAATATTGTTAATATTAGAAGGAAAGAGACACATATAATCTGGTGTGTGTACAAGTGTGTCTACAAGCTCATAATGCAGCATTTCAATAAATGTGAGATCTAGTCCAATATATTCACACTAATGTAATTTAGGTTTCATGGAAAAAAGGCAAAGGGGAAAAGCTAAGCAGAAATTTGGTTCCTCTAATTTTCTAAGATTAATAGGAGTCATTAACACAGAGATCCAGGAAGATAGGCAAAAGCAACTGTCATACAGACAAAGAACATGTCCACAAGATATCACATGTGAGAACTGACACAAAGTGAAAACCTTGAGAGTATGTAGAACAGAAAAGCCCCACACACCAACAGAGATCAACTAGATTATGTGTATATGTCAACAGTAGCAGAGGTCATAGATAACGGACTCATTAGATAACAATGAGGACAGTTAGTAAATGAAATGGGTATTATAAAAACTCTGCTGCTGGACTGGTCCTGTGGGACAGCACCTGCTAAATCGCCGACTCGTGTCAGCCACGGGATATTCCGGGGGAGTTCCAGTGGGGATCCACTGATAACGATAACACTGTCCTAACGACCATAGGCTTCGGACCAGACCCACCATTGATTGGCTCACTGCAATGGACATTTGCCAGTGGTATGTATACTGTATGGCGCATTGAAACCTCCAATGACACCAGGATGAGGAGGTGTTGGAGAGGCAGAAAAGGTGTGCTTTTGTTTTGTTTTGTTTTGTTTGTTTGTTTGTCTTGCTTTTGCTTGCTTACTTTTATGGGTGGGCGTGGCCGGGATGAGGGGGAGGATATAGGGGACCCAGAGGTTTGCAGAATTGGGGTGCATGATAAAGAACTTCCAAAAAGTTGATAAAAAAGTTAAATTTAAAAAGCCCTTCTGTTAAGTTAAATGCATTTCTCAATGTGTCAAATTTTACAAAGGAGACATCAGATAAAAATAATTAAAAAAAATCTGAGTCTTTTTATGTTATTTAAAAGATAATTACATAAAATCTACTGGCAAAGAAAACCAGATGATTGGTGTAATAGAATGATTACAGAATGTTTTAAAAATTAATGTAAATTAATGTAAATAAATTATGGAAATTTTCCAAAATCTTCTTATTGTATAGTATGATACTTGAATCCAATACTTGGAGAAGTATGATTTAGAAATAAGTGTTCTTTTTTAAAATTTAATTTAATTTATTTTTTATTTAAATTTTAAACAAGCTTGTTTTACATGTCAATCCCAGTTCCCTCGCCTCTCGCTCCCATTCTCCCCGTCTTTCCTATCCCCCCCCCACAGCCTCCATCCAGTTCCCTTTCTGCTCCCCAGGGAGGGTGAGGCCTTCCATGGGGGAACATCAAAGTCTGTCACATCATTTGGAGCAGGACCCAGTTCCTCCCCCATGTATCTAGGCTGAGAGAGTATCCCTCTATGTGGAATGGGCTCCCAAAGCCCATTCCTATACTTGGGATAAATACTTACCCACTACCAGAGGCCACATGGACTGCCCAGTCCTAACTAACACCCACATTCAGGGGGTCTGGTTCAGTCTTATACTGGTTTCGTAGTTATCAGACTGGTGTCCATGAGCTTCCGTGAAACCTAAATTACATTAGTATGAATTTATTGGACTAGATCACACATTTATTTAAATACCACATTATGAGCTTGTAGACACACTTGTACACACGTTAGAAAATCTCACTCCAAGTGCAGAAAAACAGCTTGTCCTCACATTAACTAATGCAATTTCTACTGTCACTTTAAAGAAACACAGTCATTTCAGCAGGTTTTCGTAGAACACGCGAACAACCTAAACTTCCTCATGACGCCTTCTCAGCAGAGTTGAACTTGAGGGAAATCGCCGTCTTTCAAGCACATTCAGGTACAGAGGCATCCCGATCAGAGTGAGTTAATAGAATGCAACATGGCTGACTGAAGTCTCACACTCAATGGCCCGGTTTAAACTGCACCCGGGTAAAAAGCTACACGACGTGCTAGTACCCTCTGCACCAGGGTCTACTCAGGAAGCAAAGAAAAACAGAGAAAAAAAGAGAAAAATGCTGCAACTTAAGGTTATGGACGGTGAAGCTCCTTACAAAACACAAGCAATAAAAATGAGCAAGATGTTTTAGAGTAAGATCTCTTTAGAATAATTTCATTTGATATGAGCAAAATAGTAGCTATGTGAAGTACAATACTTCACAGACTGGCTCATGTGTTTTTTAGTTACCTGAATAGCATATAATGAAACATAAACCAAGTAGCTACACTGCAATGTCAAATGTGGGAAAGAGAATAAGGAGCAGATCAGTGAATGGAGGGGAGAGCCACTTGCAGAATATAAAACTTAATTTTGAAATCAGGCCAGTAGCCCTCAGTTGATCCTCACATAAAAGGATGATACATTTGTACATAAAATCAAAGAGCCGCAGGTAGAAAGCCTATCAAGCCTAAGTAGCGTGTTGGTCCTTGAAATCAGTTATGAAGATCACTGCAATCATAGTATGTTCATTCCCTTGACACTATGGCATGCTTATCAGAATAAGATATTTAAAATACCAGAAATAACATTACCCATAGGAGGTACACTATCTACTATTACAGGGGCATGACTTGGTTTTGTCCAGTGATGAAAGGACTATATTTTTAGAAACCTGGATGGATTTGCTATTAATATAGGGCAAATATTCATCAAAAACTAATCCAAGAGCAATCACATATTGGAATATACTATAAATTAGACCAGAAATGTTAAAATTGTTCAATGTGATTTTATAGATCAATGTATAGACTCATCATAAACGTGAGATCAATAAATATTGATACAGTGCTATCCCTCGCCCACCAGGAAATGGGACAAGGTTTCAATCCCTCATACCTTACACTGCAGGGCCGTGGCCGTGGACTTGTCCTGCCCAGCGCACAGCCCCACAGTCCAAATGTAAAGGGTGCGCACACAGTTTAGTGAGCAGACAGCAGATAGGAACGCAGGGGAAGAGTCCTTTCGCAGTGAACTGTAGGAAGACGGAGAAAAAACACCCGTGTGCACTTGTGCAGGGATGAGGGCAGTGGGTTCTGCGTCTCATTACCTTTCCTCCACCCATTTCTGAGGGATCCATTGCTGCCTTTCTCTTCACACAGCAGCAGCAGAGATATTCTGGTAAAGAGAGTTCCAGGCCAGCTCCACACACAGGACTTTCCTGTGCCAAATTCCTGCGAAACATTAGATCCAAATTTTGTCCCCTTTCATGTCAAAGCGCCTGTGAATGTGAAAGCATCCGCAGTGCGAGAGGCAGGCGGTGACTCAGGGTAAGTGTTTTTATTTTCATTTTTATTAGTTCATTGATGAACTGCTAGATTGAGTTTTGAGACAGGGTCTAATGTAGCCCAAGTTATTCTCAAATAGCTGTGTAGTCAAGGGTGAACTAGAACTCTGATCCTCTTCACTCCGTACCCCAAGTGGCTGGATGTTAGGTGTGCACCACTGTAGTTGAACTGTAAGGCTGTGGCAGTGTAAGGTGTGAGGGATTGAAACCCTGCCTCATTTCCTGGTGGGAGGGGGCAGTCTAAGAAGAAATAACGTGTTCCACAGAGAAAGTGGGCAGGAATTTGTGCTTTTCACAGCTGACCCAGAACAGTTTTTGATGTCAGAGACTTGAGTCCAAAGGGAAGGAGAGTGCAGTTATGCTTGGGATGGTTTCTCTTCCCCTCTGTCAGGAGAGCTTGCCTTCTACAGTCTTAGGTGGAAACTGCCAGCTCCTTTAGCTTCTGTCACCTCTGCTGCCATGGTAACCGCTCAGGTCTCCCACTGCTAAGTTCACTTGGGAAAAGGTAGCATTTTAACCTTTTTCTGACACACATTGGAGCTCACGGTTGTACTGTCTCAGTAGGAAGTCTGGTAAACCAGTAGGAATCGTGTTGTAGGGCAATTAAAAACACACCTTCCTCGTATAAGATTCTGCCTTCAGGGATGTGTGTGGACAGGCTTCTAGTGTGGGAAATGTGGGCATCATTGCAGCTCCCTAGCATGGTTCTTCTCAGAAAGAACTTGCTGGGAATATGGAAAACTGATATACTTGAAATGTTGAAATCATGTCCACATGGACTGACCTGAGCTCTCACCCCAGGAGCTTGGATGTCAGTGGAGCCAGGGAATGAATGCATCCACAGCCCCAAAGGGGTTTAGTTGTTTAGTTGTTTAGTTGGCAGCAAGGGCACCATCAGCCACACACAGGAGTTCCTAGTGGAAGTAAAGTCTGCGGTGGCCTCTCCCATCATGACTACAATAAACTTCTGAGGGTTTGGGGAGGGGAAAGTTGTAGGAAATAGTCCAAATCACCCTCTGAATTTTGGAGGAGCTATGGACACAGTGGTTGAAGTAAAAATGGAAACATAGGTAGAACTCATTTAATCATATTTCATAATGGCACTGAAGAAATAAAATAATAAGTAGTAATAACAACAACAGTAATTTGAGTTAGAGCCAGGGGGGATGGCTCATACCTGTAATCCAGCACTCCAAGTCAGACTGGGCTACACGGCGAAGTCCTGTCTCAAACAGCAGCATCAGTGAATGTGAGTGTGGTAGTTTTAAAAGTCAGCTTGTAATCGCATCCTGAGACATTGTCTAGAGCAGATTAGCATTCGGGCCTGTCAATGGGTGAGTGTCTTGACTATTAGTTGACCTGGGTGACTCTTCATCTCAGCATTCCCTACACGGGGCCTGAACACCTGAAGGAAACAACTGAGAGCAAGCAAGCAGGGAGCATGCGTGCATGTGTGTCTCCGTGCTCTTGATTGCGTGTGTGATGGCACTGGCTGCTCGAGTCCCTGCCCTGACTTACCTGAAATGACAGAGTAGAACCTGGAGCCGCCTTTACCTCCAAAGTCAATCCCGTTCAGTGTTTCAGCAGCAGCAGAAATGAAACTAAAAGGAGTCATGCCCTTTGCATAGAATCTATGACCAGCTATTGCTGATACTGTTACAAGCTACCTATCATAATAGGATTCTTGTTCACATTCCTACCTATGCATTCATACACATATACATTACAGACATGAGCATATGCATTACACATTAGAAGCGGTGTGATCTGTACCCCTTCTTAGCTGCTTCCTCCTCTAAGTAGTGTGCTGATCCCTGAAGTCATACAGTGTCTTAAGCACTGTTTTCATGGGTATTTAGCCCAGCCTTTCTCGTATTTACTTTGTGTATTCTGATATTCGTCCCATTTTCCTTTCATTAGTGAGCTCCGCTGTCCATCACCTCTCCCCATTTCATGTCTGGATTGTTTTAACCTAGCTTCGTGAACTGGTTTATCTGCAGTCCTTGAAGGGACCAGACCCTCATCCAGTCAGGCTGCAGAAAAGACCCAGCAAGACAAAGAAAGGCCCCCAACTGACTCAGCAACATGTGCTTGCTTGACCTTGCGCCGACCTCCTAGTCTCTAGGAGGTCAGATACCCTCCATGTGGCAAGGAACCAACCAGAAGTTAGCTGGTGGGCTCTGGATGTGCTTTGTAGCAACAGTGATGTGCAGAGCATGGCAACCACCCTGGGAGGGCATATAGGCCATAGCAACCATTCCTGACCAATCAACTCAGGGCAGGTTGTCCAAGCTTGGAAGTTCACCAATCCTGAGACTGTTGCAGATCCCTAGACACTCCCCTTGCTCTGCCCCAATAGAATCTCTGCCCCTCAGTCTCTCTGGGTCCTTCTTGCTTTACCTGCTGTTGTCAGACGGACAGAGGAACCGAGTTGATACATTTATCCCGTTATGATTAAAGGCGTTGATTTTGCATCAGAATGGGTCTCTTGGTGATTTGGGGGTTCAGAATTGGGCACAACTGTCATGTAATCACTTCTGATCAGTACGGCACAAAGTCCCCTAGGTATCTGACTAACATTCAAATAGGATTGCACCATGTGCCTGTTTAAATTCCCATGCTACCTCTTCCCTGTTTTTATAAACTTCTAAACTCGGAAGTCTGCTATTTAAATGACACACACCATTCCTAGAAATAGGAAAAATTGTGAAGTCGGGGTAAATTGTAAGTGAGGCTGGAGGCGCTTTGGTCAGCACAGTATGCTGTGACGCTGTTCCCAGCCTGAAAGGTGGGGGTGTCTCTGTGATTTCTAAGGTTCCGTGTGGCTCATTTTGAAAATGCCATCATCATTGTGACATGGACTAAATGTTCAGCATCCCAGAACGTCCTGGAATGACCTTAGGTGTGTCAGCGAGGCATCGGTCCTTTATATCATGAGAGGATGTCATCGCTGTGTGTAAATGTTTCCTCCGTTCTGATGCTGAGTGGGCTTCTGGGAGACTCGTGAAACTCACAAGGCCAGGAGGAGCCTTCCTGAGGTGCCCATTTGTTTGTTTTTAATGTTAAATTGATACTAACGGAAGGAAGACTCCTCAGTGGAGCCCTCTGTGTTCTGAGTAGTAGAGCGTAGAACTGCAGCCATGCTGGGGTGACCTTCCCTAGATGCTTCTGTCCCGGTCACCACACTCCCACCGTATCCTCAGAAAACAGGCAAGCTCTTCCTGTGGCCTGGATAGAAGAGTATCTTGGGCCTGTCATCATCCCTTCTTCTCTCTGGGATGGATAGAATAAACTTCTGACAGTAACACTAACGTCAGGTCAGACAACAACAGCCTGGTTCTATATGCAGGGTTCCATGTCCATATGCATCAGACCCACCAAAGCAACGGAAAAACAATATTCCCACAGGCCACTTGCAAAAAATATTTGAATTGATTTTTCACTGAATTAAAAAGTGGATTAGAAATACACAACTTCTTGAGGCCCTGGAAATTGCAATTTTCCTGTGATTGTTTTTTTTACATTCTTTGCCCTTCTGAAAAATTATTTTGTGTTTAAGGACAAGTCTGAAACTTACATTTTATTCCAAAAACATCTGAACTCTATGTGGTAGTTCAAGTTGCCACAAGAGTCTAAGAGTGATGCAAATGAATAGATGATATTAAGAGTTAGTGGGAGCAGTCTAAGATCAGGGAACGGAGCAGAATCGCAGAAACTCACAATGCCATCTATAATAGCTGTGCCAATACTGTAGGGGCCAACACTGTAGCAAGATGAAACGAACAGGATTTGAGAAGAAGAAATAGGTACTATCAAATATGAAAGGTAAGCTTTTAAGTTATATAGTTTACAGGGCGATAGGAAAAAAATCTGGTATATCCCTCATAGGAAATAGAAGAATGAGTTGATTCAGCCTTGGCTGAAGGGTTGATTGTGTGAGTTTAGATTTGACTAGATGTAAACATTAACCACCAGAGCTAAAATTCTCTTTTATTTTTGCATGATATTGGAACCACAGTGTTGCCAGCTAGACACCCTGTTCTACCTGTAGGTGTGCCAATTAGAAAACTGCCTTTGTTGTTTGCCATACTACTTATGTGTCTAATATTAAAGCTATGAATCAATTAGGCAGTGTTTACCAGTGGGAAAGTTGGGGGATGGAAAGGGAGTGAGACAAGAGAATAAACTGACAATTATAATTATTATTAAAAATTTAAGAAAAGAAATATGATTGTAAAATTGTTTATGCAGTCTATTGAAACTATAAATAGAAATTGTTCAGGCTCTCTGGGGCTACTTGTTTGAAAGAGGTGGTCAGAGTTTTCTTAGTTTCACTGACTTTACACATCCGTCCCAGGTCACTGGACCTGTTATGAGCAAGGCTCCCACAGGTGGCACCATGAATAGGCCTAACGGTGGCGTGAAGAAACCAAAGCAAAACACAAAACAAAACAGCTTCTACCTGTGGAACCTGCAGATTCACTGGGAGTGAGTCCAGTTGAGGAAGGGAAGATAATCCAAGAACATTTGTGAAAGTTGTAAGGAATATGGGACAAACTAAATCCAAGGACTGGATCCTATATGGAGACATAGTCACGCCCCCTTAAAGGAAGAGGCGTAAAAATAAGTTCTGATCAGGTTATGGAATTTTTGCAGTTTGTACAAAAAGTTAGTCCTTTGTTCCCTCAACAAGAAACATTAGATGCCGAAATCTGGGATGAGTTTAGAAAGGAAATATAGGCCTCATATACTACCTATGGTGGAACAGAAGTACCTATTACTAACTGCAATTTCCTTGTGGGAATTGGTTAGAGATGCTTTTATTCCTGGTATAGAAGGAAGCATTCCCTTGGCTCCTGAATTTTATACAGAAAAAGAAAAAGAAACTATCTTTCAAGATTCCCTTAAAGAGTCCTTAAAGGGCTCTCAGCCTAATTAATGTCTCCTATAAAAAAGTAAGGATGTTGAAAGTGAGGAAGGGTCATAAGGGAGATGAAGACCCTGGCCTCCAGGATGAATTTGATTTAGAAGAACAAGTTGTGAAATGTCACAATCCAGGCTGGATCCTCCTCCTACTGCTAATGTTTTCAAAACTGTCTCCATGCCTTCTGCTTCCTTGATGAGTAAGGAAGTATTTCCTCAAATGACCGATAAGTCTTCCACAGCTTCTGTGATGTGGGACTCAAAGGAGCATTGAAACACATTAAAACAGGCCCACCAAGGGGAGATTTTTTTTCTCTTCTTCTCCAGTGATGTATGATCTGGGAAATGAGGATAATCTACATGGAAACTACTTTCTTACAAATTACTAAGAGAAATCAAACAAGCAACTACTGATTGGGGCCCTATACTGTAACCTTGGTAGAAGGGCTGGTTCCAAGTTGCTAAGACTTGCCTAACTGGGAGAATGCTTTGTTATGGAGAGTGGAATTTGAAGAACTTGCAAAGACCTTTACAGAAGTTTATAGAAGGAGGGACGCTGCTACTATGAATTCGCGCTGCATTGTTTTTGATAGAAGGTCAACTTCTTTTCAAATTAGTCAAAGTTCTGCTCAGAAAGTGGGGTTAAGGGCTGTTTTGAAGGTGCTTCAAACCTTGCTTAATCAAATTCTTAATCTTGATACTGGTTCCTGCTATATTGCACATTTGTTTCCCAATATTGAAACTGCTGTACTTCCTGAGTCACAGACCACATGCTTTTTTCATTGCTGCAAGAATTACAGTCCTTAATTCCAGTACAGACATTGTTCTTTTTTTGTGGGTCACATTTGTGCCCATTCCCAACTTCCTGGTCCTGTTCATGCAGGCAGTTCTCAGGCTGATTGGCCTACATATTTGGCTGTGAGTCCCATACAGAGAGCCACAAAGGATCGTGTATTGTATCACCACAGTGCTACAGCTCTCCCTTCACAGTTTCATCTTCCCCGTGAAGCAGCAGATGCTATAATTAGAGATTGTTCCGGGTACCCAACTACTTTTGCTTCTCTGCCCATGAGTATAATCCTCCAAGGACTAAGACCTAATGGCATTTGGCAGATGGCTATGACATGTTTCATCATTTGGAAGATCAGCTTATGTCCATGTCTGCGTGGACATTTTATTCATGCTAGTACTGGCACAGGAGAGGCGGATAGAGATGTAATCCAGCACCTGTTTGTTTGCTTTATGGTGTTGGGTTATCCTAAGCCACTAAAAATGGATAATGTTCCTGCTTATACTTCAAAGGCATTTTCTCAATTTTGTGCCCCATTTAAAATTTCACATTCAACTGGAGTTCCCTATAATCCTCAGGGACAGGTCATTGTTGAACACTCTCATCATATATTAAAATCCCAACTTAATAAGCTTCAACGAGGAGGACATAAATATGCCTCCCACTTTCATATTTTAAATCATGCCCCTTTGTACTTAATTATCTTAATTTAGACTCAGAGGGCATTTCTGTTTCTCAGACACACACACACACACACACACACACACACACACACACACACACGTATATTATGGTAAAAGGGAAAGGGAAAGATTTATTAACAGGACAATGGAAGGGAGCAGATGTCTTCTTGACTTCCTGAAGAGGGTAAGCTCATATCTTTCCACAGGATGCTGATGATTCACTGGATTCCAGACACTTTGATCAGGCTGTATGTTGGACCCTGTAATTCCTCCTTGACCCCAGATGAACTGAAGATGCCCCAGACCTCCACTCCAGCCCCAACTGCCCCCTCATGGAGGAGGAAACAGAGGATTATGACCATCTGAAGCTTTTGGTCCATTCCATCTTTGCTTTCCCAATTTAGCTTGCAATTGAAATGATGTGCCAAGGGAACCTGGAAGGTTTCTTTGCCAACATGGGGCCAAATCAAGGCATTAACATCACATGCTAAAGAAATGAATGGTTCAAATTCAAGGAGTAGAAATAACCTCCATCTCCTTTTTTCCCCCTTCCTTCCTTCGTTCCTTCCTTCGTTCCTTCCTTCGTTCCTTCCTTCCTTACTTTCTTTTTTGATATGGTTGCTCGTTTACTGTCCTGGTATATGTGTCATTCGGTATATGTGTTTCTCTTATTGCTTGATGAATAAAACACTGTGTGGCTAGTGGCCAGGCTGGAAGGATAGGCAGGGCTACCAGAGGAGGAGAATTCTGGGAAGTGTAGGCAGAGAGGAATCATGATGTGAGCACAGGAAGGAAGAGAGGACACATGTCAGGCATTCTCTGGTAAGATAGGACCACATGGAAATACAAAGATTAATAGTAATGGGTTAATAATTAAGACAAAGCTAGCCAATAAGAAGCCCTAGCCACCAGCCAATGGTTTTATAATTAATATAAATCTCTGTGTGTTCATTTGGGGGCTCAAGGGCGGTGGGACCTGCTGGGCAAAGAATTGCTCATAACACTGGTATTGTTTTCTTTTGTGCCATTATGCAGGACCCAGGAAAAATATTGGGTCAATGTCCCTCCTGAGTCAATTTTGTTTCATCCTGCAACGTGGGATGATGAGGAATTTAATGTTGTGGTAAACGATTCCAAGTTAATGGGGGGGGGCAAGTTTGACCAACATGCCTTTGTACATCATAGGGTTTCTGACATTTTAATTTATATGGGCATTGTGGACATACTGCCTATTTGTTTCTCCTTTGCAGGAATTTCTCCTTCCTCAGGATGTATTTGTCTTTCTTTTAGGAATTTATTAGCAGATTCCCCTAGGGTGGTAGATCCAGGGACAATAGTCATTTTTGGACATTAGGCTTTGTATCCATACCAGATAAGCTCTAAATGTTTTGGCTACCACCTAAGAAAAACCTCCTATTAATATTCCTTCTTGTATAAATAATGCTAAATATAATCATACTTATTAGTCCTATCACAGGGTATCTACAATGGTTGTCTTATGCTTTCCCTGATAAAGGGGTCATTTGTACAGTTAAGGATACAAATGATAAGATTTATGACTGGTCAGTTTCCAGTCCAGGTATAGACCATAGAAATTATTTTATTTCACATCCCTCTTTTTCTTGGTCTGATCTTATTTAAAAGCCAACTCCTATGAATCATTGGTTTTCTCCAGGATAGACCATTCCTATGTTTTTGTCTAATCCTTTGGGTCATCTCATTCTTCAAAGACATTTATTTAAACTGTTTGTAGCTACTAAGTATACTGTTATTAAAAGACCTTCATAGCTGGTTGAGGTGGCACACGCCAGTAGGATTTGCTGAAAGAGGTAGTGGCAGGAGGACCATGAGTTTGCGGCCAGCCTGGGTAACAACAAGACAAAAACAACAACAAAAAACAACCCGCCCAAAACAAAACAAAAAATCAAAACAAAACAACCCCCCCAAAAAACAAACAACAACAACAAAATAGTTTGCAGGCAGCGGTGGCAGGCAAATCTCTGTGAGTTCCAGGCTAGCCTGGTGTACAGAGCAAGTTCCAGGACATGATCCCGAGCTTAAAAAAAAAAAAAAAAAGAAACCGATTTCTGAAATTTTTGCCTTAACTGCTTGATTACTAATTGTATCAGTCTAACAATGTCTCCAGGCTCCTTATGGTTGTCTGTCAACCTCCCTATCTTCTTGTTTTTCTTTCTCAACCTTGGTATGATGATCTGGTCATTTATGCTATAGAAACTATGGCAAATCTGCTTTCTGGTCCTAAATACTCCATTGCAGCTCTGATTCTATCATTGAAACTATAAATGCTTCTGTCATGGCCCTTGTATGATAAGCACATACAGCTGGTCATATTAATACATTATCCAAAAATATTTCTATTGCTTTCTTTATTCAAGAATCTATTGACAAGGGCTTTGTTAATAGGGTTAACACATAGGTACATTGATTCAAAATTTTAAGGTTAGACTTACTGCAGCTTGCCATACAAATTATAATGGATTTGTGTTACTCCACTGACTTACAATGGTTTTGATATCCTTGGGAACAAATTTAGGCTCATATGAGAGGTATATGGAATAATTCTAAGTATGAATATTTCTTCTCTCCATGAACAAATTACAACTATTTTATTGTATGTATATATATATATCTCCAGATGTCCTCTACCAAAAAGATAGCATCTCAAGTTTTAAATTTGAATACCTTTTTTGTAGCTATAAAAAACTTTGGACATTTATCATTAATTTGGCTGTTGTTCCTGGTTTAATTTTAATTTTAATTATTCTGTTTCCAGTCTTGATGGGAGATGTCATTCTGTAAATATGTTTCTCTTATTGGTTAATGAATAAAGTCCTGTTGGCCAATAGGAAAGCAAGATAGGCGGGATTAGGAGAGGAGGAGGAGAGAGGAAGAAGTGGGGGGGGGGGGAAGATTCAAGATAGAGGACTGGAAGAGCAGAATTCCGGCTCCTCTCTCCGGTAAGATAAGACCATGTGGAAATACTTAGATTAATAGAAATGGGTTAATATTTAAGACAGAGCTAGCCAATAAGAAATGCTAGTAACTGGCCAATAGAATTATATTTAACACAGCATTTCTGTGTGTTATTTGGGCTGGCGTGGCTGTGGGACCAGGCAGGATGGCGGGAAAAACTATTCGTAACACAGTCCTATACAGGAAATTAAGACTCACTCTTTGTATAGTCCTTCATGATGTTCGCCAGCTTCACAAAAAAAAAAAAAAAAAAAAAAAAAAAAAAAAAAAAAAAAAGGGGGAGTTGGGGGGAGATTCCAGAAGCCCTGTTGGCCAATAGGAAAGCAAGATAGGTGGGACTAGGAGACAAAGAGGAAAGAGGAAGTAGTAAGGAGGAATCAAGATGGAGAGTCTGGAGAGAGCAGACGCCTGACCCACTCCCTGGTAAGGAGAATGCGTGGAAATACTTCTATTTAACAGAAATGGGTTAATACTTAAGACAGAGCTAGCCGTTCAGAAACTGGTACCTGGCCAACAGAATTTTATTAAATATAGCATCTCTGTGTGTTAGTTGGGGCAGGTGTGGCGGCGGGACAAGACCAGGCGGCGGGCGGAAAAACCCCACTCCTTACAGATATCAAAAGTTCACAGGAACAGTCTAGGAACAGGGAATGAAGCAGAATCATAGAAACCCACAATGCCATCTATAACAGCTGTGACAATACTCTAGGAGTCAAAACTTTAGGAAGCTAAAGGGGAGGGGATATGAGAACAAGAAATAAGCAATGACAGCTATTAAAAGTAAGCTTCTAAGTTATGTAGTTTACAGGATGATAGAAAACAACAACAAAACAAAACAAAACAAACAATCATAGTATATCCCCCGTAGGAGATAGAGCAGTATAGAATGAAGAATGCATTGATTGCGCCTTGGCTGATGGGTTGATTGTGAGAGTTGAGATTTGACTAAACATTAACCACTGCGAGCTAGACACACTGTTTTACCTGCAGGTGTCCCTAGTCAGAAAACTTCCTTTGTTGCGAACTATACTGCTTATGCATCTACTATTAAAGCTATGAATCGAGTAGCTAATGATTACCAGTGGGAAAGTTGAGGGATGGAAAGGGAGTGAGGTAAAGGAACAAACTGGCAACTATTGTAATTATTATTAGAAACTTAAGGAAATGGACATGATTGTAAAACTGTTCATACACTATTGAAATTGTATAAATAAAAATACCTCAGGCTATCTGGGACCATTTGTTAGAGACAGGTGGTCAGAGTTTTCTTTATTTCACTGACTTCACATGTCTGTTGCAAGTCATGTGATCCATTAGGAGCAAGGCTTTCACCGCTTGTGTTTTTGAGATTATTCTAGTTGCTGTGTGTGTTTTCCATACACCTGTTATCACCCTAAGTGATACCAGCAGTTGAGACACTAAACACATGAGCAACCATAAGTAATTTGCTATTTCACGTGATTATTTTAATGAGGTAAATGAAAGAATTTGCATGACACATAACAGCTGGTAAGCAGTAAATGAAGCCATATTGGCAACAGTCATCTTTAATTAGCTTGAATCTGTGCAGAATCTTAACCTTCAAGTACTGGTCTCTGATCAGAAATACAGGGTACCACAGGAATAATGTGGTCCTTTTATTAATAACAATTTACTATTGCTGATTGGTGGGAAAGGAGGGTGGTGAGGACGATCACAAAGAGACGAAGACAGAGAAAGAAAGAGAGAGAAAAAAATTGGTTCAGGACATAGCAATATACAAACTGAAAAAAAAAATCAGGACTTTTCTTCCTCGTCACTGGTATACATAATATTTATTGTGTCTAGATTACAGACTGTACTATAAGAAATGACATTAGTGATTACATGTTTGTTGCCACTCATACATATTGTTAATCCTACCCTTGAAGAATAAGACCACTATCACAGTTCAAAGTCAAATCCGAAGCAAACTTTAAGTAAATACTGGCCAGGTTGATAGACTCTCTGGACAAGTCCATCTCTGATTTCACAGAAAATGGACCCAAGTCACAGTTTGCAGAGGCTTAATAAGGCAAAACCCACAATTCACCACATTTCCTATCAGATCCAATAAGAGGAAAGCATACATCCAGATATATTTTTTGCCTGTGAGCCTCTCATTCACTTGTGATCAAGTTTATATGATGTAGTTGGGTCAAACAAACTTGTTTAGGGAGGAAGCAAAAATATGTGGCTTCTTATTTTCCATAAACAGCCTCTAGCATTTCGGGAACTAACTCTCCTTGGGCAAGGGTCTTGCACATCAGAGCCCTTTTTGTTGATTTGATGCAAGGTACAGTACTTAGGACTCTGTTCTTTGCCTTACAGAAGCTTCTCAGTTTGAGGAGGTTCCATTTATTAATTGTCAGTCTCAGTGTCTGTGCTACTGGTGTTATGTTCAGGAAGTGGTCTCCTGTACTAATTTGTTCAAGGGGACCTTCTACTTTCTCTTCTAAGAGGTTCAGTGTGGTTGGATTGATGTTGAGGTCTTTGATCCATTTGGACTTGAGTTTTGTGCATTGCGATAGACGTGGGTCTATCCGCAGTCTTCTACACACCATCATCTAGATATGACAGCACCATTTGTTGAAGATGATTTCTTCCTTCCATTGTATAATTTTAGCTGTTTTGTCAAAAATCATAGGTGTGTGGATTAATATCAGGATTTTCGATTGGATTGCATTGGTCCACCTGTCTATTTTTGTGCCTATACCAAGCTGTTTTCAGGACTATATATCAAAGTCAGGGATGGTGACGCCTCCTGAAGTTTGTTTATTGTATAATGTTGTTTCTGCTATCCTGGGTCTTTTTTTCCCATATAAAGTTGAGTATTATTCTTTCAAGGTCAGTGAAGAATTGTGCTGGGATTTTGATAGGGATTACATTGAATCTGTAGATTGTTTTTTGCAAGATTACCATTTTTACTTTATTTATCCAACCTATACAAGAGCATGGGAGATCTTTTCATTTTTCTGGTATCTTCTTTAATTTCTTTCTTTAAAGACACAAAGTTCTTGCTATATGGGTCTTTCACTTGTTTGGTAAGCGTTACACCAAGATATTTATTTTATGTTATTTGTAAAGTGTGATATTTCTCTGATTTCTTTCTCAGCCCCTTTATCATCTGTATATAGTATAGGGCTACTGATTTTGATTTTTTTCTGTTAATCTTGTATCCTGCCACTTTGTTGAAAGTGTTTATCAGCTGTAGGAGTTCCCTGGTAGAGTTTATTGGGTCGCTTATGTAAACTATCATATCATCTGCAAATAGTGACAGTTTGACTTCTTCCTTTTCAATTTGGATCCCCTTGATCTCCTTTTGTTGTCTTATAGTTTTAGCTAGAACTTCAAGTACAATATTGAAGAGATATGGAGAAAGTGGACAGCATTGTCTACCCTTCTCCCATCCTATCTGCCCCCACTCCACAGGGAGGGCGATGCATTCCAGGAAATCTTAAATTTTTGTAATTATACATGTATATATGTATCTATATAAAGCTATAAATCTCAACCCTACATGTATATAGATCTGACATTCAGTTGTTTTTCTGACCTAACACCTGATCTTAAAAGGAGTGATTTCTAGATCCAAACCATCACAATACATGAAAAATAAGATATTTCACTGATCCAATTACCTCAGAAGTCTGGAACTATTGACCCAATATCCCTTTTCTATGGTTATTTTTGTCTAGTGAATTAGATTGTTAAGTTCGGAGTATGAAGTTTGAAAAGAGCAGATCATGACTGGAAATTCCCTATTTTTTTTGCAGCAACATAGGATTTAATGTTCTAGCACATCTAAAGCTAGCAGTATAATCTTAATGAAAAATATCCACTCTATGGGTGGAGAAAATGTAGTGCACTTTCACAATGGAGTACTACTCAGTGGAAATACAATACAAAACAAACAAAAACAATGGAATCTTGAAATTCGCAGGCAAATGGATGGAACTAGAAAAAACCATCCTGAGTGAGGTAACCCAGTCACAAAAAGACAAACCTGGTTTGTACTCACTCATATATGGATTTTAGACATAGAGGAAAGGATCACCAGTCTACAATCCATAACACCAGAAAAGCTAGGAATCAAGGAGGACCCTAAGGGAGACATCCATGGTCCCCTGGAGAAGGGGAAAATGACGAGGTCTCCTGAACAAATTGGGAGCATGGGGGAGGGGAGCGGGAGTCAGGAGGAATTAGAAAGGAGAGGTGGGCATGACAGAGCCGGGAGATTGAAAAAGGGAAAGACTAGAGGAGAACAAGAAAAGAGAGCATAATAGAGGGAGCCATTACAGGTTTTAAGAGAAATCTGGCACTAGGGAAGTTCCCAGAAATTCACAAGGATGACCACAACTATCAATCTAAGCAATAGTGGAGAGGCCACCTTAAATGCCCTTCCCTGATAATGAGATTGATGACTACCTTATATGCCATCACAGAGTCCTCATCCAGTAGCAGATGGAAGCAGAAGCAGACACCCACAGCAAAACACTGAGATGAACTCCTGGAATCCAGTTGCAGAGGGGGAGGAGTGATGAGCAAAGAGGTAAAAACCAGGCTGGAGAAACCCACAGAAACAGCTGACCTGAACAAGGGGGAGCTCATGGACTCCAGACTGATAGCTGGGAAACTAGCATAGGAGCAGACTAGGACCCCTGAATGTGGGTGATAGTTGGGAGGACTGGACAGTCTATGGGGCCTCTGGTAGTGGATCAGTATTTATCCCTAGTGCACAAATGGACTTTGGGAGCCCATTCCACATAGAGGGATATTCTCTCAGCCTAGACACATGGGGGAGAGCCTGAGCTCTTCTCCAAATGATATGACAGACTTTGAAGACTTCCCATGGAAGACCTCACCCTCCTTGGGGGAGCAAAATGGGGATGGGATGGGAGTTGGTGGGGGGAACAGGGGAGGACAGGAGGGTGGGGAAACTGGGATTGACATATAAAACAAACTTGTTTCAAATTTAAGTAAAAAATTATCAAAAAAAGAAAAATATCCACTCTACATTGAAATGTATCAGATTAAAATTAGAGCACATCTAGATATTAGAGCTGTTGTTACGAAAATTTGCCTACACATTTAAAGCAAATTTTGATGATATTAAAGCAAGTGAAATCATTTCACATCCACTGTTCCAGTTGCTTAATTGTTTATTAGGATATCACAACAGTGTGCATTGTGGCCAGACATTGGGTAACTTTTTTTTTTTTAACTATAAATTTTCAATTACATTGTATGGAGCAAATAGAAATTTACCATGTGAGAAAATAAATTGCATTGATTAAAAATTTATTTCTGCATTAATTGGAAATTTTCCTTCCAGGATGAATTTGCGTATATAATTTTACTTTGATCTCACAATTACCCTGATGTACCAGGAAGTGTATCTTCTCAGAGTTGCCAATATGGAAACAGGGAAATTAAATAATTATCTCATAATTACAGTATTTTGTTTTGTTTTTACTTGTCAAGTGGGTTTTCAAGACGGGATCTCATGTAAGTAAGGCTGGCCTTGAACTTGGCATTCTCTCCTCTCTGCTCCCTAAGGCTGTTGATTACCAGTTGTGCCACCTGTCCTGGCTACTTATTATTAACAACTGTCAGAAGTTAAATGTCAACAGGCTGGTCTTAGCCTCCTCTGTAATTTGACTATACCTTAGACAACTTCTTCTGGCTGTGACTGCCAGCTTCCCAAACAGATGGGAAAACAGAACATATCACACTTTCTTTATGAAATTTATAGGTCTGATTCTTTTCTCTGCCCCTGTGACATGCACGCTGTTTAATTTTCCTTTCAGGAAGCTTCACACTTAAAGCTGCCTTCTGCAGAGCACAGCATCCTCCCGTGTGAGCGTGACTGTGGGATTAATTCAGACAGAGGAGATGCTTCTAAGAGTCTAAGTGAGAAGAGAGCCGTCGATGGCTGCATGCTGTGATTTGAGTTTTGAAGGTAAATCCTGTGTGAAAAGATTACGTTCAGATATGAAATTGTATTTCCATTTCCCTCCAAGATATAGACAAATATTTGCTCCTACAATCTATAGCTTTACAGAGCAGTGTGTGTGTGTGTTCCGAACTCTCAAATATACTGTCTTTTTGTTCACGCTAGTAACACATTCATTTCCAATCCCTAATACACACACACACAGACACATGCACACAGACACACACACACACTCGCACGCACACACACACACACACACACACACACACAGCACACACAGCACACACAGCACACAGAGACAGATGGATAGTCATACATACCAAAAAGCTGTGAGTAGATGTTTGGCATGGAGATGAATGATACATAAAATTCTGTACATAGGGGCCAGAGAGACGACTCACCAGTTAAGAATTCACGTTCCTCTCGCAGGAGACCTAAGTTCTATCTCCAGCACCCACCCATTATCAATTGGCTCACAGTTGTTGCTGTCCTAGTCCCAGAGCATCAGTTACTAAAGTCTTTGGAACCTGTAAGTGTTGTCTCCTCCCCTTCCTCATGTCACATAACGGCTCAGTGCGACAATGTCATTATCTTTACAACTCTTCTGCCAAGCCCCTACCGGAACAAAACGATTGAGAACGGTTTGCCCCATTCATGACTTGATGTCTTTCACTTATACAGTTGTTATTTGTGGTTTTTTTTTTTTTCGGACCCTTTTGAACAGTGAAATGTAACCCGAACTTTTGTCACAACAGAATCAAACATCAAATGTCATCTGGAGGGAAGAGAAGGAAGTGTCTGCAAGGGTCTGGGCACTGCTGACACTTCCGTGGTGGAGCAGAGGCAGAAGCCATAGCTGCTTGTTGGACTGAGTCTTCAAGAGAAGCCATCCTAGGTTTACTCTTACCGTGCTCCAGCCTGGAGGCTCCAAGGTAAACAATGCCAATAGCAAAGCTTAATTCAAGCTATTTCAGCTGTTCAAGGTTTTCATGGTCTCCTGAGCACACAAGTGATTTAACAGAAGAGAGTTGGAAATGTTTGGGAAAAGAGTCAAAATTGTAGTCAGAAAGAATATTACCTAGTGTTTCTATGGTGACGTCAAATGAGTAGATAAATAAAAAAATCCTGCAGCAGTCTGAGTGTTTGCAGCTTTTGATTAGCTCTGGGATGCAGAGGTCTGGCTTCCCTGCTAATGGGAGGGTGGAGATGCGTTTCAGGTGGCAGGAATGCAAGATGTGTTTGCTGTGTACTGTCACCTACTTCACACTGACTGCTGTTACAAGCTGTTTATTCGTCTCATTGCCACTCCAACCCCAAAAAGCAGAGACGCTGTATTATGAAGCTGTTAGCCTGTTACTTGCGTTTCTTATCAGCTAGCTCTGTCTTAAATATTAATCCATTTCTATTAATCTAAGTATTTCCACGTGGTCTTATCTTACCGGAGAGAGGGTCCACAGTTCTCTTTCTGTCCTACATTTTGAATCTCCTCCTCTCCTCTCCCTGAATCATCCTTGTCTCCTAGTCCCGCCTATCTTGCTTTCCTATTGTCCAACAGTGCTTTATTCATTAACCAATAAGAGAAACATATCTACACAATGACATCTCGCATCAGATTGCCATTGCAGTCAGATGCAGAACGAGTGGTCTATATCAATAGTGTTGGTATGTGCCCTAGATGTTGAAGGCAAATGCCATAGATGGGGATTTTGGAAACAAGAATTGTCATAGTTCTGGGGATTGGAAATTCAAAAATGGAAGCAGAGGCAAATTTGGCATGTGGTGAGGAGAGATTCTCCAGTTTGGGAGCGACTTTTTTCTTCTTTTCTCACATAGCCAGGACAAAGACCATACCTGTCATGTTTCTCTGTGTACAGGCTCAACTCTGTGTCTAATTGAGCTCTCCCCTTCTGTACACAAGGAGGATGGGGTGCCGAGGAGTCTTTTGAAAGCACTTAGAGACCCAGCCTGTTCAGCAGAGCCATTATACACTCCACCAGTGATAAGGATGTCTTTGACATATTGGGATCTCCACAGGGAAATGTTCTTCAATAACTGTATCGTTAAATCATATTTATTCAAACAATCTGACTATACAAGACATATGAATGGGTGAGGCTGAGGAGGAAGAATGGCAGATGGAGGCCTGATGTCCTGTGTGACCAGAGACCCTGATATAATGGGCTACATAAAGGGTAACCGAGGAATTGGTCCCTTAAGGTACCCGAGTTTCGTATTATAACACCATAACTTATATGGTGTTAAAAGTTCAAGTGGAAAGCTACATTAGATAATTTCTATATTTCCCTCTTAATTTTTGAATCTGCCAGAGGAATTAATTGTTTAGCATTTAAAGATTGTATAAGAGAATCATGGAAATCACCTTGTAATGATTTTGGAGAGTTGGTCACTTCCTGAGTGTCAGCCCTAGTAAAATACCCCACTCTGGTCCAGATCCCTGAAAGAAGACATGATTGTCATTTCTGAAGGTACATAGTTCATCATTTACGTGCTATACAAGAAAAAAATATTATAGGAGATATTATTAATCATATTTTACTGGCTTTTGTAAAATGAAATGCTCCTGTATTGGAATGATACCCAGGTTTTTGCTACTACCCCATCACAAAGCTCAGGCATTAATCCTATCAGTGTCTTCAGCATCCAAAAACAGCAGGGAGGTGAATTTTGCAGAGGAAAAATTTTCAGCAACTTCAGGTATGGTGACAGACTAAGCAATTTTCTGTGATGGCTATTTCCTGTCTACTACTGTGATCCTTTTAATATATATCTAGATAGTCTTCCAGGAAACAGAAGATATTTTCACTCTTGTTCCCTGCAACACTTGATTACTTTAGACTTCTAAGGTCAAGTCTACTTTCTTTATCTCCCTGGACTTGTGAACCTTCTCAATATCCTTTGTACACTATGTACAAAGAACAACATAAAATACAAAATCCAATTCCAGAAACCCATTTGATGAGCTACAGTAGGTTGGGTGATAGTTTCCATCATTTTATCCTGAAGGCATTACTCTGCTCTCTGAAATAGATATCTTTTATATTGCAAGTAAAGAGATAAAGCACTTTGTCACTGCCAACTAATACATTCTTAATCAGTTCACAGTAAATTCTTAAGTGCATATTAGATCTCAGGAGCCTTTGCTTAGATAAGGTAACCAAGGTACATAAATCACACCCCATAACATTTTTAAGGCAATGCAAACATCCAAAGCAGTTGCTTCCAAGAATAAGCTCATGCCCTTATCATTTTTAGCAGAATATGATTTACCTAGTGTGATTAAAAGGTTTATTTTTTTCCTAATTTATCTAAAAAGTCACACCATGTTTTGTATTAGGTGCTACACTAAAATATGTAAAATGCTGTAAACTAAATTCTCAGTCAACTTTCCCTTAACATTTTATTTTCTTATAACATTCTGCCATGAGCTATTGATGTCCTATACTAAAACATTTCAATATGACAAAGAGATTATATGTCAGAGTTGGAGAAAAATGCTTAAATGTGTACACTTGCTTGGCCATTCACTCTCTGAGAATGTAAGATTAGAGAGGAGAAAGTAGCTACACAGAGGTCTTCTGGAAGGGGAAGCATTCTTTTAAGTAGAGACATGAAAAGCAGTGTTACATTCAGAGAAAGGTAACATTGACAATGGAAAACAAGTAAGTTACAATGGAGATGAATCACATGCCTTAAAAATAATTACATTAAGTTTCCTTTCAATGTGGCATTAAGTATCTTCTAGTTGTGGCTAGTTTATTGTCAGAGGCAGTTCCCGCATATGGTCATATGACTTGACATACAAGTTTCCACCTGTTTCCTTGTTCAAAGTAACAAGCACTTAACAGCAAAGAGACTTCATATTATAAAGTTTAGTTTTTTTTCCAGCTAGCAATTTTCATTCAGTAAAACACCATCTCAAGTTAGAGCCAAGGTCCTCAGTCATTCCCATGATCACAAAGACAAGTGAGTCTTGTCTTGACTGAGTTTGTGACTCCCTGAAGTCATGCTGGGTTCAATCCCCCAAATTACATGACAGTGACATTGAAAATGTATGATTACTTTGCTATTGAGAGGTAATACATTGGTAAATTAAGGAGAGGTTGGCGAATGGTTATTAAATCCTGGTGGCCTGATAGGGGGAAAAGGGATGCATGTGTGTTCTGCACATGCATGATATAAGACTGCCTATGAAGTACTCTCCAGAGCCCCAGCCATGTCCAGGATTAGCTTTCAGATTCCAAAACTGTAAATTAAATGAACTTCTTTTAAGATAAAGTGCACCAATTTGGGTATTGGGTTATAGTTATAAACACACAGAGCCAACAATACCCTCCCAAATTGCTAAGTGATGACGTTATGAGAATTAGGTGAGTGTTTTTCTTTCTTCCCATTCACGTCCAACAGACACCTGCAACAGACACCTAAAACAGACACTCTTGTTACACTGGAGCACTGTTCGCACTAGTCTAGCAAAAGGAGCGACCCATGTGTGCATTTTCTAACAAGTGGATGTGGATACTGTGGTATGTACGCACAACGGAATACTAAGTAGCATCATGGAGCAACTGGAGATCTTGTTAAGAGAAATAGGTCAGGCAAATACAGGAGAGTACTCTCTCACTCATATGTGGAATCTAAAAGGTTGGTCTCAATGAAGTTACCAGTAGCATGATTGCTCCTTCAGTGTCGTGGTATATAGTGAGAAGTAATGGTGGATATATCGTATTAAGTTGTGACAATATAGAATTTAAATGTGCTGATGTGCTCTTGCACAGGACATGAAAAAAATTAATAAAAGGTTAGAACAAAAGAATTTGGACATTTTCACCATGAAGGGTTGACAGGTGCTTGAGGTGAATACGTGTGACCCCATTAAGCAGCTACAGTGCCTTGTATAGCGTAGCATTTTCTAGTACCAGTTCCATCTCACTTCTTCTGCTAGGACAAATACGCTTACCAATGGAGGCGTGGGGAAGAAAGGGTTACTGCCCATCATTTTGGGGATGCCATGTAGGCAGGAGCTTAAGACCAAAGATCGTACGTCATCCACAGTAAAGAACAGAGATAAGCAAATGCATCCATGTCACCTGCTTCCTAGCTTACTCTGTTTCTCCAGTGTGTATACAGCCCTAGGGCCTAGACAGTGGAGCCACCCAAGGTGATATGGGTCAAGTGAAAATCAATACAGTCCCGCACAGACTTGCCCACAATCAATGTGATATGGAAAATTCTTCATTGAGAGACTTTCCCCAAATCTGTAGTTTCAAATTGACATTTAAAGCTAACCACCACAGAACAGTACTAGCATGTATAATTTTGTGGGTTTTTATAGATTATATAAAAATTAATCTTGAAGTAGTAATTAGTTTTGCTTTGCCTAAAGCCTTGTATAGAAGAGATACTATGCCAATGTAGATATCACGTAGCTCTGATATTGCTTAGCTATAAAACTCAGACATTTATAACCAAGAGGAAAAACTTTAAAAGGTATTGTCTTTGTTTTAGCTCATAATTTCTGGAGTGTCAGTATTTGTAGATGGAGTGGGTCTGAGCTTCTGGGAGTCCATTGATTTGATGTATTGTGACAGAGCTATGTTGTGGGCAGCCAGAGAGTGAGAGTGGAATAGAATAGACTCTTGCTTGTTGGGAGATTTTTTTTTTTTTTTTTTGCTGACTGGTAGAGGTCCCAGCCTCCCCATCGCCTGGCATCTTATCTGAACAGCTTGGCAACATGGACTTCTCTTCTTCCAGCAGAGCTTCCTGCCCCTTCCTGCTCTTATGTGGAGAATATCCCTGGGCCTGGAGGAATAACCTTATCTAAACCAGACGCCTGATTCACCGTTAGCTTGACCCTTGGCACAGATCCCTGCGAAGAAGTCTTATGCTAGGAGCTGTACAGGAACCTACCGACACATACAAGATGTTGTGATAGGAGGATACCAGTTATTTCAAATTAGGGTTTGTCCCCAGACTCTCTGGTCCTATATATTCTCTATACTCTGGAATAAAATTGGAATGATTCATGAAGTCTGTCTCTACTACAATTCTCCCTCCATTCATGCTCATGATGCCATGTGGAAGGCTTCCTGTCACCCATTCTGCCCCCTTCCCCTCTTGGACCAATGGCCCAAAAGCAGAGAGGCAAAGAGGATCCCACACTTGCTGGACATATCCCCAGGAACTCATTTCCTCCAACTAGACACAGTTCCCAAAATTGCAACACCAGCTACCAACAAAATCTTCACCACGTGAACCTGTTAGGTAAATTTCATATTCATCTTTAACTCTCACAATTTTCAGGCAAGGATTACAGCCATACTCATTTCTTTTTTGTTTTGTTTTTGTTTTTTTTTTTTTTTGTATTTTCAGGAAGAAAAAAACAAACTATCTTTACTGTAACCCAGACATTATACATCTGCAATTTGAATGTGAATGATTAAGTTAAATTGTAAATTGCACATGGAGAGAAGAAAATATCTTTTGCCTGTGTATTCATCTATGATTTCATCCTCGAAATAGCATTTATTCCCATGTCTTTCCAATCAGTTTCTTTGTCTAAATATAGTTCCTTATTGCACAGGGAGGTGAAATATATCAGCTAAATTGATTGCATTCATTGTGGTCTTTTCTCTTGTTTAAATCATAGTTGTCAGCCTGAAATATATTATGCAGTCAGAATTTGCGAAATGACATGATTTAGAAATTTTCTAAATGGCATTAGGCTCTGCAGTCTCCAACTACAGTTTATATTTTCCTGCTATTGCATAACCCGGCATAAAGAATCTATAACTCAAAACTTTCAAGCAATGAAGTTGACTTACATGATATTTTTTTTAAACTAATCGTTTACCTTTTTCATTCTCTTTTTTCATTCGCTTTATTGAAAACAGACCCTTTCCCCATACATTATATCCTGATTATAGTTTCCCATCTCTCTACTCCTCCCACTTCTTCCCCACCTTGCCTTTCCTCCAAATCCATTCCCTTTCTGTCTCTCATCTGAAAAGGCTTCTAAGAGAGAGAGAAAAAAAAAAACTAAGCATGAGAAAAATTATACTAAGATAAAGCAAAAGCTATTATATCCAACCTGAATATGGTAACCCAAACACGAGAAAAAGAGTACCAAGAAAAGTCACAGAAGAAAAATACTAAGCTAATAACTGTAGTCTATATGCAGAGGATAAGGTGCGGACCCATGAATGCCCTGTGCTCGTGGGTAGAGTCTCTATGAGCTCATCTGCATCTTGCTTAGTTGACTAAGAAGGTCGTGTTCTCCTGGTGTCCTCCATCCTCTCTGGCTCTTACAATATTTCCACCTTCTTATGCAGGATTTCTTGAGCGTTAAGGGAAGGGCTTTGATGGAGAACTCCCATTTAGGCTCTCCCTCTCCACGTCGTAGCTGGCTGTGGACAATCTATTCTCTTGTTCTTGAATCCCCTGACGGTAGTTTCCTTCCTGTGGAACAGGCCTTACGTCAGATCAGGCACTGGTTAGCTACTCTCTCAAATTCTGGGCCAGCATTCCCCTAGCACATTCTGCAGTCAGGACAGATTATAGGTCAAATGTTTTATGGCTGGGTTGGCATCATATATTCCAGGAAGCGTCGACTGCGCTAGAATTCCACACCAACGCCAAATGTGGCCCCCGTTCCAACCACCTCTCTCTCCGTTCTCCATCTCCCGCCAACCTGATGCCACCTCTTGCATCCTTGCGTGCCCCCAGTTGGCAGTAAAATCTGTTGTTTCCTGCTCAAAGGGAGTTTCATGCTTCCCCCAGACTCTTCCCCCCCCCTTTTTTTAACTAACCTCTCTGGGTCTGAAGATTGTAGCTTATAATATACTTAATGGATAATGTCTACTTATAAGCAAATATATGCCATGTTTATCTTTCTGGGTCTGGATTACCTCACTCAGGTTGGTATTTTCTAGTTCCATCCTTGTTCCTGTATATTCCATGATGCCCCCCCTTTTTTTTTAAAGCGGGTAACATTCCATTATGTAAATGTATCACATTTCTTTATCCATTCTTCCGTTGAGGGATATCTAGGCTGTTTGCTGTTTGCAGCAATGAACATGTTTTGTAGGTACCTGCCCTTGCAGTGGAAGCAGCTCCTGATCAGGGGGTGAGGATTTAAAAAGGCAGAGAGAGAAGATAGATTCCGGAGGATGGTCAGTGAATACTGCATGAGTTTATTTCTCACCATGCTTATATACAACTTTAGAGCAGAGGAATGAATACAAATGTCGGACTTACAGCAATGCAGATATGCACACAGCATAGACAGATGTTATCTTAAGAAGACAACATCCCTGTTCTGTCCTTGAGTCAGGGAACAGATTGTCTCATTATCACTCACAAGGTACCTTCTGTTGGTGTCAGCAGCCAGAATTGAGCACTTGACAGAACGAGATGTTCTTTTCCACTGACTTAATGTTACAATCTCATGGCTCCCAACAATGGTTTAGCAAGCATCCTTGTAGGAAGATGAAGTATCCTTTGAATGGTATAGCTGGGTATTGAGGTAGATCAATCCCCAACTCTCTGAGAAACTACTATATTGATTTCCATAGTGGCTGTAGAAGCTTGCACTCCCATCAGCATGAATGATGAGTTATTGATCTTAGCCATTCTGACAGGTGTAAAATTTAATCACAAAGTAGATTTGATTTGCATCCCTTGATGTCTAAGGCATTGCACATTTCTTGGCTTTTAGTCAATTGAGATTCCTCTATTGAGAACTCTTTTTTTTTACATCTGTTAAACATTTTTAAATTAGATTATTTGTTTTTGTAACATCTAGTTCTTTATATATTTTGCATATTATTTCTCTATTGCCTGTGGTGTCTGTAAAAATCCTTCCCTGTTCTGTAGACTGCCATTTTGTACTGTTTATGGTGTCCTTTGCTTTATAAAAACTGTTCAATTTCATGAAGTCCCATGTATTAACTGTTGATCATAGTGCCTGTACTGTCATTATTCTGTTCATGAAGTTGTCTCCTGTGCCAATGAATTCAAGGAAATTCCTTCTCTTTCTCGTCTGTCAGGTTCAGTGTGTAGGGTTTTATGTTGAGGTCTTTGATCTACTTGAACTTAAATTTTGTACAGGGTGATAAGTTTGAATCTCTTTGTATTATTCTACACAGGCACCAAGTTTGGCCAGTACAATTTGTTAGAGATGCTTTCTTTTCCCAGTGTGTGTTTCTGGCATCTTTATAAACAAAACAAAGCAGGTCTCCATATACGTTTGTGTCCTCAATTTAATGTGAAAGCAAGAAGGGATAGAGGAACGAGTGTCTAAAGCTCATAAGAATCTAGAGAATACAGGAACGAGGCTTCAAATCATTATCCACCTTTAGTAACTGCAAACAGAGGCAGACCCATTATGAAGAATGTGAGAAATCCTCAATGATAATTAAAGCTGCGCAAAGGGAATCAGCTTGGAAGTCCACCGGTACCTAAAATCGAATGCTCAGCTCTGTTTAAGCGACAATTCTCATTGATGCTTCAACTGTGTTACTGACTCTTTTAGATTTGTTAAAATTAATTCAGTGGATGTTTTGGTCTGCATATTCCCTGACAGTAAGTTATAAACTACAACTAAATAAAGCTGATGATAATGTAGGTGGAAGCTTTGGAATTAGTAGTATATTTTTGTCTTTTTTTTTTAAATTTTATATAACCAAGTCCATTTAAATGAAAACAAACACTTATAGACAATATTTGGGAATTTGGTTTTAGTAGTATATTTTTCAAACAGGCCAGGAAGTTGTGCTTTGACACTTTGATCCCATAGGGATCCAGCTACACAGAATCCTTTAAGGTCTAAATAAATCAATCTCCAAAAAGCACTGTGTTCATTTTGTGTTGGCTTTTTACTGCTGGGCATAGTGTCCCACCTTCAGAGTGGTTTGTACGCCTCGTGAGACTGCCCTGGAGAGACCTGATTGTGTGTATGTGTGTGCGTGCGTGTGTACCTGTGTGCGTGCATATGTGTGTGTATGTGTGTGTGCATGTGTGTGAGAGTGTGTGTTTGTGCATGTGTGTGCGTGCATGTGCGTGCATGTGTGCGTGTGTGTGAGTGTGTGAGTGTGTTTGCGTGTGTGTGTGCATGTGTGTGAGTGTGTGTTTGCGTGTGTTTGCGTGTGTGTGCGTGCATGTGTGCATGTGTGTGAGTGTGTGTTTGTGTGTGTGCATGTGTGTGTGTGCGTGCGTGTGTACCTGTGTGCGTGCATGCATGCATGTGTGTGTGCATGTGTGTGTATGTGTGTGTGTGTTTGCGTGTGTGTGTGTGCATGTGTGCATGTGTGTGAGTGTGTGTTTGCGTGTGTGTGCGTGCGTGTGCGTGCATGTGTGCATGTGTGTGAGTGTGTGAGTGTATGTTTGCGTGTGCGTGTGTGTTTGCGTGTGTGTGTGCGTGCGTGTGTGCGTGTTTGCGTGTGTGTGTGCGTGCATATGTGTGTGCATGTGTGTGAGAGTGTGTGTTTGCATGTGTGTACGTGCATGTGTGCGTGTGTGTGAGTGTGTGTTTGTGTGTGTGTGTTTGCGTGTGTGTGTGCGTGCATAAGTGTGTGCATGTGTGTGAGAGTGTGTGTATGCATGTGTGTACGTGCATGTGTGCATGTGTGTGAGTGTGTGTTTGTGTGTGTGTGTGTGTGTGTGTGTGTGTGTGCATGTGCATCTATCAGTTGGAGATAGCATCTGGGTTAGGGATGAGGGCTAGTACCCACTTCCTCTCACAGTGCTGGGACCCCATCTGGCTTGGAACTGTTCAGGACGTGTGCATGCTGGCACAGCCACTGTAAGTTCATATGTGCATCAGTTTTATTGCATCTACAAGGTCTTATTTCCTCAGTGTTCCCCATCCCCACTGGCTCTCATGGTCTGCCCGCCTCTTCTTCCTCAGTCTAGTGAGCCCCGAGAAGAGAGATTTGGTGGAGACATCCCATTTAAGACTGAGTGTTCAGCTTTGCATCTCTGTATCTGCTCCTGTCTGTTTCGGGAGGAAGCTTCTCTATTAGTGGCTGAGGATGACACTGATTTGTGTACAGCAGAATGTCATTAGTAGCCATTTTATTGTTACAGTCCTTTAGTGGGAAAGTAGTATTAGGTTTATCCCTAGATCTGTGGTCTATCTTACTCCCAAAACACAAGAATTTAGAGATGTGTTGAAAGGGGGACACATAAATTTATGAATAAAAGGTTATTCTAAGAAAAATGTTAGACTTCTCTCTGTTTCCTTGGTAATGCCAAACTTCTCTGACTTGGCCTTTTAAATAGTATCTGAGGGCTGAATTGAGCTGTCATTGGATATTCTGTCAAATCTTTTTCGTTTGTTTGTTTTGTTTTATTTTTCAAGACAGCGTTTCTCTGTAGGTTTTGCCGTCCTGGTATCTTGGAACTTACTCTGTAGACCAGGTTGGCCTGGAACTCACAGAGATCTTCCTGCCTCTGCCTCCCAAGTACTGGGATTAAAGTACTGGGATTAAAAACTGGGTGTCACCGATACCTGGTTTATTCTGTCAAATCTTATAGGAATTATTTCACTGAGGGCTACTGTACTTAGGATCATAATATAAAATCTTCATTTAGACAATAGAAAAAACTTCCTCACACTTATTTGAACATATTCTATTCATTTAAAATTACTATCACTGGTCTGTCTTAATAGACAAGATGCCTTATTAGTACATTGACAAAGAAATTTTCCTGAAAAACTATCCAAAGGGTTTTTTTTTAAACTGTAGTAAACTGTTATTGTCTTTTTGTTTCTAGAAGTTTTGGAAGATATCATTTCTTCCATGAAAAAACTGCTTATAATTGAACTCAGGAATTATAATCAGCATTATTTATCACTGGAGTGAGCAGATATGAATATATATTATGAACATTGCTGTCCCAAAGGCAAAATATTTGTCAGGTTGTAACTGTACTTGAATTTTGATGGTGGTCTGAACTGAGTCAATGGCATTGCTGTTAGGGATGGTTCAGATTGATCCACATTGAACAAAAATACCAGTAAGTATGTATTTTGAATTACCACTGTATGGGGAACTCTTTTCCTTTAAAACTATGAGTTGATTATATAACAATATAGTTTAGCACTGTAAACATTTTACAAAGTCACACTTGTATAATTTCAACCCTGTATTAACTTACTAAGGGAGACAAAATTCTTATAAGCGTATCTCTAACTTGAAAACATATCCTCATATGTATTCATTGTATTTTTAGAAATTTATATAGCTGTGAGTAAAGTTTCATAATTTGATGCTATCTGTGTAATTTTCATATGCCAAACCATGCAAATCACTGCGTTTATTTAATTGAATCCTGATGGGTTTGTAAAATCAATTTCTGCCCTTTCCTCCATGACTGTCTCGTGAAAGGAAGATACAAATCGAAAGGGACTAAGTATTTACACCATGTGTTTAATCATAACACTCTGTTTACAGGTGTGTTCTTTACATTGATGGGTCTCCTATGTATTGTTATCAAACAATAGCCATATTTACAAAAGCTGACCCAAACCTTGGATTGATAGAATTAAAATTATTTTGGGGACAATGTTGTGTGAAGAGTATAAATATTCAGTTAAGATTTTATGCATAGTTTTTGTTCATTCATTTTAATGTTTGAAATTCATTTCATATGGGTAGTCAATGAAGCATCTCTTGTAGGCCACTTACTCATTTTCCCCAGAGAACATTATAAAGCTGAAATTAGTTCTTTCTTATAATTTGATTTTTTTGTAGGTTCTAAAGTCAAGTCATAACAAACTAGTACTTGTTATTTAAATTCTCCTTTTTCAGGGATCATTTTATAATCCCTTACTTTTAAAGGTCATTTTATGAATCTTAGCATGTGATATTATTTATTAAGTATATATAATGCTATTGCCAGCATTTGAGAGTTGATATGAAGAGGTTTATATATAATCTATTAATGACTCCAGCCCTCACGAGAACTCTGTTCAGGTTGAAGTAGAGTTTAGGTGTCTCAGAAGGAGTTTCTTAGAGACATCATATTCTACAGCAGCCACCAGAAAGTTTTTATCTAAGTTATGATGACATAGACTTAGAGAAGTCAAGATTCCACCATGGATTGTGTGTGAATCATGAGACCAGACAAAAACTGGGAAAATCACTCCTCACCTTCAGGTTCCACGTTGCTATACCCTTCAATCCCTATCTCTAGTTATAGTTTAATTGAGCTTCCAAAAGAAATACTTGGGAAAACTAAACAGCGATTTCACACATTGATGGAGTTAAGATGTATGTTTTGAGGGTTTTTTGTTTTGTTTTTGTTTTTTTGGTTTCTTTTTTTTGATGAGATGAAGATGGAACTCAATTGATGGCATTGGTGAAAGAACCAAGCTAGCCTGCATGCCCCACTCCATCCTGACACACCCTCTAACACCTAATTCAGCAAGACCCTCATTTCAGGTTGACATATTCTGGCACAATGTGCTTGAATTTACAGGTCTCAGAAGTATGCCAGATAAGTTTCCAGTTTTATAAATTGTCTGGTCTCCAGGAATTTAAACATAAGACAGCACCAACACTGGTAAATATTGACATGGCAATAGCAATCCCTACAGGGACTAAGACTGATAAAATACAAGCAGAAAGAAAATATAACAAGATCCATAAAAAACCTCATTGCATATTAGTTACACCTTCATGACCTTTCCATCTAGATTCTACAGGCATACAACATGTCGTCTAGTACCCTGTTATACAAACTTCCTACCAGGGACTCTTTATTTACCTTATGGTACAATCTACCAGTTCTCAATGTTTCTCTACATAGTAAACTCAGCTCTTCAATAAAGTAACACTTTACTTTGTGATGTTCCAGATATTTCTCAACACCATGAGGGTCACCTTTCTAGTAATCCACAGCCATTGTTTCCTATTCTATTTTTAGGCTCAGTGTCTTATCATTTTAACTACAGTTGTTCTCATGACCCATTGGTATCTTTCAGTGGCCATTTTAACTTGGTCCATATAAGAAGTTGAATGACCATGTATAATGGCCAGATAATATGCAAATAAGTGTGTGTGTGTGTGTGTGTGTGTGTGTGTGTGTGTGTGTGTGCGTGCGTGCTCCATTCCATTTGGGAAATTTGATACTAATTTTCAGGGCAGAAGTGAATAGATTTAAGATGTACAAGGAAGCCCTGATCAGGATGAAGGAATGTTGCTCATGACCATGACATTCTTGTGACTAACACCTGACATTGCCTTTGCACCTCCTGCCTCATACAGGTGTGCAGGTTGTTCGCTTTCTGGGCTTCCCATCTCAGTTGCCAGAAAATAGCACAGCCTATGTTCACATTTTTTTACTGAATTAATGCAGCATTGTGGTCCCATGCATCCTAGACCTTGTCTACTGTTTAGCTTCAACACACCCTCCGTATTTATCATGGTTAGTGGGAATCCAAAGACTGTTGCCATTTCTTTCTGAGGGGCTCTATGTGTTCAAAGAGAAAATCTTCTCCAAAACACCTTGTCCTTTCTGATCAACACATGACCATCACCAGCTATTTACGCTTTCTTTTATTCATGTTCAATAAAATGGATCCATCCATTTTTAGGAAGAGAGTAGAATTAGTAGGTTTCCTGAGGAATGAAAGGGATACAGCCCAGGAATGAACATATTTCCATTGTGAGTTTTTTCAAAATATGCTGTAACACAATTTATCCTAATCTAGTTAAACCATGTTCCCTGTTCAAGCTAAATGAAGGGAAATACTGCTCAGGACCTCACAGTGCTTTAAATAAGGATCAAACATGAGGTCGGGAGCTACAGAAAATATCTGTGGGTAGATGAGACTTGTCCAGGGATGCTGAAGTTCAGCTAAGGGATTGAAAGAATGAGCCAAGGATACAGTCATCCTTCATCTCTCGTGTATGTTCCCCAACACACAGTGGTGGGGACAGGCTGAGAATCTGCAGAACGTGTTCTAAACTACTGGAAAATTAATGATACCAAAAGTCATTAATTTGCTTTTATGTTTTTCCAACAAACAGCACTTGGAATTCTTTAATCAGACTGCAATTTCACTGCTGGCAAAGATTTATGAAAGATGTTGTCTTCATATTTAGGATCCCATGTCTTTTATCCTACACAGTTGTCTGGATTCTACGATGAAGAACACTTTTCCAAACATTGGGCTGCTTCTGTCAATACTGATCTTGTAATCAAAGGCCTTTTAAAATTTTTAGACTTGGCCCATATCTGTCTTGTTTGATGGGACAGTGCAAATATAAGCTCTTAAAAATCTAGGTTTCCTGTGGTTTTCTCCACTCAGTAAAGCACATATTCACAAATCCTAGTCTTTGATAAAGATAATTGGAGATATCTTTCTTGATGTTTTCAGTCCTATCTTTTAAGAGAAAAGATAACAAGATGTGGTATTTATAGGCATGAGATCAAATCATTTCTGAGTGTGGCAACTGCATAAATCTAAGGTGGTACAGGTCATTATGAGTTTGTACCCTTTTCATATATTTTATTAGAACCATTTTTTAAGATCTCACTCTGAACTCCATTTTAGCTTATAGACTATTCATCAATTTTGGCATGATCAAAAAGATAATACTGTTTTTAAAATCACTAATGATTCCCACACATTTGTAATGATCAGTTTTCTAAGTAACTTTATGCTCTGTCAAAAATAATTAGAATTCTAGGAGTATTATCAATAGGTTGCATATCTTGTCTGTTATTAATAGGGAGGACAAGTATCATTTTTACATATTTCTTTCCTTCCTTTGAATGTTTTTAATGCTTCAAAAATTTATAGAAAAATGGGTTTGGAGAGATCCCACAGAAATTAAGAGTGCTTGCTTTACCATCACAAGGACCAGTGTTTAGATCTTTGTGCTTGGATAACAAGCAAACATTTAACTCCAGCTCTAAAGGACATTGAGACAAGAGGATCTGAGACTCACTTGCTTCCATCCTAGGCAAGGAAACACAGCCTCAGATTCAGCAAGGGACCCTGCTTAGGAGAAACAAGTAGAGTGTTGTGGAAGAAAATACCAGAAGCCTGCTTCTGGCTTCCAGATATCTGCACATACAGGCATAGAAAACACGTGGGCACACACTCAGTCATACAAATAAATACATAAATAGATAAACAACTCATTTAAAAATTGTTTAAATATAGAGTAGCACTTAATTTTTGACAGCCCTCCTTATTATTTTATGCTATGGATTTATTAATTAATATTGACATCAACACTTTAAAATACCTTTTTTTCCTTGACTTATCTTTTCTTCTTGTATGTATAGACATTTATTTCAACTCTAGTAAATTATTCATAAATCATGCCCACAACAAAATAACAAGTTGTCATTAATGTAGTAATTGGCATTTTTAATTTCCACATCTCAGTATTTTCCTACATGTTTCATGTCTTCAAGTCATTAAGTGGTGTCCTTAAGTTTATACTTCTGTGCTAAGATGCCATGCCTTAAAAGGAGCTTGTGGGGGAAAGTTTATTTCATCTTACAACTCTCAAGTCAGAGTGGGAACCCCAAGGCAGAAATATTTATGTTAGTAGCATAATCTGAAGGCATGGAAGAGTGTTGCTTACTGATTGCTCCTCATGGTTTACTCAGCCTGCTTTCTAATAACACCCAGGACCTCCAGCCCAGGAGTGGTAACCCTCATAGTAAACTATTCCATATCGCATCAGTTATTAATTGAGATGATATATACAGCCAGGCACAGTGGCTCATGCCTTTAGCTAGGAGGCAGAGGCAAGCAGATCTCTGTGAACTGGAGGCTTTTTTGGTCTACAGACTTGCAGAACAGTCAGGGCTACAGAAATTAACTCAGTCTCAAAAACAACAACAAGAAGATAATATACCTTAGGCTTATCTTACAGACCTGTCTGATGGAGGCTTTACTGAGATGAAATTCCCTTTACCCAGATGTTCCTACCTTAGGTCAGTTGTCAAAAAACCAAACCAAAACAAAAACATAAAAGAAAACTAACGAGCAAATCTATGATATGATAATAGCATTGGCGATGACAATGGTTCTATCTACTGAGAGGATGACTATAGATTTAAACAGAATAATCCAGAGAAAGCACACACAATATTTTCTGATGTCCAGAAAAATATGACTAGTATTCAATTAATTTTTTTTCAGTTACTTGAAAAGTTTTCACAAAGAATAAAATCTTCAAGGTAAGAAACAGATAATTCAGGAGACCAAAGAAAACGTGAGGGATAGCGCATCAGTACTTTTGTTTGAGTTGGAATTCTATTATGATTTGGGAGCCATAATAACTGTAGTTTAGTGCCTGGGGTTTGAATTCATAGTGACTCAGAATCATATCCTGCCTTTGGCATTCATGAGCTGTCTGACTTTAGGGAAATTACTGAAGCTCTCTAAGTCTCTTCCTTCCTTCCTTCCTTCCTTCCTTCCTTCCTTCCTCCCTCCCTCCCTCCCTTCCTTCCTTCCTTCCTTCCTTCCTTCCTTCCTTCCTTCCTTTCTTCCTTCCTTCCTTCCTTCCTTCCTTCCTTTCTTCCTTCCTTCCTTCCTTCCTTCCTTCCTTCCTTCCTCCCTCCCTCCCTCCCTCCCTCCCTCCCTCCCTCCCTCCCTCCCTCCCTCCCTCCCTTCCTTCCTTCCTTCCTTCCTTCCTTTCTTCCTTCCTTCCTTCCTTTCTTCCTTCCTTCCTTCTTTCTTTATAAATTTTCATTTAAATTAAAAACAATCTTACTTTATGTACCAATGCCAGATCTGTCTCTCTCTGCCATCCTCCCATGACCCCCAAAACTTTCTCTTAAATTTTTGATTGTATTAGTGGTAGTCATTTTGCTTAGAGTATGGTGTCACTACTGTGTTTTTTATTTGCGTTTCCCTTTTTGTCAAAGTAACCATATAAATTTTAATGTCATGAATCTTCTGAAAAGAAAATCCTGTGCAAATCATGTGTCAGTTTTCTAAGCTTATTTTAAAGGACTTTTCGTTTATTCATTACATCAGCTTTAAAGGGTTTTTTTTTTTTTTTTCCATATTAACTCTGTATCAGATCTGTAAAGTGCAAATATTTTCTTCCACTTTGTAGGCTGTCTCCTGTGTCTGTCATTTGACCCTTGACATATGCAAGTATGTTTACTAAATCATAATCACATTTGTCAAATGTTTCATTTATTGCCTAGAGTTTCTAGGATTTATTATAAATCTTCCCTTTCGGACAAATGTGAATCATTTTCTCTAAATTTTGTTGCAGTAGATGAAGGAGTAGAGGGAACAGATGGGGGTAAAAAGTTACGGCTAGAAAGAGTAAGTTTTTTCTTTGGGTGTAGTGTGTTGCAGCTAAGCCATCGAGGCAGAACTATGCGTTTCAATATGTTTAAGACAGTAGTTCTTTTAAAGATATATTTGATTTTCAAGTGTGTGTGTGTGTGTGTGTGTGTGTGTGTGTGTGTGTGTGTTGTGTGTTGTGTGTATGTGAGTACAGATACCCTTAAGGTCCATAAGTGGATATTAAATGCTCTAGAACTGCAGTTCCAGGCAGCTGCAAGCTACCCTGAGTGGGTTTTGGGATCCAGATTACCGGAAAGATCATCAAAGCTACTAACTGGTGATCTACCCTCAAGCTCCACACAGTAGGATGTGAACATTCAAAAGCAAAGGAATAGTAAACTGAGGTGAAAAACATAATGAATACCATGATTTTTGTCTTTGCACAACCTACACTTGTACATGAACCACATACAGCATTCCATAAATGTACATACTGCATGTCAGTTAAAATAAGATTCACTTGAAAAGAAAGGCACAGTGTGTTTCCAGGTAAATTCATGACCAGCCTTCCTATTCTTCCTCAGGTCCCAATGGTTTATTGTTCTTTTTCTTATGTTGAAACATGACGTTAAAACAAGTTTATGCATGTTTGAATTCATGAGAAAATTTTATTTGAGAGAAAAATTTGCATTGCATTTTCCAATTTTAAATTCTCTTTTTCAGATTCCATTTCATACTTTCAGTTGGGTTTGGGAATTTTTCTTCAAAGAGAATTAATCAATTATATTAAAACACATAACAAATGCACTCATTTGATTTTCAGGTAGGAACATTGATATAGTCTAGCAGTTTAACGTTATTACATTCAAAGTTTAAGTCATAAAATTTTGTTGTTAATTGGAGCTTATGCACCTGGGCATTGACCAGGATGATGGATACATCTCTCACCCTGGAGGTACTGAGAGGCAAGCTCAGTCTTTACCTCTTCCCCTCTGCTCAGCTGGTGTTTGCTCTTTATGGGGATATAGTTCTAGAGCCTCTTAGGAGCTATCTTTTGTCTTCATCCTGCTAATCACTCTCTCATGGTCTATGAATAGTACCATCAGGATTTCTCACAGAAAATCCAGAAATCTCTCTTGTCTTGGGTGTGAAAGAGCAAGATGTCCAAAGATCATTTTCTCCATCAGCCATGCATTTCTATAGCTTAATTACAGCAGCAAGCATTTTGATCTCACACCTCTCAAATCATCATCTCTCAAAATTCCCACAGAAATATTCTAGTAATCACAAAAATTCATCAAATGCGCTTGTCATTACATGTCTCATGTTCACTTTCAAAGGCCCTTGTCTTCATGGCATTTTATAATATGACAGCACTGTAGGAAACACAGCTGTTAAATGGCTTTGAAGGAGACAGACATATATTATATAGGGGTGAAGTAGCCTACTTGTCCACAAGGGTGACAGGTATCACAGGAGAGGTTAAAGTACAGATCTGGCAATATTAGAGGATGCTGCAGGAAATCTGAAGACTCTGAAAGTGAATTCAGGTAATTGAACTGAAGAGATGGCACATTAACCCTGGGAAATGAACAGGCAATCTTATTCTGCACGTGGCAACTGTCAAGACTTTGACATTTTTGCCATTACTGAGATCTCTTGCCTCAAGGGACCCATAGGCTCTGCATCTCTCTGGACCAAGGACCCCCATGCAAATGACCCACTTAAAATGAGGCAGGAAACTTTCCCCCACATGTTCACAGAAATTTGAAGAAATTTAAGTAGCCGTGTGTGCATAATCAGAGCTTTGGCTGTCTGAGCAGCTAAGAGTCCTTCACGGCTATAATGAGCTTTTAATATTCTTCCTCCTTTGTTATTTGCTTGGCTTGTTCTATATTAGCAGCTCTTTAGCCAACTTTATAGGGGCCTGGAAACAGCAGGGTGAAACTCCCATCCATTCTGGTAAAAGTGCTCCCGGAAAGGGTTCTGCCATCATTATCCCATGGTGCTCTAACCTACTATAATAACCAAATGGGTCTTAACACCTATTTTTCAGGAGAGAAATTAGGTCAAGGTAAAACATGGGTAGAAACAGGTTTTGTCTTGAATCCTGGAATGCAAAGAATTAGTCGTAAGTTTTTCTTCAGTAAATGAAATGGCAATCAATGTATAAGGATTGGTATCATAGGGTAATTGGTAGGCTACAGATAACAGGAAGTGGGCACAGAGGATTGATTAACTACACAAAAATCACACTACTTTCATTTTGCCTACAACCCTTGCTATTCTTTGCTTAAAGCATGTAAATATGCAGCCATAGAGGCTGAGTAAATACGTCGGACTTCAATGTCTAAAAGCAAACTCAAAGATTGATTCAGTTGTAAGGAAGTTGTTTGTAAATACTCCTGTTGGGGGGGTTGTGCTCAGTAGTAAAGCACTCGTTGATCTTGCAAAAGACACAAGTTTAGTTCCCAGAACCCATGCCAATTAACTTTCAAAAGCCTGTGACTCCAGCTCTGTGGGATCTGATGTTTTCTTTCGACCGCAGTGGTCACCTAAACTCACATGCACATAGATGCACAGAGAAGTACACATGATTACATAACTTAACTTTGTGAAAGAACTAACCAAGTCAGTGGTCTGGGGAAAAGAATCTTCATAAACCTGGGAATTGCTAAGAGCAACTATAGTTCTTAGATAGTTTTCAGATATCTTCAGCATAAGGGGTGTATTTTTATGCCAGTGTCAGGCTGCATAAGAAGCTGGTGTTTCAGTGGTGTGTGAATTAGTCTTACACTCACACTTTGACTGGCACTTCTAATCTGACTTTATATTGTACATACAGACTGTATTTAAGTGTCCACTCTTGCCCTCCGTTTCACAAATGTCTGAATGAAAGACAATTCACCTAGACATCATGAAGGACACATTCAACACCTCCAGAAAAATACACTTAGTCTGGAATTTGTTCTACTTGGATTTATCCAGTGTCTGTGCATCACGCACTAAGGGAATTCTCATAAAATATAAGCTTTACATAGGCAGACAGTGTGTGACAAATTACACCACAATGTTAGTTGCTGAGTAAACTTGAAATGCATTCACTTACACTGTTGGATACGGCAACTGACACCACACGTGACTCACATAAAGTGAATGAATGTAAATATTTAAGGACTTGTTATGGTGTCGACCATGTATTTTCATATTTTCATATGCTAAGATGAGGTATATTATATCAAATAAAGCCATCAAAAGAGATACTGACAATTTGACACTTATTATCCTAGTTTGTTTTCTGTTTCTGTGATAAAATACTGACAAAAAATAACATGGGAAGGACATGGTTTATGGATATTATTGAGGGACACCAGGACATAAGTTAAGCAGGAAGCTGGAGGCAGAAGCTGAAGCAGGGGCCATTGAGAAATGCTGTTTAAGGCCATGCTCCCAACCAATTTTCAATGTTGCCAAGGCTTTACCCTTGGCTTATTGTATTTTGTTTGTCCTATTTGGTTATTGTCTTTGGAGTCCTGCTTTTTTGGGGGGGAAGAGAAATACAAAGGGCCTGGCTGTAGAGGGGAAGCAAATAGGGGTAACTGTGGTCAGGTTGCATTGTATGAGAGAAGAATCTATTTTCAATAAAAATAATTTGATAAATAAAATTATACAGTATGTAGTGCTTGGGAGTCGCACATCTTTTTTTTAAAAGGAAGTTAAAATTATCCTTGTTATTATTTATCTATGTGTCCATCAACATTCTCTCTAATACACAGTTCATTTTTAAGTTTTCACACAAGAAGGATATTAGTAATACTGCATGTGTGCATAGACATGTGCACTGTATTTCACTTGCTTATTTATTCTTCAAAGTGCATCGTCTCTGCCATGTGATAGAACATTGTCTTTCAAGTGTCTGATAAATTGTTTCTCAAAGTCCTCCTATGTTCCTCACACATCCTGGAGAGCTTCAGAATTGTCATAGTTTCATGATTTGTCAGACTTGATGCAATTTTCTGCATTGTCTGTTGCAGTAATTGTGTAGAAATATATTACTTCATCTTTAATATACATTAGCATGAGGGTTGATAAATTTCAGCATCTCTTAAACATGCCTTTTTTTGCCATCTGTGAAACTTCTTTTACTGTGTATATAAACCACTCAGTTTGGCATTGTTACTAAATTGGATTGTTTTCTTATTTTAATCATGATGTATTGCATGTTTATGTTTCTAACTTGATTAATTCCCTCTCTACCCAAGCATCCTTATTTAACAATTCTTATACTATAAAAACATTGCTTTGCATTCTTAGGTTTAGGTTTTGCTAGGGTACTAAAATACATTTTTAACTGTAATGTTATGTGATCAGGAAAAATTATTTCACTTTATGTAAGTCTAAAAACTTTTAATGAAATACACCAGAATGTAGCCTCTTACTTTTCATTATTTTATTTTATGCTTTTCATTATTCATTTGGCTCTTGGGATCAATTCTCATTTTAGAATAATTAAATCAATGAAAATATATTACACAGCTGCTGTTCAAATTACAGTGGAGTTATGTGCTAATCATATATTGTAAAATGAAAATTACCCCAAATTGGAAATGCTTTTACTTTCATTTTCTATCAAGAGTCAGAGCTGAGCCAAGTGGAACAGAAAAGTAGCTCATGGATACACAGACACTAACGTCTTGGGGCATGCTGGGGTCTAGAGAAGAATATCCAGACAGCACGGGAAAGACAATATACTGTGGGATACAGGCCGACTGTTCCTGTGAACACATTGCACACTGAGAGCTTGGGGTCACTGTCTTGCCCAGAATCCAGAAGCCATCCCCAGTGCCTTCTTCAAACCCAAGAGTGCTCCTCATTGTCCACCAAGAACCCAAGACTGACACTCACTCCCCCACACAAATCCAAGAATCCTGCAGTGCCCTAGCCCCAGACTCTGAATGTACAGCTCACTGCCTCGCCAGCATCATGCATTTCTTACTCACATACCCCTTGATTATAAAAATCTTCTTAAATTATTTCATAAAACTTAAATTTGAAGCCTGATTTCACTGAATGCAACTTGCTTTTAGAGTAAAATACTGAAAAAAATTAAAGGATAGTTTTATTGTCAGGTGTGTGTACACACATCTGACATTTGGTTATTCCTGAAGAAATACACATATTGATGTGCACCGAATCATCTCATGTCATAAATGCTCTTCTCAGAAGCTTCCTTATGCTATGCATTTCAAGATATCAAGTCTTTGCTTTTGTTTACTTAACTTGCTATTTGCAACAGCATCTCATGTATCTCAGTTTGGCTTCAAAATCATTTGGATGAAACCAGCCTTGAACTCCTGATCCTCCCACCTCTATAAAGTGCTGGGGGGTTAACAGGATGTGTCAGTACACCATAATTGTCATCTTAGTTGGTATTTATGAAAATGTTTTCATATATAAAATATATCTCCTCTTGATATAATATATTTAATTGACAATAATTTTCATTTTGTACCTCATCAATTCAAGTTTCTGGTGAGCAAGTTTATGATGAGAAAGTGGCTATATTACACTCTTTAATTTATTTTTTCCATTTATTATTATTATTTTTTCTTATTTTATATATCAATCCCAGTTCCCTCTCCTTCCCATCCTCCCATGTCCCCTGACAATCCCTTCCACCCCGTTCTCCACCCACTCCACAGGGAGGGTGATGCCTTCCAGGAGGGATCATCAAAATCTGTCAAGTCATTTGGAGTAGGGACTAGGCCCTCCCTCCTGCTTCTAGGTTAAGGCAGTATCCCTCCATGAGGAATGTGCTCCCAAAGTCCTTTCGTGCACCAGGGATACATCCTGGTTCCACTGTCATAGGTCCCTTAGACTGCCCAAGCCTTCTAACTGAGGCCCATGTTCAGGGGGCCTGAGTGGGTCCAATGCTGGTTTCCCTGCTATCAGTCTGGGGGTCCATGAGCTTCTTGTTCAGGTCAGCTGTCTCTGTGGGTTTCTGTAGCCTGGTCTTGACTGTTTGCTTAACACTCCTCCCTCTCTGCAACTAGATTCCAGGAATTTGGCTCAGTGTTTAGCTGTGGGTGTCTGCTTCTGTTTCTATCAGCTACTAGATGAACGTTCTAGGATGGAATATGAGTTAGTTATCAATCTCATTATCAGTCAAGGGCATTTAAGGTAGCCTCCACTGTTGCTGAGATTGTTAGTTGGATTCATCCTTGTAGGTCTCTATACATTTCTCTAGTGTCAGTTTTCTCTCAGACCCCCTGAATATGGGTCTCAGCTAGAAGGACTGAGCAGTCTAAGGGACCTCAGACAGTGGAACCAGGATGTATCCCTGGTGCACAAAAGGACCTTGTGAACACATTCCCCCCATGGAGAGATAACTGCCTTAACCTAGAGACAGGAGAGAAGTCCTAGTCCCTACTTCAAATGACTTGACAGATTTACATGACCCCACTTTGATGGCATTGCCCTAAATGTGGAATGGGGATGGGGGATGGGAGGGGAGGGTGGTCAGGGTGCATGTTAAGGGAGAGAGAGGGTAAGAGGGCAGGGGAGGAAGGAGGGAGGGAGAGGGAACTGGGATCGACATGTAAAATAAAACAACAAACAAACAAAAAACAACCTATAATGGCTCCTGTCTATTATGGTATCTATTTTCTTGCTCTTTCTTAGATGTTTTTCCACCATTTTAGATTCCTCTATTGAGAATTCTGCATTTAGTTTTGTACCCCACTTTTCAATTGGATTATTTGTTTTGGTAACTAGCTTCTTGAGTTCTTTGTATATTTTGGAGATTAGCCCTCTGTCAGATGTAGGATTGGTGAAGATTTTTCCCAGTCTGTGGGCTGCTGTTTGGTCTTGTCCACTGTGTCCTTTGCCTTACAGAAGCTTCTGAGTTTGAGAAGGTCCCATTTATTAATTTTCGATCTCAGTGTCTTTGCTACTGGCGTTATGTTCAGGAAGCTTTCTCCTATACCAATTTGTTCAAGGGTACCTGCGGCTTTCTCTTGTAAGAGGTTCAGTGTGGCTGGATTTATGTTGATTTCTTGATCCATTTGGACTTGAGTTTTGTGCATGGCGACAGACACGGAGACCCATCTGCAGTCTTCTGTACACCATCATCTAGTTACATGGTGGCCCACAACCATCTGAAATGACAGCTAGTGCCTTCTTCTGGCCCACAGGCATACACACAGGCACAACGGTCTATACATAATAAATAAATCTTGAAAAAAAAAGAAAAGCAGTGAGATGGAAATATCTAAAATAAAATAGAAATTCAGTTCAAAATCAAGAAATAAATGGAACTAAGATGAATGTACTGTACAATTCTTACAGTGGGAGGTCTTCTTCAGCATCAGTGGACACTTGCATGTGGGCTGCACCCTAGCCACTGATACAATGTTGTTCTTGGTAACTGTCTTCTAAAAGACCAGAAATAGTAAAAGACCTGGATATGGATGATTCAGGAAACATGGCATGGCTTTGACATGTCTCTTTTTAGTGAAACGTTCAATGTATATTTTCTATCAAGTTTATATTCCTGTCGCTAGGGCACCGCTGTTTCCTAGAGTGGGAGGGAAAGTCATGGAGTCGGCACAGCTGCTTGACACAGTTCTAGCAAAGTTGAGACCAATGCTAGGACAATTGACCTGATGCCCTTTGCTTTTGGTTCGAGTCTCTACAAGTTACACTCTTCGGGGGCTATTAGCATAATGATTCACCCATGTCTCTTCGGAGGAAAATTGTTTCTGTATCCCCCTGGGAAAGTCCTGAATGTACTACTCCCTGCTTTCAGGAAAGTGAATTTAGTTGACCCTACTTGGGAGTGTTCTCTGTGCCTTGGAGATTGTTGTCTGCCCCTATACAAACTTAGGAACGAAATAATTAGGACCCTATGAATTAAAAAGAGGATGACAAGGTTCTTCAGGTTACGAGACTTGGCAGCAGATCAGAGCACAGGGCTCCTTTTACAGCATGCTTAGAATTTCTTAGAAACAACCTATAGGCTAGAGGACCATATATATTAAGCCTCTAAAAGGAATTCAGTAACAAGAGCTAGAATGACTAGGAGAACATAACAGCATGTATAGGTAGTGTAAAGATGACATAGAAGAATGTAAGAAGTGTAAGGCATTAAAATGTACTTTACTAAATGGATTGATTTACATCATGTTGCTGTGATGCTACCCAATTCAGAAACAAAAGAATTCTTTTACTTAACAAATTATTATAAGATTATAAATACAATTACTACAAAGATTAAGTAACAGCTACAAGTGTTCCAAAACAGCTTAGGATAATTTGCAAGTAATATGATTGACCATCAAAAACCAATAGTATACCTTCTCAAATCAAGGTGATTCTCCTCCGCTAACTTGGTTGTTATTTAAAATATCTTGAAACTGCAAAGTGCTGCCAGGCTGAGATCAGGGTGTTATATTATGCTTGCTTAAGATGAAATGATCTGTAAGATTTTAGTAATAGGGATACAGGGTTGATAATAAAATCTGTTCCATCTGTACTTAGCATGTAACCCTGGGCACATAGAGAGGTATGCCCAGGACCAAATGATATGAACCGTGTCTCTTGAGAAATCATTAATATCTTTGAAATCTGCATAAATAAAGACATTTTCTGGTTGTTAGTCAATCAGATTTGCAAATTCTCCCTGTCTGTGTGTCTGACTCAACCTTCTCCTCACCTGATTCTTTCATCCACCTGCTCACTGCTGGGACTGCTCCCTGCTTCGCCATCTCATCAACTAGGAGTAATGTTGCTTTGTGACTGCACTAGGTTCCAAAAATGAGAAAGCACTGGACCATGCAGGTGGTCTTCCCGTTTTAACACTAGGTCAGCTTTTAGAGTTTTTCCTTCAGTGACGCATAGCAAGCACTCTCACTGAGCTGAGCATGCCAATTAGTTTCTGAACTTTTCCAGAATCTCACTGTAGTCCCTTTTCTTCCCTCCCTCCCTCCCTCCCTCCCTCCCTCCCTCCTCTCTCTCTCTCTCTCTCTCTCTCTCTCTCTCTCTCTCTCTCTTCCTCTCCAGGGTTTCTCTGTGGAGCTTTGTAGAATAGGCTGGCCTTGAACTCACAGAGGTCTGCCTGCCTCTGCTTCCGGAGTCTCCTGAGTGCTGGGATTAAAGGCAGGTGCCACCATTGCCCAGCCGTGAACCTCAGCCAAAATTTTATCAGCAGAGAATGTGGATTGCTACCCAGTAGTGGTCACAGACTAATGAACTCTACAGTACATAATTGTGCACCGCTGAATGTGAGGGTGGGTGCTCACAATGTTTACAGCTCTCTTGCTCTTTTATTTATTTTCCATGTCTTTCCCCCCTACTCTGTGTGATAATGAATTAATACTGAGAAATAAAAACACCTTTAACTTTAATCACAGTTACCATTAGAAGAAACACATGCTGTAATTCTTTCTACCCAGGCTGGAAAGTAGACCTTATATAGGTGCATTTTGGGAAAGCTGCTTTTCTTGATGAAAATATATGTATAGTGGATCTGAAAAAGTTCCATGAAAGAAAGATGGCAGAACCATGGAAACACACATGTAAAGATTTATTACGAAGATCTGGCTTACATAGTTTTTGATATCTAGGAAAGTAAATATTCATGGGGACGGTAATCAAACAATTGGAACCTCCAAGGCAAGAGAAGACACCACTGTCCACAGGTAGAAGTGCTTCTTCTCAGACCATCCCCTTCCTGTCCTTGAGACCCTCCAGCAATGGGATACAGCTGCTCAGACAATCCAGTTTCCACTCCGTGAAGTTAACTGATCGTGGATGTTAACTACATCTAGAAAACACCTTCACCTCAATATAAGCATCTTTTGCCAAACTGTACACATGAACATTATGTGTTTACCCAGTTCGCATACAAAATCACTCTCACAAGTCACGGGAGACGTGCTGATAACCAATGTTCCTGCTATTGTGGGAAGTCAGCTTTCATCCTGCAACCATTTGATTAGCTGAAAATGACATATTGAAGATCTGTGGAATAAACAACGGAAGAATTTATATCTTTGAAGACAAGATTAACTCAATGACTGAAGCAATTTCCATCAACCTTATGGGTGTATGTTATGCGCTGTTTCTCACCAGCCTGGTCCCAAAGCCTCATCAGGCCCACATAACACACAGAGATGCTGTGTAATTAAGAAACTGTTTTTTATTGGCTAGCTCTGACTTAACTATTAACCCATTTCTATCAATATAAGTGTTTCCATGTGGTCTTACCTTAATGGAGAAAGGGTCCAGACTTCTTCTGTCACATCCTACATCTTGACTTCTCTTTACTTCATTTCCCAGAATCCTCCATGTCTCCTATTCCTGCCTATCTTGCTTTCCTATTGACTAACAGTGCTTTATTCATTAACCAATAAGAGAAACATATTTATAGAATGACACCTCCCATCAGGTATATATCCATCTTTCTATGCCTGTAAGTGTACCGTGTGCATGCTTGAATACAGGCAGGACACCAACATCAGCTGGTTTTCTCCAGGAACTGTTAAAGCAAATAGTTTGAGTGAATGCCTTTCAATAGCCTAGAGTTCACTAAGCTAGAATGGCCTATCAATTAAACCACTATGATTTGCCTTTCTCTGTCTATCCAGTGCAAGATTAAAATTCTCCACCTGCATGACTTTTCCTTTTTAAAATGTAGTTTCTGGGAGGCTGAACTTGGGACCTCAGACTTATGAGGCAAATTCTTTTCTATCACTCCATATCCTTCAGCTACCTTTATAGAATAAAAATAATTTCTTTAGCCAAGAGACCTTGGCACTATTAAAACCTGTGCTGGATGTAGCTAGAAGTACTCACTACATCCCACTGTAGGTCATCCAGCATGAGCAATTATATCAAGTATTAAAATAGAAACACTTACAAAATTACTAGGATTTGACATACATTTTCCCTGTGAATGTTACCCATAGCTATCCTGGGGGCGAAACTGGCTTTTGTATCACTTAAAATTTCAGTCAAGAGTCTGGTCATAATTGGACCGATCTTAAGAACTGGCATACTTCCAATCACATTGATTAGTGAACAACCATTTTAGATCCCTCATTTAACACAAAATTCTGCTTTTGGCGCCACTGCCATTAACTAAGTCCTCTTAGCAGCATGTGGCAAAAGTTAGATTTTAAAGGTCAAGGTCCGGACCCACATATGAGAGAAAAGATGTAGTGTTTGTCTTTCTGAGTCTGTTACCTCACTCCAGATAATCGTTTCCAGTTCCAGCTGTTTCATTACAATTATTTTGTTGTTTTATTTTCCTTTATAACTTAAGAAAATCCTATTGCATGCATTACTGTATTTTCATTTCTTACCCATTATAACAATTTTTCATTACAACATTATTCAATGTTGACAGACATTTAGGCTGCCTCTATTTTGTACGTATTAATATGTCAGCAATGTACATAGCTTGGAAGTAGGTTATAAAGTTCCATAAACAATCACGAAGATGCTAATTTCTTGAATCCTTGTCAGCATTTGTTATCATTTGTCGTCTTAATCTTCGTCATTTTGTGGAGAGTAGAATAAAATCTCAAAATATTTTACATTTGCAATTCCCTAACTGCTAAGGACGTTGACTGAAGCTTGCACTGAATATGTCTGTTTCTTGTGATAGGATGGCCATTTTCACAGTACTAACTCTGTCAGTCTATTAGCATGGGAGCTCTTTCCATCTCTAGTCATCTTCCTCTTCTGTCTGCAGAGAAGCAATGTTTTCATTACAGGCGTCTTCCATTCATTTCATTAAGCTTGTTCTACGGTTGTTGTTGGTTTCAGGCTATAGTGACTAGGATTGTTTCTCTAATTTCTTTCATGCCATGTTTGTTATTGCTATATAGCAGCCCTAGTGATCTTTGTATGTTGATTTTATATTCAGTTACATAGCTGTAAGTGTAGATCAGCTCCCAGGAAGTTTCTGACAGAGTTTTGGAATTTCGTATAGACCTTATTTTTAATATGGCACCCACTAGAATAAAAAAAAAGACATGACCATATTTCTTTCTACTTTTCCATTGTTTCTATTCACTTTAGCAAGATAGTGAAAGCAACACAATCAAGAACCGGCTTGATTCCAGTGTGGTGAGTCAACCATCTAGTTGGGAGATTTATAGAATTGTGTTTAACTCTGGAAGCTGTATCACCAAAAGCTTATATCCAGCATCAATGAGGCCCAAGGAAAGTTGCACCCTAGGTTATTAGGTTATTATTATTATTATTACTATTTATAACTGGTCTCTTCAGCCAGTAGCTGTTCACAACTTATGTTAGCTGAGAGAGAGGACTCAGGCATTGCTGGAGTTTCCTGTAACATTCATGAGTTTTCTGGTTCTTCCCTTTCCCTGTGTAAATATTTGGGAAGCCATTACATGACATAAAGTTACAGAGTGAGAGGATTATGTTGCTGTTAGGTCAAATTCCCTCAAATAAATAGACTATGTACTCCTTCCCACTGGAACTGCTATAACCACTAAGAAAAGACCAGCTACATCTATTCATTCCTACATATTTATTTGTCTAGATCTACAAATATTTAAGATGCATGACATTTCAGGCAACAAAAAGATCAGTGAGCTGAAAGGTATGACTGTAGTTACTACAGTGCCAAACAGAGCTACACAGTGAGTTATGGCTTTTTAGTCTTATGAAATTATGCTTTTTGAATGAGTCAGTGTTGTAGCATAAGTTTGGTCTACTTTTCACATTCATGAAATTATGGTCTTAAGTAAATAGTTGTTTTACTATAACTTTACTTTTGCTTTGAATTTTCCCAGTAGATGTATTTATTTATTTATTTATTTATTTGTGACAGAGTGTCATTATGTAGCAATATAACTCTGGCTGACATAGAACTCATTATGTAGAACAGGATTGCCTTGAAGTTACAAGCCTGAGTGCTGGGATTAAAGATGAATGTGCATCAACACGTTCAATTACTTTCTAAATATTTAATCACAATGACTGTCATACCAATTTCCTTACTTTTATTGGCTTATAATTTGTGATAAAGAAAGATCCAAATAACTACCAATTCCTTAGGAAGAAAGTTGCTATTTTTAACCATATTTTTATACTTTGTAATTTAGAAATACATGTTTTAGGAAGATGTGGGTTATGGTGCCCTGTCATGCATGAACCTACCTTCTAGTTTCTACTTCCATGATGCATTGCATAGGTCAGGTGCAAGACTTTTGAAGTATGAAGCATAAGAAATGGGAGCTGCTGACAGAAGCCAAAGAATACCACAGTCATCCCATGACATTTTATTTCTCACACACAAATCCTTCCTCTTCTTACATTGCATTTCTGGTCAATAGTGGCACCTTTGCACTCTTTTATCTATCAAGAGTTTGTGACTGTTCCTGTTATTTTTTTAACAAATCTATAAGTGGCTAATGATCCATGATTTTAACCCCTGAACTGTCTCTCTATCCATGATTTGTCAGCCTTGTGTCAGGGGTGAATAGTGCTTTCAACACAACAGGGTTCGGTGTGAACAGCTTAATGTCGAATATTAATCTTACACTTCGGGAAGTTGAAGACGAAAGGGGAGTTATCATTATTTGCAAACTGTGACTCAGCAGCACTTCCATGGGAAGTGACCTTGCAGAACCATGGCGCTCTGCTAACCTGGAGTAGGCTTAGATACCCAGATGGAAGGCATGGGCAATAATTGACCCTTAACGTGGAACTAAGAGGTAACAGGGTTTAGAAAGTAAATTCATCCACCCATCCGTACATGCAGGGAAATATGACACACAAAAGCATGGAACTCGGAACGCTTTGTTCTGGGGAGTTTGAGTCAGTGGTTGGCGGTTGTAGGGTTCACTGGCGTGAGTCATGGGGGAAACATTAGAGACAAAGGAACAAAGTGAGAAAAAAAAGAGCAGTACATAAGCAAATTAAGGACAGATTATAAAGTCCCATGCTAAGAATGCTTTAGATGGTATTTTGCTTTCTGGTTCATTAGACATCAAGGACATATATTTTTATATTGAAAAGCAAAGTATCAGTCACGGTAAGTATAGCGGATATTTTCATTTCATCTTTAATCTTAGTTCTGTGTGAAGAAAACATCAAATCTTTTTTTTTAATCCCCTGGAATTCTAGGATTACCTCTTTATTAAAACAAAATCAGCAATATCATATTTACGCCTATGTGGAAGAAGTGTTAGCATCTAGACAATGATAGTTTCTGGTACAATGCCACTTCACGTTTTTATAGTATGGTTAGAATATTTCAGTGTGATAATTGTTGCTGCCAACCTTAGATTGCCTCAAGTCTCTCTCTATGTTAATTTAGCTTACTCATTTAAATATTAGGTACACTCTCTATGTAATATATATATATATATATATATATATATATATATATATTACATTGGTGTCTCTCATTAATGGGCTGATCATTTACAACAACAATCATAGAGGCAGTCAGCTTTGCCTGAGTGTCGTATCACTGAGCTGAAGTTATTCATGTATTCTAAACAACATTAAATTTAAAAATTGAAAGCATATGTATTGAAAAGATGATAATTTTGAATTGCTTTACAGGGATGAAGAAACTTCTGGATGTATTAAGCAGAGGGGGTATGTGAGAAAGCACCATGAAGAATATATCCAGGAGAAGAAAGAACATTTCTGAGTCACTGTGGCTAGTACATCAAATGTGTACCCTACTCACAAAGCTACCAATAATGCAAATAAAAAAAATCCCTAGGGTCAGGGAGACAAGTAGAGACCAATGCCTGTGTTGTAATGTCTGATCCTATGGATATGGTATTTTAATGAGCAAAAGGACATGAAAGGTGTGATTACCTAAACTTTGAAAGAAACTTGTTTTATATAAATGTTCTCAACTTAAACATGCCTGTTCATAGCAGTGAGAGACATTCCTGGCTGGATTGTAAGAACTGTGAGTAAGAATGTTTTCTGAGAGACATAAGGCTTTGAGCTAAAGGAAGATCTTCAGGAGCCAAGACCTGGGGACACTTGGCATCTGGAGACAGAAGGAAATGAGTTCCCTGCCAGAGTGTGCAGTAAAGAATAGTGCCCTGAGACATGGAGACTTTAAACTAGTAAGAGTCCAGCCAGACTGGGCAAGTTGCCAGGCCATGAACTTGAATTGCTTTAAGCCACAATTTTGTGGAAATTCGTTAACAAGGCAGTAAGAAACTAATTTTGTGTGAGGATCTGAGGTGAGGAAGTATGAATAACATAGAAACCTTAAGTTGCTAAACCAGCACAGAGAAGATGATGTGCTCTCCTAGAAAAGCAAGAAGGAGATACTGCTATTTCCCTGAAAGCTGCTTTAGTGACTAAACGTTTCTAATCTTTCCAGTCTGTTGTGCTGTTCAGATTTGCACATACTCGAGGGTGGAAATAAGTATGCATTTTCCCTTGCCATGAGATTATTACACCAAGCTAAGCAGAACACACAGGATGAAATAGATACTGAAGGGTTTGCTGCTGAGCCAATGCACTAAGCTAAGAGGAGCAAAAGGAAATCTCAAGTGTTGGACGAAGACAGAGAAGGAAGGCAGGAGAGGCAGGGTCTGCAGAGAAAGCAATGAAAGAAACCTACAAAGTATTCATAAGAAGCATCTCTACCATCAGATTTTATTTGTATGATACCATTTCACTGGGAAATCTCATCATGGAGACATGTATTTAATAGCTGATCTCTATCACTATTTTCAACTTCGTTTTTAAAGACAAATGTCAAATTACTAAAAAAAATCAATTTTAATATTTTCCAAATGCCTCAAAAGCTAGAGTTCTGGCTCAGCAGCCAGATTATCACTCAAGATGCAATTACCTTACTTCTTTTAGTTCATAATTTGTTCAATGCAAAGGTTGCTTTCAGGAATAGTTATAGAATTACATTTTGTTATCTTTCTTGGCCTTTCAACTATAAATCAATTATAAATATAGTGGTACTTTAATGTGGAAATTATTATGATAGACCTGGATTGTGAATAACTAAACATATTTTCCAGTTCACATATTTCAAAGTAAATTCTCATTCTTATTCCTATTGAACAATGTATTTAAGTATTGGTAGTTTAACAAGAACCACTTTAAAATTCAAATGTTTTAGCTACCACAATCAAAAGCATCTGTCCTTTTTGTGACCATCTGTGAATGTTGAAATCCATTTGGAACTATCTGTTGAACAAACTATTACGGTTTTGCATTTCTAGGAAGAAATGAGTTGTTAAAGTGTAATACATAGAGAGATGAAGCTCCATTTATACCTTAGAGTCTTGGGAACTTTGTATTTACCAGAAGAGACATATTTCTTTAGTCTCTGAGGTAACTTAATTATATAAACAGGAACTATGATTTCCCCACCCTCTTCAATACGCATATACTAAGAACCTGTTATTTTTCCAGGAATTATCACATAAATAGAACATCCAGGTGCCGTCTGTCTACTTTCTACTACTGTTCATAGTCCAGTGTACAAGACATATATTAAAATTGGTGATTTCTAACACATCAAAATTATTAGAGTACAGCCAGATGGTGGTGGCAAACACCTTTAATTCCAGCACTTGGGGAAGTAGAGGTAAGCTGATCTCTGTGAGTTTGAGGCCAGCCAAGGCCACACAGAAAAACCCTGTCTCACAAAACAAAACAAAACAAAAGAAGATCGTTATAATACATATGTAAGAAAAAATCAATAGGTCAAAATGAGGAGTCAGAAACCACCTTCAGCAGAGAGAAGAGGAAGAAAGATTTTTTTAAAAAAAGAAAGGAAATGAGTTTTAGGAACTTGCAAAGGCGTAGACAGAATCCAGTACTGGCAGCAGAGGCTATGCTTTCGGCAGAGTGTCAATGTGTCCCCTGTAGAAATTACAGATTGCCGATTTTGATATGTGTATTTTGATCACAATTGCTTAACCACGAAGGCACCGAAACAGAGGAACTGAGATGTCTTCCCAAAAGCATGGTGTTAGGAGGGGTGGCTGGGTTTTGGCAGGTGCCTGGCTCCAGAGCATCTTACCACTACTGCTGACCAGGAGGAAAAGACATCGCTGGCACAGGTGATGTGCTCAAGGCAAAGGCCTGAAATATGATGCTGGGACACCAAAGTGCTCATTGTCGTGAGCCAGAGACAGTGTGACAGGAGTCGTGGAACAAAGGTTGGATGGAAACATCCGGATCCAGACAACAAGGCTGGTGTGTGCTTTCTCTGAGGAAGATGCAGTAGAGAAATAGGGCGGCTTAGCTCCAGCTAGAAGGAGAGGGCAACCACAACCAAAGAAAGGCAATGCTGGCATCCGGAGCAAAGTAAAGCAATAGAAAGATGCGGTGAGCTGTCAGAGCACTCACTGGCTTTGCAGAGTGATGAGATTTTAGAAAATTCTGTAATGGAACAGGGACTTGTGACCCTGGTAAACATTAACACCATTCACAAATATATAGAAAAAGTTTGATTCTTGCGACATTTTTGCCCTATTGGCAGCTGTCTTGGAAAACTCATAGGCATTCTTTAGATTTCTCTGTAACGGTGGGGTCAATTAAAAACTATTTGCTATCATCAAAAATACATGCAAGAGAGGCAAATGACTCTTTCCTTCAACTGTTGTATCATCACAGAAGAGCAGGCTCCCTTCTGTAGGCAAGAGGTGTCCTTCATACCCCAACTCTGTAAAGTCATAGACACTTGCTTCCATCACCTACCTCTGTGAACCACAGACCCTGCCTTCATCACCATCTCAGCGAAGACACAAACGTCTGCATGCAATCCCCTATCTCTGTGAAGTCATAGAGTTCTTCAATCCCCACCTCTGCGAATTCACAGACATCTGCTTCATTTCCCATCTCTGTGAAGTCATAGACTTCTCTTCCATCCCCACATCTGTGAATTCACACACATCTGCTTCCATCTCTGTGAAGTCACAATGATTTGTTTCCAATCCCCAGTCTCTATGAAATCACAGACGTCTGCCTTCATACCCTTCCTTGTCTGTGAAGACATAGACCCCTGCTTCTATCCCCCATCAATGTGAAGTCATAGACCTCTGGGGTTATCTCCCATTTCTTCGGAGTCGTTGACCTCTGCTTCCATTCCTCTATTTCTGTGACGTCACAGACATTTGTCTTCCTCCCCTATCTCTGTTTCTGTTTTATTTTCACTCTAGAGTAAAAAAAAAAAAAAAAAGTCGCAGAGGGCTTCAGTGAAACACTCTGTTTTATAGACATTATCTCACCAATAGATAGTTCTGTGGGTGAAATAATCCAGGGAACAATTTATTCCTATCTTTAAGGGGTAAGGAGGTTAAATGATTCATTTATGGAACCGAAAGTAGAGGTTCAGCACCCACAATGGGCTCTGTGTATAAAAGAGTATTACACATATCTTCCAGAAAGAGTGAGCTGAAAGCTATTGAAACTTTGTAGTCACAAGTTTTCAAAGACACCATGTACTGTAAAATAAGAACTCAGATATGAAGGGGCACTGGGGATGGTTTATTCAAGGCATACAACATATGCTGAGCTTTTGGCTAGCTTTCCTCTGAGATTGATTCTGTAGCAAGAAAATGAGAATGCCTTTCCGAAGTTTCAGTGGATTGTCCTAATAGGCATGCACAGAAATATTCTCTATGTTTAGCGAGCTTTATAATAGGCATTCTGCTATAGCAGGCGAGTCTGTGAGAATGGATGAGGGCAAGTCCTAAGTAATGTGTGATGATTTTATTCATTTATTTATTCATTTCAAGACAGGGTTCCTTTGTGTAGTCTGGTCTGTCCTGGAACAACTTCTGTAGACCACACTGGCCTCAAACTCACAGAGATTTGCCAGACTGTGCCTCCCACTTGCTGCGATCAAAAGTATGTGCCACCACTGTCCATCCTCCAGGCTACCTCTTAGTCACTGCAGGGACTCACAGGCGATTGTGACTGGCTGAGGGGTGTAGGAGTGAGAGTCTGAGTTTGCAGGAAATCTGTTGGATCCTGCTGTTCCCACCAAAGAGAACCCAGCCGGAGGGAGCCACCCCGGGCCACTGGATCAACATTCTCAGGCGAATGTTCAGCAGAGCCAGGTCCCATGAGACAGAAGCTCAGGGTGCTGGGGCAGGGGGATGGATTTGGGCACGTCAGCTTCTGAGATGGCCTTTTCTCACCTCTCTGGACTTGCTTAGAAAACTGCACAGAACCAGCTACACCAGAGGGCAGCTGCAGTGAAGCAGCCAGTACCTCGGGGCACTTGGGATGCAACAGTGTTCTATAAAGACTCCCTAGCACCACACCTCGGCGGGGAGAGGCTTTTCAGAGGGGAGGGGTCTTGGAATGTTCTTATGGCTACCCGGGTCTATTCTTGAACTCACTTTGTACTCTAGGATGGCCTCACACTTGGGATCCTCCTGCCCCAGCCTCAGAAATGCTGAGACGGCAGCTCATTGCCACCAGGCATGCGCGACAAGCAGTCACCTTGCTTCCCACCCCCCCCCCACCTGTCCACATTAAATAATAGCCAGGCAGCTTTCTTCACGTACCCCGTATTTTAATCCAAGTGCCGAGACTTACAGGCGTCCATGTTGCCCTGAGCTGCGTTCAGCAGGATGAGGCAGTGAGGCTCTGCCCAAGGGAGGACTAAGCCTTATTTTGTACAGAGAACAACCTAATACAGCAGTCCCAAACCGGCGTCTTCACAGGATGGCCAAGTGAGGAACTGGCTTCTCTACACTAGGCTTTCTCGTTTTGCAGCTGGTTCCCACAGGCCAGGGATATGCACCCCCTGCCTTGGTGTGGATCCAGGTTTAATCCCGTCACCAATGACAGGGATAAGAGCTGGCGGAGTCTCAGGTTGGCGCTGTCCAACCTGAGGTCTTTTGGTGCTGGGACTGCACTCAGGGCCTCACGTGGCCCCGTGGCAGCCCTGGCTGGCCGCTCCCTACCTTCACTCATCTTAATGAGAAGCCCACGCCTGCCAGTTACTGGGGACACCATGGACTCTTTATGAAGACATGGGTATGAACCTGGTGGCTGGACTACCTGCCCGTCCTCACGGCTGCAGCCTGACGTTGGGAACCATGTCAGTCCAAACAGGGTGGAGCTGGAGGCAATGCTGTCGGCCTGGCTGCTCCTGTCGCTTGCTCTGGCCCTTCGTGGGGACAGTTGTTTCTCTAACCAGCACAGGATGTAGGTTACAGATTGGCACTCAACAACTCACGCTGCTCTCAGCTGTGGCCACCCCCAAAGACCCGGCAACTTCAAACTAAAGACATCGGCGAGCCCGTGAGTTGGTTTTATAAAGCACACGAGTGTCTGCCTTGCAAAACCGATTGACTTCTGAGTCGATTCTGCTTCTGTGAAGTAGTGTATAAAAATCAAAACATCCATTCCAATTGAAGGAATCCTTTGTGGGGGGATCGCTTCATCTCTTCTCAAAATATTCCGATTATTTCTCCCTGTGTTTATTGTTCTGTATGTAGTGTATACGCTTTCGTGGGCGGATGAGTGTGCACATTTAGGTGTACTTACCATAGCATGCACGTGGTCGTGGGAGGAAAATTAGCAGAATCCGTTCTCTCCTCCCAACGTGCAGGCTCCAGGGATCGATGGAAGTGAGGTCATGAGGCTTGGCACCAAGAACCTTTGAGTGCTAAGATATCCCAAAGCCTCAGCAAAGAGTAGTCTATAACTTGTCCTTAGAATCCAGTCATCTGACTTTATTCTTGTAATTCAGTGGTAAATTGTTAACTTACATTCTTCAGGTTACAGAAGCCTTCCAAACTTGTCCTTGGTCCCGCACGATTATCCGGGCTCCCAGTTGAGCTCCTTTACCCCCTGCTTGCTCTCTCGGGTGGGGTGTGACCCCTTCCCTCATCAGGCACAGGCTGCCTTGACATCTGCTTCTTCTTCTGTCTTCCATGGTTTTCAAGAGGCAGAACCAGTAATTATTTCCTCCTCCGCACATGTGATTTTCCTATCTTTAGGAAGTGCCATTTTAATCTGTTATTCTACAAGCCTACCTTTATCTTTCTCATGACGTTATTGTTTTTGACACACTACATAGATCTAATTTCCTTCATTCTTTGTCCCATCTAACACGTCCTTTGTTCCAGCAAAGAAAACAATGTCATCACTCAGTTTACCAGGGGGAATCTTGATAGGGGTTATATTTCTGTGAGGGGTTATTAACAGATTGAAGGGAAAACACTTCTTTAATATTTATTTATTTATACTTTTTTGAGGCACGACTTCTCTGTGTAGCGTTGCAGACCAGGCTGTCCTTAAACTCACAGAGATCCATCTGCTTCTGACTCCCAAATATTGGGTTTAAAGGCACGTGCCACTGCTGTCTAGATGAAGGTAAACCACTTTTATCATCAGCAGAACTATTAAAAATTTCTTCATGGAAAATGCCCATCATCCTATAAGCCCGTAGGAAATCCTTCATGTGTTTCATACATAAACCACACTGTGTGAAGCTGTCTGTAATTATTATCACTATAAAGTATGGAAGTGTTGGTTTCACATGGGTGTAGAAGTGAAGACAGGAAGGAAAACAAACAACTATTTGGAAAATATGGGTCAAAAATCCTTTCCCTTCCTAATTCTGTGCTGAGTTTATTTTTCACATTTGAATGTCTGAGGTTTCAGAATATAGGTTTCCGATGATAAAATTAATTTCGAAAGTAGATGTGTACTGTCTTATAGGACCCCAAACCTCAGTGATGTAGCCAGTCCCAGCAGATGCAGGCAGGGAATCTGGCTCAGGGCCCTCTCAAAACACCTGTCCGAGACTCATCTGAGCACTTTCATAGTTACAGGAAGAGAAAAGCTGCTTTGTAGATTCTGCATGGTCTGAGTAAGGGGTATGTCTCACTACCTGCTGTAGGTATTCGAGGAGTTAGCTTCGGTTAGCTTGGTTTTCATTGGCACCATAATGTCCCCCCATGGTCTGGAACTCATCCCGTTTTTCCTTTCTGAAGAAAGATAGTTTTATCCCTGTTATGTTGCATCCAGTCAGAGTCTAATGGCAAGTGTACCTGTGGGAAGAGATGGAATTCTAATCAAGACACATGGTCAGAATGTTTGAACTGCAGTATCTTAAGGCCACTTTTCATGTCTTTTTTTTTTTTTTTTTTTTTTTTAGTGAAATAAAAAGATTGAGATCACTCCTGACATGTTTGGGATGCTGGCTTCCATGAGCCACTTGTGTTGTGAGTGATTAAATTTATTGCTCTCAAGAGCAGAGCCAATTGTTCCAAGCAAAGAAGGAAGTGGCCCTTTTCTGCAGGGTTCTCTGAGCACTGAGGGAAGGAATTTGGTGGAGACATCTCATTTAGATGTCTCTCTCTCCCTATGGGTCTCTGTATTTGTTCCCATCTGCTATGGGAGGAAGCTTCTCTGATGAAGGCTGGATGAGCCACTGAAATGTGAGCACAGCGAAAGTTCACTGAGCCAGTGATTTAGTCAGTTATTTTAGATCAGTAGTGTTGGATTTACCCCAGGTTTCTGGGCAATCTGTTCTCCAGTTCTTGGTCACCCAAGAAGTATTGGGTATCGGTTCTATCTCATTGAGTGAGTCCAAGTCAAATTGTAGATTATAACACTTTGAGAAATCTATGTAAAGGGAAAATGCACCCACGCAAATCCAAACAAAATGGTCTCCAAGGGCTCAGTGTTTCTGTGGAGCCCTGTACCTTCACTGATACTCTCCAACACACTGCAGACTCGCTTCTAATCTGAATCACTTTCATTCTTACACAAAGGTTCACGTAACAGCTGCACTGGGACAGGAGAATGGATACAGCTCCTACATACTTCTAGTGTCTGTGTACAGATTTAAACACAGTTATGTCTTCTGGCAGAAAGCACAGAGAGGGGAAAAATAGAATTACTGGAGGAAGTTTGCTAAGATTTCTGTTCAGGGCAAATTGGACTCCCTGCAAGAACTGTTAGATTAACTAGCTTCTGTCCCTTCCTGGCCTTTCTCCAGCCTGGTTTAATTACATCCTTAGTCCAGGCAGTAAACATGTCAGAGTCAAATCCTCTTGTCAAATCTTCTCACCTTGAAAAGTAATACAAATCAGTTTCTCTGTTGAGATCATTTTCATTTGCCCCTAAGTGAACAGAGATAACCATTTTCTAGAACCAGACCCACTTACCATTTTAATAGCGGATCAGTGTTCCCGTGAGCAGCCATCAGGATTGATGGGGCAGCATTTCTGAGCCATTGTAAGCTTGTAAAATGAGAAGATTTGTATAAATGAATTCCAGTAATTCCAGCACTACAGAGGTTTCCTTTTGGATTTCCACCTGATCCTGCAGGCCTTGCAAAACTCCCAAATATTGTCCTATTCTAGGGCATTGTTAATTCCTAACTGTCCACAATGTGCAGACTAGCAATTTGAAACCACAAAGCACCTCAGGAAAACTATGTCAATCCAGCTTTGTCCATGGGATACCTAATACATAGGCTTATTCACAAACTCTAGAGTGTTAAGTAAGCCATGGATGCATATGATGCTAATGAAATGTATGCTTGTACAGGAGCATAAAACTAAGAAGGGGCAAACACATTGGCCATTTGATTGTGGTGAGAAATACTTGGGAAATTGGTGGGATACATTGGGTGTTCCTGGAGGGCTTTCCATAGATGGTAAATTCAGATGTAACCTGAATGTAGTCAGTGCTATTCAACAGCTTGGACTCAAATGGATGTAAGGAGAAGGAGGAGGAGCCCACTAGCTCACCTCTTCTTCCTACTGTCATGAGGAGATGTGCTGTCTTTCACTTAAGGACAATGATCCAGGCAGTCATGTACCAGAACTTTTGGCACCAAATCCAAATAAATCTTCCTCCACTTAATTGTTTCCTTCATTTGTTTATAAAAGCAACAAAATTGTGCATCAAAGGCAATTTGTTTAATATCCACATTCCTTATCCCACCTTAAAATCTTTGTCAATTTTGATCTCAAGGGGTCATATTTTATACGAACTAAAATAAACTGTACAGATCTGATCTGACTAGTCTTATAATAAATAGTGTAATATGAAATATATAATTGATTGAAGGTTTGATTAATGCTTTTGTTCCAACCTCTACAGATACCACAATGCAAAGCTGTGCATGATGCAGAACTTGCATGTCTTATAAGCATCATCCAATAAACTTCCATTCTTTTGTGTTGCTACTAATACTGGAAACAATAAAACCTTTTGCAAATGCTGTGTTGTTTAGGGCTTAGGGCAAGAAAGAGAATCTGCAAATTTTTTAAATCTCTTGTTTCAGATATTTTTCATCCATAATCGTCATGAACCACGGATGTAATACATGTGGACACAAAGAGTGACTGTATTCCTAGATAAACTTTAAGACATGTGTCTATTAGTTTTCAGGGTTTTCTCATAAAGAAAGAGCACTGAGTTGCAGGGATTGAAGTGTGTCTTCCCCAAACCCACAAATCTCAGATTCCAGTAAAATTGCATTGGCAAGAAGGTCTTCAGCGGCTAATCAGGGTAACCTGAAGAAGGGTGGAGCTTTGTTCTGATAGGGCTAATATCACTACTCAAAGGGAAAATTAAAATTAAGTATTTGCATTCCAGCCTGGAAGAGAGTTCTCATCATAAATAAAACCTTACCATGTATTTTCCAGCCTTTTGTACCAAACTTAATTAACTGTCAGGCATGGCAGTGTGAAGCTTTATTCCTAGATAACTCTGGAGTGGCTGAGGCCATGAGATAACTTAAACTCAGGGGCTCAAGACTAGCTTGGAAACAATGTGAGGCAGGCTCAACAAATCCTATGGCTGTGAATCCCAATTATTAGAACCGTGATCTGTGTGTTCTTCATGTGCGTTTAATAGAGTTTCAGTTACCTGCATAGCTATAGACAAAACATCAGAGAAAGAGAACACACTGGAGACCCTGAGCAAAACATAAACATCATAAAAAAATGTGATGCAGATGAAGGATTTGTAAATAGTGGATTAGAGTGCTAGGTATTTTCCTGTGTTTCCAGATAGTATTTATCAACAGAGTGTGACAGCTTTGGGTAAATCACTTTTGTAATGTTGCCATAGCTACCGCTGGTGTGATTAATTTCCCATGTCTTCGAAGAGAGAAGGAACACTGCACAGATTGGAAGACTGAACTTCAAGTCTTTAAAATAGCCTGCTTGGCTGAAGGAAGCTGTGCGATTCTCTGCAGGAGCAAACTGCCCTCTGTAAAACTTCCCTGACAATTGCACCTGACAGTATGAAGTCTGGCTCCTGAATTGGTGTTGTCCTCAAGCCAATATTAATAGCAAATCTAAATGCATTCCACAGCATAGGTTTCTCGAGTACTTGAAATGTGCTTAAAGTAAATGCAACTGTATCAACACAAGTATAAAATGCCCAAGGCCCAGCTAGGGCATCTAGAACTAGCCACATTTTTCTCTATTTGTGTTTTATTTATTTTTTCTGTTTTCGTATTTATTTATTTCTAGACTCACATTCACTATTCCAGCATTGATACCATGTCAGTGAAATTACCATATTTTTGCATCATCACCTTTTTTTTTTGTTTTTTGTATTTAATTTATTTTTAACATATCTCTCCCAGTTCCCTCTCCCTCCAATCCTCTCTTACCATGAACATGCCTGCCCATCTCATTCCCCATCGACTCCCCTGGGAGGATGAGGCCCTCCATGGGGGTTATTAGAATCTTTTAAACCACTTGGGTTACGGCCTAGCCCCTCCTCCTTGTCTCGTGGCTAAGAGGGGGTCCGTCCATGGGGAATGAACTCCCGAAGTCCGTTGGTGCACCAGGGAGATACATCCTGGATCAACTGTCAGAAGTCCCTTAGACTTCCCAGGCCTCTTAACTGAGACCCATGTTCAGGGGTCTGGGTTGGTCCTATGCTGGTTTCCGAGTTATCAGTCTGGGGTCCATGAGCTCCCCCTTGTTCAGGTCAGCTGTCTCTGTGGGTTTCTGTAGCCTGGTGTTGACCAGTTTGCTCATCACTCCTCCCTGTCTGCAACTGGACTCCAGGAGCTCAGCTCAGTGTTTAGCTGTGGGTGTCTGCTTCTTCTTCCATCAGCTACAAAATGAAGGCTCTAGGATGGCATAAGGTAGTCATCAATCTCATAATCGGGGAAGGGCCTTTAAAGTAGCCTCTCCACTATTGCTTAGATTGTTAGTTGGGGTCATCTTTGTAGGTCTCTGGGCATTTTCCTAGTGCCAGATTTCTCTTTAAACCTATAATGGCTCCCTCTGTTATTGTATCTCCTTTCTTGGAAACCATGACATATACTCAAAAGACCTATAAGGTAAAAAGAGAGGAAAAAAATGTGTGTGTGTGTATGTGTGTAAAATGAAATTAAAAACTGATAAAAAATTTTGAAAACAAAGCCCTGGCACAACATTATGAGAAAAGGAGCCTCCAAAGGTGACACTGAGATAATTTTCTGTTGGCCATCTATTGCTGGGCATGCAGCCGTCCTAAGAGTAGTTAGTTTCTGTCTATGCTCTGCTACAAATGATGTGACAGACCTTGAAGATCCCCCATGGAAGGCCTCACCCTCCATGGGGAACAGAAAAGGGATGAGATGATGGTTGGGGGGAGGCAGGGGAGGAGGGGAGGGTGAGGGAACCGGGATTGACATGTAAAACAATCTTGTTTCAAATTCCAATTAAAATTTATCATAAAATATTTAAAAAATAGAAAAAATTGAACTCACAAGATAAAAAAGAGTAGTTCGTTTTCCTCAATGAGGACACATAAGTCTAAATTTTATTTTGCACGCGGTTATCATTTGGAGATGACTTCTAAGTTAGGGATGGCGGCATGTGTACATTTGCCTTTTCAATTCTAGGACCTCATCTGGTGCAGACCCATGAAGGCCCTGTGCTTACTGGCTCTGGCTCTGGCTCTGTGATTTCATATGTGTGTCAATTCTGTTGATTTCGAGGGCCTTGGTTCCTTGGTATCTTCCGTACTCTGTGAGTGTTACATTCATTCTGCCTACTCTTTCTCAGGGTTCCTGAGCCCACAGGAGAGGGAGCTGATAGAGACCACCCATTAGGAGCAGAGGGTTTCAGGGTCTCTCACTCTCGTAACATTGTGTGGCTGTGCATCTCTGTATATATTCTGTCCGCTGCAGGAAGAAGCTTCTCTGACGATGGTTGAACAAACCACTGATCTACATGAGTATACAAGAATGTCATTAGCAGTCACTTTATTGCTGCATTATTTTAGCAAAGCAGTAGTATTTCATTGTATGCATGATCCCTGGGCTAGGTAGTCTCAGGTTCTTGGTCACCCAAGCAATGTAGGCTATGGATTCCACCTTATGGAGTGGTTCTTCAGTCAAATCAGATATTGGTTGGTTACTTCTAGAAGCTTTGTGTTACCATTGCCCTAGCCTATCTTGCAGGCAGGGTACCATTGTGGATCAAACGGGTTGTGGCTGAGTTGGCACTGGCATTTCTCCCTTGAAAACATATCGAGTAAATTTCTGTACCAAAGATGCTAGCCTGTTGGTGTGAAGGCTCTGTGTAGGCACCAGTATTGATTTTTAAAAAGGATCAGGAGAAACAAATAGGCAGAATAGATGTTTATTCAGGGAGAAATAACTCACAACATAGACAGATGAACACCAGCAGGTCCCTGGTCCCAAGGATGCCTCCGGATGCTCTCCTGTCCCCGTGCTGCATGCCAGAGAGCTCTCCGAGCCCCCTCCTCAGCCTTAGTTCCCCCAGATCATGTCCAGCCCTGTCTCCAACCCCAGTGGGCATGGTCTATACCACAGGTGCGGACGAGGTGAATATCTCACTACACACCAGTTTGATTTCTCTATGTTCTGTGAATATTTTAGGCGTTGTCTTCAGCAATGAGATCCTGCTACCAGGTTTTGTAGAGCAACCTATAGTCTTGGCAACAGCCTGGGTTTGTTCAGTGGTTCCCAAAGAACCCCTTTGACCAACTACTCATTTAGATGTAACCAATTTCCAGTACAGGCAGTACAGGTGATAAGAGATGTTCAATTGGCATTCTCTCTCCCGCATTATTTAGTGATTTCATTTAGATTTCCATCATATATGTTTTAGGAAGTATCTACAGCAGTCATTTCCATACTGCCGCTTAAATGGTCCTTAATTTTAGCTGTCTCTCTCTCCCAGCATCTCCTCCCTCATTCCCCACTCTTCTCCCCTCCCCAACCTGGTCCTACTGTTTCACGCCATCCATCCATCCGTAACTACTTATTCTTTGTTTCTATTCCTAGGGTGTTCTGCCTATCCCCCAAGTTACACACTCTGCACCTACCCTCTGTGGTTCTGTGGATTTTAGCTGGGTTATCTTTGATTAGCAGTAATATACACATACAAATGAATACATACCATATTTGTCAGTCTGGGTCTGGGATACCTCACTCAGGATGATTTTTTTTCTTGTTCTATTTTTATGTATGAGTTTCATGACTTCTTTATATATATAAAAAACAGCTGAGTAATAGTCTATTGTGTAAATTAACCACATTTTCTTTATCCAGTCTTCTGCTGAGAAAACTCTAAGTTGTTTCTAATTTCTTGCTAATATTAATGGGGCAGCAAGGAAAAGAGTTGTTCGTGTATCTCTGTGGTAGAATGAGGAATCGATTGGGTGTATGCTATAACTGGATCTCGGGGCAGACTGATTCCTATTTTCCCGAGGAACTCCAACTCACTCTCTATAGTGGCTGTATAAGCGTTCACTCCCACCAGAAATGGAGGAGTGTTCCCCTTGCTCCACATCCTCACCAGCATGAGCTGTCAGTTGCGTTATTCATCTTAGCCAGGAGTAAGAAAGTAATTTTATTTTCAATTCCTTGATGGCTAAAGATGTTTTTTTTAAAAAAGTTTTTCTCAGCTATTTGGCTTTCCTCTTTTGATAATTATCTCTTTAAAAATATATTCTATTTTAATTTGTCTATTTGTTTTCTTGATACCCAGCATTTGGGTAATTTATGTACGTTGAATATTAGCCCTCTGTCAGATATGTAGTAGGGTCCCCTATTGTGTTGCATGTTGCTTTGTCTGAAAGATAGAAATCTTATACTCTGCAGAAGCTGTTTGGTTTTGTGAGATCTGGTTATTAATTGTTGATCTTGGTGCCTGTGCTAAGGGTCTTTTTGTGTATGTGTGCGGATTTCTTAGGAAGTCTTGGATGATTACACATTGGATCAGATTATCTCAGTAAGGAGGGGCTTCAAAGTCTTTGTATTTATAGGATGTTCAGTTCCTTAGTAAATAGTTGTTTCTGGTGTTAGATGAAATGTTTATGGACTTTCAAGCCAAATGAACTTAGCTACTTTCCTCATTGCTATGTAACAAAAAGCAGTTAATGGAAAGAAGGACTTACTTGGTTCCTAACTTAAAGAATATGGTCAGTCATGGTGGGGATGGTGTGGGAGGGCCATGGCTACAGGAAGGCTTCGTTGAGACCATTGACCAGAGAGAAGGCAGGCTGGCAATCTTTGGCTTCCTCCTTCTTTTATGTTCGTTCAGTCTGGGACCCCAGCACTTGGAATGGTGCCAGTCACATTCAGGATGGCCCTTATTTCCTCATGCAATAAGCTGATTTATATAATCTTCTTTGGAGAGACTCTCATATATTCAAGCAGAGGCATTTCTTCTTGGTTATGCTAAATCCAGTCAAGTCAATAACAAAGGATAAATATCACTGTATGAATATAAATGTATTTAATTTTTGACAGGAAGTAGCAGCTCTTTAAAACCGAGCCTAAGGTGGCAGCCTTTCCAAGATCAATTACAGCATGTAATGTAAGTGGCATCTCTAGAAGTATAAGCAATTATGGTAGAGATTGCAGTCGCTACCAGATAATATTTTTTTGGGGGGGGGAGGTTAACAGAAGCATTATAAAAGAAGCACCACCCTGCTAAGGCTACTGACTCTTGCACAGAATTTTATTAGAGACATTTCTTTTTGTTGTAGTGAAGTATTTCTAGCATCTGTGGGCATTTTTGAAAGGAAAAATAGCCCCCTCATCTCCCCAGGACTTGACCTTTGTTATGTCAAGGATCCCCATATATCACTGGGACTAACTGCCAAGTCCAGTTTCTAAATGCTGTCTTGAATTCCAGGTGGCTATACTTGTAGTGTATTACTCTAAATTCTGGATTTCCCCCCAAGGCTTGCATGATTAATTAATTTGCATAAACAATACCAGAAACAATAGGGAGCACAAAGCAAGAGCTCATGCAATGGCCTTATTTACATACAGATGCTGACACCTGTGGATCATGTTATCTTCCCTTAACTTGTAATGTTCTTATTTTAAGAACAAACACAGCAAAGATTATCCTTTAGTCTTGACATAAAATTCCTTACAAGTACAACCTTTCATTTATTTTATTCTATTAACCATTGATAGGTAAGTTTACTGTGAAAGCTAGTAGACAGAAATAAGTCATGCTTTTCAGATAGTTTACAGAGTTCCAGGGTTGGGGCTGCAACCCGAGGCCTAGGTGGTATCCAGTGATGAACACACAGCTGCTGGAACTATTCCCGCCTGAGTGGCCATTTCCTCCACTTTGAGCCAGAAAATCATCCAGACAGAAGTTGTGGCCAAGAAATATGTGTGGGACCATGGTCAGTCCACAACTGGGGTCTGTGTTGGTGTCCGTCACCAGTGGTCCCTGGAACCTTAGGAATCATGCAAGATGAAATCCGAGAGCTATACTGAGGCTGTCACACCCTTCGCTGCCCTGGGACCATTGGCCTTATTTCCCATGCCCACTACAGCAAAAGAGTTGGCCCCTGTACTCAGGGGAGAGAGCCCTTACCCATCAACATAGGCAAGGATGAACTGTCTCTGAGAGCATGCATGTATGAGAGCTGACTCCTACACAGCATCCGAGGCAGATGGCCTCAGTGGCTGGATCTGACCTAATTGGCTAACACCCAGACTCGGTCTTGGTTTGACCCACCTAGGTCCTGTTGGAGCTCACTTCCTCTTTCCTCGTCTCCTAGTCCCGCCTATCTTGCTTTCCTATTGGCCAACAGTGCCTTACTCATTAACCAGTATGAGAAACATATTTACAGAATGACATCTCCCATCACATATGTTCATCGGATGCATTAATAGCTATGCTTGAAAATGAAAACCGTCTTTCACACAGAGTGCAGTAGTGGTCTGGAGATACTGCAAGTCAGAGCACACCCGTAATGCTGGTTGTAAATGCTGAGTACAGTCCGACTTATTCAGACATCGTCGTTTCACTGCCAGGCTTTCCCTCCAAGTGACCTAAGGTGAAATATGGCTTACATTTATATGTCTGTGTAAGTGGTTAGTAGAATAAAAATAAATGAACACTTTGGGGACAGTGGTTAAGTTTAAAGATGAAGGCTCTGGAATATTTTTATTTATTTTTTTCTTGTATAGCATAGACAGAGAGGAAGAGGCAAAGAGATAAAGATAAAAATTAACCAACATGGTGTAAAATGGGCTGAAAGAAAAAACAAAACACAGGAACTGAGTATCATAGACAACAATTGTTGAATTTTTTTTTTATTTTAGAGATAAATCAGTAGAAACACAGTAGAGGGTAAGACATGAAATATGAAAGATGTCACCTAGCAGATTGTGAACTCCGCCTGTTGCCCTCAATGTGTGAAGGAGTGATGACGAGGGCAATATGAATTCTGTTTGTAATAAATGGATTGTTCAGTTTTATTAGGAAAGCCAGAAAATGTGCATGCAAGCCAGGCGAAGCTGGTTTTTTTTTTTTTTTTTTTTTTCCCCTGAGATACACTGTAAGGTACCGATTGATTCACCTACAGATGAAGGTTGACAACCCCGAAGCACAGGGTGTGTACCTGATGCAAGAGGGTGTGATGGGCAGAAACACCTGTGCTATAGTTTTCAAAGCAGTCAGCCAGTCTCTCTGGAGCAGAACACATCACGCGTAGGGAAATGCTTGGGGGAAGAGTCCCGCCTAAAAGACAGCTTAGGCGATGTCCACTCCAGTGTCATGACTTCTGTCCCATTGAGTATCGTGAACAGTCAGTGATCTTTGTGCAGTGGTTTACTGTGAACAAGGAAATAGACATAAAGGAAAAAGCAAAGGGGCAGGAAAAGAAGAGACAAGAGATAATCATGCCCCGCGCATGCCCAGGGTGGTGAAGGATCCTCGTGTCAGAGAAGGACCAGCCTCATTAAACCCACACTCCAAAGCTGTCCCAGCTTCCCACGCAGCTGCGCTACGCTACACTTGCTGCGGTGGCAGAGATGTCAGATGCTTTAAAAGTCTTTTTAAAAAGTGATCACCCCAGGGCCTCCCATTCACCAAGCAAGACAGAAAGCACTCGGCTTGTGCCTCCACAATCTGACCCACTGCCGATGCAGTCTCTTCAGAGCCCAACTCACTCCATGAAAGAAGAAATAAATGACAGACGCCAACAGCCGTGTTTGAAGCTGGACTGGGAGTGCCAGCGGAGGAGGCAGTTTGCAGCTCATTTCCTGCAGCATTCCTGGGGTTAGAGTCTCCAATGGTGCTCGGTGGATATTAACAGGAAAGTCCTTCTTCCGGGGCACTGATGATGAGCATCTGTTTAGCAAAGGGAGAATGCCTGGAGCCCACAAAACCTGCACAGCACATTCACAATGCTCATATATATTAACTTATATTATTCCACAATAAAAATAGAAATTAGAGCTAGGAGACTATTAGTGTCAACTCCATCTTCTCAACTGAAGCTCACATGCTCCCCACATGTGTTCCACAACTCCATCCTCCTGACTGAAGTTCACATGTGTCCCACAGTTGGGACGTAAAACATGTGCCTTGGAAAATGAGACTCCATTTGTTAAACACTCCAAGCACCTATAATCACATCACCCTGCGAAAGAAATGAAATCATGAGTATTCAGACGTACTCGTCAATAAAGGAAATTATTCTATTTAATTTGTAATGTGAAGTAAGGTGGCTATGGTCGTGCATTATGCAAGAAAAACATTTATTATTATTATTCGTTTATTCGAAGCTAAGAGAATTCTACCTGGATTTTCTATTTCTTTAGCCTTTGTATGTTTCCATGTTCATAAATGGTGGTGAAAGCTCTTGGGTTGATGAGTGACAGTGATGGGCTCCCATTACATAACCCTTCTCTTTCCACACCACGGTGTGGTACCCCTAAGACAACTACTGCTGACTGACAGCGGCCAGTGGAACCTCAGAAAACAAAACTGAAACAGAGGGTAGGCTTGCTCTCATGGAAAATGATGGAATGTAACACACGCACGCAGGACTGACTTGCAGAGGACAAAGGGAGCTCTGTTAGACGGCGCCTGCACGAAAGTGAGTCCACTCTGGATTTTCCATCATCACCCTCTTAGATAACTACACCTGCAGCCGGAAAGCCAGACAGAGAAGAAAGTGCGCCCTAAGCCTGCCGCGCTGACGAGGACATGGGACAGCGACAGGCAGACAGCTCCTGCGTGCCATCATACAGCTCAGGCGCATTGGGTTACACCGCGTGTCCGCCTGGCTTTTGTCTGCAGACGGATGAGGGCATCTCACAGATCAAGGGCAAGATCATGTCAAAACCAGAGTCTGTGTTACAGTACATCAGTGAAGTCCCACCATCTTCACAATTCAGCCTTGGGGAGATTTCTCCCCCAATTGACACTCACTTGACAGTGGGGCCAAATAATTCAAGCACAAAGTTTCCTAGGTTTAATTTCAACACAGTTCCAGACTGCTGAAGGATTAAGGTGACAAAGAATGCTGTATTTTTTTTTTTTTTTTTTTTTTAGCATTGCTCTGTGCCAACTTGTTCTTGACATGCCACTCAATATATCTAAAAAATACTGAAGTCAGTTTTTAAATTTTGGTTTGTTTTGTATTTTCTTATTTTACATATCAATCCTAGTTCCCTCTCATTCCCATCTCCCTTGTCCACCCAAAGACCCCCCCATCTAATCCTCCATCTACTCCCCAGGGAGGGTAAGGCCTTCCATGAGAGATCATCAAAGTCTGTTCATTATTAAAATGTGTGGTATCATAGGTCTTGCATGTTCCCTCTTTTGAGGCCATGAATTCCATGCTTTAGTGAATGATGGGAATAAACAGTGTATTTTTAAATGATGTGAGTATAACCTAAGAGAAATTATTCCTCATTTATCACTGTGTAGAAGGATATTGAACATTCTAATATAACATTAAGGAATACAGAAATTACTAGGACCATATTTTTTTATATCTGAATAGACTGATGACTACCTTATGTACCATCCCTGAGCCTTCATTCAGGAGCTGATGGAAGCAGAAGCAGACACCCACACCTAAACAATGAGCTGAACTCCTGGAATCCAGTTGCAGAGTGGGAAGAGTGATGAGCAAAGGGGTCAAGACCAGGCTGAAGAAACCCACAGAAATTGCTGACCCGAACAAGGGGGAGCTCATAGACTCTGGTCTGATAGCTGGGAAACCAGCATGAAACCAACCCAGACCCCCTGAACGTGGGTGTCAGTTAAGAGTCCTGGGCAGTCTATGGGGCCTCTGGTAGTGGATCAGTATTTATCCCTAGTGTTCGAATGGACTTTGGGAGCCCATTTTATATAGAGGGATACTCCCTCAGCCTAGACACATGGGGGAGGCTTAGGCCCTGCTCCAAATGATATGACAGACTTTGAAGATCCCTCATGGAAGGCCTCTCCCTCCCTGGGGAACAGAAAGAGGATGGAATAGGGGTTGTTGGGGGGACAGGGGAGGATGGTAGGGTGCAGAATTGGGGATGACATGTAAAACAAGTTTGTTTAAAATTTAAAAACATAAATAAATAAAAGAAACAAATCTTTAAAAGACAAGCAAACATGTAACCTGAGCATGTATGCATACATACATACATACATACATACATACATATATACATACATGCACATGAGACATCCATCATCAGAAGGCTTGGGCTCTATAATATAATACTGTAATAATTATTGCTGCATAAATAAGGAAACCATTACTAAAAACCAAAGGGTAGAATTACTGTGAGTAGAAATTGAGTAGGTTTAGGAGAACTGGATCAGTAGTTAGCGACATTTGTTGCTTTTCCAGAGGGCCCAAGTTTGGGTGGATAACAGCACCCGTATAAGCGAGATTACTCATACACTCCTGTACCTGTAGGTATAATTGATTTGGTTCCCTCTTGAGGCCTCCAAGGCACATTCTGATCTGCACACACACACCACACACACACACACACACACACACACACACACACACACACACACACACAAGCACAGGCTAAAGCAAAACAAGAATGCACATTTCTTAACGCTTCTAGTAATGTATTTATTGAATGCCTACTTAGAAAAAATATTACCTATCCAGATTCAGGACACATAGCAGACTATTTGGCACTCAGAGTCTCGTGCTTCAGTGAGCAGGTAGGCAGTGTGGACACTGGAGATAAGTAAGAATGATTGGTTATCAGAGGGCCTTGCCTCCCCCACCCCTCAAAAAAAACCCCTAAAATGTTCTGCACATTTAACATAATTGAAGAATTTGCATTAAATATTGTGGGTTTGGCCATTACCTCTTTGTACAACATAGTTCTCATATAGCAAGAGAAAGTATCTAGGTATCTAAATAAATGTCTATATCACCAGGGAACTGTTAAAAGGCACGGGTAGCTGTCTGGAAGGAGTGGGAATAAAGTCGGAAGAGGGAAGGAGCCCAGGCTCTTATTAGAGCCACCAAGCTGCACTGAAAGAGCAATGAAGCTACACAGCATTGGCTAATTTAGTTGACTCCAATATGAAAACAAGTTAAATGATGACACTCAAATGCGAACTCATTGAGTTTTGAAACTGCTGACATTCCAATTTCATTCTTAATGACACAGAAGCCGATTCGAAAATGTCCTTTTTAATTGAAGCTTATTGTTCTGTGAGAAGACAGGACCACGCATTGCTGTAGTGGTACAAGAATTACTTTCTTTTCCATAACAAAATAAATACACCAGTGAGAGCCCTTTAGGTCTGATGTGATTTTACCAATATAGATGCTTGCTTGGCTATTCTCCACAAACTAAGGAAACTCAACACAGGGAATCAGACCTGCAAATCTCACACCTTGCTGGGAATTCAGAATGCAAGAGAGATTCCAAGCAGCTTGGAGGTCACTTGACAAGCTGAACCTGTGGCAGTTTGGGGCAGATTAGTTAACAATGAATGAAACAGTGTGAAGTATTTGACATCATTGTCTGCAGCATACGTAAATGCTCCATGGTACATTTGAAGGATGCTCAAGTTGGAAACAACACTAGAGAAATAATTCCGAGCTTTCTCTAAATGAAGAACATTCTATGTCAAAAGCAGTCTATACATCAGCTCTGAAACAGGATACATGTGGTGATATCTTGTGTATACTCTAACAAAGTTTGCATGGAGATCAGAGGGTGAAGCTGGCTACTAGTCACCCACAGAGGTCTGGAGATCTGTGCAGACAGACAGGGGGGTGATGTGGCTGGTTAGAGAGAGGATTACAAGGCAGAAGGAGACAGGAACATGACCTCTTTCAGCTGAGGAGTTTCCATGGTAATTGTTGGCTGTGGCTAGCTTGTTCTTTTCTCTCTGATCTTTTAGCATTTGCTTTGATATCTGGCTGTGGTTTTTTTTTTTTTGGTTATTAAGACCAATTAGAACTTGTGTTACAATGACGTTTTTTCCAGTGGTTAGACTTCTGACCTGTACTACCTGAGGCCCGGAGGCTTAGATTGAGGTCTCAGTGATTTTCAGTGAAAGGGGCTGGCGCAGCTGTGGGACCAGGGCAGTGGGAAAACTGCTCTTAACAAAGTCACAATCTTTTACGAATGTGGGTGGCTTTGTATTAGGGGCATAGATGTTCAGAACTGAGACTTTGTGTTGATGGATTTCTCCTGCGATGAATATGAAATGACCGTCTTCATCTCTTTTGATTAATTTTGGTTTGAAGTCTAACTTGTTATATATTAGGATAGCTACGCCTGCTTGCTTATTTCCATTTGATTGGAAAATCTTTTCCCAACCCTTTACCCTGAGGTAATGTCTATCTTTGAAGCTTAGATGTGTTTCTTGTATGCAGCAGAAGGATGGATTCTGTCTTCGTATCCATTCTGTTAGCCTGTGTCTTTTTATAGGTGAGTTAAGACCATTAATGTTGAGGGTGAGTAAGGACCATTGATTGTTGATGCTTGTTTGATTTAGGTTTGTTGTTGGCAGTGGTATTGTGAATATATTAGTTCTACTTCATCCTTGGTTTCTGGTGTAGTTGGATTATCTGTTGCCTACATTTTTGTGGGTGTAGTTACCTTCCTTGGGTTGGAGTTTTCCTTCCAATACTTTCTGTAGGGCTGGATTTGTAGATACGTACTGGGAAAATCTGGTTTTGTCATTAAATATCTTGTTCTCTCCATCTATAGTGATTGAGAGTTTTGCTGGATATAGTAGCCTAGGCTGGCATCCGTGTTCTCTTAATACTTTTAGAACATCTATCCAGGACCTTCTGGCCTTGAGGGTTTAAAAAAAAAAGACACCCAAGGGAACATAAAATCTAAACTCTGATTTGTTTTTGTAGAAAGTTGATCATTAGTGGCTTAATCAAAATCAGTCGTTGTCTCAAAATTATAATATATACTAATGAACTAAGTTGAACGTTCTTCATCCATCCATGCATCTATCTGCCAATCATCTATGTCTCTGCCAAACTCTTTCTGTACCCCCTCCCTCTTGCTTCCTTTCTTTTTAAAGTACAGTGTTTTGAACTATTTGATTTCTGAAAGTTTTAACATATGGAAGAAAGTACCAAATAATTTTAGTCTGACAATGAATGTTGAAATAAAAAAAAAAAGGATTTGAAATAATGTAAAAAAAAAAAAAAAAAAAAAAACAAAGTCACAATCAGCAGTAGGTGCAGACCTGCAAATTCTTTAATACTTCCTGTGTCCCCAATACAGGAATGTTTTCCCCTAATTATTTAAAATTATTAACTAAGCAAATCTATCAGTTATACAAGGTGAAAAAAATAAACAATCATTAGATTTTAATTACTATGAAGGTCTCATTTAAAGTAGGGAAATACACATTTATTGAGTATTTACCACAAAAAGCACCAAGCTGAAACTAATGCATTGGCTATTGTCCTTAACTTTATCATTTACCTTGAACATTTTATTATTTCTCCATTTTATTTGGTAGATCTCCACACCATTGTTTTAGAGATAATCAGAAAGCCAGTCAGTTTGTTCACAGACAAAATAGCTAGTGATGGAAAAAGTATTTAGTTGCAAAGCCTGCTCCGTTGTTAATTTATATACTGTACCATGAGAGCTCACCCTCATCTCCCAAGAAATCAGTGTTACCTCTGCAAGGTGGGAGATTACAACAGTTTACCATAACTTACATTCCTCCACATACCTCTAAGTACACATAATGAATAAACATCCAAGATAAAGTACTGGATTTTCCAGGGCTATATTTCAATACAAGATTTCCCTTCAAGAGATGACTCTTCCATGTCACAATAGCTTCTCTTCCCTTTTCTACTTTATTATATTAAATGCCCCTTTGCATTGAATACCTATTCCATATTTAAATGCACTAAACACAATTTTCAGTTAATGAGAATTAATTTTCAGGCTTCTTTAGATTTTTTTTTATTTTACATTATTTCTTTTTAGAATAATGGGGCCAGGTTTTTCTTTTGGATATTCAATTAAAAATAAATACAGTTGCTACTGTCTTGTCAAGAAAAAGATAAGCTGGATGCTTTCTCAGTTTAGATACAAGGGGGAGGGCCTAGGCTCTACCCCAAATGATATGACAGACTTTGAAGCTCCCCTCCCCACGGAAGGTCTCACCCTCCCTGGGGAGCAAAAATGGGATGGGCTGGGGTTTGGTGGTTGGTGTGGGTGAGGGAACTGGGATTGACCTGTAAACTAACATTGTTTCAAATTTAAAGAAAAAAGGAAAACAGATAAGCTGATTTCCAATAATTTATTTTTTCTGAAATCCATCAAACCATAACTTGTGGTCTGAAGAGAGGGCTCATGGTTAAGAGCAAAGACTTCCGTTTCAGAAGGTTCAAATTTGGTTCCCATCATCCAGATCAGCTGGCATACAACTGCCTGTGACTCTAGCTACAGGGTGTCTGACATCTTAGTTCCCCTGCATGTGTGTAATTTTGTAAATTTGTGTAAACTATCCCTTCACTGCCTCGTATACACACAAACTACAACATTGTGTTAAATTAAAAATATGTACTTTGCTATTTATAAATAAAATCTATATGAACGCAGCATTGAAAGAGAATCAATATTGGATCCCAAATGTTTTTTTTATCATAATTTAAAGTCTTCTAGCTATGTGACTTGGAAAAGGAACTTAAATATACCTGCTAGGTACATTTTTGTCATCTGTAAAAAGTGCCTTTACGTCATGGATTTTTTTTAAAATTTTAATTGAGATGCTATTGTTATCTCTTGCCAGAATTAAGGGTTATAAAACCCCCCGGGGAATAAAAACTGAATCTGCCATAGCCTTTCTAACTAAAGGATAATAAGTCTCTAAAACACACAAAGGAATTCCCGTGTAGATCTACGAATGAACTAAAGATTCACAGAAGTCAGTCTTGGCTCTGATCCCTATGCTTGTTCATTCCTCCCTCTCCATGGGCTGCATGGGTCTAATTCTGCTTACACAAATGTGTCATGTTTCTGCCCTGCCAATGTGATAGTAGCTATTAAGAAACCTCCAGGCACCGTGGAAAATAATGATGTGTATTTCCAGCATAGTGTGTGCCTACTTATTTACCAGTTTCAGAATGGAATGAAAGAGAACATGTTTTCAAAGGAAGAGAAGGAGCTAGCCACAGTGGACTCGGGGGTGTAACGTACGCTGAAGACGGTAGCCCCGACTTGGCTCATTTCTCCCCAGCTTCATATTAGAGAGCAAACATATGAAAGTGATGGAATGATTTCATAGCTAATTAGTTCATTTATGTAAAAAGCTTTATAATCATTTTTTTTTGTACAATCTTAACACTTGGGTTGACAGAATTTAAGCAACTCATTTCTTTAAAGTAAGAATTAGGAGCCACATCTCCATCCCATACCATGCGGCTGGGGTGGGCAGGACTCAAGCAAATGCAGGGGACTCTCTAGCCCCGGCCCTGGAGAGGGCTCCAGCAACACCATACTGCACCTACCAGGAGCCCACTTGGCACCTCTGGCCCAGGGCCATTGGGCACTATTATGATCTCTTTGTGATGAGGTGGCATGGGACAGGGAGAGACACGTGTGGGCAGGGGCGATCCACCCTGGGCTGTACCTTATAGTACAAGTAGACAGCCACTACTATGGTGAGCAAATGTGTGGTGTGGTATGGAAGAAAGAGACAAAATGGTTCATGTCCTGTGGACAAAGACAAACACTGAAGAGGGAGGAGATGAGGAGTAGGCTGATGTGGGTGGCTTCATTGCCACCCAGGGCCACGGTGATGCCTGGCGGCCCCTGGGGGCCTATGTCTGGGTTCATGGCCCTGATGCAGCCACTGTGTCTGCTGATATCTGTGGTTCCTGATTCACCAAAGGCTGAGAGGGTAGGAATGAACACAGTTGGCCTTGCCCCTGGCTGGCTGCCATACTCAGGAGATTTGGTCCATCACTGGCTGAAGCTCTCAGGAAAGAGGGTCCTACACCTCACCTGGGCAGCACAATAGCGCTGACCCTGTTCGCAGGGGCAAGGCGGAACTGACCCTGAGGGTGTCAGGTTGGGAGAGCGGTTATTATCACCGTGGACATGGCCTAGGTGTAGGTGCACGTGCCACCGTCTGTATATGGATGTTAGTGCACAACCTAGTGAAATGCATTCTCCGTCCGCCTTTATGTGGTTTCCAGAGTTTGCACACGGATTCTCAGTCAAGTGTGTCGAGTACCTCTACCACGCTCAGCCATTACCTGGCGCCACTAACTTTTCTTTTATCACTTTGCGAGGATTTCCCTTAAAGGAGTACTACTGAAAATTATCACATGGCTAAGTTGTTCGACTTCAGTTAGATTAATGCTAAAATTTGCCATTAGCTCATGTGTGTATTCCTGAGATACAATTAAGTGATCATCGTCTATAAAATCCTAGAATACTGGACAGATGTAAAGTTGAATATTGATTATACATGTGTTCAGTGTAACTTTGTATTTTCCTGTCTTATTTTATTCAGTCTTTAACAAATTAAGGCCTGCACATTAAATTAATATATTTTGGGGTTTTTTTTGCATTATGAATAATACAGTGGCTCATTAATCCTGCAGAGAAAAATCTGCATAGTGATTAAAAGCAGCAATAGGGCAAACCAGACTCAAATCTTCCACCTTATTAATGGTCTCTCACACAGTGACTTCTTCCTCACTGATGAGTATCCGATCCAAAGCTCATTTTAGTCTGTTTTCACTGATGCAATGCCATAAGCATGAGGCTTAACTAATATGAATGCATTTCTTTTTGTACTCATATCTGGACGGACCAAAATTAATTCTGCACCTTGAGATGTGGGGGTCTCTCTACATGCCAGGTCTGCCAGAGTAATGGTTCATCTGAGGCGAGAAGGAAGTCTGATTCATCATGACTCCGTGCCCTGTGTTGGTTCAAACTTCTGGAGTCTGACACTGAGCTGTTTATTTCAGGCATATTTTGGTGTTAAAAAAATCCCATGTGCACAAGGAAACATAATTACATTGAATGTTTCCTCAAAGCAGTTTTTCTATGAAGATGGGTTCTAAAGACAGTCTACATGTGAAACCTTAAGAGCCTAGGGAAGGGTCTTATGTGGTCTTGGTCATGTGCATAGGGCAGAGGTCATCTGATTTATTAGCTTCCTCTGCTCCTGATTGTGGGATTTGGGGGACCCAGGTATGGCCTGGTCCCACAGATAGCAAAGGAGTTACTTGGCCTATTAGTCACCTCCATTAACATCCCTCTGGTCAGAAAACAGATTCTGTATATTTTCATTTGAAAAGACAATGTTGCACGTTTAACACTCCTGGTTTCCCTAAAACTGTGAGCACAAGGATCTTAGTGCTCCTGACACAGACAGAGAGACTGATTTATAGTTCCAAGCTGCCACTTTGAGTCCTAGATGCCTCTGCCAGATGATGGGTATATACTGTGTGAGACATCTTCTATGAGACATTCATTGTGTAGTGTGAGACATCTTCTATGAGACATTCATTGTGTAGTCGTAATGACTACACTCCTAAAATGACCACTGGTTTACATTTTGCACACGGATTTTGAATCTAATGCAAACATTCACATCTTTGTAATCTATGAATTTAACATAGTGGTAAAGACTGTTTTTCGTGCTGTAGGGATAAATAAAGGATATTTGATTGTCAGAAACTTAGGAAAAGTATAATGTTGATTTATAACTGACCCATCACAAGGAAATTAATAAATTGTAATTTATAAGAATTTTACACCCTTCTTCCCTACTAAGATCAAAACAAACAGTAAAACAAAAACACAGACTATTAACCACCTTCCCATTAGTAACAAATTTCCCTAGAGAAACAACCCTCAAGGAGAGAAGTTTTTCGTTAGCTCGTGGTTTTAATGTACAAAAGCAACCCAGTTCCTTTTGGACCTGTCAATATACAAATATGCAGCAAAAGGAAAATCTCACCCTACTTATCAGGAAGCAAAGGGGGAGAATGAGAAAATGGTCAAGACCATAATGAACCCTGATGGGAGATGTCATTCTGTAAATATGTTTCTCGTATTGGTTAATGAATAAAGCACTGTTGGCCAATAGGAAAGCAAGATAGGCGGGACTAAGAGACAAGGAGGATTCATGGGAAGTAGTAAGAGATTCAACATGTAGGACTGAGAAAACAGAACTCTGGATCCTCTCCCTGGTAAGATAAGACCATGTAAAAATACTTAGATTGATAGAAATGGGTTAATATTTAAGACAGAGCTAGCCAATAAGAAATGCTAGTAACAGGCCAACAGCTTTATATCTAATACAGCGTCTCTGTGTTATTTCGGGCTGGCGCGGCTGTGGGATCAGGCTGGTGGGAAACCTGCTCGTAACAGTACCTGCTCCAGGCACAGACTACATGACCTGCCTCTTGTGTCTAGGCTCTGCCTTATAAAGTCTCCCCTTCCACTCAATAGACCCTTAATTATGGTGCAGTCCACCTGCCAAATTCTAGGTCTGCAGAAAGCTACATTCTAGACAGAGCTATCAGTCTGAGTTTTTGTAGGACATCTGAGATGAAAATCACAGTACTTCTGACTAAGTTGATGGGGTCCTTTTCAGACATAGGTAATGCCTGAATTTATCAGTAGTTATGTCTGTTGCTTTTGATGTGGAAGACAGAACTAAAGTATGTAACAGAAGAATCACACACACAGAGATTGACAATCTTTGTTTGCAGAGCCATAGATTGCTCACAGTTCCCCAGATGTCACAAGAATCAGAAGATTGAAAACAGTGATAATCAAAATTTGGATACTAACTGCTGTCTGTTGCCTCCCTGTGTACCTGAATTTCCACGATCAGGTTTACCAGGCAGATTTGAAGCTCATTGTTTAGAAGTTCATAATAAACAACTCTTGTTTCTTCCTACCGGGGGTCTTAGTGACTGAATTGAGTATTTGTTTTTAAGTCACTTAAAGACAGGAAGAGAGACAGAGATTAGATGGTAATCAGCTCTGTTAGGAGTGAATTGTTGGGTTTTGCCATTTCCCATTGTGTGAAATGGACTGGAGTAGTGATCCCGATGAAATCAAGTCCCATTCATTCATCTACCTCATCTTCAGATGGAGTTCAGAGGAGTTGAAAACGGAAACACAGTAGACATCCATCAGAGAGGCATTAGCTGCTTTCCTATATCCCACTGTGATGGGACCCACTGAGATCCACTTAGTTCAAGGGATGAGACTCAGGTGCTACTCCAGGAATGTGGGTCTAGGGAAGCCTTGCTGCTAGTGAGGAACTCAATAATGTAGTCCTTCCAGAAAGCAGTGTGCTGAGTCAGCATGTAACACCTATTACAAATGTCCTGTCAGTCACCAGCCAGGAGCCAAGCCATGGATCCCTGCAGCAAGCTGGCTACCTAGACTAACCAGAACAATCATGGAATGCCAAAATCAGTGTGAGACCCTGCCCTAGTTAATTGAGGAGAACTCAATGAGGAATGTATGCAGTCAGAATTTAATATATATGTAACAGAAGAGTAAATTAAAAATTATAATTCTGTGTCTGGTTATGTCCTGTACCAATTCCGGAAGAGTGGCCACCCTTTAACACGTAACTTTCACTGGAGATGTGCTTTTGCCAGTGGAAGCAGCCTGTCTTCTGTCTCACCTCTTTTGTAGTCGTTCACTGCTGAATCTGTCAAGCCTGACGGTATTTAACTATATTTAAAGCAATGCTATAACTACGTCAGAATTCTTGGTAGTATTTCTATAATAGGAGAACAAACTCTGCTGAGTTGGTGCAACTCTTAAAAACAACAGTTGGACTTCATTGGATAGAGCTAAAAGTTCATTTTCATCACACAAAATTGAAGGGAACACATTCTTGCTACTATGCATCCCTAATGCGTAACCTAAAAATGGTTTGCAAATGCCCTTTCTTTTTCTCCCTCCCTCCCTGTCCCTTTCTCTATCTTGTTCATTTTCTCTCTCTTCTACACACTCACACACACACACACACACACACACACCCCACTTACTTTTTACTCATAATAATTGGCTCTTGTCATTCACCAGGTAATATTTAGAAACATTTTCTAAGACATTTTTCTCATGTTTTCTCTGTCAGCATACAGAATGACAGCCAGACAAAACAGCCTACACACTAATGTTGTTAAAGGGGCTGTGCTCCAGTAGACACTCATTAGAAGTTCAGCCAGCATATGTCTCTCTGGGTATAGGCAATGTCAGTTGATGAATCTTTGAACCTTAATAGACACCATGCCGATGTTGACTGCATTCATCAACACACCACAGCTTTTGAATAAGATTTCCGCTGTTTTTTTAAATGACTATTTGAATTTTAACACAGTCTACTGCTCATAGTGGGGAGCATAAACATATGAGTAAATATAACCCAAATATCTCAACTGTAGAACTGACAGATATTACCAATAGCTAGGTGGACAGTTTCTCTGTTAAAATTGAACACTAAGAGTTTCATGGCATCATGCATTGTCAGCGTACACTGTTGTCAGATACCATAACCTAATCCCGGATTAATCTCCTAGGATCAGTGAGGATGAGTGCTCACTGTGGTGGATGGACACACAGTATGTCCAGGTCATGCCAGCCTGGCCCAGTGCATTCCCCAAGTGTTCTTTGTTCATTTGCCAAGCGCTCACCAGGGACATTGCAGGACAGTAACAGTTTTCTAGAATGACCCTTAATGAATCCTGGCAGATGTTTGTTTTTAATCAAAGGCCACCACACTCTGGGTAGAAGATGTCCAGATGTCTTTAGGGACTACATGGAACATGAATGCATTTTACCGTTATTATGTGACTTTTATTACAAGTGATGTTGTTTCCCTCGGAGCACAGCTTGCTCTGTGAATGCTGCTGCATCTACCTTGGCATCATCAAGAGCTGTCAACACTTTTATCCTCTTTTAAAGATGAAAAGAGATCCTGAGAGCCCTTATGATTTAATTAAGATCATAGATGATGTGGAACCACAGCAACCCCAGAGCTTATTAAATTAATGAAGAGATCAATTAAACAGAGGGCAGAGAGGAGATCCTTGCATTTTTAGTGACTATTGGATAGAATCTTATTTGACAGTATCACCTAATCTCAACCCCCTTGCAACAAGATGACTGGGAGCTCTTGTTGCCCAAGTTTTTGACACGCTGAAGGCAGAGCCAGACTGAACCACCTGGTCCCAGGGAGCCTTCCTTTTGAAGGTTGATTTCTATCACCAGGAATCGTGTTCCGGTCAGATGCATTCTTCAGTCAATTTAAGCTCACGTTATCGACAGTGTGGTTCTTCCACCTGCAATCTCATAGAAACCACCACTGAAGGAGAAAAATGAGAAAAATATCCCAGTGAAAACTGTGTAGACTGCCAAAGCCAGTCACAGTTGCATAAATCCTCAGGAGATGTATGCTGTGAGAACCAGTGTTTTAAAATTTAGCAAGAACCTTGATTAATTTTACATATTATATAGGTATTATAGATACCTAACATACTTACAACAAATTAAGGCACAGAAAAATGCCAAATTCTAGTCTTAGCTCCATGGAAATCCCATGCTCAGGGTAAGCAGAGGTAGAAGTGGGAGCTGAGGCTGTTTGATCTCTCTGATCTTAAGTGCAATGTGGGTCTTTACCTCAAAGCTCTGAACATGGTTGTTCATCAACAGGGCAGAGGAAGCAAGACTCATGGCAATGATCCGGGATTGCTTACAGAGAATATATATATATATATATATATATATATATATATATATATACACACACACACACACACACACACACACACACACACACACACATATATATATGCAGATGTATTTTTATAGTATTAATAGCACATGGCTATTAATACTACATAAAGTCTGTTAACTCTCTCATTTGTGTCCCGACAGTGGTGCTTTGAAAACATCTGTATCTAATGACACAACCCAAATACATTTGAGATTAAAAAATAAATGTATCTGGGGCTGGAGAGATGGCTCAGTGGTTAAGAGCAATGGTTGCTCTTCCAAGGGTCCTGAGTTCACTTCCCAGAAACCACATGGTGGCTCACAAACATCTGCCGTAGAATCCGATGCCATCTTCTGGCATGCAGGTGTACATGCACAGCACTCATAAAATATACATACATAAGAAATATAAAATGTATTCTCCATGCCATATAACAGCCGGGAATATTGAAATAAACCCTAATTTTACTTTGCCAGTAAAAGTAATGAATTTTTTCTGACCCTCTAGGAAAAGAAGCAAATCAAAGCTGTGTTGTGTATGGCCACCAGTTTCTGTCACAGCATTTTGTCTGCACCAGAGTGAAAGATGCTAAAATAGCCTGAAGTGTTGACATATATTTAAACCGGGCTCTGTGCAATCATTTGACAGATGAATGCCTAAGCAAACTAAGGTTTGCATTTACATCTCTTACCTTTTTTGGGGGGCAGTTGCAGCTTAAAATGCATTGTTCCAAAGTAAGAACTATAAGACATGCTGAGGAAAAGAATCCAGCTGCCCTATTTGCAAGGCACAGTTACTTACTGAATACTTTTTTTTTTATAATGTAAACCATTATGGAAACACAACATTGTAAAATAATATGAAATTATGAAAGTAAAATCAGACAGGTCATTAAAAATTGCACATCATTCCAAGGCTGTACAGTGCTGAATAATTCATTATGTGTTTAGCATATCTGCATCCCTAGGAACCAGGCAAACTGTTTCTATTACTGAAATTTGATGAACTATATGTTTACTTTTCATCTGTGGGATTTAAAAAGTCTGGATTCAAAATAATTAACATTGCTTTGTATGTAATTAAATCAAAGGAGGGGATTCAGGGACGCACTACTGTAGGCTCAGATTATGCAACTGTCTCCTTGCATTAAACAGAATGCTTCTATCCCAGATACTTTCTCGGCCAACTTGCTTGATAAACATTTTGTTTGGAAGGAAAACAAATCTCCTCTGGATAGACACCAACAAAGCACTGTGGTCTTGCTTCAACTGTCTGATCTAGAAGGCCATGAGCACCAACCGTAAGCTGTGCCAGACTGAAACAAAGCCTGATGCAAGTTTCCTCTCATTGAGCTGACCACCCTTGCACAGATAGACGGAAGGGCTGTATGAATGGTGCTTCCACACTTTAAGAAGTATTCAACCGTCAACATCAGCAGATATGTTGCTTCTTAAATCATACAAATAGAAACAGATTGAAAAGAATTATCTTGTCTTGCGATTCCCGTAAACTACTATAAATATATATCTGCTCAAACAGCCTTATACAAGTATGTGGAAATATTTCTACTTTATTAGATCACTCATAGTTGATTATTATCAAATATCCTGGGAGACAAATGCCTCTTGCTTGGGGTCATTTCTGAGAACGTTGGCATAAGCAGAGTGAATGTGAACTTGTAAGCTGTAATTTAGAATCTGTCGTGCTATACAAAATTGCTGACTAAAAGGAAATTGCGGGGAACTAGACGGGGGCAAAGCGGTAATGAGTTCTTGCTTATTTTTCAGATGAATAGGGTTTGGTTCCTGGCATGGGTGTAGAACATCTCACAACTATCTGCAGCTCCAGCTCTCTTCTGGTCTCTATACCCATTGCACTCACATCTCACACACACACACACACACACACACACACACACACACACACACACCTCACATAAATATATGTGAGTTCATAGTAAAGTAAATACTTTTAAAGATTGAAATTGTACTTTAAGGCTAAGGCTAAGGCTAGGCAGAGTGGATGACAGGAATATAAACTTGTTTTGAGGTGCCCATCCTTGTTTAATGGCAGCTTTGAAAAAATGAAACTTTGTTACATATTTTACTTTTGTATATCCTTGTTTAATTGCAGCTTTGAAAAAATGAAACTTTGTTACATATTTTACTTAACGTTTCCCTTTTAGAGGGAATCATCGGACATTGATTTACTAAACTGATATACCCTTAAGGGACAAATAATTTTCTTTAGAATTTGTTGTCTTCAACGTTCCCTGACAGTTATCCTGCAGTTCAGTCAAGTAAAGTAAGTGAGCATGTCAGACCAGAGCACGCACCAAGTTTTCACCAGGACAGTAAACTAAAACAGAGGGGCTCCTCATCTGCCATTGTAACTGCTACAGCTTTCTCTGTAACCACCCTGTCTGCTGAAAGGCATCTCTGACATTTGACTTCCTCACAGGAGGTTGATGACTGTGCTACATTTGGTGGGCTATGTTGTCGGTCTAAGCTTTTCATGCTATCAAGGCTAAACAAATAGCAATGCTCTGGGTTTACTGTTTACAAACAGGTTTAAATCCAAGAGTTTCCCTTCATTATGCATTTTCTATACAGGTTTTCAATGGCTTCAAAAACATGTTCTCCTCCCATTTATATTATTTTAATTTTGATTTGTTTCTATGCTATTGAACTACTCAGAAAGTGTTGCGTTTTTAGGCTTGTATTTGTGACCAAGCCCGCTTAGGTTTTAGATTCCTAGCTGTTGATTTTCTACCAGTAGTAGTGTGGGAAAGGGACTTGAGAATGAATCTTAATATTGGAAAGAAAACAAAGAGGTAATAAATTCCTAGAATCTAGCATTATCTTCTATTCTTCAGAGGGAAGGGAAACCTTGATGCTGAAACCCAAGCTTCTCACACTAACTATTAAGGAATGTTTACAGATCTCTCCATACCCTCACAGAAACATCAAAGCCCAAAGTTAACTCCAGTAGACATAATATTGAATTCAGTCAATATGCGATTGAGAAAAGCAACTCCCTCCCGTAGAAAGGTTCTGTCAATAATTACTTCGGTAAGTGAGGGGATAAAATAATAGAAGAGGTGGAGGACACAGATCAATGAGGCTGAATTACAATGAACCAAACCATTTCTGATTTACTACTCAGAATGCCAAAGGTTGGAGTCTGGTCTTTTTCCCTGGTTCCTCTATGGAGTGAGGTGTACCTTGTAAATAACCCAGGCGACTGGCTAACATCACACTCAGGTACACACAATTACAGAAGTTCACACCACAGCTCTTGTCCTTGGCCTGTCTCATTGGTATTCTTAACAATGTCTGGTTACCTGTACTCTGGGGAGAATTAGTGCCTTGCTGCTACTTTGTGGGCACAGAAGGAAGTTACCCTGCTCCTAGAGTCTGTTTTGTCAAAGCATTTTAGCACTGGAGAAGTCCATGACTGAGCATACCTTCTTATCGCTAATTGCTAAAAGCGTTGATTTACAATGAGATAAGGGCCTTTTTTTTTTTCCTAAGAGGACACAGTAAACCAGTGATCACAAAACAATGAAAAGATTGTATTTACAGCTGGGACTCACTAAGTTTCAGTGGATGCCCGGCCTTCATATCAGCGCCACAGAACCCAGGAGAAACAAGCTGTCTCCACCATGGCATCTGGCACAGCCTCCACCGATATAAAATACTTCCTAATATCTCATCAAAGCTGTCACAGGAACATGAGCCACTTTCTGCCTCAGAACTCTGCTTAATTAAGTGAGCACCCAGAATATTTCAGGTTACATGAACTCATAATTTTTAGTATAAAGCAAAAATTATAAACTGTAATAGTGCAAACAAAATAATAAATGCAAGGGAAGGAGTGTGCACTTACAGAAAGCAGGAGGAGAAACTGAATCATTCGTGCCAGAGAAAGACAAGCCAAGTCAGAAAGACTAACAGTGAACAGGATGGAGAACTCAGTCTCTTCCCTCTTGCTATTGGCCAGCCCCTTGTGAGACTCCGCCCCTTGTCAGACCCCAGGTTCTGCTTTAGTCTATGTTTGGCAAATAGACAGAGGAACTTACCAAACAGAGTAAATGTTTGGCCCACAAATCCAGAGGTTTCAGTCCTTGCTGACCCAGCTCCTTAAAGTTGAGTACGAGATCAGGGTGACAGAATTTTGTGGCGAAGCAGATACTTTACTGCCACGAAGGAAGGATGTCACCATCATTGCACTCACAAATGGGTCAACATCCGACAAGCATGATGGGTAAGGAAGAATAGTGCATTTTGCGTTCTAACTTTTATACCAAACACAGATGGTATGTTTTTATCCCTGCGTCTCCAGAGTCAAAGAGACTTCCCTGTACCAAAATTTTCAAATTGTTCCCCACGAGTATGCTAGGAACTGAACAATTGCTTGGGCTTGGATTCCTTCACCTGAGGAAAAGTTATAGGAGTTGGAAGAGTCTTAAAAATGATGTGAGAATTAGTTTGGCTTGTTTAACTCCAAGGGATTGTATGTAAAATGCAAATATTTTGTGTGTGTGTGTGTGTGTGTGTGTGTGTGTGATTCTGGCCCAACAGCGGCAGAACAAACCAAGGAAGCCTTGGAAACAAGCATTAGTTGATAGCATAGAGAACCCTTGTTATAAGGGGAGTGGAAACCATTCTTGCGCTGAATTTGGCTTTGGTATTTTCTGGATTGTAGAATTGATAAAGAATGCTATCACTTAAGATGTCCAGCTGAGGAGGTTTCTAAGTCATTGCCCACAGTGTTTCCTCTTAAACTGGCAGGTGTCCCAGGGAGGACAGGAAATCATTTCCTTTCTGACAGTCCGTCACCTTGAGATGTGCACTGTGTTCTGCCCACGTCGTCTCACGAGGACTGCATCCTCAGCTCTCCTCCCATATTCCTTCCTTCACGCTCTTATTGTGGCCAGACTCAGCTCTCTTGCACCCATAGAGCTGGAAACACTTGGTAGAACGTGGAGATTTGAATCTCAAATAAACAACGAGAGATCCATTCGCGTATGTAGTATGCCATGCAATGACACTAAGGTGGACTATGCAAAACTTTTCATCTGAGATTCAAGTGTAAGTGGCTATTATACATTTGTTTTGTTGGACCCGGTGTCTCATCCCATCCCACATCACCAGTCTTAGGGTCTGCCACCTCAGTAAGGCCTATGTCCATCTTCAGTGTGCCAGCTCACTTTCCGCACGCAGCGTTCTGGTCAACCTTTCTTGTTAGACACCTGTCCCGATGGTGGGGAATGTGCCGTGTTCTTCAGCACATGCGGATCTACACACCTGTAGAGGCTCAACACAATCCTGATTCTTAAAGAAAGGAAACCACTCTTCATGTGTTTGTTCTCAGCCCTGGCTCTGATCTATCACATTCTGACTTAACCCACTTTGTCCTCTATGTGCATAGGAGAAATTTGAAATTTCTTCCTGTCCTTTTTTTTCTGAGAAGAGCCTGGACCTATTGTTCACTCTCTGGCCGCTTCATACTATCCCACTCTGTGAGGATTTCAGAGCAGCTGGATGTAAGGAGGCTTTAATCACTGGCTGCCAACTCAGTGTGAAAAGGATACTCGTCCGCTTTGGAGAAAATCATCCGTTCACTTTATAGTGACTATTGGAAAAGTTATCCTCTCAGAATAGGTAAAGAGAAAAGCAAGATTGTTGTGTCTCTGCCTTGAAATGGCCCCGTGTGTGTGTGTGTGTGTGTGTGTGTGTGTGTGTGTGTGTGTGTGTTTGTGGAGATAGTGACTTTTTCTGGAAGTTAGCAGAATCATTTGTTACATGTGGCAGGCAATACCTTCCCTAGTTTTCTCTAATGATGTACATATCCCAGGAGATTATGCTCTGGTGCAAACAGCTGATATGCATATTTAGAAACAATTGTTTACCAGTTTATTCTCCAGAAATGGCTTCTCATAGACAATATGGTTATTTTGCAATTGCTGTTAGTTCATCTATGTAGCTGCCCTGCTGTGTCCGGATGGTAATGTTTCTGTGTGTTCATCCATTGTCTGGTTCATAGAGTCTATCTGCCCACTTCTTCCACAATGATCCCTGAAACTTGGAAGGAAAGGAAGTGATACAGATTTCTCATTTAAGTATTGAATGTTCTGCAAATTCTTATGCTCTGCACCTTGGACCACTGAGTGTATGTATGTTTAACACCAGATCAAAGTGAAACTTCTCTGATGAGGCTTGAGAGATGCATTAATCTTTGAGTATAATAAGTCAGTAACAATCAGTTTACGCCTTTCTCCATATATCAGAACAGTAATAGTGAATTTTCCAGTAGGCTCAACATTGGTACCAAGTTTGAATTTCATCTTGTGAAACCATCCAGAAAGTACTGGTTACCACCATGATGTGTTTGCCACTGTGCATCAATGGGTGCATATTACCAGGCTTGTCAATGTACTTCACAGGGTTGAGGCTTGGGTAGGTTGATGACTACTTTTCTCCTCTGGTAGCATGCATGACGCTTTGCAACACTGTGAAAACTATTCGGTAGGGATGAAGCTTCCAGGTCAGCACCAGTATGAAATCTCCATGTTATGTGGTGTCTTCAGTAATATCAACTTACAGTCAAGTTATGAATGGTAACCCAGCGAATTGCCAGTAGATTTTAATATTTTAAGTCTATAGTTCACTGGCAACATTTCCTAAGATGAAACCCACTCCTGGAACTCAATAGTTTTGCTAGCTACTGGTGTCTAGTAAGGCACTACCACCCACTAGAGTGTAAATTCGCTTAACATTACAATCTTTCCCGTTCTCTCTCTCTTTCTCTCTCTCTCTCTCTCTCTCTCTCTCTCTCTCTCTCTCTCTTTCTCTCTACGTATATGTGTCCCATACCTCAAATATGAGCCAAGGAGCTAATACCTCAATTGTCAAAATACTCTTGATATGTTCCTGTTAAGAGTAGTTTTTCCCATCGGTCCGGACCCACAGTGGCGCCAGCCCCAATTAACACACAGAGACTCTGTATTTGATTTAATGCTGTTGGCCAGTTACTAGTTTCTTATTGGCCAGCTCTGTCTTAATTATTAGCCCATTTCTGTTCATCTAAGTGTTTCCACGTGGTCTTATCTTACGGGGGAATGGGCTGGCGTTGTGCTCTCCTCGGTCTCTCCATCTTGACTCCTCCTTAATACTTCCTCAAATCCTCCTTGTCTCCTAGTCCTGCCTATCTTGCTTTCCTACTGGCCAACAGTGCTTTATGTTTCCCTGACTTTTAGAATAATATCATGTATGTTTAACCTAAACGGATGGTCCTAGTCCCAAACTCTTTGTAGCAATTTTCTAAATTAAGTCTGGCTTCTCCAAAAAATACAACTATGGGCAGACTTGTTTAAAGGTATTTTTTTTTGTGGAGACAAAAAATAAAATATCCTGAAACAGAAGAAGGGGAAAGAAAGAGGGGTCAAATAATATCCAAGTTCAAGTTCTCCAGGCTCCCAAGTGCACAGAGCAGGCTGTGCATGCCAGGAAGCCCGTGGCAAAGTAAAAGTTAAGCATTAGATACAGAGCATTGAAGAGAATTTCTTGTCTGATCAGTGTGCTTAAATCATGTCTCTAATGTTGGGCAAGCACTAAATCCTTCACATGGAAGTTCATGGAGGAGGAGAGTGAGTGTAGATACAAGTAATCTCTACAATGTTGGCTTGTATTCGTTCTGTTTGGGCTCAATGCTTTATATGTTCAATATATCTGTATTTTTTTCCAGAGAAGCAGTGAGGACTTTTCCCTTTGTTATATTGCTTTAATCTCTTTTTTCTTGTGTTTAGTTGATATTTGACTCCTTAAAGTCAATATGTAAGATTTTTATTTTCAGAGACCATGTTGAGCTTATTTCAGCTGTCTGTCTTGAATCTTCAGTCACTGAGACAGTTTGTTCAATACTGCTTTGGATGTATGGGCTTGAATAACACTGTTAATTTGATTTTGCAGTAGTGGGGATTATACTCATAACATCATACAGTATAGACGACAATATACTATTGACCTAGTCCATTGTTCTTTGTATGTTTGCTTGTTTTCTAGTCTTTAGCAATATACAACACCCATTTACTCATTCATTCTGAACCCCAAAATAAACAGCCCAGTACATATTTGGCAGCCAGAAAGATGAGAAATTATGACATGTTTTATTTGTCAGGCTTATACAGAGAAAAATAACAATAGAGTATGAGGAGAAAGAGCCATTCAAGAAATTACTCAGTGGAGGGAGCAGTTCACACAGTTTTGGAAGCCAGGAGTCATACATAGTGCTGACAACTGGCTAGAAAACCAGAGAAGCTATCACAGTGAGTCTTTTATGAAAAAGAGGATGGCTATACCTGAAACATGGGCAGTAAACTACAGCATAACCCTTCCCAGTCTTTCTAAAGGTACATATATATAGAAGGCAGAGACTATATATAGATAGGCTGTTTGAGTGCTTTCCTAAATACAGAATCCCTGGTTTCCATCCCCAATGCCACATAAACCTAATGTAGCAAATGCTTATAATATCTGAACTCAGGTAGTGGAAGCAGGAAGGTCAGGAGTTCAAAGTCATTGTCAGCTACCTAACTAGAGCCTGTCCTGGGATACTTGAGACCATGTTCCCAAATGAAGGAAGTCAGAGTGTGAGGACCTCTAGGTTCTAGATCCCCACAGGTTCCAAACCTCAACCAGAGAGGAAAGTACATGGCAAGCAAGCACAGAACCTCAAGCAGGCATGAGGACCTTCCCTCCCTCTTGCTAGTCTCTACCATTCATCTCACCCTCTCTGGAGAAAGACCCTTCCAATGTCAGCACCATTCACGTAGTGACATTACCCACTGACTTCACAGACTGGACCATTTCCCCTTTCTGTAGATTCATTTGGTTCTGTTAAGATTTTAGCCTCCAATACAGTATATCCAACACAGCCCAGAACAGGTGTATTTCTCAACTTAATTTCCACTCCTATTTGACTAGTATCCTTAGACTCATGAGTGCTAGACAATTTCTCTACTCATTGATCTACAAACAAAGCCTCAACATAGAGGACTTGGGCAAGACTGGACAGGATTACACAGTAGCTCACCGCCCAGGCTCATCCCGTCTTTACTTATCCGCGTCTGCCTGTCCAGCCATTCCGTCTCTGTTTCTGTCTGTGCCTCCCCCCCTTTCCTGTCCCCTTCATTCTCACACACTCTTAAAAGACTGAAGGAAATAATAGGTTGAGGCTGGCTTGGATGGAAGAACCAGCTCACACAAAGGTAATTATATCTACTTTAAAAGGACATTTCTGCATTATAAACTGCCGTTCTCTTGATACGAATATGTTTCCTTGACCTGATGCATTGTCTTAACACAAGACTTTTTAACACGTTTCAGGAGATAAAAGCTCATTTTATGTTAGGAACAATGTGCAATAACCGTACTTGTTGATTGGGCTTTTCAATCCACACACGGTGTGTGCTGACCAGAAATAAGCCACTATTAATAAGAGTGTGTGATTGTGTGTCCGTGGTGAAAAGCTTCTCTCTCTGTCCACCTCCCTCCTCCCCACGCCTCTCTCCTGCCCCCTCTCTTCATTCCTACTCCGTCACCTTTTTCTAAACCTCATTTTTCTTTGTTGGGTAGTGATGAAATTTATCCATTTCCTTTCCCTATGTCAGGTAGATTTCCTGACTATTGATGAGGTTACCCATTCATCAGTGTGGTCTGAATCAGATAGAACATTTGCTTCACTGCAGTAGGGGGTTCACCAGGCCACAGGCAGCTGGCGCTTCCCCTATAAGAAAGGCAGTCGCATTCATGTAAGAGCATTTTAGCAGTGACACTGAATATGAAGAGAGTCAAGCTCTCTGTCCTGGAACTAACTCTTATAGACCAGGCTGGTCTCGAACTCAGAGATCCACCTGCCTCTGCCTCCCAAGCACTGGGATTAAAGGCGTGCGCCACCAACGCCCCCCCTGGCAGCTTCATATAGCTCCGTACAGCCATGCATTTTGATTTCTTGATTTCAAACAAGAAAAGGAATGAAGCTTGTCCTACTCCAGAGCATGCAGACAACTAGGAAAGGGTGAGGCTTTAAGACTTCCCATCAGGATGACTTCAGAAACAAGTCTTTCCCAGTGCGTGCTGCAGACTCAGGGTCATTAGCTTTGCAGGGGGTAGAGTCCGAGCCACCCTGCGGCAGTCCTGGAATCCCACTCAGCCCACAGCTACACCTTCCCTTCACAGCACCCCAAAGAGCAGAGCGGTCCAAATAAACCTCAAGAAGTGTTGTTTAAATTGAATTTGATTTTTACTCAGCTCACTCAATGCTTTGCTGGTGCTTTTCTGGCACTGAGTCCCACGTAAATAGTTTACATGCGGAATCGTATGCATGGGAATGAACGAATCTGTGTAGGAAATGTTGAACACCCTCTAGGTGACCTCGCACCTGTGCTCTGTAAGCGTGTCAGGAAACCTTTGGTCTTCCTGGTAAATTTCTCATTCGATCGCCTATTCCTAAAGGTGTGCACTGTAAAATCATTTTTAGAGAGACGAGAGGAAAGAGTAAGAAAAATGAGCGGCCAGGCAGCAGTGGCCCATGGCTTTTATTGGTGCACCCAGGAAGCAGGGGCAGGTGGGTTTCTGTGAATTTGAGGACAGCGTGGTCTACAAACAGAGAATTCCAGCAGGAGGTGTCAGTGTGAATGGTTGTGATTGGATTGACACTGACAAACTAAAGTCTAGACTTGTCACTTTATTTACACATGGGGTAAATTTGAGTTATGAATGTTGTGTTGTCTGGAGGGGTTTCATTTTTAATTTCGGTCTCATTCCCAGAAGATCAGACTGTTGACTATACATAATGGGCCATAATGCATCATTGAAAATCTAAAGAGATACAGTAATACATGCCCCCTACACAGACACACAGACACACAGACACACATACTCACATACCTACACACCAACCCCCACACCACACCACACCAAATGCCCATCGACACACACACACACACACCACACACCACACCAAATATATATACACAGAAACACACACACTGACACAAGAACACTCTCCACACACAAACACATAAAGGAAAAAGAAGATATATTTCAGTGGGTTGTCAGCAACTTTTTTTAACATTAATTTTTAATGATTTTTATTTAATTAGAAGCAATCTTATTTTACATATCAATCCCAGTTTTCTCTCCCTCCCCCTCCTGTCCTCCCATGCCTCCCACCGAGCCCCCCATCCCACACCGATCCACTCCCCAGGGAGGGTGAGGCCTTCCTACACGGGGATTGTCAAAGTCTTTAAATTCATATCGTGTTATAGACTACACAGGTGGAATTCATGGTGAGGAGGGACTGAGGCTATGTATACATAACCAATTTAAAACAGAGAGGGTCTGAGGCATGTGGACAGTATGCAGGAGGAAATTTCATAAGTTCACATAAAGATCCAACTTCATCACAGTTTATTCTACATTATTGTACCATCATAGTGTAAACATTGAAGAATTTGAACATTTTACATATTGAATATAGCATAGCACAGAGAGAGAAGCCAGTAGCTGACACAGACTTGAAATGGTCTTGCTTGTTGCTGGACACTTTACCAAGCTCCAGCAGAGGTTGGGGAGCCCGGCACCTTGCCCAGTGCTTTTGCCGAGCTGAGAACAAAGAACCCGTTTCTATGAAAGTAAAGGAAACAAGAGCTTGCGGGGACAATTCCACACAGAAGGGAGCAGCACCGGAGAACTCCAGAGACCACTGGGCTCTCTCCCTATGTGCAGAGCTAAGGAACGATGTGGGCATTAGTGGAGAAAGCTTCCCAGGGCCAGCAAAGGAGACCCCTGGGCTCCCTATCACCATTTAAGTAAAGGCATCAGTGCACAATTAACTTCTGGTTCTCAGCTGAGAAAAAGATTCACAGTTGATGAAGACATACACAGAGATTTCCCAGAGACCACTAGATCAGTAGGGTAGAATTTAAACATCAGCTTCTGAAAGATCAAACTATCTGTTGAAAAGCAACTTGAAGTCTATTATTTATAGAGAAAAAATTCAGCATCAAAGAACATAAACTTTATGATGACTTTTGGGGAAATAATTACTGTCTGCTTGCAAAGAAACAGGGAGACTAAGGTTTAATAAGTAGAAACAGACTCACAGACAGATGATGGATTTAATTAATGATGCCACATAACTGTTATTACTACAGAAGGAAATACCTTTGTCGATGTATTCTTCAAGAAGACTGAAGAAACTGAGGGAAACCTTGGCATGTTTATTAGAAAATACAGAAAATAACCCCAAATAAATAATCTAACTCAAATGGCTAGAGATGGGGAAAATAGCACTACCTGGAATTAAAAAAAAAAAAAAAAAGATGAGATGGCCAAAGTGTCAGCTTTTCTCTAGAAGAAGAAGGAATCATGGGAGGTCCTCCAAGAGCTAACAAGGAAACCCATCGATCGATTTTCTTGTAAGATGGTGACACAAAGGTCTCCACACTCACTGAATCCTCGGCATAGGTGTACTGCTGCATTTTCCTTTGACTAGCTCTTTATAAGATTATTTTATTTTTAAATTGTATGTGTATACACAGGTATAGATATGTGTGTAGGTGACTTAGGAGGTCAAAGGGGTGGGGCATTTGGAGCCCTAGAGCTGGAGATGCAGTGGTTGTGACACATCAGAATAGATGCTGGGAACCAAACTCAAGCCATCTGGAAGAGCAGTTCATGTTCTTAATCACTGAGGCATTGTCCCACCCCCTTTTCTTGACACATTAAATTAAATTTAAACATTCATGCTCATATTCAAGGGATTGTCTTAGATTTCTACAGATACACAACTGATTTGGAAAACAGTCTTGGTCATGCCTTAGAAACACTCCAAACATGACTCCGTGGCATACATTCAACCATCAAGTCTACAAACAAACAAACAAACAAACAAACAAAAATCAATCTTCAGTCTTAAGAACAGATACTGCAGTCAACTCTAGAGAGAGCTCAGTAGCAAAGTCTGAAACAACTTTTATTGTTTAGTTTCCTCAACCAATGGAAACAAAACGTTTCAATGTTGCAACACCAATATCTCCTTGAATTTACCTGAGGTTATATAGAAAGATAATCAACAGCCCAGGTGGAGATACACACTTGAACACTTGAACGCTGTCATGTAGAGAATAAAGGGGCTTCTTGAAGCCTGTGGAAGACAGAATGGGGATTAATGGTAGTATTAGGAGACTATTTCAACATGAAGCAGGGCCTAGGCCTCCCCCCATGTGTCTAGGCTGAGAGAGTATCCCTCTATGTGGAATGGGCTCCCAAAGTCCATTCGTACACTAGGGATAAATACTGATCCATTACTAGAGGCCCCATAGACTGCCCAGCCCTCCTAACTCACACCCACAATCAGGGGGTCTGGGTCGGTTCTATGCTGATTTCCCAGCTATCAGACAGGAGTCCATGAGCTTCCCCTTGTTCAGGTCAGATGTCTCTGTGGGTTTCTGCAGCCTGGTCTTGACCCCTTTGCTAATCACTCCTCCCTGTCTGCAACTGGATTCCATGAATTTGGCTCAGTGTTTAATAACTAAAACTTTTTTTCCTTAAACAAAAAACAAAAGCAGTAAAATGTAAACCCCAACATATTATTTAGTGTATCATCCTCAAATTATTGAGTCACAGCTTTAAGTGGAAACATATGCAGCCCCAAGTTTTAAATGCTTTCTTCAGAAGAACTTTCATAAAATTATTCAGAGACACCGCCTGCATATAAGCCACTGTAACGAGATTGATTTATTACTCTTAAAAGCAATGTCAATTCACATGTCTTACGCTGAACTTCAAACCACCCACTGGAAATATTTTGTGTAATGGCTTGAACTCTAAAAGGAAAAAATTAAGTCTTAGAGGCTGAACATTTCCAATTGAATTCCTCACAATCTCTAGCCAGCCTTGACTCTTTGTAACCCCTGTCTTACTCATTAACGGTTGAGTGAACATCCAGTTATTTCTGCTAAAATTGTCTTTGGGATCCTATTTTTGCTCATAATTATGTCATCTAAGTCACCTTCTTTAATATGAGGTAGAAGAGCTAGACAGAAACCCCGATGCTTCTGTTATGGCTTTTCCTGCATCCAACTTCTAATTGAGTGGCAGGAAGACTGTGTGTGTGTTCTGTTGGCTTTAGGGAGGCTCACAGGGCCTGGCACACTTGCCAGATCCTGGCTACCCTTAGCTCACTCCCGATTGTTTCAGTTTGTATCTCGTGTCATCAAGATTACCACATATGACTGGTGTGTTAACATTTTTATTTCCCATGTGTTTGTTTTCTTTTTAAAAATGTATATTCTTCGGCAAAACCAAGTATATTTGAGAAGTTATCATCGAAAAACACTCACAGGAGATATTTTGAAAAGAAATGGTTTCAAATTCACCTTTTCCAGGCCTTCAACTTTACTATATTTAATACCTAAGGCTTCAAACTTAAGATGGTTGTTTAGAGGGCCTGAAAAAAGTTCTGTCTGTCTATCTATCTATCTATCTATCTATCTATCTATCTATCTAATATGTGTATTTGTACTGAAAATTGATTAGTATATGAATTGTATATATCAGAGACTAAGTTTTCAATAATTTACATAGTTCAGTGTTTTATGAAATTGTTTTGATTTGTTCTATAACCTAGATAGCCCAAATTCTGTGTTTGTTGAAAGATAACTTCTACGGATATTTTTTATATACTCAGCTCACACATGCACTCGGGTATTCTGTGTCTCTAAATATACCATATCTCATCTTGATTGTGAAAGCATTGTCTTGTTTGACCACTGCAAGTATGTGTGTGTCTGTGTTTGTTTGTCTGTGAAGTGTGGCACAGGAAAGCAGTCTGGAGAAATATGATATGATCAAGGCTAACTTTCAGTGAGGTCTTAGCTTTATAACAGGCTATATACAACTTCTATGGGATAAATGAGTGAGAGATTACCATACATGAAGTTTGTTCACCATTCTCTCTAAGCATGTGGCTTTTAGTTGAAATAGTTTAAAATGGATGTGAGGGAGTAGTTTTGTTGCACACATATTCTGATCTTATGAAGTATTTCCATCTTTGGAGAAGCACAAGCAGAGAAAACACTTAAAAATAAAAAATATTAAATTAGTATTATTAAATTTATCTATCTTTAATTTGGGAGGATTAAATACACTATATATACATTGTTTCTGCCTTTCTAGCTCATCCCTTGAACCATTTCAAATTCATGACTTCTAATTTATTTTGTTACACACATATACATGCACACACACACACACACACACACACACACTTAACCTAGTGTGTTCATTCACTATTAGTCACATATACTTATGTTTAGGGCTCACCTCTTGTGATCAGGTGATCTAGCAGAGTTTTTTTTTTCCAGGACAAGATTTTATTCTCCCTCTTTCAGAGGCTATTGATTGCCTGTAACCCTTGACTCAGGCATGGGTCCTTGTGAGATTTCCCCTCTCCACATTGGCTTGTCAAGTGTTGTTTGTCTTTTATATAATGTGAGACTATAATTTCTTTATGTTGTGATATTTTCTAGAATTAAGTGTATAAAATAAAAACGGTGTATCGTTTTCACTTTAATTCCCAATGCTTTGTATTCCTCATCGCAAACGCAGGAAAGAATCAGCATTTCAGATCACAGGTACAATAAAGTCAGCAAGCAGCTTGACTGTGAGCCATGGACAGGCAGTTCTCAGACACAGGCAAGATCCAAACGAATAATATAAAAGTCTTCCCCTCCAATAATGTAAAACTCATATTTGTGTTAACATTCAGGACCAACAAAGTATACATTGTATCTTTTTATTAGTTGTGATTGCTCTGATCAGAGATATCACTTAGTACAAGCATCTGACCCATCAATTAAATTATGTCTTGGCACAGGGATCATTAAGGTGACTTTGGGGGAGGACAAAGTCTCTTCATTTTCTTGGCCTGACAGGAAGCATCCATCTTTCAGAGTCCAAATTTGTTATATAATGCTTCTGGTGAACACTGATCTCTGCTATAGGGAAAGGATCCAAATGCCCTGCCGGTCTGACTGCCTTTGGTCCCACAGAGCAATTATTATGATGTCATTTCCTGCATTATCATAAATCAGCGTGTCAGTCCTGAAGGAACGTAGACTAGTGAGCTTACAGAGATGAGAAGAGTCACCAGAGGGCACCTCGCTGTTTTCCACTGTTCAGGCCACGCTCTTTCTTCATGGCGAAGTCCAAGGATTTTTTATTTGTTTGTGCTTTGACTTGTCCTTAAATTCATACAGATGTTATTTGAGAACAAATGGCATTTGCGGTGAGTGGACAAAGAAGATGCAAACATGTTGATAGATATTAGATTGATCTTTCAAAGTTCTACTAGTGTCACATGCGAAATTGTATTCAAGGGTCTTTAGAGCACTAAAAGAAATAAAGCATCACTTTTTTTTTTTTGTAATTTAAACTATGTTTTCAGACTGTGTAATAAGATTTAGAAGCAGCTCTGTGAAATTCATTTTCAGAGCATACAGGTACGTATGTGTCGAGTTTCTTTGCTATAAGCACTCAGTGATGGCCCAGCAGTTAAAACCACACCCATTGTCCAGACTGGAGACCTTAGCTTGGTCCACAGGACCCACACAGCAGGAGAGAAGAAACTCACAGTTCCTCTGCTGTCTCTGTGCCTTTCCGTCTCTGCCTGTGTTGCCCCCTCTCTCTGTTTCCGTTGTTTGCCCAGCGGGATCTTCTAGTCACAAAACATGTTTTGACATTTTTGGTTTCATAAGCTTCAGATATCCATCACAAAGTCCCATGGAATTATCCACACTTGGAAAAGTAGCAATACATTTACTTTCATGCTCTGTCCTTCGTTTGTGGCAGCCTGCTTTCTGTTTTCCCTCAGCCTGGAACAACGTGTGGGCACGAAGTGTCGTCTTCTCCTACCATTTTTATACCAGCTCCCTTTTAATAAACCTCAAGACCTGAAACATTATCCTCCTCTTCTATAACAGCTTCTCTCTTCTCATCCTGGAAGCTGTCTAGATTACAGATGTGTCCGATTACAATGCAACTCTAGCTGAATAGCTCCAAGGGTTTCATTTCATACTCATCATTCTGTATTAGGGTACATTACAAGGCCTGTTTTGTTTCCGTGGTCATATATTCAGTATGTGGACGTGTGTGTGTGTGTGTGTGTGTGCACGAAAAGATCAGAGAACAACTTGCAGGAGCTGGTTCTTTTGTACACCATGATGGTCTCGGGGATCAAATTCAGGGCCCTGGCATTGGCAGCAAGTGTCTTTACCCTATAAGTCATCTTCCTAGCTCCGCAGGACCTGCTTTAACTCATAATTTGAAACTATAACATTTTAATCATTTATTCTGTCATTAAAAATGATGAAATATTCATGGCCATTTGTTAAGCTGTCTGGCCAAACACTAAGTGTATGTCTACCTGCCAGTAAGCTGATTCAATACAAATAGGAACTGGCATTTCATGGGATGCAATATGTACCCTGAACACCCTTATCCATACCACACATTTTAAATATGTATTATGTTTAGACACAAACCTTTATTCAGTAACAAACAAACAAACAAATAGTACTATATGGAAAGGAAAATGCAAATTTCCCATGCAGTAATCCACTTCTTTCCAGGCTAAGGTTGAAGGTCATTTTTCTATTGTTAATTTTAATATATATGCATATCAATATATATGTGTGTGTGTGTGTACATACACAGTATTAAAATGACTAGTATACAATATAAAGCACAAATTATACACACACATACACAATTTATGTTCTCAATACAAAATACAGGTTATGAAAATAAAAATAATAAATAATCTTGAATATTAAAATAAATAAGCATTATGTTTCTTTTTATTGCAGAAACAACACCTAAGCTAATGCAAGTTACTTGTTATGAAGAAAATGTCACATTGATTTTTTTTTCATGACATTAATTAGAAAAGAAACACCTTGTGAGGTCTTCTCCCAACAGTGCTGAATCACAAGTTAGACAGTCATGACAGTGGAGTTTAAATGCAGTAGCTAACAGTTGCCTGAGTGATGTGAGCGAGTGCAGAGTTTACATGTTTCTCATAAGGTAAAGGTATGACATCTGCTTTTCTGAGTCTAGGTTATGTCACTTAACATGATGGTCTCTGTCTTAACCCATTTGGGGCAAAATATGTAATTCATTTAAGTTTATCCATTAACATGCTGACGAGCTCCTAGGCTGATTCCATAACTCGGCTACCATGAATAGCACAACAGAGAACATGGATGAGCAGGTGTCTCTGTGGAGAGTTGAAGTAGCAGCCTTGGCGTAACTTAGGCTCACATTGTAGCTCAGCTTTCATTTTCTGATGAACTGTCATGCCGGTTTCCATCAGGCTTCAGAAATTTACGTTTCTTCCACCAGTGTGTAACAGTTTGTTTTAAGTGTATGCTTTATATTGTTATTTTACTGACTATTATTATCCTTTAAAATGTGTCAGATGCAACAAATAAGTGCCTGATCTTCCCTGGCTTCCCTGGGAAGTTAATATGGTATAGTTTTGTTACTGTTCCTCTCACCAAAGCTCTGTAAAATGGGACAAAATGTGCTTTCTGCGGCCATGAATTAAAACCCTTGAATTTACCGATAAACATTCACAGGAGAACTGGCAATGGCAGGAATGCACAACTCATAAGGTGGTTTTAAAGGAAGTAAGAAAGCAGCCTAAATAAATACAGTCATTTTAACTTCAGATGCCAAGTGTGCAAACAATACACTGGGAACTCAGTTATGACCAAGACATCCAATGGGAGGTCAAGTTGCCATGTGAAAGCTTTTTATATTATTTTAAACGTGTTATTATCATCAATGTTTATACATTATAGTTCTTCAACTTTTTACAATTCTCCCTTGCTGTGAAGCTGTTCAGATATCACTAGCTTATAAAAATTATTTCTCTTATATTATGATATTATATAGTTACACCATTTTCCCCTCCAAAGTCTTCCCTGTCAATATTTCTGTCCAGCCTTTCATCCCCTGTTTTAAATCCATGGCCTCTTTTTGCATTTATTTTTCGTACATGTATATATAGATATTACCGGCCTTTGAAAACTGTGTGGTAATCTCCCATTCATTTATCCCATCGTAGTTGTATATAGCCTGTTATAAAGCCAAGACCTCACTGAAAGTTAGCCTTGATCATGTCATATTTCACCAGACTGCTTTCCTGTGCCACACTTCACAGACAAACAAGCACAGACACACACATACTTGCAGTGGTCAAACAAGACAATGCTTTCACAATCAAGATGAGATATGGTATATTTAGAGACTCAGAATACCCTAGTGCATGTGTGAGCTGAGTGTATCAAAAATACCTTTCAGCAAACACAGAATTTGGGATATCTAGGTTATAGAACGAATCAAGACAATCTCATAGAACACTGTGTATGTGGGTCACTAAAACAGTAGTTGTGATACTTGATTGTTAGAATTGCTGAGCTATATAGACAAGCAGTGTGATAGGTTAAATAACAACATCAAAGGCGGCATTTTTAGTTGGTTATTAAATGTGAACTTTCACACCAGACAAATGTGACTGAAATTAAGCTACACTTGAAGCCTGTTTTATGACAAGGAACGGTAACTCCCCACTCAGTACTAGATCGACATAATTACCTGAGCACTAATTATTAAACACTTATTGTATATCTCTGCTTTAAGTGGTTGTGTTTGTATCTTCAAATAGTTTAAAATGGATGAGAGCAAGTGTGTGTGTGTGTGTGTGTGTGTGTGTGTGTGTGTGTGGTGCTTCATTCTTGAGAGTTTCTCTAAAAAGAAGAATGTGGAATCCTAGTATTCTGTATTAAATTAAGATGGATGTGTATGGTTCATGGGAACATCTATAGATAGCGACTGTGATGTTCAAATTCAAGAATAGAGGGGGTAACACATTCAAGGTGACACATCTACAGGTGTATAGTAGGTTTTCTCTCTATTAATGATGCTAATCGAACCCAAGGCAGACAGGACTCTGTGAAGAATGGTTTGGGGTTTTAAAGAGGAAGAAATTGCAACCCAGAGATGTTTCCCAGCGTGATTATTACATGGATGAGAGAAATAGCGTGGGAAGCTTAAGTCTAACTACAAGTGAAGGTGTGTTGAGAACTGGTTGGGTGAAAGCTGAAGATCTAGAAGGAAAAAGAAAGAAGAAATGAGGAGAGCATCGCTTCTTACATGTAGTGACTCAGAATACCATCAAGAGACTCAGAAAAACCTGCTGTGAGCATCCACCACCTTCTTCCAATTTAGTATGAAACCATAAAGACATGGTAGTTTAGAACTTTTGTGGGTTTTCGTATTTTCAAAATTATCTAAGAAGGGACAGTCATTAAATGTTACCTGTTCATGCGGAAAACTCTTCCTTTTCACAAATAATTACTTTTTTTTCTCAGTGACACTACAAGCATATTCCTTATATTGAAAGTGCTAACTTTTGGATCACTTTGATTTAGAAAAGCTTCTTTTTTTTCTCCCTTGTTTTCTTCAATTATCAACAAAATGCTTACACACTCACATTATGCACATAGGTGATTGATTACCAGTCAACTGTAGGAAGATGTCAGTTCCAGTATCTTCTAAAGGGACTCCATATATGTGTTGTGATTGACTGAAATCTCTCTTTTCTCTCTGGTGGTGGAAATGGAGGGGCTCTCTCTAGACCTCTTTGTCTCTCTACCCGCCGAGGTTCCAATGGATTAATCTCCTTCTTTCATGTTTCACTGCTAACTTTGCCTCTTCAACTGCCTTATTGAAGAAGCGTAGTGGGCCTGGCTCACTAGGTTCTGATCTGAACAACTACAGGAAACAGCTGATGGAAGAAAGCAGGTGTTAGAGGATGGGGGGTGTTGTCTCTTTTGAAAAAAAAATGACTTTCATTGACTAAAGTAAAACATTGCTCTGTAGAGAACATGACAGAGACACCTGGAATACAGAGATGTGGGTCAGATGCCAAGGGCCTTCCTTCCTACTACGTTTTTATCAAAAAAGAAAAAGAAAAAAAATACCTTCTTCCTAGGATGACGTGAGAATTGAGAGTAAATCTGAACACTACCCTTTCAGGAGAACCAAGGAACACTTAACCTCAGTAATGCTGGCTTTAACCTTGAAGATAGTGGGGGCTGCTGTGCATGCAATGGAGCCCAGGAGATGTCTAAATTATTTACCATCCTCCATCTCCCTTTTAGCTTCTTGGCCAGGAAGGAACAAAATACAATATTTACCTTGTTTTGACTGCTTTTCAGCTCTGCAGGCTTTGGGCCAGTAGGGCAGAGCTCGTGGCCATTGCTGTCATAGGTTTTACCCATTCTCCTTGTAGTCTGTACAAAACTGGTTAGTAGTGCATGCAAACCCTCTTATCTTGTCCTTACCTAACTGCTGATCTGTGTAATGTTGGTCTGTTCATGGAGGCAAGCTTAAAAACAAGTTCTGCACAGGTTAGAATTTCCCAATAGATTGCTTAATTGTCCCATTTTAAATATATTTTTATGTTTTCTTTGCACACCTGTCAAGTTATTACAGACCATAGTCATGCCATGTTTTTTTTTTTCCCTAGGAAGTGAACATGCTGATAATCATGTCTCATGTGGTGCCTGGGATGTAAATGGTGCCAGAGGACCAGAGAATCTTTAGTTCCCTTCCTACCTGCCTAGAATCCCCTGAAAGGGTAGCAGCGATCACAATATTATATAATCAGGAGCTCACACAGTTTGAAAGTGCAAGCATTCTCTGTGGCAGCTTTCCTTGGCTGTGCAACTATCTGAGAGACAATGGTGCATTTTGAATTCTCTAGTTTTCAGAAACTTTATCAAGCTTTGGATTTTGTGACAAGTAGGTAAAGGCATAGACTATTTGGACAAGGATGAAAGTTTTGATTTCTATTCATACCAAAGAGAAGATGCAATGATTTTAAACTACTTCATTCCCTGTGAATCTGCATGTAGGTAGATCACAGTTATAGGTAGGGTGCTTTTCACTCCAATCACAGAGTATGGAAGTGATTTGAATAATTACTTTCTTGAAACAAGTGGTCCGTAATTAGTACCATTCAAGATTCAGAGAAAAGCTATTATTCATACAAAGCAATAGACCTTGGTCCCTGAAGCACAGTTTTTCTCCTGGTTGAAAAGGTGAAGTGTGATGTTCAAATATCTCTTTCCAATGCCCCAAAATATTCACACTGATAGAGTGCTTTGCAGATGATAAGTCTGTGGAATTGAAGCTGTGAGTGACATCCTCAGAACTATGATATTCAACCTTGAATATCTTGGATCTAGGTGCAAGTTACTCACAAATCTGTTTCAGTTTTAAACACTGTATTTTACACTGCTGCTGATAATGCTTTCACTGGATGCTTGGTCAGGTCACATAAAGAACGAGATGCTGGAGAGGCTTAGAAAAACAAAGCTCATGATGTTCACACTATCTATAGGCAGGAGGCATAAAAATACATCCTGGGAAGATGACGCCAAATGGTTGTGTTAATTGCGAGTCACAGATTAAACACCTGGGCAAAGATCCTCAATGAGGGAAGGAGTTAATTCAACAGGAAGTAGAAACATGGTGGTGTATGATAGTCCACAATAGTAGGACCTCAGGGCTCCAGCTTATTATATGCTGGGGTATCAGAAGCAGGCACAGGACCAGAGTGCTGTTGCACTATATCCTTGTGGTCCAACCCTCAACCCCATAGACCAAAAGTCTACAAGTTTCCAAAAGCATTGCCACTGGCTGGAGACTAAATATGCAAACACAAAAGCCTGCAGTCATCATTTTATTTAAACCACAACTGTGATCCTTCCAAGAAGATGGCAAACTCAAAGGGGCACTGTAGAACAAGGTTTTGAGATCTTCATTAGATAGGGGAATGCGAGCAGAGCTGATAGCTTAGGGACAGCTGGTTGAATGACTTCCTGGGTCCTACACATCACGGCTTGTCCCTAGTCTGAAAGAATCTGGTCTTGTGGGATTAGAGCCAAAGACAGTACCCTCAGATGCGTTATCTGACAATCAATAGTGTCTCCCTGGCTCAGCTATTGATGGTCTTTCCTGTCTAGGGGCACACACTGTCTTTCAAGCTAAAAATGTGCTTTTTATTTAGCTTGTGCCCTTTTTACAATTGGACTATCATTATATAATGGGAACCGCACTCACTCATGTGTGAGGTGAATGTGGTCAAATATGTGTATTTTGTACTTAGACTTTCTTCATTATTAAGAAGAGAATAGCACACACTTTGTCCCAGAGAAAGAGGGATTGGATATGAAATGAGAAAAGGCAGGCTAGCAGTCGACCAGGTATCTCCCCATCCCCTCCCTGCCTCTCCTCTCCATCCTTCTCCCCATCCCCTCCCTGCCTCTCCTCTCCATCCTTCTCACATCTTTTCTCCCTTCTCTGCCTTCCCCCTCTCTCTCCTCTTCTTTCCATGACCTCCATCTTTCCCCTTTCACCTCTACATCTCTTCTCCCCTCCTTTCCTCCTGCCTCTCCTCTCCTCCGCACAACTGTCCCTTCGTCTCAGATGATGAGAAACTCCTCCTCCTCCTATTCCCAGTCATCACTGCCATCTTTTTCCTCTTCTAGGGTCTTGCCATCCTGGTCATAGTCCTAATACCCCACCCTCCTCCCCCGCTCGTTATCCTTCTGCTACTGCTCCTCCTCGCGACCTGCTCCTCCTCGCGACCTGCTCCTCCTCGCAACCTGCTCCTCCTCGAGACCTGCTCCTCCTCGCGACCTGCTCCTCCTCGCGACCTGCTCCTCCTCGCGACCTGCTCCTCTTCGCGACCTGCTCCTCCTCTCCTTCTTGCCTCTGCATCTGTACTTTTCTACTTGTCCTTTTCTCTGGGCCCCTTTATTGAACAATGACATAATGAGGCAAATTAACTCAGCAGCAGGAGAGATAAGGAGAAGAATCAAGCAAACAATCAGGTATGTTTACATCAATCGTAACAAGTGGGAGGTGTACTAAAAATCAGGTCCGTTTGTCCCCGTGGGAAAGCATTTAGAGTACAAAAGTTTATTAAAAAAGAAAACAGGGTGATTCATTGGTTTCCCATCACCTTTTCTGTAGAGGAATTCAGACTAATGTAAGAGATGAACAATAAAAGATGACATTCATATGCAGTGCCTGGTGTGGAATTTCTTCAGCCTCTGGCTCTTGGGGTCACTTCTTAGCAGTGTCTCTTAGAAACCCAGCAATGCTTATCAGCACATCTTTTAAAAGCAGCTGGTGTTAATTAGAATGTGCACCTTAAAGAGAAGCTTTTATAGCAATCCCTTAAGACCATCTGGATATTACTTAATTTTTAAAGTGTTCTGAGCCATAGATGATTTTGCTCTTGTATCATCCAGACTAGACTCCTACATACTCACTGTTTATATTTGGGTGTGCACACCACTGCAATTGATTCTGGCAGCATCTTCTGGTAGGAAAAATGTGTGTGTTCATCCACACTCGACAAGAAGGCTGTCTGGGTTGGATGGGTCTAAGACAAAAGAAGCCAAGACTTCCCAGTGAGCCTCAAGCCTGATGCACAAAGGAAGGGTGTCCTAGGTAGTTTAAACAACTGGCTCCCACCATGATTCCCCAGATCAGGCCAGGAAAACGCTCTGGTCTCCCGGGTAGAGATGGAAGAGGGAATGATCTCTTTTGTTCTCTTGATCCATAAAGGTCTGAAGCGGCCGAGCTTTGAGGTCCCTCACTGAGGACAATATCCTTTCTTCATCCATGTCTAGTTATACATGATGTCTAAATGGTAACCATTCCAAGTTTTGTCCTTCAACTTCAATTCTACATCTGCTTCCCTCCTGCTAACAACAGACTCTGATTCCATCTTTACCAAGAATTCCCAGGACTACTTCAAATATAAGTTCAAAAGTCTCTCTTGGTCTGAGATTCCCTCCCTTCAATCCTGACACTAAGACCCATGTGATTTCTCCCTATGTGAAGAGGAGCCCCATCTGGCCTTATTTTCTGCTACTGTGCATACTTACTACTGTCACCTAATCTTATGCCTCTTTACTTCCCTTCGCTCCTGTCCTTCATTGGCTCACCAGGCATAAACACACATCAGACAAAGAGCATGCCAGAGCTGAGATGATCCTTGCGGATGTTAAATCAAGTAAGACCGATGTGAAAGTCACAACCTAACCATTGCATTTCAGGACACGAGCAGAGCTGAAGTAATGATAGTGTAGAAAGAGGCACACTTAGGAGACAAGCTGTAAAGAGACTGAGGAAGAGATGGTCAGATCCAGAGAGGGGTCATTCTCAGAAGAAGTTAATTAGAAAGCTAGATAGCTAGATGGAGAAGAACAGTTAGTAAGAAAAAGAAAAAGAAAAAAAAAAAAAAAGCCAGGCGATGTTACAATCCCTAATACAAACTAAATTTGGAAAAAAAAAATAGAGTAAAGAAAACAATGGAACTGGAGAATAACCGAAGCAGGAAAACAGTTACGAATTCCCGAGGAACAGAATGGATGGCCAGGTGATAAATCCACACATTGATCTTCGAAAAGAAGTGCCAAATGCAAACCATGCTGAACAGACAATCTATTCAATAATTGATTCTGGGGTAACATGATTTATACATAGTAAAGGACACAATTTAACCTTCATTGTGTACTATACATAAAACTCAACTGGAATGGATAAAGGGCTTAAACATAATACCTGAAACTATAAAATCTGAGGTGACAGGGTCTAGTCCCTGGTTTTGTCTCCTGGTTTCTAATGCAGCCTCAAAAGCACTGGCAACAAACAAAATCAAAAGTAGGTTACTAGGACTGCATTAAAATGAAGAGCTCCCACCTAGCAGAAGATATACTCTACGGAGTAAAAGATACCTTCAGATTACAAATGCATTCTCAAAATAGAATGTTTCCAGTAATGTGCTCCTACTTAAAATTAATTTTAGTAATGATTTTACTTATTACTTGATATTTTCATACACTACATTTTGATCATACCCTTTTGCCACGGCACTCCTCCAAAATGCTAGCATAATCACCTAATTTCAGTCATGTTCTCTTCTTTTAAAAATAAACCACGGCAGCCAGTTTGTGTTTGCTAACTACTCCTGTGTATGGTTCCTGCCTCAGCATGTAGCCAATCTACTGTGTCACTTCATTAAAGAGAATTAACTTTGTGTCTTAAACAGGCAGCAGTTGCCAATAGCTGCCTGGCTGGGGTTGGGACTTCTTGCAGCCTTCCATACCCCATGCTGGGATTTTGTCTTGCTTGATCTTGAGCAGGTCCCATGGATGTAGCCAGTCTCTGAGTTAATGTGACCACCTATCTGTTGTGTCTGAAAGAAACTAGAGTCTTCTAGCACTTCTGGCTCGTAAGCTCCTTCTGCCTTCTCTTGCACAAAGACCCCTGAAACCTTGGGGATAGGGATGTGATGTAAATATCCCATTTAGGGCTGAGCACTCCAAGGTCTCTTATTCTCTGCACATTGACTATTGTGTGTTTCTGCGTTCATTGCCTTGTGCTGATAAAAGACGCTTCATTGTTGAGAGTTGAACTATGGGTACAGTAATACATCATCAGAAACTACTCTATTGCTAAATTGATGTAATAGAATATGGTATATTTCCCACAAAGCACATTACCCATCTAGACTCTGATTCTTGGTGCCATCCCCAGTGTAAGGTATGGTGCCCATCTCATGAAGCACACCTAAAATCTAACAACAAAGTGTGAGCTACTCCCATAGCATCTGTGCCATTATTGAGCCAGTGGGGAGAGCTTGCAAGGCAGGTTGTTGTCGTCTACAGCATTACTGGTGGTATGAGAAGGTTGACTGATTTTTCTCCTTCAGAAACATAGCAACTTCCAGATGGCAAATGCCAACCAGAGGATATGAAGCTTCCAATTGAACAATTGCTCAGTTTCTCTATGTGTTATGATATAGCATGTGGTATCTTCAGCATGAGAGTCCAAAATAAAGTTCTGGAAGGTGGCCCTGCACATTGGTGGGGTCCTACCTGCAAGCTCCCAAATAAGGGAGACTTCTTATTAATTAAGAAAGCTTGGCCACTAACTTAGGTTTGTTAGTAACTAGACTTTATAACTTAAATTAACTCATATTTCTTATCTATACTTTGCCACATGGTGGTACTTTCTTTCAGCACAGTAAATTTATCTTGCTTCTCTCTACCTATTCTTCTTCTCTGTCCTTCTTCTTCCCAGTGTCCTCTTAGTCTGGCTCTCCTGACAAACCTCTTCCTGTCCACATATATGCTGGTAAAATCTTTATTAATCAATGAGACTAATGCATACTTATAGTGTACAATATTATTCCCCTGTAGGGGGCCTTGCAGGCATCCTGGCCAGCAGGAAAACAATCTATGGTGAAGCAAGAATGAAACTCAGTTCAGCATGACCTAGCTGGCTATTTCAAACTTCTTGTCTGACCCCAAGTAGTTCATTCTTTCCATATTCAAGTGTAGAAAAGCTTTGTAGAAAAATTTCCTCATGATCAAGGGCATAGCAAAAATGAACTTTTAATAAGGAAAATGATGTCTTCCATTGAGTGATAAACAATGCTGAAGATAAGAGTCTAGGGATAAAGGGTTTGTATTAAGCACAGTATTAAAATCTCTTTCACAGTACACATTAGATTTGTTTCATGAGGATAGCTTATATTTACTGAGAGGCAAGGCTAAGGAGTCTGGGGGATTTGGATGAGGCTGGCTTCACAGAGTACAGAAAGATCACCAGCTTATTAAACAACGTCCATTCTAGCATTCCGAATCAATTTCTTCCACTGAAGAAAACAGTGTTAAGGTTTGGCAATTCTAGTTTCTCTGGTGCTGTCTATAAACATGTGAACATCATATCCTTCTATACATTGATAATAGCCTGAAATATTTGGTAACCCATTGTTGATACCAGGATTTTTATTTTGTAATACACAGTGTATAGTTGGGACATCATCCCCTTACTATATTTTAACTCTTGTTTAAATTACTTTTACACCTGTATATGTTAGGAAGCTTCTGCAGTAGTAAATTTCCATATGGCTTTTTCCAAAGACCTTTTGTTTTAGTTATCACTCCCTATGCTCTGTTCCTTCTTCTACGGTGCCCCCTCACTCCCCAACTCATTTCATCTTTCCTCTTCTATTTTCCCTTTCATCCTTTAGCATGTTACTCTTGACAGTGTTGCAGCAGATGACAGACAGCATTCTCTATAGAGACAGGAATGTCCTATACAGAGATTATCTGTTATATTACATTTAACTTTAGTTACATAAGTGAAACTTCTCCTAAGACAAACACACTCACATGGTCAATAACACTCCCTGTATTATTTAGTTCATCTCTGAGTTTATATTCTGAGTTTCTCCTCACAAGCAATGTTAATGTAGTGTTGAGAGATTCAAATCATAGACATCGATTTGGGTATATGGAGTATGACTCTGGGATGAAAGAAGCTGCTGGTCTCAACATCATCATCAACTGTACAGTCACTCAAGAGGAGCCGTGATACACACCATGCTGACAGTTGTATGTGTTTGTGGGTGGTGTATTCTCCTGTACAGATGTTTTTGCTATTAAAAACAGAAGTTTAACTAAGCAGGGCTCTGGAACTTGGAAATGGTTGAGTGAAAATATCTTGGGAGATTAGGGCCAAATTTGTAGAATATCCCTTGTTCACTGTGAGGGGAGGAAGATAACAAAGCCTGACCTATGTAGTTCCTCTGTAATTCTGCCAATGTGTGCATGAAAGAAATCATTGCTCTAATTAAGTAAAAAGAACTTCAAAGGCCCTGGCTGCCTATGAAGATGGGGAGACTCTGGTAAGGAAAGCACAGTTTTTATATTAATGCTCACAAAGCAAGCAAGCCCTGAAAACTGATTTACTTGTTATAGATTGCTAACTAGTGTCAGCGACTTATATTGTATTTCAGGGAAAACAAAACAAACAAACAAAAATAGCGATTCAGTGTCTGGCATTGCTGTTTAGATGCCTTCAGCCAAAACTATAAGGTGAGAGTTTTCATAGTCTATATTCTTTGGTCAGTATCCTCTAAATGCTGGAGGTAGACGAAATTGGTTTTTAGTTGGAATGTGCTGCTATTGTTAGAGACTGTTGCTTTAGGTTTGGAGAGAAGAGACAGTGAACATCACATCTTTTAAGATGCTCTTCTAAGATGGGCGATATCCATCTGATAAAACATTAGAACGTGCAGCTGTGGGTACAGTGATTCTACAACAGCAGAAAGTAAACACTCATGCACTAGCATATATCAGACATACTATAAAGTACTAAACAACAGCCTTCTGGAAACTAAGGATATGTGGTTATAGAAAGGCTTTCTGCTGAGTGTGTGTGTGTGTGTGTGTGTGTGTGTGTGTGTGTGTGTGTGTATGTGTGTGTGTGTGCATGTACTCCATAGCTCATATTTGAATGTAAGAGGAATACTTCCTCTCTGCCATCTGTCCTGCCCTTGACCTTGGGCTTTTACTTTCTGAGCCATTTTATTGACTCTGAAATATTTTAAAACATTTTATTGAGTACAAACATTTCAAAATGTTTGTTGAATGCTTCTCTCACAAATGTCAACACCTACAGTACAAGCATGCTCTATTTCCCCATTTCACAGTATAAGGAAATCGAGGCTGATAGAATGTAATAATTTCCAATACCAGACATTTAAATGACACAGCAAGCAGAGGAGACAGAATTGCAGTGGTGTCTTCTGATCAACAGCTCTGAATTCATAGAAAACATAAAACGCTCTTCATCAGAAAGAAATAGGGTTGGAGGATGTCATCATATTCATTAAGGTGAATTTGACCCTGTAGGAAGGGCCAGGCACCCTACAGGCCCAGGAGTCCCAAGCCATAACTACAGAACACCAATTCTGAACTTACCCTTCACCAAGAAGATCCCAGAATGAATTTCACTTGTGGCATCCGGCTAGAGCACCTCAAGCTATAGTTACTGAGAATATCAGTTTATTGTTGTAATAGCTTTTGATTGTTTGCTTTGTTTTTGTGGTGTTCTATAGATTCTTAACAATACTGACCAGGTAAATATTTATTTAGGAAATCCATTGAAGCTGAAGATCAGAACTCAGCCTGAATTCTATTTCATGGAAACAGTATCTAGATGGGGTGATAAGAACATGCGTCCTTGAACCTCTGGAATCCAGTTGTGGGGAGGGGGAGGGATGAGCAAAGGGGTCAAGGTCATGCTGGGGAAACCCACAGAGACAGCTGACCTGAGCAAATGGGAGCTCATGGACTCCAGTCTGACAGCCGGGGAAAAAGTATAGGATCAAATCAGGACCCCTGAGTATGGGCATCAGTTGGGGGGCTTGGGCAGTCTATGGACCTCTGGCAGTGGGACCAGGATGTATCTCTAGTGCATGAATGGGCTTTGGGAGCACATTTCCTATGGAGGAATGCTCTCTCAGCCTGGATACACATGGGAGGGTCTAGGCCCTGCCACAAATGATGTGTCGGACTTTAATTATCCCTCACGAGAGGCTTCACCCTCCCTGGGGAATGGATGGGGGTTGGGATGAGGGCTTGGTGGGGGTAATGAGAGGATAGGAGGGAGAGGGAACTGGAGTTGGTATGTAAAATAAAATTGTTTTTAATTTAAATAAAGACATATTTAAAAAAACACAGGGCATCTCAGTTTGGTAACTGCAATGACTTACAAAAAAGTAATTTTTATATCTTTATGATTTCACAATTTTCACTACTTGGAATAATATGTCATGGTCAGGCTCTTCCTCAAACATAAAGACTTAGGGTGATGTTTTTTGTAATGCTTATATTTCTTAGAAAGCATAGCTTTGAATATCACTGGGTAGTAAATATGTCACATTTTCAAAAGTAAATTCCTTCTGGAGATGGAAGATGGCTCAGTAGATAAAACCACTTGCTCTTGCAGAGAACCCAGGTTCAGTTCCCAGCACCCAGATGATTTTTCACAACCATCTATAATTCGAGATCCAGGAAATCTAATATCAAAATCAAACATAGACGTTATGTGGTTCCCAAAACAACAGGCTTTGCAAACTGTGGGCACATGCTAAACTTAGTGTATTCTTTTTCCACAAAGTAGGGTTCAGGAAACCAAGATTTGAATTATTTTTCTAGTTACAACATCCTCTGGTTTTTAATTGAAATCTTGATTGATTTTAAACAACCATAAGAAAATGGATTAGAAGTGACAGGTTTGACTAACACAAGGACTATTCACTGACATGTGTGGCTAAACCACATGGATCTCAATGTTAATGTCATTATTACTTCTTGTCTCTTAGACACCGTTTCCTCCGGTTTGATATCTGGCAGCATGCAGAGCATGAAGATTGACAGCATGTCAAGTAGTTACAAGTGGAATTGGAGATATTTTCACTCAACTATATCCAGGTAAAGTGCAATCCTCCTTTTACCATTAACATCCGATTCTATTTGCTCAGCTCTAGTCATGTCTAAGCACGGAATCATGAGCACACATAGGATTCTCTCTATTCTCTGAGTTAGGCAGAACCTAAATTGGCATGCCTATGTGTGTGTGTGAGCAGACCCTATGATTTCCTTACAGCCAGGGCATGGAAAAGGTGAGTTTCTTCTACTCCTGGACTATTTCTTCAGTCACGGGATATGAAGGAAAGTTAAAATAAGCAGCTTTACCTCCCTCTGTGCATATGCGTTCTGTACAAGGTTATCTTTGCTGGGGCTACTGTCACATGCGCCAGATGGAAAGGGATCAGAATTAACTCTATATGTGAGCAACCAGCGACGTTCTGAATTATTGATAAAGATGAGCTTCACCATCGTGGGACAATGAGGGAGAGCACTAATTAATTTTGTCAATATATAGATGAACTGCCTTAATTCAGAAGATACATTTTAGAATTCTGTTTTGTACTTACTACCAGTCAGTAATAAGTATGTAACATTCTTTATCTGATCATCACATTCCTTTGAAAGTTCACTAAAAGAACTGAAATTTGGGGCTGGAGAGATGACTCAGCGTTAAGAGAAGGTACCGAAGGTACTGATGCCTGTTCAGAAGTGAGTTTGGTTCCCAGAGCCACACAAATAATTTAAAGTGCAATAAAGCTTTTAAAACGAATTATAAGAATTGAAGTTCAGTAGTACTATAAATGTTCTTGTTGATATCACCCTGAACTATGTCAAAGATTTCCTACTCACTGATGATGAATGTGCCCGAGATAGACTGGCTTATTTCACTGCTTCAACTGTCTGTGCCGAGCTTGAGAAAAGCAAGCCCAGAGTTGGCTCTGGGCAAAATGTCAGTTTTAAAACCCTTACCCTTGAGCATCTCCTGCCTATCTCCTCATGCCCACGGTGATCTTAGTGCGTTAGACTTCCAGGTTGGTGCCCAAAGCTTTGCTCCCCGTATTTGCCTCCGGCTCTTTGTGAAAATGTTATGTTTCTTTCCTCCATATAAACTATTTTTCATCTCTGTGAATGCATATATTCTCCCAAATGCCTTTCTGGATATGCTTTTTCATATTTTTAATTACAATCTTTACTATGATGCATGAAGGAAATGATTTATATATAATGATGTACCTGATTGTGAGATCCCATACTTCCGTTCTCTTTATTTATTTATCTATCTATTTATTTTTGGGTTTTCTAGGCAGGATTTCTCTCTGTAGCTTTGGAGCCTGTCCTGGAACTCACTCTGTAGACCAGGCTGGCCTCAAACTCACAGTGATTCACCTGCCTCTGCCTCCCAAGTGGTGGGGTTAAAGGAGAGGGCCAGCATCACTCCATCATTATTATTTTAAACTACTTTTAAATGAAGATCCTCACGTTATAATTTATACAGTGCATTTTAAACTGTAATTTATTGGATAATACTGGAATCATGATGCTATCAGAGTTTGAAAGCCTGAAATAAAAAATCGTTTCCCCCTTTTTCATCATAGACATATCAATATCAACTCCAAATCTCTTTGTAGGATGCAGGCAAACCTTCTGCACAAAGAAGGTCAGAAGGAGTCAATGACCTTTTAAAAGTAATAGAAAAGCAGTTATTAAATTTCATCTATTTTGTATTAATGAGGGTTTTGTTCCTTCCCTCCCTCTCATTCATGGCGAATTCTAATCCCCACCTTCCCCCTTACCTTTATTTACCGTTCAGATAACATTTGCCTGCACTGTGTCTTAGTATGTTAATGCAACCTTTACTCGGAAATCTGTGTCTACTTTCCTCATTTAAGTACCACGTTTAACATTTAGGAGTCCCACACAGGCTGCTTCTGTGAAATGCAAGGGGAAGAGCAATGTGACAGGCGATAAAAATGTCTAAGGTGCTGTATCGGAGGAGGGGGAGGTGTGGCTGGAGATCAAACCTGTCCCAATAGCTACTGAAGACAAGACTCACAATTACTCTCTGAGAGATAGTCTATGATGCTTTAGAAACGGGGAATAAAGGTCACTCTGGAATTTATACATGCGTATTTTACTTTTGCCTTCTTTTTCCTCACTTTTCTATAATTTTTGGTAGCAATTATGATGCTTAGCTCTCCTGTGAGCCTTCAGAATTTACAATCCAATCCAATCTAGTAACTCTAGTGGCTTTTATATCTGTTATTTTAGTGACCTGAATCCAAACTCATACCATATTAAAATGAAAATTTAAATAAAATATAAATATATAAATATGACATGAAAATGTTTAAAGTTTTGGCATGGAACTGTGAGGGAAAATTAATAACTAAAAGAGATGGACTCACGGCAAGAAGGGAAAACCAGAAAGAACAAGTGCTTCTGCCAATAGATACAGACAACTCCCTGACTGGAGAGGACATTCTCCCTGCCCCCATTATCTAAAGGACAAGGCCACTGAGCCCACTGGACCTAGAGAAAGAAAACCCCCTGACCTTGCAGGTGCACTAAACAATCCCGCCTTGTAAAAACTGTGTACTCTATGAAATCTCTGTAACCTTGGAAACCTTATGGGCCGAGACTAACAGTCTCAAACCTCCCTTTCCCTTTAAAAACGCTTCGCAATTGTAAATGGGCACCTTACTCCTCTGATAGAGTGAGGTCCCAGCCGGTTCGGTTCTTAGCAATAAAAACCTTTTGCTCTTGCAGTTGGTAGTCACTTCTGTGGGCTCTTTTTACAGTTTAGTTTGTTATTGAGTTTGTTGATCTTTGAGTTAGGAAATTGTTGTGAATCACGAAACAAGTGAACTACTTTATACCTTGAAGCCGTCATTCTCCAAACCATGTTTCATATTACAATAGCATCCAAACAAAATAACAGGTAAAGTTGGAACAGCATAATCTACTTCATAAAATTATTGATTGTTCAGATAGTTTTCTTTCAAATTACATATTTTTCTATTCACTGTCTGTATAATATCTGTAGTGAATATAGCACCCAAAGAAATCAAGAAATATATATATATGTGTGTGTGTGTGTGTGTATGTGTGTATGTATATGTTATATATACACCAATTTTATGACAGCTTATTGTACAATTTAGTAAAGATGGTACAGAGAAAAAATAAATATTGGACACTAAACTACCTTTTTCTTTTCCAACAATTTAGATATATTGTGCTTTTTCTCCAATAATGATGTTTTTATTATTATTTTGTTTATAAAGAAATACTTAAAAATACCAGCATTCAAAAGTGTTAGCTACAGAATCTTAACATCTGTATGTCTCAGATTAAAACCACTCAGGTATAAATGGAAAATAAATACATTTCTAGAAAACGGATGTCATGAAAATTGCAGGTAACTGCTTTTGTTGAAAAGCTGAGTTGTAGCAGCAATGAAATTTCTCTAGCAGCCCATCCTTTTATTTTTTTTAATTTAAAGCTCCATTAGAACATTTCACAAAGATTTATTTTTGATTTAGATTTATTTATTTTAAATTTTATGCTTGTCATCTCACTTTAGTCTCTCCTTATTCGTGTGTTTTGAACTTGAACCAAAAGGTCCATTCTTCTACCATGCTGAGCAAGGTGCCATGCTCCCTCTCATTAACTCTGAATAATCTCGTAGAAGACAGATGTCTTGCGATAATGTGGGCTTCACAGAAGCTGGTATCTAGGCATCACCAAAGCCATCCCAGCCTCTCAGTCAGCAGACTAGACCACATCCTTTCAGGGTGATCTTGGGAACCAGAATCTGTGTTCTTTAGGGTTTAGATTTGCGTTATCCACATTTTACATATTCATAAAGTTCTGTACTCTTAATTTAACTTATCAGTAAGCACTCTCCACTTTCCATTTCACTTATTTCCTGAATATTTAATCAATTCTAACAAGTCTTTAGAAAAACATATATTGCCGTACAGAAAAAAAGAAATGTGGCCTCTTTAAAGGAATAAACAGATGTTGGAGGAATTGCTGGCTGCTTTCACAGAGGACAGGTTTCCATTCCCAAACCCACATGGTGGCGCACAGCTGTCTGTAATCCCAATTCCAGGGGATCGGATGCTCTTTTGACCTCCGCTGATGGCAGGCATGCATATGATGCACAGATATAGATGCAGAAAAAAACGCATACACAGATAATTTTAAAAACTAAGGAATACATTTATAAAGTTCCGAGTGGTCAAGCTCAAGATGATGCATGACTGTAAAAATGAGCTCTTGGGAGGGTGGGGCAATGGAATAGTAAATCTGTGGCAGCCTGGGATACAAAGTAACATTCAGGTTCCAACAAACCAAAGCAACAAAGCAACGAGGACAACAGCAGCAGCAATAGCAACAGAGTATTTTAGAGCAGTCAAGCAGTAACTGAGATCCTGGACTTTGCTTAAGCGGAATACAAGGTTGTGATGTGCACAGTCTTGATGCATATTTTCCATTCTTTAGAATCATGTAAATTTACCACAATCCACAGCTGATATTTTCAGAGTTCCTTTTTGGTGGGAGACTTACTGGGATTTCTAAGCATTCTCAGTTAATGGAAGATTGGTTCATATCTTACCATTTTTTTAAACAGTTGAAATGTTACTTTGCATTTTTCTTTATAGAATATGTTTATAATATTTTTATGAATCAGAAACATTTTCCAGCCTTTTTCTGAGCTTTTATTCTGTGAAATCTTTGGCAGTAAATAAGTTTCCACCTCTTTCTTGGTAGCAATTATCTGCTGACATCTCTGTGTTAACAAGATGAGATGTGTAGGACTGAGGTTCAGTCTCTTTTCCCTCATTCCGTCTCTTAGAATAATTCCGAATATGGTAAGCAATGACCACACGGCCTTACTTATCCCTCTGTGAAGGGTACTTAACATTTCTCACCTTGTTTTGGTGGTGTTCCATCTTTCTGGAGCATCTGGCCATTGATTTTCTTCAGCCTCTCAATATTCCTTTCACTACTCCCAATGTCTGGCCTGTTTGGATACCTCACAATCACAAAAGCTCTCTGTCTTTTTCCTCTATTTTTATTTTAAAAACAAACAAACATAATGCTCATGGCTAAAAAGTTATTGTTTGCGCCATATCACGTTTCAAATCATTGTCTCTTCTGGGTACTACCCAGTCCCCTGTCTGTCATATTATATAGCCAACACTGCGATGAGTTCACAAAAATAAGAACTAAGTTGGTCAGTTTCACATGCTTTAGAAACTATAAGCATGCCACTCTTCTTACTAAGATTATTTCACTATATACCCCTTTCCATTATGTACTGTGAATACTCTAGATGCCCCAGTTACTAACTGCTAAAATGCACAACAAAAAGTCAGCATTTCCTTTTTGTTCCAACGAAGAATCCATAGGATTTGGTTTCTTTTCTGCTTTGTTGTTCTAACACATTTGTTCTCAACCTTCTTAAGACTTCAGTCCTTTAATACAATTCCTCATGTTTTGGTGACCCCCAACCATATAATTATTTATGTTGCTGCTTCATGCCTGTAATTTTGCTTAGTGTTATGAATCATAATGTAAATATCTGATATGCAGAATATCTGGTAAGTGACCCCTGTGAAAGGGTAATGAGCAAACACACCATATCAAGATACAATGAAACTAGGCACAAACCCTCATATCAAAGCTGGGCGAGGCAAAGCAGTTGGAAGAAAAGAGCCCCAAGAGCAGGCAAAAGAATCAGATATACTCTTCTCCCACCCTTGGGAATCCCACAAAAACCCCAAAGTAAACAATCACAGCATAGATGCAGAGGACATAGCCCAGGCAGACTCCTACAGGCTCCACGATTGCCATCTCAGTCTCTGTGCTTAGCTGATTCTGTAGGCCATATTCTCCTGGTGTCCTGGATCCCTTTGGCTCCTACTACTTTCCTTCCTGCTCTTCCTCGGGGTTCCTTGAGTCTGCCTAATGTTTTGGTGTGGGAATCTGCAGCTCTTCCCATCAGCTGGCAGAGGAAAGTTCTCTGATGGCCACTGGGCTAGGCATTGATCTATGAGTTTATCAGAATATATTGGCTTTTATTTTTTCTTCTTTTTTGTTCAGTTCTGTTTGGTATAATATCTAGTTTGTTTCCCTGTGGTGATATCTTATACAAGCGAAGCCTCTGGAGTTCTTAATTATCTAAGTAATAGAAACCTGAAGTCAGATATAGAGGAAAATACAGAGAGATAAGAGAGGAGCAAGCCACTGCTACACCATACCTCCTTAGCATCGCAGCAAACAAGAGAGTGAGTTCCTGCTTCTCACTGCTTATATCCTGTTTACACCCAGCTATCTCACTTCCTGTCTATACAGATCTCCAGACCTCTAGGGTTAGCTAGCGCCAAGCTCCATTCTCTGACCTGCAGACAGGCTTTATTTGCACAAGCAAGACATCACTACATTTCCCAGTTATTGGCTATTATGATTGGTCATTATGAACATAGCTGTGTAGCAGGATGGGGCATCCTGTGGGTATATACCCAAGAGTGATACAGTTGGGTCTTAAGGTAGATAGATTCCCACTCTTCTAAGGAATTGCCAAATTGATTTTCCTAGCGGCTATACAAATTTGCACTACCACCAGCATTGAGGAGTCTTCTTGCTGCACATCCTTCTGAGCATAATCTACTACTAGTGTTATTGATACTAGACATTCTTACAAGTGTAAGATGAAATCTCAAAGTAATTTTGATTTGTATTTTCTGTTGAACAATTTTATAAGTGTCTAGCCATTTGAATTATGTCTACTGAGAATTCTCTGTTTAACTCTGTACCCTATTTTTAAATTCATTGCTTGGTATGTTGATGCCTAGTTTCGTGTGTTTTATATATTTTGGATATTAGCCTTTTATCATATGTGGAGTTGGTGAAACTCCTTTACCATTGTGTAGGCTGTTGTTTTTTCTTATTGACCATGTCCTTTGTCTTAAGAAGCTTTTCAGTTTCACAATCTCTCATTTATTAACTGTTAAACTTAGTGTTCTGTTTAGGAAGGTATAAAGGTCTCCTATGCTCATGGATCAGTAGAATTAACATACTGAAAATGGCCAACCTACCAAAAACCATCTACAAATTAAACACAGTTCTCATTAAGATCACAAACAATTCTCTGCAGCCTTTGAAAGGACAATACTCAATTTCATGCAGAAAAATAAGTCCCAGGATAGCAAAAACAATCCTGAAGAGTGAAAAATCTTCAGAGGTATCACCATCCTTGATTTCAAGTGGTACTTGAAACAATATTATGCAGTATTGACCTGATTATCAATGGAATTGATTTAGAAACCCAGACATAAATCCATACATTATGGACACCTGATTTTTGATAAATAATCCAGAAATACACAGGGGGGAAATGTATTTTCAAGAAATGCTGCTGTTATAATTGAATATCTCCATGTAGAAGAATGTAAATAGATCTATATTTATCACCCACCATAAAATTCAATACCAAGGGGCTCTAAGACACCAACATTAATCCAGATACACTGAACCTGACAGAAAAGAAAGTAGGAAATAGATTTGAATGTATTAGCACAGGAGACAACTTCTCAATAAATATTTTTATTTGCTTAAAAGTCATTAAGATATTTGCCCTCATCTCTTATAACAATATCCAATTCCATTCATTTTCTCAGACATTATCTTACTCATGGAATATTATCATTCTTATTATTATTTAAATTTTTAATACTATAATTTTGGAAAATACAACTTATCTGTTTGCTTATTTCTTTGTAATAACAAATAATTTTTATGTGCATGACAAATTATTTAAAACATTTCTTACTGTTTTAGAATAGACTATTTAACTATGTAAAGATGCCTTGCATTGGTATGTGTTGAAGAATAATTGTTTAACTATACTGATGTTCTCAACTAAGAATTTCATCTTCTATTCTTCACTTTAATATCTTCAAATGATATTTGAAAATAAAAATAGAAGTTTTTCAAGACTAGGGTCTGAAAAAATTTAAATTCTGAATCTGATACTTCAGATGTAAGTATTTCAAAGTCATGCTATGAGAAATAAAATGAAATTTTTGTTTTTTAGCATTTTCTGCTGATATTGAAGTATCTGTTTGAATGCAATACTATGTTTATTCTACTGTAGCGGGACACCTTTTACTAGAAAACTGCCAGGCAAAGTGCACTGAATGCACCTATGCTTTTCTTTTAGCTCACTCTGTAACCCTATGCAGTAGGTAGCACCTTTATTTCCATTTTACAGGTAGATAAAAAACACATGTCAGATGGTAAGAATCAAATGCAAATAACTAAAGAAACAAAGCTTTCTTTCTTTAGTGAGATGTACTCTTATCAATTTTTTAAGTCTAGGAAATTGCAAGAATGACAATGAAACTACGAAAAAAAAAAAAAAAACTTCTGTGCAGCAGGAAAAACAACCGAGTTATTAAGTCATTTGAAATAAATAGAGATAATCTTAGCAAACTACACCTGTGACAGTTGCTAAATATCTAGACTCTGTAAAGACCACAAAAAACCCATACCATGTAATCATGACAAAAATATGCAAACAAATTAAAAATACAGTTTTCAAAAGATGAAATACAAGCATTCAAAAAGTTATGGAAATTGTTCACCATCTTTAGCTGTCAGGAAAAGTAAATCCAGTATCAGAGAGGCATCTGGCCCAATCATGAAGCTCCCACCAAGAGTCAAACAGCTTCTGTGTGCTGTGTCACCAATGTAATGTGCAGTCATCCACGGCCTCATGGTCTTCAGCTGGTGGTACAGTTCCAGGAGATTGTGTAGTCTCAGAAATCATGCTGTGTCTTGTACAAGTATGCCATTGTGATGGGCCATAAAATCTTACTTTATTTGAATCTAAGCTTACCTCAACAACAAGCCATATTATTCTCATAGGCTTAGACTTCTCTGTTCAATCAAATCGATCTGTCTGTCTATCTATCTATCTATCTATCTCTATCATCTATCTATCATCATCAATCTATCTATCATCTATCTTTCTATCTATCGATCTGTCAATCTATATCTATCTATCTATAATCATCTATCATCTATCTATCTTTCTATCTATGTATCTATCATCTCTATTTATCTGTCACCTAATTTATTTCTGACCTTCCTAATTCTTATTACTTATTCTTTATAATAGTTGATTCCAAGAGTATTCTTTAATTTGCACTGTGATCATAAAGATTGGTCTCCAGATAGCAAAGTGGTAACAGTTTTAATCATAGGAACTCATAATAATGATAGTATTAGAATATGTAACACAAGCTGTGATCATTTAAAATTCACTGAAGTCTATTCTTGCCTGTCCAACCTCTGCCAAAGGACTTGATAATATGTTAGGTGCCAAAAATTCAAAAGAAATTAATTACTGAATAATTCAAATGGTGATAAAATTCTTCCTTGAGACATAAGAATTATTTAAACAATACATTGCTACACAAGGTAAGAAGCCTTTTTTTCTTAAAGCTCTTTGTAAAGTGAAATGTCACATTAAATCTCTTACTTTATCATGTTATATTTTCCACCGTGATATGTTAGGACACTGTGAATTTCTCCTATTCTTTCTCCTCCTTTTCCTTCCCATCTTCATTCTTCTGTGTAAGAATAGTGAATAAATACATTTAAGTTTCTTTTTTTCTTTCCTCTTTCTTTTTTATTAATTAACTATTTTTTATTTTACATTTAAGTTTCTTAATGTTTTCATGAATATCCATGTATTCATTAGTAAGACTGCATGCATATATATATATATATATATATATATATATATATATATATATATAAAAAATTCTGGAAATACTACGGATGAGTGTCACTAAAATTCACTCTTTACCTCTTTACACATTAAATATAAGGGTAGATTTTATTAACATATTAATAAATGAGACAAAAAATAACCTTCATTTCAGTCAGTTCAAAATAGTTACATTTTCTGTTTATTAATCAACAAATTAAGACTTATTTTAATACATTATGTGCTTCTCAAGAGTTCTAGATGCAGGTAGTTTAAAATCTAGGTATCAGAAAATATTTATAGATTGACCAACACCTGCTGTATATTTGTATGTGGAGAAGAGTCTTTGATTACTGTGCTTTTAGGGGAATAGTCCCACTATGTAAGATTCTGTATTATCTATTTTTTTTGTTACCACAACAAAATGCCCAGCAAGTTTAATCTAAGAGAGAAGATATTTTTTGGCTCACGTGGACTATTGCTATAGAAAGGTGTGGGGATGGGAGGGAAGGTCATCTAGGGATAGTTACCCCTTCCAGGGTACATAGTATCTGCAGTCATGGAAGCAGATGAAGTTAATTCCATTACTCAGTTGGATTGTTCCTTTCCAAATGTTTGGTTCGCGTTTGGATTCCAATCATTGATATGATGTGACAGTATTCAAAGTGAATGTCTTTCCTCATGTCAACTTCTCTGAGAAAACCTTGAGACACATGCCTACAGTCTTGTCTCCTAGGAGATTCTAAATTCAGTCAATTAGTCAATGATGTTTAACCAACACAGCCATATATGCTCCAAATCTATTCATCTCCAAATGCCCAGCTCAAAGTGTATCCAGTGTGATACTTGAGATCTTTGTCACCAAAACCCTCCAAACCCACTTGCCATAAATCCTGCTGTGTGTTAGAATTTCACTGGAATTTGGGAGCTCATGAAGAAGTAACTACAGCAATAATAAAAGCACAACCATAAACTCTGCTGAGAACTATGATTCTAGCATGTTCTCCATAGTATTTATAAGCAGAATTATGCAAATATTGGAATTCATATTAGAGTCTCACTTTTTTCAACTTCGTATAAAATTACCCCTGAATCAGTTATGCTGTTATGTATTAAAAAGGCAAACCTCTGCTTACAATGAAGAAGCTCTCAACATTGGAAAGGAAAGCCACCAGATGGTATTAGCATATTAGTTAGAAAGAATGAACAGCGCTGTAAGAAAATATCATTGCTAGGTTGTCCACATAGTGGCTAAGTCTAGACAAGCACTTCGTTTACTTTTGTGGACAGTTTGGCAAAGCTCTGTACGGGTCAGCAGGCTTTTCCCACTCTTTATTTTCATCTCTTGATAAAGGTCAGTGATCAATAAGCCATTTATAATTTTACCCTGATGTGTTACACATTTACCCATTCCAGTATTTCCCTGGGTGATAAGGATTTTGTAGGTTAATGATGCCTTTTCCAAGTTCAATGTGTTTCCTTATAGTCTAATAATGTGGACCGAGTTCAGTCTCCAAGGAAGTAGCTTTGACTCTCAATATGAAGGAAAATTACTTTTATTTCCACCAGGAAAAAGCCATTCTAGGTATCTTGGAAACATGCAGCTGCCTCAGCTAAATGTTATTCACAATTTATTAACCTTTGCGAAGTTAGAATCCTCTATGTGCTATACTCATGCTTATTCACACCCAATTCCAACAAGAATGAGCATAGCATACTATTCTATTTTATTCACGAACTCCCATTGATGAGCCATCAATTCCTATCCCGACTACACACTCACAGAAGTGGAAGTCAGCCTGCTGAGGAGATGCTGGATGCCTCAGCATTATTCACCACAGATAGGAAAAAGGGAAAAGACAGAGCATATCTGGACATAGGCACACATTGCTTTGGCACCCAAGCCTTCCTTTGAAATCTGGGTTGTAATCTTTATAACCTAGTAATTATATTCCCCATGGCTACAACCCAATACTAGAAGATGGTGATGCCCAATTTTGATGCCAGAACTAAGCATAGCCTTGTTCACACTGACCTTCATGATTTTAGTTTTTTTTTCTGTCTAAAGAAAAGAGATATGCAGTACTCCCTTATAGATAGCTCTTTCCTTAGGAGAGTCCCTTGGAAATTTTCTTTTCTCTAAGGAAAGTCCTTCAGGTAAGTTTAGATTGTTTTGTTTTTGTTTGTTTTATATAACCTTCAGCCTTTGATATGTAAGATTTGATCAATTCTTAATACTTCTTCAAGACATCTTTCCTATTGTCCTAAGGCTAAATATTTGGTTCCCTACTTTGACCAAACAGCAGGTCTCTCAAGCATTTCTGCTGTATCCTTTGCTCCTGACTCTCACACTATACCTGTCAAAAAGTATGAAGTAACAGTGCCACTGCCTGGGTAACAGACTGTCACTGAATTACCTTTACCAGATTAATCAGTCATTCATCTATCTTTTATCCCAGACTCACTCAAACCCTCAAGAAATGAAATACATGCAGAGAAATTTGTCTACATGATGAAATGTAAAAGGCTTTTAGATTTATTGATGAGAAATTCCCCAGCCTGTCTGTCTACACTGCTGTTAGCATTCCTGTTTTCTGAGCTCCTAACTACATCATCCTTTAAGCTGTCCTTGAAGCATCATAGGCTCTTCCAATGCATACCTCCAAACATTTTTAAATTGGTCCAACAACTCAGTTTCCAAAGCATAAGAAACCCAAGGTCATTTAGTCACAACAGCAACATGTGCCCCCAGTTCCAATTTTCATGAGGTAGAACTTTCTGCATCTAGACTCAGTATTCCTCATCTGCCTCCCCAGACCTGGAGCGATATTGGAGATCCATTGGTCTTCAGGCCTTCAATAGGAAGACTGAAGAAGCTGTGTTTTGATAGCCATACAGGAGTGCAGAATTCTCAGAATATTGTCTTTTGTTTGTTCTCAATCCAATCAAGTTGAAAATCAAGATTATCTGTCCGAGGACATGAGGTTTCATTTAGAAAATACATGTTCTGCGTTATATTGCACTGTGCAGCAACTATAGTTAATAATGCTATATTACATGGTTTATTTTAAAATAATTGAAAGAGCTTTAAAATGTTTTCACATGAAATTGTTTTGGCAAAACATTTGTTCCTTAAGCTGATATGAAACTGCCACAATGTGCACATTTCTTAAAGTGTCACATCTCATAAATATTTAGAATTGCTATTTTTCATTTAAATAAAAATAAAACTTATAAAGAAGAAATGGAGGGTCTACATTCAAGCGAGAGCATCAGAAATTCTAAGTCACATTGTTTCCTTTTGACAGCCATTCTCTTACCCTTCAGGGCATGACTTGCAGTGACAATGATGGCTCACAGGAACCATTAAGTGCCTTGAAAACTCTTTCCAAATGAAAGTTAAAGAAAGACATAGAGTAGTCCATCAATGGGAAGGGTTTAATAAGGTGTGATGATTAATATATTGTCAACTTGACTGTCTTTATCATTGCCTAGGATATTAGGGATGTACACCCTTGGTTGTATTTGATAGAGACTATTCAGAAAATATTAGCAAATGAAAAAGTTCTGCTCTGAGTATAGGAGTTATGTGTCCCTTGGGACTGAATAAATGGTAGCAAAGGAGTGCATCCCCTCTACTATGCTATCTGGCGAAAATGGCCAAAATGCTCTACTCTACCAGGCCGCCAGCCATGACACACCGAACCCTGCACAAACATGAGTACTGTTTTAGCTGGCTCACTCCTAAACTCATGTTAAGTTACCCAAGACTTCCTTCCCAAGTGGCGGTGGATGATGTTTCCAGTAGGTCAGGCACACCCCCACATCAATTAACTACCCCTCAGATACATTCCCCCAGCCATCTCTTTCTAGGAAATCCCACAGTTGAGACACTCTTCCCAGGTGACTCTAGGCTGTCAAGTTTTTACTCAAGACTAACAGACATTTTAATAAAATTCTGTTATCTACATGAACACCTTTAATTTCTATGTTCTCTAGTTGATGGACAGCTAGGCTCATTTTATTTCCTGGTCTTTGGAACCGTGCAGTAATAAACATGTATGTGCAGGAATCTCTCTGGTTTTCCTAGTATAGACTGAGAAGTGGTGCAAGTAGATTACATTGCATCTGATTTCCATGTAACAGTTCCTGTTCCTCCTGATCAGCAACACTCCACTTACATTTTTTTACAGAACTGGGGAAATTTCTAAAATTCACATTGAAGCACAAAATACCCAGAATAGCTAAAGCTATCCTGAGGGGGAAAAAAAAACCCAGAGATATCACAAAAATCATGGGGGGGGGGAAACCTGTACAGCACTGGTGGCCGAGACAGAAAGGGAGTGATATTGTGAGGCCATTGCAGTCCTATCCCAGTCTTACAGGTCTCTAGTTCACACTAATTGCCCTGTCGGGAAGGCTCGATTTTATTTGTGTGTAAGACATTGGAAGGTACACAAAATCAGGTTAAGGTATATTCTCTACTCCCATTTTACCGTAGCCCAAAGAGACCCCGTTTCTCCCAGTCACTCACTGTTGGGTATCTCCTAAGTCATCCCAAACTCCTGTTCACTGCGTTGTGTTGTTCTATCTACCTCGAGAGAGTACATAATATTGCCATTTGTGTGATAATTCCTATATTCACTTTTCCATTCTTGAATTTGTTTAATTCATTTTTTTTCTCAACCCCTGTTGCCTCTTTCATATGCTTGATAGTTTTTTTCTTTTTCTAAAATTATGCAGTCTCCTATCTTATAACCAAGAGACATGAGCAGCTAGTATGTCTTCTTCCTCAATATACTCTTTAAAAGGGCAGATTCAGTCTGTGTTGTCCTTCCTATTTTATCTCGTTTTAACTTAGTTATCAGAATGTTTCAGGCTTCTCTCAAAGTTCACTTACCTAGTACACCTTTTGTCTCCTGCATGCATTGTGATTATACATGAGAAATTCCCCAAGGATCTCTGTAAACAGAATGCTAAATGACAGATACGTAAGCACAGCTCATAAATTAACATTGACTGCGGATTTTCAAATATTTTTAAAATCATTGGCCTCCATCCACACAAATAATGTTTTTTTCCTTAGACATCGGGTTTTATATTGCAGTCATATTTGAACATGCATAACTATTTCTGCACGTGATGTAGGCAGGAACTGTGATGGCTAGATGCCCATTGACTGTTGAGCAGCCATTGGTGTCTACATAGGAGATTGGAGTCTCCACCTGTTACCTCCCAGATAGGGGTTTGCCAAGCTTACAGAGTTGAGACAAAATGCAAAACTGTGCTACAATTACCCTATGTGTATGTTCAGTGTGACCAAGACACAACTCACAAATGACTCCAGACATCATACCTAGATAGGAATGAAAGGAACAGCTGGTCACCAGTAAAGATATAAAAATGGTAGCACTACCTTTTAATCTGCCCCTCAGAAGACAGCATCATATCTCCATTTTCCCACAATTTTAATTTTTTTAATATTAATTTATTTTTTTATTTTTATTTTACATATGGATCACAGTTCCCTCTCCCTCCCTCTTTCCCTCTCTTTCACCCTCTTATGCCCCCGACCATCCTCTCCTTCCATCCCCCCACTTGATATGTAGGGTGATGCCCTCCAGGAGGGGTCATCTACATCTGTCAAGTCATTTGGAGTAGGGACTAGGACTTCTTAACCAAGTGACAGGAGAGAAGTCATAGTCACAATTTTAATTTTGATCTTTTATATCAACTGTCTTCCTCCTTCTTACTTACTGCCTCTCAGTCAAATTCTCTTCCCTTCTGTTTTTATGCAAAGACTGACACAATGGCCAGAACATAACCTCATTGATTCATCACCTTTTTTCATTCTTTTGCAATGGAACCAGGTTAATCAAGTACAGAGTCTTAGGATGCTTGCATTCATTGTCATGGAGATGCAGATGCTACCCACAGTTGTCTTTACTATTAAAGAGAAGTTCTGGGCTATATCACCACCGTCTTGTCAACCAAGGCTCTGTGTTTAGAGGCATCTTTTTGCATGCTATCTTTAGCAGTCCAAGCCTTCTAATTCACTATATGCAGGAAAGAAGTCTGCATAAATATCATGTCAGTGCTGTGTGTAACTCCAGCCAGCTCAACTCACACTCTTCCCCATATTGGAATCAATGCACTGACTCATGGGAGCTACCTGTGACGTCTCTGATCACTAGATAACTTAATCTCCAAAGGTTTAACGTACTCATCTCAATTTCAATCCACCTGCTGCTTTGTTCATTGCAAGTTATGATGTTGAATCCAGTTTTTGTATTTTTTTTTGTTTGTTTTTTTAGGTAACTGGGTTTACTGATCATCTGAACGAGAAGCAGGTGGGTCAGGATTAACAGCTCTTCATCCTGTGCCTTAACTGATAAGCACACAACTGCTCATTAAGGCTAAGAATTAACCTCAGCCAATGCTCATTGATATTTTTCTGAGAGTATAGATAGTAGCCAATCCAATTGGCATCATGACCTCTCATTTTAATATAGGCTTTTTGTTTAACATAGGGTTTTGTTTGTTTAATATTGGTCTTTTGGGGGTTCTGTTTTTGTCTGTTTTGTTTTATTTCATTTTCTTTGTTCTTTTTCTTTTCTTTTCTTTCTTTCTTTTTATTTTTTTTATGCAAGGTTTCTCTGTTTAACAGTGCTCTGGCTCTCCTAGAACTCACAGAGATCCACCTGCCTCTGCCTCTTGAGTGCTGGCTGGAATTAAAGGTGTATGTCACCACTGCCTGGATTTTATACCTAGTAACGTTCTAGACTTTTAGAGAGACAAACGTTGTGCCCAAATTCTGAACCCTTAAATCACCAAATGACTCAATCTGATGCAAAAGCAGAGTCTTTAATTTTTAACAAGTTAACTGTATTAACTTCGTTCCTCCAATTCGTCCAACACAGGGATTGGAACAAGAAGAACCCCAAGGGTTCATGGGGAAGGGAATTTATTGGGGTGGAGCAACGGGAATATCTGGAGTCCACAACAGTCTCAGGATTGGTACACTTTTGGGCGTGGGCAACCTGGCCTGTGTTGATTGGTCAACTGGTTACTAGGGCCTATAGGCCCTTCCAGTACAGTAGCTATGCTCTATACATCATTGTTGCCGTAAAGCACACCCAGAGTCTAACAGCTAACTTAAGATTGGTTCCTTGCCACAAGGTGGTATCTAGCTTCCTAGTGACTAGGAGGTTGGGCTACTGATTCGGAGGTCTACATCTTGCTGGGTCTTTTCTGTAGCCTGTCAGGTCTGCTAAAGCAGGGTGCTGAGAGAGGGCCTGGTCCCTTCATCAGCACAGCCGTATCTGTTGGGAATAGCAAAGGTCATGAAGTCGGCATGACTGTTTGATGACGATCGAGCAGAGCTTGGCCTCATGATGGCTGCTGTCAGTTGCACACTTGGGGTTCTTTTAATATTTGTACAATTTGGGGATAATGGGATGAAGGAAAATGTCTAATCACTGTTTATACCCTCTGCCAGAAGTACTGCTTCCAAACTTCCCAAAGAAAGTCCCTCCGCCTTTTAGGGAAGTTATGACACACATAAAGAAACCAGAGATCTCTTTATGAGGCTATGAGATATTCTTGTCCCTGTGTTTACTCAGGATCAAGACAAAGTAAACTTGAAAAGTTCAAAAAGTATTCTGTGGGCTAGAGAAGTTCACCACATATCAGGTTACAAGCCATTTCCCTCTGTACACTAAGGCAATTACGTGGCATACATAGCAATAAAATTAGGTTAGCTGAGGTTACCTTTGCCCTACACAGAGACTCATATTGATGGATAAAGAATGACGTGTAAAGATGATAAAAGACCTAGCTTTCTTAGAAAAGTTAGAGCCACTGAGATACCTTATGAACAGAGAACAAAAGAATGCCAGCATTAGGCATATAAACAAATTCTGTAAAGATGTAAAATATAGACATTGTATTATGCCAGAATTTGAATATAAATTCAGTTCTTCTCGTGCACTCTGATAAAGAGTCAATAATACGCTGGTTAGGACATGGCAATCTGACTGGGCTAGGGTCCTTGAAGCCACAAAAGTTACTAGCCTGAAAACAGACTGTCATATGCCTTTAGTCTCTTAAAACAAAAGATGGGTGTTGCACTTGATAAGTAAAATGATAATAAAAGATAACTGCTTATCAGCAGTGAGTAAACCTGAGGGAACAGATAACTCTGTTCTGAAAATCGTTTATCAATAATGACTAAAAGATACAGAAGAGGAAGTGAAACACATGTACAAACCCAAAAATGACGTGATCTGTGGTTTGGAAGACCACAGATCTCTCCCAGCTTACTAAATTCTGTATAAATAAACCCAACCTGTCTCTACCCCTCTCGCCTTTGATTCTGAACTGGAAGCAAAGCTGAAGAACGTCTCTAGGCAGACTTCTACTTGCTCAAGTACAGCTCATATTCTAATACTGATGCTTTGATGCTGTGTTTATATAATGGTTAAAACAAAAAATTATCTTCCGTCAGTAATAAGATTGAAAACCACTGTAAAAATGCTTCCATGCTTTTATATTGACATATTAACATTGGCGCATTAAACAAAGACAAACAATACTTTTCTGTTCAGCCACAGTTGCTTTCCTGTGTAATAAATGAGGTGATTTGCATATCTCTAAGGAAGCATAGTGACTGTGCTGGAAATTATCAAGACGAATGCAAATTAATTTTGACTTTTCTGAAAAGGAAATTGAGAAGAAAGTATTTGCTAAAATCAATTACACAATAATAGCCTCTTCTAGTTCTTTTCTTTAGCTTATTAACACCATATCTGCAAAAGTCAGTTTTATTGCAATTACTTGGCTTTCTACTGTATACTATTAAAATGACTATAAAAAGTAAAATGTGAAATCAGTAGGGAAAAGATAAGCATTTTATTGCAAGTGGTGTTGGGATGACTGTCCAAGCATTTTTAAAAAATGGAAAGGAAGAGGTCTTCTCTCTAAACCAAACAAAAGTCCTAGCCATGGAGAAAATATCCCAAGCATCGTGGTGAAAAACAATGAGCCCGTATCATGTTCCTTATATGTATGTTTCAGGAGCTAACCGCTTGGTACTTTTCTGGGCTAGTAGAAATGGCTCTGCTTCATTTCGACCTAAGGTCAGAGAGTTTTAACCTGCCCTTGCTCTTCCAAGGCAAGACAACAGATGTTTGTCCTATGGTATGGCTATTGCGTGTCTTATGTTGACAACAGGATTTCTAGCCTAAGATGTGGATGCAATAGGATTCTTGGCTAAAGATGTGGTCGCTGCATGTCCTGCCTAAATAACAGAATACTTAATTCAGGATGCAGTTACTTGATGTTTTGGGTATTGAAGTTGTTGCTCTGTTTGTTCTTTGTATCATTGGAAAGGAATTCTTTTGCCTTCACCCTCTCTTTCAATGCGGGTATACAAGATCTTTAAACAGTAAACTTGGGGCTGATCCTGATCTTCACCAGGTGCCCTCCTGACGCTATGTCTTGTCTCTTAATTACTCCTTTCCTCAATCCACTCTTCCCCTCTCAAGCCAGCTGGACCTGACAGATGCCCCAGCAATGAAGGCTACTACCGGTATTAGATAATCAGTTGAAGTCCTCTTCCCTGGAGAAGATTATTTCTCCCCTTCTCAGAATTTCCAAGTAGTTCATAGCTGTTTGTGTAGATGTAGGATTGAGGATTTCAGGGCTCTCCTCTGTCCAATTTGGCATGTTTCCTCTTGTTGACCTTGTTCATCCTAAGATTTTGGCAGTCGTGTTGGTAAGACATTAAGGATGCAGCATCTGAAAGTATTAAGAGAGAGACTCTCATACATGTTCCCTGGTTCTTAAATCTTTCTAAACCCTCTTCTGAAATATTTTCTGAGCTTTAGGTGTTTTGGAGATGTGTTCACTGGAAGAAAGCTCTATTACTCTATATTTTGATTGGTTCTGGATTTATGTTCATGCTGATTTTATTCTTAGGAATATAAATATGTATATTCATATATATATATATATATATATATATATATATATATATATATGCATTTAACAATGAGTAATGAGTAAAGAGGCCCTGAGTTATGGAAGGATTTGGAAGGTGAAAAAAGAAGGTAGAAACTGTTTAATTATATTATAGTATCAAAAGTCAAAGAAATAATAAACAATAAGTCTATTAGAGCCAACAAAAACAAGAAACAATGATAAATTTCATTACACTTAAATTTTTATGTCAACATTAAAAATACTATAAACTAGTAAAAATTCTGCAAATATTTTGCAGAAAAGAATGTCTTCTCATAGAAATATATTATTCCTCCTATAAATTAAAAATAGTTTCCTCTCTCATTCAATACATTACTGGCCACAGTTTCCCCAACCTATATTCCTCTCAGCTATTCCCAACCTCTCCTCCCCTCCAAATCCAGTGCCCATCTATGTCTATTTCCCTTAGACTGTAGAAAACCTTCAAGAGAAACAACCAGTCAGGACAAAACAAGATACAATAAGATAAGTCGAAAGCCCTTCATTGTCATCTTCCTCTGCCAGTGAACTTGTGATGGTGGCCTCATCCTAGGGGAGTGGCTTCAGGTATGCAAATATGACCCCTTATAAGGAAGAGAAGGGCCTAGCTCACTCTCTTGGGTTGTGGAGAGAGCATTAGAAGGACAGAGACTACATGTTCTGAAGCAGAAAGAACAGGGAGGTTATTATTATTATTTGTGTGCTTCTCTAATAAACACCTGTTTATCATTTATCTTGGGTTTTTTTTTTTTTTTTTTTGTATTCATTTAAACCCCTCTTCAAAGCCCTCCTATCAAGGCTGCACAAATCAACCCAATAGGAGGAAAAGAATCCCAAGGGTAGACCAAAAGAGTCAAAATATCCCAATATTAGGATATCAAAAAGCCACACAGCTAACAGTCATCATATATACATAGAGTATATGTTGAGGGCTCATGCAGGCCCCAATGCTTGCTTCTTTAGGGTTTTTGAACCCATGAGTCCTGCTTAGTTGAATCAGTGGGCCGTGTTCTCCTGGTGTCCTCCATCCCCTCTGACTCTAGAATCTTTTTCCTCACTTTCAAGGGGTCCAAGGGCACAACCTGATAGAGACCTCCAATTTAGACCCTTTCTTAATCTGCATAATACATGGTTGTGGGTCTCTGTACCCATTCCCACTTGAGACCAGAAGAAACCTCTCTGATGATAACTGGTCAAAGCACTGCTCTGAGTATGATTATTATAGCATAGTATCATTAGAAGTCATTCCACTGATTATTTTAGACAGCTGTGTTTTGTTTTATCATAGGTCTCTGAGCTATCGTATCTCAGTTTCCTGGACGTGGAGAGAATGTGGAAGTATGGATAGTATGTTCACACACTGATAGTGTGTGATTTAAACCATAGTGGTATTTTTGTTACAAAAGTAGGTGCCCTCTTTTAGGGGCCATAGGTGATAATATTTGAAATGTCATATTGGTGCATTTTTCCTTTGATGAACATGTAATGTCCTTTGCCATCTCCTTTGAATAGTTTTGGTTTGAAGACTATCTTGTTACATTTTAAAATGACTATACCAGCTTTTTTCTTAGGTGCATTTGCTTGGAATAACCCTGAGGTAATGGTTCTCATTGATGTAGATGTGTGTTTTTTGTATGCCGCAGAAGGATGGATTCTGTTTTCCCTTTCATTCTGCTTCTCTCTCTCTCTCTCTGGTTGGAGAGTGACACCATTGATACTGAGAGATATCAATAATTGTTAATTCTTGTTATTTTCTTGTTGATGTTGTTGGGTTCTGTGTGTGTGTGTGTGTGTTTGTGTGTGTGTGTGTGTGTGTGTGTGTGTGTGTGTGTGTGTATGTGCATGTGCATGGGCATGCACATACGAGTACTTCCCTTCTTTTGATTTTATTGATGAGAGACTATTGTCTGTATTTTTTGGGTATAATTATCCTTGCATTGAGCTTTCCTTTTAGCACTTTCCATAGAGCTCAATTTTTAGACAGATATTGCTTAAATTTGACTTTATTGTAGATTTTGACTTTTTCTTCTTCTATTCTTATTATTCTTAAACTTGGCCTTTTCATAGTGTCCATGTATGAATTTCACCTAACATAAATTCAATGCCTAAGATTTTCTCTTCCATGTCATATATTCTGTCCATGACTCTTGCCTCTCTAGTTTCTGTTTGCATTCCTAAATTTTTCCTGTCCATACTTATTTCAGTTTGTGTTTTCTTTATTGCTTCTATTTCCACTTTGAATAATATTATTCATTTCCTTTAACTGTTTGTTTTTTTCTTGGCTTTCTTTACAGTATTTATTTGCTCTGCTTGTGTTTTTCTAGTTTGTATATTTCCTCCTACTGTTTGTGTTTTCCTGTTTTTTTCTCTTTTTTTTTTAGAGGTTAATTAATTTCCTCTTTAAGGATGTTTGCCATCTTCATATAGTTGGTTTTAATGTACTTTTCCTATGTTTCTACTACTGTCTTGGAATATTCAGATTCTGTTGTGGTGGGATTGCTGGGCTCTGGTGGAGACATATAGCCCTGACTTAGTGATTGTGTTCTTACGCTGGCAAATAGGCATGTGGATTTGGGTGATTATAGGTCTATGTGGTTATTTCTGGGATGTTCTTAGCTGAGTGAGTATTCTGTTCTCCAGTTTCTGTTTTCTCTCTAAATTTTCAGGGAATGTGATGATATGTTGTGTCTGTTTAGTTTGTTAGCATGCCTGGCTGGTGATGGAGGCTGTGACACAGAGTAGAGCGTCGGGAGGGAGGTCAGGAGGGGATGGCCTCTGGGATGCACAGAAAGAATGGTTGGGGGAAAGGGAGGCTGCAACCATTCCTCTGTTGCAGCACTATGGACAACTCAGAGGATTGGGTATGGATGAAGAGAAACAGTTGTGTATGTGTATGGGCAGACTACCTGGACTTCTAGCATGAATTACCTGTGGTTGTGCAGGGGGTATCTCAATAATTTGAAGGTTAAAAACTCAGAAAATGAACTAAAGACTTGATTATAGAAATATATTATAGAAATAGGCATGCATATATTACTTCTTTTAATTTAAATTTGAAACAAGCTTGTTTTACAAGTCAATCCCAGTTCCCATACCCTGTCCTCCAGACCAACCCCTATCCCATCCCCTTTCTTCTCCCAGAGAGGGTGAGGCCTTCCATGGGGAGTCTTCAAAGACTGTAATATCATTTGGAGCAGGGTACAGGCCCTCCCCCCATGTGTCTAGGCTGAGAAAGTATCCCTCTATGTGGAATGGTCTCCCAAAGTCCACTCATATACTAGGGATAAATACTGATCTACTACCAGAGGCCCCATAGACTGCCCAGTCCTCCCAACTAACACCACATTCAGGGAATCTGGTCCTATGCTGATTTCCCAGCTATCAGACTGGAGTCCATGATCTATCCCTTGTTCAGGTCAGCTGATTCTATGGTTTCTCCAGCCTGGTCTTGACCCCTTTGCTCATCACTCCTTCCTCTCTACAACTGGATTCCTGTTGGGCTCAGTGTTTAGCTGTGGGTGTCTACTTCTGCTTCCATCAGCTACTAAATGAAGGCTCTAGGATGGCATATAAGATAGTCATCAATCTCATTATCAGGGAAGGGCATTTAAGGTAGCCTCTCCTATATTGCTTAGATTGTTAATTGGGGTCATCCTTGTAGGTCTCTGAACACTTCCCTAGTGACACATTTCTCTTCAAAACTATAATGGCTGAATATTGAGCCCAACTCCTGGAATATAGGAGATATGATGAGCAAAGGTGTCCAAAAACAGGCTGGAGAAACCCACAGAAACTGCTGACCTGAACAATAGTGAGCTCATGGACCCCAGAATGATAGCTGGGAAACCAGCATAGGACCAACCCAGACCCCCTGAATGTGAGTCTCAGTTAGGAGGCCTGGGAAGTCTATGGGACCTCTGACACTGGACCCAGGATGTATTCTTAGTGCCCATTCGCCATGGAGGGTTACTCCCTTAGCCTAGAGACTAGGGCTAGTGCCTAGGTCCTATGCCAAATCACTTTTCAGATTTTGATGATTCCTCATAGATGACCTCTCCCTCCCTGGGAAATGGACGGGGGATGGATTGGGGAGGTTGGTAGGGGGCATGGAAAAATGGGAAGGAGAGGGAACTGGGATAGATATGTAAAATAAAAAATATTAAATAATAATAATAATAATACATCTGTAAAAGTAATGTAAAATGTTTCTTTTAGAAGTTGTGGTGATTTCTTCTGGACTCTATGGAGGTATCACTCCGCTCTGAAAGGAGCAGGCACCTTCCAAGAGAAAAGCTTAAATATTGCTTTTAAGATGGGTTTGTTCTTTCTTTCCTTCCCTGCATTTAAGCCCCCCCCCCCCCCGTTTCCATTTGTAAGAGACTGGTCTGATGTTCCTCTTCCCCTGTGTTCTGGGAGAAGCAGCTCAGGAAATGAGTTACCAACATGACTGCAATGATTAATTTACAAACCTGCTGGGCACAGGTGGGGGCCTTTAATCAGTGGCCTTGCTAAGACTTGGTGGCAAACCATGGGAGCTGATTTGGAAAGATGGTGACAGTGTGATTCCTATTTGCTGAAGGTGATAATCCTTCTCTCTGGGTGTCCTTATACAAGAGTTCTCTTCACCATAGGAGAGAAAATCAGAAACTCTCACATCAGTGGAAGCTCACATAGGTCTCTACTGTGCCTTTCACAGGAAGAGGCTGTTTTCCAAACCACAGAGGCATCCGGGAGATCTTCATCAAGGAAAGGGAAGGGGATGCTTTGCATGGGGTAATGAAAATGATGTGTTGTCTTAGAAATAAACCAGCAAATGGTTTACTGATGCCACCTGAAATGTCCTTGGTTCAGTATCAAAGTAGATACACACACACTAAAATATTAAACCCAGCACTAGGGATCTTCACAAAATTTCACCTCTGAAGCCCATACCACTTTTTTCTTACCCATTACCAATTCGATTTGCTTCATCAAGGGAATGCAGCTCTGGACACTGTATCTGTCCTGATTTTACTCATTCTAGGGGAAGGTATAATACACTCAAACAAAATGGTGGCATTTTCAAATACATGACTGTCTTTGTGACTCTTGGCTTACAGTAAACCTTGCCATTAAGTAGATGAATAAAAGAATATTCTAAATATTTAAAAGAATATTCTACTATTTTAGTGGAGAGGAACGGTGAAATGGGTTCATCAAGACCAGACTTTTGCATGAATGCTAGTTTTGCATTTGTCAAACTTTTATTTCTTTATATACAAATGTGGGCTAAAAACTCAAGCAGTTTTGGAGGCCCGAGACATGGAAATGCTCTATTTGTAAATAGAGAATGAGTCTATTGTTACATATAGTCACTCTAAAGGAAAGACATTATTTTAAAATTCATGACATTTGTAGAACACCATTTCAAATTAAAGGCAGTTATACTTTTTTTTTAGAATTTTGTTCTCTAACACAGCAGAGGTGACGGTAGGTATTAAACATCTTGGACTGCATTCAGCTATAAATTAGAACATGTCAGGGAGAAAACAAATAACCCTTGTTTTTGTGAGTCCTCCAGATGGTTCTGAAGAAAACTCATCTTAAGTGTCACTAAGATTACAATTTATGCAGATGCACTATGAAGATTGACTATCATCTTGCTCAAGCTGAGAAATGACTAAGAGGCAAGGAGACACACATCTATTCGAGTGTGTCTGCCAGAGCATCAGTGAGGGTGGTTGATGGAGCCTGAGACATAGTGAATCCTTTGATAGAGTCATTATTATGGTGACACCTGAGAGGGGACACTTCTTTAGAGGAAATTAATCGCTAAGGGTGTGTCCTGGTTCATTTTATGCCATCTTCACATAGGCTAGGGGCGTCTGAAAAGAGAAAACCTCAACCGAGAAAATGGATATATAAAAAACATAAGCGTTGTTTACAATGCCTGAGAATAGATCGCAAAATATGCAACAAAACCCACGTTAAGAGTTTTATTAGTAAATAGCGGGGAAAGGGAGGAAAGGGGGGGAGTGCACAGGCATGTTTGGAAGAAGCATGGCGTGGGGGGGGGGAAAGGTCCTGTGAGGCTTATTTATGTAGCAATGCCATAAATGTGTATAGATAATGCGGCCACACTGGGCATGCGCATAGATTACATAGGGCCCTGAAATAACCCGGCATTTTGCCTGAATGCTTAAGGCGCATGCTCAGCTGACCCTGGGAAGACTAACGCCCGGGGTTACTAAGCATTTTGTCTGAATGCTGACGGCCTTGTGTGTGACCATGAGACCCTGGGCATGCTGGAAACAATAACAGTAAGGGCTAGGGGCTTTAGAATTTGTAAAATGGTTTATATGGTGATGTCCAAACTGTGGTTTGGATTCATAAGCCAAATATGCCTTTCCTCCCATATTTGCTCTGGTCATGGTGTTTCATCACAACAGTAATCCAGATTGCAACAGCGTGCTGCCTTGGGTCATGGTTTCCCCTAGTCCTTTAAAAGTACCTTCTCTTAGCTTTCCGTGTACTCCGCCACACTCTAGCATCAGCGCCAGACTCAGCCCTTGGAGGCCATGAAAGAAGAAATGTCACAAAGGTACTTAAAGGAAACATCGAAAGGCCTTTATGAGGCAAAATATGAGGGAATTCATAAAATCAAACATCCTGACTTTACGAAGTACATTGGTATTGTTAAGTGGAAAGGAAAATTATAGTACATTTTCTATTTATATAAGGGAGCTTGAGATTATGAACATTTGAGAAAATCTTAACCATAATTATGTTTCAATAGCAAAATGAGCAAATGTATAGGAGACTCGCAGTATTGGTGAAAAAAAATGACAGAAACCTGAGAAATCTTTAGATTTGCGTAATTCCAAATAAAATGCAGGGGGAAATCCAGGTACGGCTCCATCCTGGGAGAGCACATATCACAGGTGATGTGCTGATGAGACCGCCACATGGGAAGAAGGAGGGAGAATGAGGACTGGTTGACATTTATTCTGCTGTCTCAATTTTATATCCCAAAGAGTTAGCAATGAGACCTCAAACTATATATATATGTATGTATGTGTATATGTATGTGTATGTGTATGTGTATATGTATATGTATATGTATATATACACACATATATATATATATGCACTTAATTTTTTATTTTACATATTGACCCCAGTTCCCTGTCTCCCATGCCACCCTCCTAACCTCCCACCCTATTGCTCCCTCCCCCCATGTTACTTTCCAGGAGGGGTCATCTAAATCTGCCAAGTCGTTTGGAGTAGGGACTAGGCCCTCCCTCCTGCCTGTAGGTTAAGGGAGTGTCCCTCCATGGGGAATGTGCTCCTAAAGTTCTTTCCTGCACCAGGGACACATCCTGGCTCCACTGTCAGAGGTCCCTTAGACAGCTCAGGCCTCCTAACTGAGACCCGTGTTTAGAGGTTCTGAGTCAGTCCCATGCTGGTTTCCCAGCTGTCAGTCTGGGGTCCATGAGCTCCTCCTTGTTCAGAGACCTCAAACCTTTACTCTTGGGATCATCAATGTCCCCCTTGTCCTCCTGTTCCTCTTTACAAAGGTAAGCCATTTCAAGGTGAGAAAATAAACAAGAAACATACGAACAACGAAAAAGCTTAGTTAGACCTTCACTGTTTAACCAAGTTAAAGCAATTTCATTAAATGCACACACACACACACACACACACACACACAAAACAACAAAAACATAGACAGCTCAAACATAGATTATAGCTACAAAATGAAACTCAGAAAAGAGATGAAGTTCGGTTTTGGAGGAAAATGGTGATAGGCGTAACAGAAAAAAATGAGAGAGTGGGAGACTAAGGAAGGGAGGGAGAAGAGGGAGAGAGTACTCAAGAATGCAGCCTCAAAGAAAGTCAGGAGTATTTTGCAAAGACATTGGAGCAAGGACATTGAGAAAGGAGTATTATTAAAAATAAAGACTGAATGTTGTATTCTAAAATTCTGCCCAAATGAAACTGAACAAAAAAAAAATCTAATAAATAAATAAATAAATAAATAAGAGAACAACTGAATAACTCAGAAAACAACAACAGCAACAACAAAAAAACCCACAAAACCCCAACAATGACAAGTACAGCATCACTGCCAGAAGCTTCGGAATGAGCTACAGTCCCGAAAGAGAGACAGAGACAACAGAGGAGGGCGGTCCCAAATGCAGCTGAGAGGGAACATTAATCAAGTACCAAACATTTAAATAAAAAGCACGTGTTTGTCCAACACCAACACATACATGGTTGTACAAGCACATTCACCTGAGCACGTCTAGCTTGCCTCTCTTCATTTTGACTGTTCTTACATAGTCATAATCACCCCTGCAACCACTAATTATAGACAACATATTAGAGGCCATGATTATCTCTCCATAAAGTTCTGACTATGAAACAACAACTTTGCGTCCAAACAGACAAAGAGCTGGAGGTGGCATCTCTAGGAATTACTTACCCAAAGAGCTTATTCTGAGTTTACTTTCCTGGGTGCACTTGCCACACTGAAGGGATTTGGCAAGTCTCATCAGCCAGATCATGTCAAAGTATTAAAAACAAAGGAAGAAAGAGCATGAAGAACTACAATACTCTTCTGACTTATTTAAGGAACTCTTGAGATTAGTCAGACATATTTAAAAGTTAGCTAAAGCACAATCCTGCTTGAGAATGTGAGTCTATGGAACTCAATCTTACATCCCTAGCCAGTCAAATCATAGAGCCAAGAATAAAAGAATTCCAGGATTTCATACTCTAAATCATTAATTATTTGAGAATAAAATTTTACATATATGTATGTGTAAATACTGATACTCATAGTTCCTACACACAAGGAAAACTAAACACAAGCATATCCAACAAACAAAAACATGAGAGAAAGAAGAAAGCTTTGTGCTGATGTATTTCAGAAAAGGATAAAGACAATAAAAACGTAAGATCCTATTATGGGTGGGACTTGAGGCTAATATCCCATACAGATGTAGAGGTTGAGCCTCCTGGGTTACCTGCTTTGGCAGGGATAATTGAGAATCCACCACACCCAGGTCCCATGCAGGAAATCCCCGTGGTTAGCTCCCAGCCTCTGAATTCATAGAGATGAAGTGATCTCTGTTCATGTGTCTGGCTTTACTTTTCTGAACACTATGATTTTTGTACCCGGTACCTCAGTTATTAATTATTAACAATTTTCATGATGCTACTTCTCTGTAAGAGAAACTTTCTGACTGAAATTGGGAAAATAATATATCAATTTAGTTGTTATAAATCTTCCTATGGTGTTTTCCATTATAAGAGTGCTTGATCACTACCAGAGGCCAGTCAAAGTTTTCAGAGATAAAGCTTGAGATGACAGATGTTCTAAGCATATGGATTGAATCATTGTATGGGTGTAGCCAAGAAGAACATGGTACCCCATAAGAAGTACAATTATTATTTGTCTTATAAAGGAAAAGAAAGCTAGATGAGGTAGCACAAGCCTATTTTCCCAGGACTGACAGCTAAGGTAAGAGACTCATGAGCTCCACCCCATCCTGGGCTTTATCATAAAATCCAAATCAAAACAATAAAATGACATACATTAACATTTTAAAAATGATTATCAATTACGAGGTAGCTACTTTTAAATGTGTTCCTTCCTTTGGAATTCTCTTCTAGTTTCAAACCTCTAACTTTTAATTAATGATTCATAATGGCTTTCGTTTTATTTTGAGGAAGTAATGGATCACCCCAACAGGAGACCATGTTCCCTATCCCTCTTGTCCTGTTCACAATTTCTGATCATGTTAATGTCTAGTAGAAGTGAAAGATTATATATATACAATTCCACAGCACTGATTCCCTGGACTCAATTTGACATTGATTCCCATATTTGGATCATAGGAAAGCATTCAACTGAAGAATGATCTGTTTGTGTTTATTGTCCCTCATGTCACAATAACTTCATATTTTAAATGTAAACTTTGGGGGTATTTGCCATTGTTATCTATGCACTTAGTGCTGGGTGTCCCCATTCTAAAGGAAAAAGATAAGTGGTTAAGAACATCGGTTGTCATAAGTTCAACTGAATGCTGTGTTATGTACGCCTCTGTGCTTCCCAGCTTGAATGTGGCCACTGTGTCTTAAGTCAGAGCTGCTGTGGTCCCGTCCTGAAATCCTGAGTATATGCATTCCTTTGTGGAGGAAGAAGTAAGGCTTGAAGGTGCTCACAAGCTATCCCGCGGTCACCAGGTAGCCCTTCCTTTAACAGTGAACCTGGGACTCTTCCAGAGTGCAGTTGCCCATTCCTTGCCCAGGGAAGTCTGGTGCTGCTGTATTCTTTGAGCCCACCCAAGCTCCTCCCTTTTCCAAAGCTTGGAGGGGGTCCTTTAAGGGATGTGGCAGTGACCTTCATTTTTACTCCTCCTGCTACACAGAATCATCTTATATGAATAAAAGAAAGTTCTAAGTAACTCGATTACAGTTTTAAACACATAGTACCCAAAACGTACGACACTTAAAAAGACATTCCTTATTTCCAAAACACCGTTTGCCATTTTCTTTCTATCTGAAACAAACTCACATTTTTATTCTTATTAGTAAGGAAGCAGTTTAGAGAGTCTACATAGAAAGACTGGGCAATTTTAAGAATCTAAAAATTAGAAACCTCTATCCCATGCTCTAACATATATTAATATTAATAATTTACAATCCAGTTCTTCTTTATTCTCCATCAATCAATGTGAGAACCAGATGAATAAGGTGATGGTGAATGACAGCTTTATTAGATCCTCTGGAATGGATAAAACCAAGTAATATTCTCACATTGATTATATCTTCTCCATTATTTATCTGTCCAACAATATGAATTTCATCTAGTGCCTGTTAGGTCTCAAATCCTGGAGAAATAGCTGAGATCCCTATTTAACATATGAAAACAGACCTGGCTGTCAGGCTCTCCCAGCTTCTCTCAATCCATATCCTGTCATAGGACATGACTGGCATAACACTTACCATAAACGTTTCCAACTCAGGGGCTTGGATGCCCTTCCTCACCTGCCCATCCCTTTATAATCTAGCCATTTTGGTTATTCACCTCTTGTTCTACCCTTTACCCTCCTAGCCTTTTGGTTTCCTCTCTTGATTCTCTCCTCCTACTCCCTCACTCCTAACATGGCAGGGCTCATGTCTATTCTGAACTCCCCCCCGCAAAAAAAAAAAAAAAAAAAAAAAAAAACCTCTGCCTTTGAATATATACTCTTCTGTTTATCTATAAAAATGTCCCTCCTACATCATACCTATGAGAAATCATGTCCTCCCTTTTCTTACTTACTTTCATTCAGTGCCCAGTGTTAAGTCCAGATACTGCTTGCTATGCGATATTACCTCCTGCAGCAAGCATGCGACAACTTTATATTCTAAAGCTGATAAATTCCACAGTCAGGGGCATAGGAGAACACTCGGAATATTAAAGAGGCATAGGAGAAGGGGTAGGAGTCTCTAAGTTACTGTGGGCATAATGATATTGTTAATGCAGTCAAAAGCACCATACATGACTCTCTCTGATGTCCTTTACACGTAGCTACCTGTCTCCTGAAAGAGGCACCACACTCAAAACACATGTAGTGTTGTTGACTCAAAAGACAAACATTACATGACAAATCTATGTTTCCTATAACATCCCTTGCAAGAACTAAGAAACAAACGTTTAAAAATAAGTTTGCAAACACGGAGCATATGCCATGCATTGGTCTTTGATAGCTAATGTAAATAAGCCATTTACTTCCTAAGAAATATGGGTCATGTCCCCTTCATTTTTTGCAAGGACCCCAATTACTCATAACACATCTAAGAGAGATTCTTGAGACTTGGTTTCCACTAATTTTTCTGTTATGTTTCTCTCTCTCTCTCTCTCTCTCTCTCTCTCTCTCTCTCTCTCTCTCTCTCTCTCGTGTGTGTGTGTGTGTGTGTGTGTGTGATGCTTTAGTTTATCAATGGTTTTGCAGTCCTTTAAAGGACAGGCCATTTTCAGACTGCCACTGACTAGCTACTTCATTATAAAGGCATAAATAAGAATGGCTCTCAAGGTCACTCACAACTGGATGGAGTTGACAGGATTCATGCATGCTGAAGCTCTTAGGATGCAGTCTGGTCATTTATGAACTTCACTGCAGAAATACACCTCTTCAAATAGCCAAGTGGTGTTCTTAACTCAAGCACATTCTCCCTCTATGTCTGTACTAATTTAACAAACACCTCAATGATGCATGCCTCCCATTTTCCTCTACAGGAAAAGCTGGTATAAGTGCTTCGGAATTATGCTCAGACACACCAAAGACTGTGGTTTTGTCTTAGTTTTAATCAAAACTATTCATGACTCATTACTATTCACAACTACGCAAGTATTTGTATATAAAACAGCAATTAATATACAAGAAAATTAAATGCCTTGCAAAGGATTAATGGCCATCTTCTTACCATACATTCATCAAGCAACATGTAAGTGACTGAGTGCATATAAGCAGAGTATCTAATTTAAAAAGACGTAAGAGTAAAATGTATCATTCTGCTTCCGCTCACTCAAACATGGTACAAATGGCTACACTGCATTGTTGTCCATCATTCTAGTGCAAACACGGCACAGACCATGAAGGCAGAGTTACTGTTTTCATAGAGCTGACATTTTAGTTGGGAAGTAAGCAAGCAAATAAATAAGTAAATGCATGGGGGAAATCTTAGCATTTTCATGTTATAAATAAGCAAAATAGGGGCAGGACATATGGCTCAAAGGTTAAGAGCAATGGCTGTTTTTCCAGATACCCAGAGTCCAATTCCCAGCAACCACATGATAGCTCACAACCATCTATAGTTGGATCAGATGCTTTTTTTTTTTTTCTGGCATAAAGTTGTACATGCAGATAGAGCACCCAAAAGAAGAAACCATAAATTAATCCAATCTTTTAAAAAGCAAATTTATTTTTATTTATTTTATATTGTATTTAATTTAGAGGTCAATCCCAGTTCCCTCTCCCTCCCAGCCTCCTGTGACCACCACCGACCCCCTTTATCCTACTCCCATCCACTCCCCAGGGAGGGTGAGGCCTTCCATGGGGAATCATCAAAGTCTGTCACATCATTTGGGGCAGGGACCTAGGCCATTCCCTGTGTACCTAGGCTGAGAGCGTATCCCTCCATTGGAAATGGGCTCCCAAAGTCCATTTGTGCACTAGGGATAAACACTGGTTCCACTGTCAGAAATCCAATAGACTGCCCAGGCCTCCACTGACACCCATGGTCAGGAGGTTTGGTTCGGTCCTTGCTGATTCCCCAGCTGTCAGACTGGGGTCCTTGAGCTCCCACGTGCTCAGATCAACTGTTTCTGTGGATTTCCCCAGCATAGTCTTGACCCATTTGATCATTCCTCCTCCTTCTATACTACTGGATTGCAGGAGTTCAGCTCTGTGCTCAGCTGTGGGTGTCTGCTTCTGCTTCCATCAGCTACTGGATGAAGGCTCTAGGATGGCATTTAAGGTAGTCATCAATCTCATTATAGGGAAGGACATTTAAAGTAGCTTCTCCACTATAATAAGCAAAATTTGTAGATGCTGTTAACATAATTTGTGTGTAAGAGCAGATGGCAATACTATAGTTGGTCTTTGATCTGCCTCTGGTCTGTTAGATACAGCTGCACTTGAATGGAAAGATTAGATGGATTTTAGACTAAAGAGAGCTAGAACATTCTAACTATACTATACTGTACTGTCTATGGAACAACAACAGCAATATAAATACCTTGCCTCTCTCTCTCTCTCTCTCTCTCTCTCTCTCTCTCTCTCTCACACACACACAGGTTTTTGTTTGTTTTTTTAATCTTTAAGGGACTTTCCACCTAGCTCCCAAATAAATATACATAAAACTTTTCCTTTCTTATGAATTGCAAGCCTTGGCTTCATTTTTTTTTTTCTAGCCAGCTTTTCTTAACATAATTATCTCATCTACCTTCTATTTCTGTATATATTTTATATTCTTCTTATTCCATGTTGTAGAATATTAATTTAATGTGTGTTACTTTGATTTGTGCTCTGGAACTTTTGTTTAATTATGCAAAGATTTGTTTGATTAAATAAAATTCACCTGCAGTCCGGAGGCTGGGGCAGAATCTAGCTGACAGGAAGTTGTAGGGATAAACCAGGTGGCAAAGGGTTTATAAAAAGGGGTGAGGAGAGGCATGAAGACTTCTTGGGAGATTCGAGGAGGTGAGCTAGGTGAGCTAGGTGAGCTAGGTGAGCTAGGTGAGCTAGGTGAGCTAGGTGAGCTAGGTGAGCTAGGTGAGCTAGGTGAGCTAGGTGAGCTAGGTGAGCTAGGTGAGCTAGGTGAGCTAGGTGAGCTAGGTGAGCTAGGTGAGCTAGGTGAGCTAGGTGAGCTAGGTGAGCTAGGTGAGCTAGGTGAGCTAGGTGAGCTAGGTGAGCTAGGTGAGCTAGGTGAGCTAGGTGAGCTAGGTGAGCTAGGCGAGCTAGGCGAGCTGCTAGAGAGAGGTGCCTGAGGGAGCAGAATTCTCTCAGGCTTCAGCTCTTGCAGTCTAGCAACTGCTGGTAGCAGCGGCGGCAGAGTGGAAATTGCTGAATAGGATGGCTGTAACTTAAATTAAAAAAGGAAAACAACAAATACATGTTTGATTCTGTGGCTGTGTGGCTCGTCCCCAGTGTCCTCCTCCCCTTCCTCTTTTCTTGCTCTTTGATCCTCTCTTCCCAGATTTTTCCTTCTTATTAATCTCTCTCTGGTAGCCCACCAATTCCTCACCTGCCTAGCTGTTAGACATTCATCTATTTATTAGACCAGTGAGGTATTTTAGGCAGGCAAAGAAACACAGCTTCACAGAGTTAAACAAATGCAACATAAAAGAATGCAACACATGTTTGCATCATTAAGCAAATGTTTCACAGCATAAACAAATGTAACACATCTTTAAGTAATACTCTACAACATATACACAGCAACACGCTGATGGGAGATGTCATTCTGTAAAAGTGTTTCTCTTATTGGTTGGCCAATAGAAAAGCAAGGTAGGCGGGACTAGGAGACAAGGAGGATTCAGGAAGTAATAGGGAGGAGTTTCAAGATGTAGGACCAACAGGGTAGAATGCTGGGCCCTCTCTCTGGTAAGATAAAACCATGTGGAAATACTTAGGTTAATAGAAATGGGTTAATATTTAAGACAGAGCTAGCCAACAAGAAATGCTTGTAACAGGCCAACAGCCTTATATCTAATACAGCATCTCTGTGTGTTATTTGGGGCTGGTGTGGCTGTGGGATCAGGCCGGCGGGAAAACATGCTCGTAACAACACACACAGAGACATATGCAGACACACATGCACATATACACATACCACCAAAACCCAACAATAACAACAAGGACTCCTAGCTCAGGGCACAAGAGCAGCCTCCTGTGTTCAAGAGGTGTATTTGAGATAATGAAGACATCTTAATGGTTGCGTGATACCTGCTATGCTAGTGAGAGCTAAGGCTTCGATCGGGTGACAGCAGAATTTCAGACCCCACAGTAGGACTTCGATGGGCTGGAGTTCCTGCCTCTCTCTTTCTTCAGCTCATGCATGCTCCCAGGGTTTATGGGATTTGGCAGGTGGATTTTAACAAGGAGCATAGAAAATATACTGCTCTGTAGGTAGTAAGTAGAATTCTTTCTTTCCCTGGGTTTGGCTAAACTAATATTCTCCAGCATGTGTCCATATATGTACATTAATTATTATTCTCTTCAAATGTGTAATATACCATGGTCTAGGGATGAGGCTTGAGAACATATTGGCATTCTCCATTCCTCATCTTCTTCGTAATATATTGAATTAAGATTTCAGCCTCCTGTCAATGAATTGATAGCCTACTGGTTTTCATTAGGAACTCTTTAAAATAATGCTGCTGAAAAGTTTTGAAACATAATTGACTTGTAGTCACATACAAAGGCATCCAATGCAGATAGAATACTCTTTCAAAGCAAAAGTTGTATTGATGTTAAATATTATTTTATTTCAAGAATCCATAAAATGTGTTGAGGGTTGAAGAGATGGCTCAACAGTTAAAAGCACTTGCCATCCTCATCCTGGGAGAGGGCAGGCGTTCTGATCCACACACTCAATTGTGGTACAAAAAATACCCGTGACTCCCGCCCCAGGGGAGCCAATGCTCTCTTCAGGCCTCTATGAGCACTGTCCTCCTAAAGAATCATGGAGGAATCTTTGCAGCGTTGCAAATACGAGCACTCATTAAATCTACATGTTGGTTATATCTTCACATATGTTTCTATAAGGCCTGCTAAATTTAAATTATGGTAGAATGTTTTCCACAGAATTTCTTTTTTTTCTTTTTAAGTAAAAAACATCATTTCTTTATTTTGAAAGGAAAACGTTTCAAAGGAGAATGAAAAGAAAACCAAACACACTTAGGTGAGTGTGCTAACTTTTACTTTGCAGCTAACATTGTTACATGTTTCCTGGCACTTCAGGTCACTCATATATATAAACTGTGGAATTCCCTAGGTCATTTAAGTTGAGGAGAAGGGGTCCATGCATCACACATCACACAGCACCACGTTCAACAATAGGAAATGCTCAGTTACTGCTGTTTCTTCTAATGCAGCTTTATGCTTCACATGAGGAGCTTAATGTATTTCCACTCTTCCTTCTTATTGCTGAAAGAGTGCCCCGACCTATTACCTACTCCTGTCAGCTACTCCAACTGCTTAATTGAAAGCCACTTAATTCATATCATTAGGGATGCCTACAAGATGCTGGCAAGATCAAAGTCTCAGGGCATATTAGAGGTAACCCAGTTTCCAAGTCACAAAATCATTATCTAGTCTGTCCAGACACTCAAGGACAGGACAGCTTGACTCTGCACAGAGCTGAGCAGGTTCCCACTGACCACTGTCGTGAGGCTTATTCCCTCAGTGCCACCTGGCAGGATTTTTAAGCTACTTTTTATTCTTCGAGTGCTAAATCCCACATTTGTTTCTCAGTTCTAGACAGCACCAAAGGGGACTTCCCACAGGAATTTGCCAAAAGCAGATTGCAAATGGAGAAAGACCCTTTTGAGTAAAACTGTGGTCTGAGCCATGCCTCCCTTCACCCCAGCCCAGATTTTAGAGGGAGAATTGACAATGAGATTAGAAAGGAAGCCTGCACAAAGAGAGGAGAGAAACAGGATTGTCTTTCTGGAGATGGAAAAAAAAAAAAACACGTATAGGAACAGGAAAACTGTCAGGGATAACACAGATAACCACAGCCACACATTAGCAGGGTCAATAGAATGAGTTAAGAACAACCATCAGCCCATTGTTGGCTCATTTACTCCTAAGCTCACAACCTCAATCAAAGGGTGAAATATCACCTGCCATTCACACACAGCACATGGATTAACATCGCCCTTATGGAAACATAAGTTTAAAGTCTGTGTTTAATTATCCTATGCTCTGGTTTGCTTTTTATACATACACACCCTCCTCTTTTCTTATCCCTCTCAATCTGTCTCTCTCTCCCTCTGTCTCTCAACAAATCACCCTTTCCATGATAGTATTTTTAAAGTGAAAAGTTCAAAAGTATTAAATATCATTTTGCCTTAAATTTCTTAATGTTGTGCTTATAACTTGAACTTTTGCTGTGTTGCATTGTAATAACATTCTCTATACCCTCAGATTTAACAATTTTGTCAGTGCATATTTCATCTTGTTTGACATATTTAGTTATCTATTTATTTTTTCTGACATACACCATATCTTTCCAATTACTATCGAGATCTTTATTCACATCTCTTTGACATTGAGTTCATACATCACTATTTAGATTACTGTGCGGCTTTGTCTCCCTTAATGAAGAATTCCCTCCTACAGCAAGGGAGGACTCACAAGAATTTACAGAACCAGGAGCTGCTTCTGGAAGGCATCTTAGCAGTAAACAGTTGCTATGTAATAGTGCACACTCTTCAGTGTAGCCACCTAAAAATTGTACAAAGCCTTCCCAAAATACAGTTTCTTGAATTGTCAGATAAGAATCACCCAATACCCAGTCCTCATCCCTGCTAATAGAGTTATCCCCAATTCTAGTTCATGAATCTGGGTTTGACTAAAATTGTTTCTTATATATATTGTTGGAATGAAAAGAACCTTGCATTCCCAACTAGAAATGTCATACAGTGCAAAGCTAACCTAGCATTTACTTGAAAAATATCCATAATAATGAAATTTTCTATGTAAGCTTGGTAAACATATGCCACTATTGACCTATGCCATTGATTCAAATTTCTAGATGTTTTTAGTATAGTCAGTGTCACTTGGGAAGCCTGGGCAGTTTATGGGGCCTTTGACAGTGGATCCAGTATTTATCCTTAGTGTACAAATGGGTTTGGGAGCCCATTCCCTATGCAAGGATACTATTTCAGCCCACACACATGGGGGAAGGCCTAGGTCATGCCCCAAATGATGTGACAGACTTTGAGGATTCCCCCATGGGAGGCCTCATCCTCCCTGGGGAGTCGATGGGGGATGAGAGGGGGGATTGGTGGGGGGAATGGGAGAGCAGAAGGGAGCGGGAACTGGGATTGATATGTAAAATGTGATTGTTTTTAATTTAAACAAAAATTAATGAAAAATATTTACTAAAAAAGAAATAAATGAAAAGATGAAGTGCATTTTGTCTCCAAAATGATAGGTCATCTCCGTTACTTCATAATACTAGACGGTTCTTACCTATACAACTGTAAAAGGATCAATAACAGTCACGCTCTTCATCTCAGGAACTGGGAATGGTGGATGCTCCTGCAAGGTTTCTAAGGCAGTAGTGTTAATGGGCAATGTGGCTGAGTATGCCTTAGCATCTGCATTGGCTTTTTATCTCTGGAAAAAAAAAAAAAAACGAGCCAGGAAAGTGTCATTATTTTGTGTTTGCAGTAGACCATGGGAAATTTCTGGGGCACTCAGAAAAGTAGATATTGTAGTGGTAAGAAGAGAAGGATTGTTTTCCATGATGGCTGTAAGGTGGCTGGCCAAAAGAACCAGTAAAAGAGCTAGACGTCACGTAGTGAGAGTCAGAAAGGAGAAATGAAGCACAAGCTAGTGAAGGACCACAACAGCATACCAACCTAGAGCAAAACAAACAAACAAAAAAAAAAAAAAACAAATAAAATAACAAAATGAAAAGTGTCCCCTCAAGTTCCCACAGTGAGATAGCTCCCATGAAATCGGAGGAGACATCAGAAGGGAGGCAGGCACATGAAACCAAGTAAGACTGACAACTGGTGCTGGTAGTAATACCACAAACACAGGCATGTTAACAGAGATCAGAGGAGATGAGGAGAGCCCCAAAGGAGGTAAGTTCAACCCCATCTTCTCAGGGTGATGGAGACAGCCTCAAGGCAGCGCTTTCCAGAGCAATATCAGAGGCCATGTTTGTGACATTGTGGCTGTGGTGAATAGATGCCAGCAAAAGACTCCAGTGCAGAAATGTTTGTAAAATAGTGAGCATGGAACAACAAAAGCAACCCCCAAGAAGGGCTATACTTGTCCGGAATTGCTGCACCACACATTGAAAAACACCCAGTATGGCAGAGACATTAGACAACATGAGAAGAATCCAGTACCATGAAAATCATCTGTGAAGCATGCTGTTAGGAAGGACAAGTCCCAGCTAGGCACCTTCAGCTTCCAAGGTACATTACCAAGGACGCTGGCCCTGCAGAGTCACTGGACTTTGACTGCTCAGAAGTTCATGGCATATCTACTATTCTGTGTTGATATCACACACACACACGACACACACACACACACACACACACACACACATATATATATATACACATGTGTGTGTGTCATGTATGTGTGTCGTGTGTGTGTATTAGTGTATATACATATATGATAACAAGAGCAAAATATATTTTAGTATCAGTATGTAACAGAATCAATACATACAGCCATTCTGGATACCTATTTACCCCTTATCTATAAAATATAATACATACACATATGTATATATATGTAATTATACATATATATATATAATCTATCACATGATATATATGAGAGATATAAAGACAATTTATATATTTGTTCGGTTTAAGCAGGTTATTTGTATATGTGCTTGATTGAATTTAACTCTGCTTTCTACTCACCATCAATAGATTTAGAATCATACTCCTTACCTCGTTAGATATCTGTGTCTGAATGCCATTTTCCGAAGGATGCATATTCTTGTCAGTTCATAAGCTCCTTTGTCATCTACAGCACCACCACAGTGCCTGTAATGTAATCTGGTGTTACTTGTGCTCATTGTATTTTCTAAATGTATGTTAGCATCACGATTTGATTAATTTCTTCACTCACTCTTGCTTTTACCTAGCAGTCCTGATTGATGGCACTGCATACGTAGGACCCGAGAGTAAGCCTGCAGCACCATGACAGCTGCTCTTAGTGAGTGGTGTAGTGTTGGTATTATCTCAAAGTGGCCATCACTGTCTCCGGGGTCAACTAGAGGACAGTTCTGTCTTGGCAGAAAGGGAAAGAACAATGTAGAGAGTTAAGGAACTTGTTGGAATTCAAAAGCCAATCACAGCAGAAGTAAAACTCAAACTAACTATGTCTGAAGCTGACTTCATGCCCATTTCATGCCTAAAAGAAAGAAACTCCAGATGACAGAGGGTCCTCCCAGAGGCAAGCCTGTCCTGGGTATGGACTGTGGTGGGCACATGATCTCTGTTTATTCTGGATGTCACTGTCACTGCCAGTGGCTTAGCAAGAGATTCGGGTTAAGTAAGGAGAATCAAGTTAATAGTAAGTTCAAATTGAGCCTTTTCTTTGATTGTGAACTAAATTATATAAAAGTAGTTTATAAAATGGATTACTTGTACAAAAATGCTTTGGCAATAAAATGATTCTTAAAGAATAAAAACCTAATAACTGAATGATACCATTGCTGGAAAGAACAATGCATTATAGTGCCAAATTATCTTGATATGTCTGTTATCTACTAATCATATATCACCCATCTTTCTATTAATATGTGTATCTATCATCTACCAATCTACTACCTTCTTAGCTGTCAGTATTTTCATTGTCTTTTTATCTATCTGTCTCTATATCCATTAATGATTTAGGTATGAATTTAAAATACTTCAGTTGTCATCTACAGCCATCTCTCTCTATATATCATCTATCATCTCTTTCTATATCTATCTATCATCTAATCTATAAGCTATTAATCTGTTATCGTAACTTTTCTATCTATATACCTACCTTTCATCTGTCTTTTATTTACATATGCATTAACATATACCACACAGTGTATTATACTTAAGGTCATCTGGTAGGGGTCAAGACACAGCAAAGGAGGCTTTTCCTTGATACAGAATGACACACAGTCCTAAACATCACATCCTATTGATCTATGACTAAACAAATGGATCAAAAATGCAGTGGAATGAAAATCTAGTTTATAGATCCATTTACCACTCAGAGGAACAGTTTGTAAGCTTATACATCAATTACATTGTTCCACCCCAAGGTCTAAGAATTCTCACAGAGGAAGATCAAGATTAATAGAGCTGTGGAGCTAAGATGACAGCAGATATTTTTATAATTTGGTCATTTTCTTCTCAGAGGACACAAAATGAGGGTGACATGCAGGAGGGCAGACATATTAACATATTAAGTGTATCAGTTCTCAGCTTGTGAGTCACAACCCCTTTGGGATTGAATGACTTTCACAGGGGTCACCAAAACCATCAGAAAAAACAACCAGATATTTTCAAAACGAGTCATAAAAATAGCAAAATTACAGTTATGAAGTAACAACAAATATAGTTTTATAGTGGGAGTCATCACAACATGAGAAATTGTATTAAGGATGGTTGAGAGCCACTCACTGGCTTAGTGGAATTACAGACTCCTACTGTATCCTTGATCAAAACAAAAAAGTATAAAACCTTATCCAATTAACATTGTTGTATCATACTACCTCAAGACACTATTAGAAATTATGAGTTAAATACTGAAAACTGGAAGACTAATTTTACTGTTTACAATTAATTTCACTAAAGACAATATAATTAAGGATGGGAAACAAACCTCTAAAAATTATCTTTCAGCCAAGAACAAAGACAATGGATATTTTTCTAATTTTTTCATCAAGAATTTATGATTTTTTTAGCACTAAGTACAAATTAAAATGCCCCCAAGTATAAATAAATGTAATGGATAACCCACTGAACACAGGACAGATTTATTAGTTTAAAATTTCAAATGACCCTAGATCAAGTTTGTTGACATTTTTTTTCTTTTCTCTTCATTGGCTGCTTGTCATGGACAGAATGATATTTGGATGTCAGTCAGTGACCATAAGACACTGTGACTTTGCTAGAGCAAGTAGACCAATTAGGATATGTGTTATTATATTTTACAATAATGTGATCTGAGTCAAAAACAAATGTAAAAGATGTATCAAGAATACGGGCAAAATACGATATCTGCAGTGGAGTAATTAAGAAGAAAGGAAGAATTTTTCTGTTTTTGTTGTTTCATTAGCTACAAAAAAAGGAGTAGCCTCAACCCTGTCCTCTACCGAGAGGTAAAAGGGTAAAGTGAAAATGTACATAAATAGATGCACACATGGGTGCAGTATAACACTCAGAGAAGAGAAGAAGGAAAGCTAAATGTTAGGGGACGAGGAAAGACTGAATGCAGGTAGCGGGCATGAGTTATGAAAGAGGAATAAAGCCAACTGCTGATATAGTTCTAATTCTGCTGATTGTTTTTCCTTTTGAGGAGTTGTGGTGGTGGCAAATATGCCCCTAAATATCTTCAGTACTGGATGAAAAAGTTTAATGTGAAGCTTTACAGATTTCATTTTGGATGCCAGTTCTTATTATTCATTAAGTTGTATAGATGTTGGGTCTCGTTAATTTTAGTATGTGATGTTTTTGTGTATTTTTAAGTTTCTTTTTTAAACATAATGTTTAATTAAAACAAAAAAGAAACTCAGATTGGACAAATGGAGGAGAAGCTCAAAATCGTGGTACTAAGCACCATAGTGCCGACCACAAAGCTGACAGTAAGCAAGGACTGCCCCCTAAATACAGTTCTTACAGACTTGTGTAGCAGTGGGCTCTAACACAAGTTCTCCCAAGAGCTGGCAGTTCTTATCTACAAAGGAAGAGTAAGCAGGTTTTCATGGAGGTAGGTGAACAACTTGGAAAGAGCATCTAAGACTTAGCAGGACTATGACCAAGAGTCTATTTATTTTAACTATAAACAGACTAAGTCCCATTTTCAATGGCACTTGAGATTTATATGTGTGTGTGTGTGTGTGTGTGTGTGTGTGTGTGTGTGAGAGAGAGAGAGAGAGAGAGAGAGAGAGAGAGAGAGAGAGAGAGAGAGAGCCACAGAGCCATGGTCCTCAGGAATTATCTGTCAACAAGATAAAGAAATGATTGCAACGGACTGGCTGTTTGTAATGTGGAGAACAGAATGCCTGGAGTTCTGATAGCAATCCCAGAGACAGTTGCTCAGTGCATAAAAGAAGAAAGATCATTGATTCTGAAGATGACAGAGATGAAAGTAACCTGTGGATTTGAGATATTTGAGATTTAAGTTTGTAGGAGAAAGGATTTTGGTTTGGCTGATGTGACGTTGAGAAGTGAAGCCTGAGAGACACTTGTGTCTTGACATTGAATAACTAAGGGACTTAAGAATGTCACAAAAGATGGTGCTTGCTCAATGACTGGAAGCATGGAGTGACTATTATAACTTATTAAAGGTGATACAGGTATCTAGGAAAGAAACTGAGAACAGGTCTCCTCAGAAGAACTTTATTAGCAGAGTTATAATATTATGGTCACAGACAGACACAATGGGACCCTGAGGAAGGAAGGAATAGATAAGTTCCCTTCAGTCCCCAGGAAAAAGAAGAAGTTGTTTGTTCTCATAGTTTGCAATGAGCAGTGAGGTGGTTTCCTTGGTAGTGTCCTAGCCTTAGTGATAGAAGCCAGGAAGAAAGTGATAAGGAGTATCTATAGCTCAAGGCCACCTTGGATCTGGGCAGCAACAAGGCCTGCAAGCCTGCACCCACAGGTGGTGGTGGATTCGACTCTTTTTAGAAGTTCTCAATGTCACCAGTTTATCAACTTTCTGGGGGAGAGCTTCAGGGAGTCATCCTCTGATTTCTGGGCAAGATAAGGCAACAAGAAGGATGTTACCTAAGTGAATGGAGTGTGGGTATTCCAGCAGGGTGGGCACGTGGCACAGAGGGTTCAAGGAAAGAAGGGGAGAGATTAAGTTTGAAATCTAAACAAGGTGTGTCAATTTGGAGTATCTCAGAAGTAGAAAATCCACCCACTTTCCAGTTACTGGATTTTACAGGTCTATGAAGCTGTCACAAGAATTTCTTTCCTTTTTATTTAAATTTTATCATTTATTTCACAACCCAGTCACACTTTCCCCTCCTTTTCCTCCTCCCATTACCTCTTTCTGTCTGTCTCCTCTCTGCCTCCTCATCCATTCCTCCTCTGTTTCTGTTCAGAAAGGGGCAGGCCCCCATGGGTGTCACCAAAGCATGGTGTATCGTGGTGAGGTATGACTAAACTCCTCCGTTTGTCTTAAGGCTGGGTGAGGCAACCCAGTATGAGGAATAGGTTCCTAAAAGCTGACTCAAGCATTAGGGACAGGCCTGATCCCATTGTTAGGAATCTCACAAATAGACTAAGCAACATATATATAGGGGCCTTAGATTGGTCTCTTTCAAGTTCCCTTTCTGCCATTGGAGAGTCTCTGAGCTCCTTTGAGCCCAAATAAGTTGTTTCTGTGGCTTCCTTTGTGATGACCTTGATTCCACTGGGTCATAGAACCCTTCTTCCCTCTCTTTGGTGGGATTTCTGGAGCTCGGCCAAGTGCTTGGCCGTGGATCTCTGCATCTGTTTCCATAAGTTACTGGATGAAGGCTCCCTGATAATTAGGGTAGTCACCAATCTGATTACAGTAGATAGGCAGTTGAGCTAGCCTCTCAACTATTGCTAGGAAGTCTTACTTGGGGTCATCCTTGTGGAGTTCTTGGAGTTTCTCTGGCACCAGGGTTTCCTCTACTCCGAGAAGCCCCACAATCAAGACATCTCTTTCGTTATTCTCCCTCTCTGACCCGATCTGCCCAACCCGATTCCCCACCATCTCGCTCTCATCTCCCATATACCCCGCACCCCACACCCAGTTTACCCAGGACATTTCTTCTACTTCCCCTTCCCAGGGAAATCTCTGTGTCCCTCTTTGGGCTGTCCTTCTTACCTATCCACTCTGGGCTGTGAATTGCTGACTGACTATCACTCACTTTACAACTAACATCCACTCATGAGTGAATAAACACCGAGTTTTTCTCTCTGGGCGGAACGAGAAAAAAAAAATCATCCTGAGTGAGATTCCATCCATTTGCCTCAAAAGTACTAGATTTTCCTATCCATTTCCCCATTGGTGGGCATCTAGGTTGTTTCCAGGTCCTGGCTGTTACAAATGGTGCTGCTATGAACATAGTTGAGCAAATGTCCTTGTGGTATGATTGAGCATCCTTTGGAATAGATGGGTTTTGAGGTAGATTGATTCCCAATTTCCTGAGAAAACGCCACATTTATTTTCAGAGTGACTATACAAGTTTGCACTCTCACCAGGAGTGGAGAAGTGATTCCCATAATCTGCACTCTCTCCAACATTTAACCTGTCATTAGCGTTTTTGATCTTAGCCATTATGACAGGTGTAAAGGGGTATCTCAGAGCCTTTTTGATTTTCATTTCCCTCATGGCTAAGGATATTGAATAACTCTTTATGTGTGTCTCTGCCATTTGAGATTATTCTGTTGAGAATTCCCTGTTTAGATCAGTACCCCATTTTTAAATTGGATTATTCTATATTTTGATGACTAGCTTCTTGAGCTCTTCATATAATTTGGAGGTCATCCCTCTGTCAGATATAGAGGTGGTGAAGATCTTTTCCCATTCTGTAGGGGATCCTTTGTCTTGTTGTCCATGCCATTTGCCTCATGAAGCTTTTCAGTTTCATGAGGTCCCATTTATTAGTTGTTGGTCTCAGTGTCTGTGCTACTGGTTTCTATCAGAAGGGTGTATGGATTTATGTCAGAGTGTTTGATTCAATTCCATTGATCCACCTGTTTGTTTTGATGCCAATGTCATGTTGTTTTTATTACTGTATCTCTAAATCAGGGATGGTAATACCTCCAAAATTTCCTTTATTGTACAGGATCGTTTCAAATATTCTCTGTATTTTTTTTGTACTTTTTGTTTCTCTTTGTCAATTTCAGTTTTGTTCCTTCAAGGTCTGCGAAGAGTTCTGTTGGAATTTTGATGGTCATTTCTTTGAATATGTAGATTGTTTTTTGTTGGACTGAAATTTTTACTATGTTAACCCCAGCAATCCATTTATGTACAAGATTTTTCCATATTCTCATATCTTCTTCAATTTCTTTCTTCAAAGACTATAAGTTCTTATCACATAGGTCTCTCGCTTGTTTAGTTAAAGTTGCCCCAAGACATTTTATATTATCTATGACTATTATAAAGTGTGTTGTTGGCCTGATTTCTTTCTCAGCCTCTTTATCATTTGCATATAGGAAGGCTACTAACCTTTGTAAGTCAATCTTGTATCTAGCCATATCACTGAAGGTGTTTATCAGCTGTAGTAGCTCCCTGGTAGAATTTTTGGGGGTCGGTTAGGTTTGCTACTATATTATCTGCAAATAGCAAAAGCTTGATTTATTCTATTCTAATCTGTATCCCCTTGACGTCCTTTTGTTATTTTATTGCTCTAGCTAGAATTTGGAGTACTATATTAAACAGATACAGAGAGTGTGGGCAGCTGTTTCTTCTTATGGAGTTTAGTGCAGTAAGTTGGTCAGTTTAGCTGGCATGCAAGTCACTCACCTGTTCTTTCAATTGATGTGGGTTGTACCTGTGCCTATGGAGTATTCTGGAGTTCCATGGAAGTGTCACAGAGAGGATGATGAGGGGCTGGGCACTGGAGTGGGTCTTAGGGAAACATAATCCAGTAGGGTTGTGGCAGTGGTTGTTCAGCCTGAAGGAAGGTCTTTCACATCACAAGGGTTTTTAAAATTCAAAACAATCACTTGGCTGCATGGTCAAGATATCTGTTCATAAATATTGATATTAGAATAACCAGTTGTTTGTTTGTATGGATAGGAACCCCTGTAGCCTAGGAAGAAATAATAAACAGTACAGGACGATGCAGGATTTCTTTTCAGCTTACCTCCATATCTGCTTGCTGAGTTTACAAGCATGAACCTCCAAGCAGATGGAGGGATGCAGATGGAGACCAGCACTTTGAGCATAGTAATCTAGGAATATGTTCACTGAGGTACAATACCAATACTCCTTATTGTACTTAATAAGAGCAAAATGCTTCCCAGTGTCTGTAAACATATATCATAGCAGAAATAAGAAAACTGGAACACTGTGGGCACAGGGTCAGGGTGAGTCTTCTAGTAAGGACCTGTGCTCATATAGAAGAAAAAAACCCCAAAACAAAAACAAAACAAAAAAGGAATCAAATAGATGAAGACATGGAGAAGGAAAGAATGGGCGGAATTTTATCTAGGAGAGTGAAGTAAATTCATAAACCAATTGGGTCTGGGCTTATGCACTGATTTATTTTTATCTAATACAGTCAAATAGAGTGGGACATTACACACCTATTAATCTCTTATAATAAAATCATGACCCCAAACAGATGTTCTTTAACCTTCCAGGACCTAAAAATTCAGGGAAGTGATATTTAACCTCTAAAGTGAAGTGAGAAATTGTGGTTAATGCTACATGCTGATGGTTTTGGGCAGAGGATGTGTGTGAATACATTTTCAGGCACAATAATATGGCCTCATAAATGAAAAGAATCATCTCCTTTAACAATGAAAAATGAATGCTTTACCAAGAAGCCTTTTGAGTTTCAGGTTGAGCAATCCTTTAATGACCAGTGGCTTCTGTTCATGCTTGGAGCTATTTTCCTGAGCTCTGTAATATGGTAAGAGGCCAGAGGCTGAAGTACTCAGCCAGGCTGATTTGCCCAGCAGCACAGAGAAGAGATGTCCCTGAGACAGGGCAGCTTCTGAGGTAATCCATAAGGCTGTGCTTAAGGAAGGGTGAGAGTTGGTGATTTTGCTGCATTGTAACTCTGTGTTGACTTAGAATTTAATAGGCATCAGGTGTGAGGAATTAATTCACACACAAGAATTAGCTAATAGTAGTGTCATCTGTAATTCTTTATCGATTTACCCTGCAAATATGCCTCTGTGTTAATAAAAAACAGTAACATGAAGTGGACTGATTTTTACCATAACTCTTTCCTTGTTATTAGAGAGACCTTGCTAGTTAGTATGCATCTGATTTCTGGTGCTATCCATACTTACTATGACTTGGGTGAACATTGTTTTAGGATGTACATGTGTGTATGGCACACATGTACATGGCATTCTGTATGTATGTATGTATGTCACACTAATGTCCAAATGTGTATGGTGGCCTGAGATGAAAGGGGTTACCTTCCTTGAATGCTATGTTCAAAACTGGGCACACTGAACTGATCAAGTGAGCTAGCTATTAACACCTTTGTTAGGAGCGGTCTTTGTGGAGCTTCAATCGGAGCCAGCGGAGCGACCCCGAGTCTGTATCTCAGTGGGTGAGTGTGGATGAAGGAAAGGCTAGCTATAGACGATAAAGAACAGACAGAGACACAGAATAAAGGTCAGGAGGGCAGATCAGTCAATACTGAAATGCCATGAGTTTACTTTTCACCACTCTTACATACCTTAACCAAAAACGGGAATACGGCATCATGTATATGGGACACACAGACTTTTCTTCCTCACTTATCCTAGGGGTTCAGTACCCACACCTTAGCTTCAAAGTTTGTTCCCTAGCCTTGAGGCCAGGAGTAGCCACACCTCAGATTCAGGTCTGCTGTTATTTAGACTGAGACAGCCAAACATCCTTCTGTAGCCACACCTTTGACCTTTAGGTCTTTGACTTGCTGAGGGCAGCTTTGAACTCTCTGCCCTTGTGCCAAGATGGAGTGCAGCCATCTTCAAGGGCACCCACAAATTCCCCCTTCTTAATATAATTAAATAATACCCGTGCCCTGCTGCAGGACAGATGGCTGTGTCTGTCTTAGGTTGTCTTCTACCTTCCAGCTTTACCCTTCATGGGAAGCACATATTCTGTCATGTGTGTCCTGTCTTAGGTTGCCTGGAGGCAAAAAGACTTTACCGTCTCTGACTACCAGCCTCTGTAATAAAGAACATTACGGGATAGTGCATACTCGATGCCAACACACCTGAGCCAACTTTTCATGGAGAGTTCCCAAGCAAGCTCGATCATGAATTTGCTTTTGTGGCTACAGCATCTCCTGCAAAAGGAGAGGATGAGTCAAGATAAGATGGCCTTTTAAAAGTGGTCTTGGATGTCTCGAGTGGCTTTTGCTATATCGAAATGTAAATCTGCCTATTCAACGGCATTGTGCCTAATGATTCATAACAGGATGAGCTGACTTTTTCCATCCACACAAAGCACAACTGGGCACCAGACACTTGGCACAAAGGAGCTTTATTACCTTGGGGAGAAAGCGGGCTTTCTCTGTTTCAGGACCAGACAAGCAGCAGCTGGCATGTGCACCACCATTTCGTGTACCTAGAGAAGGGATACAGGACGTGGGAGGAGTAAAAGCTCAGCGGGGTTCTGGAGGCATGAATCACCAGGAGAATGGCAGCTGTGGGAAACACAAACCCAAGAGCACTCTGGGAAAGGCAGGGAACTCTGCTCAGGTGCATTCTGGGTAGAAGGAAGCCAGACCTGCCAAGCTGGCTGCTCCTAGTTTTCCGTCTGTGCCTCTGGCCAAGAACCACAGGACCGTGCTCATATACTGTTTGTTATTTACAAGAAGAAGTATGATTATTTCTGAGTTCCTGTTACCTTTCCATCACACCGGGCCCTTCCAATCTGTTTCTGCAGGCACTGTGCCTCTTTCTGATTCATATCGTTATGTGCTTAGTTTATTTCACAATACCAAGTAGAACTGCTTTCCTTAGGTAGAGCTCAGTCATTTTCTTGGGGTTCTGTTTTACAACTTGGGGTTTTTAAAGTTTCCCAAGTGGGTGATAATAACCTGTCTTCAAATACTTCATTCAACTATTTCTTTTCAGCTGTGCTCCGCAGGTTTTTGTTGGCTTAGCTCCATATGTCTTTCTTTTTCTGTGATTCACGCAGATGTTGTGGCATATACTCTAACACACGTGCAAATAAGTGTAAATATATTTATTGTACATTCTCCATTTATTGGAAAGGTTGCAAATGACAAAATTCTCTAGCTACGAGGCAATTCTCTGTGTTGGCTTTGTGATTTTTTTGAGGTAGTGTGTTCTATAGCCCAGGATGGCTTCAAATGTACTATATAGATGCTGGACTTGAATTTTAATCCCCTTTGCCTCCCAAGTTCGGGGCTCATATCAGATACTAGCACACCTACACTATTCCCTCATTCTTTGTGTAAAAAAAAAGTGATCTTTGTCACTGAAAGGATGAGTGACATTTAGAAGTTGAAATTATCAGAATTACAGACAAAGCAATCACCAGACTCTAGGAGGAAGTTAGTGTACAGATAGAAGCAGGCTTGGGCTCCTTTGCGGAACACTGAAAACAGGAGGAGTCTGTGCTGATGAGTCTCCGTGGAGACCTCTAGCTTCCCTGGAAATTCTCACCATATGCTTTACCCCATTCCCAGGAGTGTTCGCCTCTGTCAAAAGCCCTTGTATAAGAATAATCCCAAATATGGAATGTCAGCTTGCAGAGCCGAGCTCCTGTATGACAGAGCCTCTTTCAGCCGGGCTTGGTGGCTCACGCCTTCAATGCCAGCCTCAGGAGGCAGAGGCAGGTGGATCTCTGTGAGTTCAAGGCCAGCCTGGTCTCCAGAGCTTGCTCCAGGACAAAGACAGAGCCTCTTTCTTCTGCCCCAGTGGTTCGGATCCTGCAGGATTACAGCTACACCAGGGTCCATTTTCTCTGACATCTAGTACTCGGATTTCTTTTTAAATAAAACAAAAGAGAAGTGTTGAAAATTCTTTTTGGCTGTTATAATTTGTTCAAAAAAGAAAAACAAAACAACAAACAAACAAATAAAAGAACCACAACTGAACTCTTTTAAAATAGTCCCTACTCCCCTGACACCGTGTCATCATTATGAAGTTTGTACCAACACCGGTCTGGGATTTAGCCTTGGATCCCAATAGGAAGGACAGCCCTCAACACCCCTTCACAAATCAGATCCACTATTACAATGACGCCAGCTGCCCTTTCCAATCACGGACACACACGAGGACTTCATTGTGCGTTGACACTTCTGTGATCTGAACTGTGTGTCACTATTTGTAGCTTTATCCCCAGATGAGTTCACAACCAGCCTGCAGCTACGCACCTCCCAGAGCAGGCTGTGTTCTGCATAGCTGCTCCGAAAATTAATCTGTCTGACAAGCCTGCTTCGCTCACGGCGATGTCATCATTTATTTATTTATTTGTTTATTTATTTATTTATTTATTTATTTATTTATTTATTTATTTATTTTGTCTAAGCCGAATGACAGAACAGAGGGTTTCCATTGCAGATTCTTCCAACGAGTAATTATACATCTACTTTAAGCAGCAATGAGTCATTTACTGAATATCCGTTATGCTGCCTGAAGTACATTAGGGGACGCACTGTTGGTTAGTGATGACGATGAACAAAATTACTTTCTTCATTGCTATGAAAAAGCAAGAGCAACGTAAGGAAGGAATGTTGTTTTGTTTGCCAGTAGTTTGAGTGTGTAACGCAGCCCAGAGGGAGAGGTCACCACAGTGGGAGCCTGAAAGCTGCCGCTCACATGCCATGTTTCCTTTTTCATTCATTACATTCTATGGCATCTAGATAGGTAGGTAGGCAATAGATAGATGGACAGACAGACATATAGATATAAAGTATTGCTTTAGTTTGTTTTTTTATCTGTGTCACTCATAGAGACAAAAATACTGGAAATATTAGTTAAATGAATCTGAGATATTTTAGGAATAATTTTTCAGATTCATTTAGCTAATTATTTCTAAAATATCTCAGAGTTTAGACTGTTATTATGGATTACATTTCTTTTTATAGAGATCAATATCCTTACTAAGTCACTCAATATGAGCTGGTGCCTCAGCATTTAAAAATAACCAGGTTTTAAAAATAGTACTGGGATATTAAATTGCCTTTGAAATTATGTGAAGTTCCTCTACTTCTGACCCTGCTTCTGGAAATATTAATAACACAGGCATGTTATGGTCATGAAGACAATATAATGAATTTTAGATACAGGTAGTCAAATTCCTTACTGTGTATTTCACAAAATATTGATCAGATATCAAGAATAACTGAAGTTCAGAAGTTATTAGGTTATGCCATTTAATGCTATGCTTTATTATCTGATATAAATTCCCCTAAGGTCTCTGGTTTTAAATTGAATTATTAAATACTATTTTCAAAATGTAACTGTTTCACTGACCTGAGCAAGTGGGAGCTCATGGACCCCAGTCTGACAGGTGGGGAACCAGCATAGGACCAAACCAGACCCCCTGAACATGAGCGTCAGTTGGCGGCCTGGGCAGCCTATGGGGCCTCTGGAACCATTATTTATCCCTAGTGCACGAATGGACTTGGGGAGTCCATTCCCTATGGAAGGATACTCTCCCAGCCTAGATACATGGGGAAGGGCCTAGGTCCTGCTCCAAATGTGACAGGCTTTGATGATCCCCCATGGGAGGACTCACCCTCCCTGGGGAGTGGATAGGAGGTGGGATGTGGAGGTTGGGGGGGGAATGGGAGGGCAGGGGAACTGGGGCTGGTTTGTAAAATATGATTGTTTTTTATTTAAATAAAAAATGAGAATGTAGCTGTTTCACCCACCCCCTTTGTTGTGCATGTGTGCGATTCCAGCTGCAGAAATTTTGTTTGAAGGTCTTTGGATTTCCCAGTAAGGCCATGGCTTGAGAAAGTCAGGAAAATGTTTAAGGCTTTTGGTTAGGCCTGAGAAATCTTCTCCCATTGGGAACACAAGCTCTGAAAATTCTGTTTCCATCTGTAAATCTAAACTGTTTTACTAAGAGTCTTTTGATAATTTACTGAATTGAGGATATAATGTAATAAGAATTTAACATAATCTACATATAATGGAGGAGAAAAAAATGGCTAGTCTCTCTACTAACATTCCCCTTGCCCAGTGGTTTTGTGGAAACTTCAAGTCAGAACAGAAAAAAAAAATATGTCAATAATGAAACTGACTAACTATTGTGAATGTTGCACTCAGGCTGACTACAACACACACAAATGGAGGATATTCAGAATGAATGTATCCAGTTATTTTTTTGTTAAAGTCCTTTTCTCTGGGGGGGAAAAATGAGCTGGGGGTAGGAGACAGATGCTCAAAAAACAATGACAATAAAAATAATTTGCTCATTTATTTCATTTGAAAATAAATTGCTTTATTCTATTTAATCACACTCAATAATTAAGGATACTCAAGTTTAGGAATCTCAAGTACATTTAAATGAATAAACAAAGCATGTTAGAAAATACACATATTTATAAAACATTCTGAAGTAGCTCTTCATTTGTGCCTACGAGCTTAAATGATGAGCCTTCTTGCTTTGTAACTCTCTGGCCTTCATCCTCTCCTCCTTCCTTTTCTTCTCTTTTCTGCTTTTCCTGGGCATTTCCTTGATGGATTAGCTTCCCACAAGTATTCCCCATTTGGCTTCAAATCACCCTGTTACAGAACACATGTTGCTGGAGTCAGCATGTTGACTGCAGCTCCCACCAACAGATGGAAGACAGCAACAAGGTAAATAGCATCTTCATCCCCTTCGCTTTTTGGCATTTTTTAAAACAATATTTTATCTTTTGGGAGCACAGAATGGCAATCGCCCAATGATTTCATCCCTTATATCCAGTACTTATGAGAAAACTAAATTTCATATCTAAATGTCTTGGAGTTTCAAGGACCGTTAATGATTTAAGATGGGAACATTTTTCTAGATTGTTAAAGTACTCTGAATACAATTATTTTTATTCTTGAAGACAGAGATCTCCTATCAGTTCTCTAAAACCATGTCAGAGAGAATTGGTAGTTCCAGTTAAGAAATAAGGAAGATTGTTTCAACAAGGAGCCTGGGTGGGTTCTAATATGAACCTCTTCAACACCCAAAGCCCCCAAAAATTGTCTCCAGAAGAGTAATGTTGATTTTGCAATCTATTCAGTGAAATGTGCACCCTTCAATACGCATACGTATTTCCTTGTGATGCCTCATTTTCCTTGAACAGTAAATAGACAAGAGAGTTTTATTTCCCTTATTTCTGCCACCATAGAGGACAAATATCAGTAATTAAAATATATCTCTAGATTCTTGGGGAACATGACAAGGAGAATATAGGAAACTAAAATACCATGTTTGAAACACAGGGCATGCTGCAATATTTTAGTGTGGAACAGCTAATCTGCTCCTTACTCAGCCAAAGGGCAACATAGAATCTACAAAAGACTTTGAGTGTACCTCAATAAAAGCCTATAAACACACACACACACACACACACACACACACACACACACACACACACACACACACACACAGCGAGCTATATAGAGCTAACAATAAGACAGAGACAGCGTATCTTGAAAACATCAAGCTTTTAGCTTGATTCAATCAAATCCAACTTAGAGATAGCCCTTACATCGTCTTGGAAAAGGCTGTTCTATTAAAATGAAGGAAACTAATCATAAGGAACTAATGTTATAAGGAACAGTTATAAGAAGAAAGCTTGGGCCAATGTGATGTGATTGGCCACCTGCAGGCTACAGTGCTATGTGATAGAAAATGACCTTTTACTGTTTGTTGCCTTTCTCTCCTGAACCCTAAGATTCAGACAATGTGAAAGGTTAAGTCGAGTGACTATCAATTAAGAGGTTACCAGTTAAATGCATGTATTCACTTATGTAAAGTTTAAGAGGACCATTATGAATATTTCCTTTCTGAGCATCTCTGAGTTTGGGAGGGGTAAATAAACTACAGTAGCAGATGTGATAAGAAACTCCAGCTGACAGCAATTACCTTTTTATCTAATGACAGAAAACTCTCTTCAGCTGGTGATGATTCTCTCCACAATATTGTCGAATAATAATGAAAGTGTTATTGTACATTAAATAATGTTGTATAAAATTATACAACAAAAATGTCATTTGACAAATTTGGAATTTTTTGTTATGAGCTTTTAAGAATTGAGCCATTGCTGTAGTCCTTATCAGACAAATTTAATCCATGGGTATTGTAAATTATTTTTAAGCCACTTAATAACAGTAAGATTAAATGTGTTAGATTTGCATTGGATGGGTATCGATATAAATTAATGTACAGATTATTTCTTACTAAAATATTATTATTAATAACTTGAAACTATAAAACAAGTACAAAAATTTTCCAAACATAAAGTTTTTAATTACTTTCATCTCAGTAAACTTCTATAGAGTTAAGGAAGCCATAAAGCTATGGAACTTCATATTAGATATTATGTTCCTATTATTAAATGTATTTTTATGCATGTACCCACTAGCAGCAAATGAAAAATTCTTGAGGATGTGTAGCTAGAGAAACAATTATCTTTGTATACTCTAGCATTACTCATATTTATCACTTGCATTTAGTCCTTCATCGTTACCTAAAATTTGCCCTTTCATATTCTCCTTTCTATAAGTCATGCTATATTCACATGTACACGCACTATGTATATATAATTATGTGCATGTATATTAGGTTAAGATCCTTAAATGAGGAAGAACATATTTTTTTCTTTCTTTCTGGAATTGTGTCCTTAATATTATACATTCTAAGTTCACCAATCTCCTTAAAAATTCTTCATACCACTCAGTAAGAAAATGTTAATAATTTCAGCAGCACAGAGGCATGGATAACAAGTAGGGAAGAGGACAGGAGCATTGTGAGTAGTGTGTGTGTATGTGTGTGTGTGTGTAAGAGATGCTCACAAACCCTGACAACTCTCCCTTCCCTTGCTCCCCAGCCATTCTCGCTTTGCTATTAATGAACATCATTATACAAACTTGGCAGGAAATGCATTCTTCTCTAATTTTACTCCTCTTAAATTTCACTCCTTTACTCCTGGAACTAAACTTTCTCTTAAAAAATAAAATGGGATTCCATGCTTTAAAATTTGACGTTATAAACGGAGAAGCACCGTTGACTCACAGGGTATAGAAAGGGGGGGACCTGTCATCTCACAGGCTGATGGAAGCTGGAGCAGTGCCTAGGCAATTGACAGCACTTGCTGCTCTTGCAGAGGACCCAGGGTCACTTCCTAGTACTCACAGCCACCCTTAATTCCAGTGCTAGGGGATCTAACACACTCACCTGACCTTTATGGGTAAGAGGGACATAGGAGATATACATGTATACATGTATACAAAAAACCCTCATGCAAACAAGAAAGAAATATTAAAATGAAATAAATTTTTAAAACAACCAAAGAAGCTCTGTGTGCTATGCAAATAAGAAGCAAAATGGTAGAATCTTAATTAGTGTCTCAACTATTGTAGCGAAACACACAATAAAAATGAATGGTAATTGGAAGAGCCGTAGACATCTGCTTCCAGAACCTTTGGTATATGATGAAATGGTCGGTAACAATTACCAGTGAAATACTTTATTAACTATTAGCCATAACTTAGTGATTGTCAGGTTTTCTCTCAAGATAAAGCAATTATGAGATCTCACTCAATTTTGAGATGAAAAAATTATATGTAATTGGTTTATAAACTTCCCATAGTCAAATACCAGGAATAATTATAACCCAGGCTTCTTTAATTTAGTCATTCATGAGGGTTACTAAGAGACCTGAGGCAGTATCAACCAAAACTTAGTGGCATGTGTGGAAACAATTTATGCCACCAAATCATCAGAAACAAATAGCGTCTTTTAAAAAAGCATAAACAAATGGTATAAAGAAATTTCTGCCCCTTTAAAATCCTCTTTCTTATTATTTTTGTGCATCAAGGACTTTGAATATATCCTAATACAGACATTTCCATTGCTGAAAGGCTTATTTCACTAGGCATCATTAATAGAAATATACTTTCTCATGAAGGCAATTAATACCACACAATGCTATCGCTTCCAAATGCAAACAGAAAGCCACATTAAAGTTAACTTAATTCATGTAAGGTCACAGCAAAGTATATTTGCTGAATCTATACTTAAAAATAAAATATATCATCCAGACTCTGTAACCCATGACAGTAGCTATTGATCATTATTTATTTTTTCTTCAGAGAAACACATATAGTTTCTGAAAGTATTTTCTTTAAGTTAGGATTTTCTATTAATACATTTTGACTTTTACTAAATTAAGACCAGATTTGGACTTTTTATGTGCCAGATGCTTTAAGTATAATATGTTTTCTCCTGTAAGGATTCTTGAGTTGAGTCAACAATATAATGTAAACACTATTACTTTGTGGTGTCCTATTGGATTATGAAACTAAGTCTCTCTGGTTCTAAAAGGCTGACTACTTCCACACCATGAAAAAGCACAGGCTGGATTCAACTTAAATTCATGATAACATCATGGTATTAAATGATGCTTGAAAAATGTCAAAGCTAATTATTTTCAAAACCTACAAACTGAGAGGTCCAGAAATGGTAGCCTAAAATTAAAAGTTTGCTTCCAATAATTATTACTTTGATTATCATAAATTGTAGGGTTTACTCCGCTTTTGTCCTACAGTTTATAAACACCCATATGTATTAGATTTAAACATGAATTTAAGCTGCTTTACTAAAAGTATCTTCATGATAAGAATTGCTGAGTGTGATATTTATTCATTCTATCTTCCAAGGTTAGCTGTCTGGCATGTGATCTATAACTCATGTGTTTCTACTCACTTCAGTATTCTGGAAGGTCAGACGATGGGCAGTGCTAGGTTGGGCATTGATGAGAGCTTCAATCATACTGTAAACAGGCTTCATCATTTATCTCCAGCATCAGAACCCTTAATGGTACTCTTGAATTTAGCAAAAGCAAATCACAATCAGTTATAAAAAACAAACAATATCATGTAAAAATTATTCATCTGAAAACTGCCTCGAGCTGTTCATCATTATCACGTTTACTGTGAATAATTAGGTGAACACAGCCTCTTAGTTTGAAGAAAAAAAATAAACAACTAAAAAAATATTCCTTCTGTGAAAAGGCTGCCTTTGTGATTCAGTAGTTATGCCTGTACAAGCCTGTACAATTGTCAAAGGGTTAGACAATTGAAAATGAAGGGGGTGGTGATATGTGATTACCATGATCATTTTAGACTAATTGTCACTGTACGGTTGGGCCCTACAGAACACCTGTTCTTATTTCCATGCCCTTAAATCTGCTAGAATAGCCTACATCACTTTACCTCTAATCGATCATTTGTACCACAAATTCTGTTACTGTTTGAGGAAATCAGTTGCCAAATGAGTCTGCAGTGATGCTGTGACTTTTTGTAATTTTAATACAGTTTCTACCTTTACCACCACCATTTTTGACCCATTGTTTTAGATGGAGGTTAATAGACTAGTGCCTTCCCAAAATCTAGCACTGATTTCTGATTTTTAAAAACAGACTAACATTTTGAGAAAAAAAAATGTAATTTCTTTAATTTGGGATTTTTACAACTTCCTAGTAAATCACACATTAGAAAAAGACCACAGTAACCTCCCAATCACAGCTGGAGAAGGAGGTCCACTCTAACTAGCTATACTGAATATTAAAATAATGTAGATCTGCCTGTAAAGAGCAACCTTACAAAACTGTAGAGAAGTCATTACAGCCTCTCTCCAGAATATTAGGGGCCATGACAGACACAGCGGGTGATAACTGGAGTTCAACGGGCCTATCTACCAGATGAGTGAGTCTCTGATAGGGAGCCCCCCATGGAAAGGACATGGAGATTCCACTGGCTGTGGAAACCAGTTGCTCCTGTCTGTAATTTCTCTCATGAGCCACTTCATTTCTTCCCTAAGGACTTCGTTTCTTCCCTAAGAAAGCCTGAGTAATTTCCCACTCATGAAAATAGTCTCTCCACTGGGCACATGTACACAATTAGCTCACCTTCACCTCAAAGCAAATTTAAACTACACTAAAGGCTTTTTGTTAATAGATCATACGTTTTAAACCTTACAGCTATGGTTAAGGTCAGAGCTGGAGATGTCCAACCAAGGTTTACTGAGGAAAGCATGCCAATTCTTGGCTTGCCAGTCGGTTAATAGACCTGTGTCTCAAAGTCATCGTTGGACACCATGTCCCCATTTGACTGGTTCCAGTGCGACTTCTGTAACCTCGGACCATGATGTTGTCATCTAATGCCCGAACTCCCTATCACTCACCCTAGGGATGTGCTCTTGACCAAGAGAAACAACTCTTGCAATTTTTTGTCGCTTCGAGACTCATACCGAAAAGAGTTTTTAGAATTCTAGGAGAAGAATCTAGTAGAAAGAAACTAGGAGGAATTGGAAGTCAGACAGGAGAATTAGAATAGAAACAGAACAGTAAAGACAATGAGACAAAGGAGTATGGAGCGAGAGGTTCATTTTTGACCTCAGATTTTCTAGCTCCATGCTTGCTGTAGCTGAACCCTGAGAGGGCATTGAGGCTGGCCCTCAAATAGTCTTCATTAGACAACTTTCTAGTACATATGCACTCCACACAGAGAAAGCAGAAACTCTAAGACAATACGTTATAAGAAACGGAAAATGAGTTGGAGGGACAAATGGGCAGAGGAACATAATGAAATTGGACTATGATTACAAAAAATATCACTAAAAATTAATTCATTTTTCATAAATGTCTACTTCTAAAGAAATAATAGCTAAGAAAGAAATGGAAGAAAATCTTCACATATACATTAAAAAAAATGTCCCTGCTTTCCCCTAATTAAAATGATAATAATAGCAATAATAAGCAACACAGTAATAATTGAAACAAGGCCTGAAGTGACATTGGACATGACATCTATGTGAGTGGCCAGTAACCACATTAATTTTCTATTCATTATTATCAGTTGTCAAAAGAGCAAAACAAAACATCTGCTCACATGACTAAAATGAAGAAAAAAGAGATGACTTTAAAAGTTATAGATGACTCAACTGAACATGCTAAGGCTGCCTGATGTCTATTTTCCTTATAAAAAGTCATACTGGGATGGAGAGATTCCTGTGCATGTATCCATCATCCAAAGTTGTTTGCACAGCCCAGGAGGAGAATGATATCATTTCTAGCCAGTCTGTAAAATAGTGAATGGAGAATTATCCATCCTGTAACTCATGCTGGGTAATCTATTCAAGGAAAATAGCTATGTACTCAAGATAAATACTGCATACAGATGTTGATACTTTATTCATAATAGCTCCCAGTAGCCCAGACATCCCTCAATAGGAGATTGATTGAATAACAGTAATATGTCTCTAAAATAGGAATCAAATACTCACCAGAGGAAATGATCAACTAGTGTATGTTAGGCAACTTTCAAATGCAAGACTAGTTTTGCATTTAAAGAATATACTTATAGAGTTTGATGGAACATAGATAAAAATATAAAATGAAGGTTGCAAAGTGTTGAAATCAGTATAAATCAAACAAAGATTAGGAGGAAAGATGGTTTATATGTCTTGAAATATTATTACATAATTCAATTTAAAATCAATTCATAAGTTTTGGATGTAAGAGAACAAGAGGGACACTTCATTTTGCATTTTTAAAAGAGGAGTAGGTATACCCTGACATCTTTCAGGGGGACACATCCCTGGACCTCACTGGGGCCAAACTGAACAAGACAGAGCCTCTGAGTATGCATATGAGCTATCAATCTCTCCTGATGCTGGTCTCCCATGCTGTTTGGCAACTTCTGGCTCATCTTATTATGATTTGCTATCTGGTTTCAGCTGTCTTTCCAGGTAATTTAAACAAGGGCCCATGCTTACACTTTGATCAAACCAATAAAGTATCATAACAGTGGTAGCTTGGGTAAAGATGTCATCTGCCCAGGAATGTCAGAAGGCTCCTGTACCAGGCAGAGCCAACGAATGCATAGGGGTCGGTTTTCACAGGAATAGGGGATGCCTTTCTTGGGACAAGTGCATTTATGGGCAGGAGTCAACAGCAGAGGGACTAGTGCATGTGGAGAGATGGAGGTGGTTACTGCAGGAGATGATGTCTTACCCAGGGCTAGTGTGTTAGTGGACACGACAAAGGCTGGCGCGTATGGAAAGAGGACACCGGTCGTTGGAACAGAGGGTGTCTTATTGGGGCTAGTATAATCTGGACAGGGACTTCAGTCCTAAAACAGAGGCTGGCACATGTTAAAATAGGATAGTGGTCAGGGGAACAGAGAATGCCACCCCAGAGCCAATGCATGTAGACAGGGGTCATGGCCATCAAAACAGAGAACAACTCTTCTGAAGCCAGAACATGTTGACGTTGGAAGAAGAGATCAAAACGAGACCCCTGCAATAAAGTATGGAGACAAAGAGGCATTAAATGTTTTTCTCAATGGTATTTAATGTTTCTTATTATAAACATTGCCACTCACTTGGATGGCGTTTAGGATGTTCAGGACCAAATAATTAACAAGATAACTAATTTTAGTGGTTACTTTGAAATGAGCATTCAAATGTGAAATTGAAGGTTAGTAGCTGAAGGACAAAGGAAAGCATTGGCAACATCTTAGCAAAGCTTTCTCCTCTGTCAGGAGATGGGGAATGAAAACAAGCCAGTGCATCATGTGTAATAAACGAGGGGTGCTTCTCATGAGAAACATCAGTGTCAGACTGTCCGTTAGTGTTTAGTTTTTACGCTGTATTCAGTTTGAGGACTTCTGTCCCAGGGAAGATTCCAAGCACAAGTTCTTGCATAAGGATGGGACCCTGGGATGATGAAATGTTCAGTGGAAAGTGCATGGAGTTGGGACAGCAAACGGGGATCAGATGCTCCTGGCTATGCATCCATAACTGTAGTTATCTGGCTTTCATGCCTTGATTCTAATAGCAACCATAAACCAAAAATTCTAACAGCTTCATAAGCTAAAAATAAACTCAAAGAGATTTGATTTTCAGCACTCCCACTATGAAGACTGTCTTTTGCTTTTTCTCATTTCCATTCAGTGAATAATTTAGAATACATTAGAAAACTGGTCTGTATCTTTTCTATTTCCAGAAGCAGGGTATACTTTTATCTCCTTTTATTGAGAAATAATGGTGAAGAAATGACTAGCTAGTCTCCAGATTCTCTTGAATGCAGGGAAGAACTATACTATAAGCAAATTCTCCCATCCTTCTGATGCAATGCCCCAGGATGCTGGTTATTAACTACCTACACAAGTGTTTGCAGGTAAAGAAAGAATTACCATGTTGTTACAGGAGACGACTATTGTAACACAGTTAAAAAGAACATTGGATATTGTGATTTCTTTTGTGTGTGTACTTTAATCATAAACTTCCTAAATTTTTCTGGAAATCAAAGTATATTGATCTAATTGTGCAGATAACAAACATTAAACAAAAACCTGTCACTTTGTGTTTTGCTAAGAATGTGTTGCCTATCACATTGTATAACATAATAACATATGCACACATCTCTCTGCATACTCATATATATATAAGAATTACGATGAAATGATCATTCAAATGTGAAACTGAAGGTACAATCTAGAGGTAACACCTGGGTGCTTTGGATATGGGTTACATGTGTCTCTGGATTCATATGCTGGATGCTTATTCCTCACTATTTTACTGTCCATACGAGGCCTGGAACTTTTAAGAGGAATGACGTAGAAGGAAATAATAGGTTGCTGGAGGAACCCAATCCAGATACCGGGAAGTGTAGTTATATCGGCTCACATTATGACAATGAAGAAACTCTTATGCTATTGACCGTAAAGGAATCACCCTAGTTCTTACAGACCTTGCTTTACAAGAATGTTCAATTCAAAATGCCCAGGAAACAGACAAACAGGAGAGGATGGGCCTCGATATACCCTGTGGATTTGCACTCTGAGTGAACTCCTTCCTGCAACGAGGTCTCAGCCCTGAAGTTTGCATTGTTTCTTAATAGTTCACAGGCTGACCACCAAGCTTTCAGCCTAGATGCTCCAGGGAACAATTCAGATATTAACCACAAGAGGGCTCTCTCTCTTCCCATGAGGCTCCTTCATTCACTCTCCTGCTGCTGATGTTCCTTGCATATTCCACCACATCAAAAAGACTCCTTAGACCCGAGTGGATCTGGGCCACACATTTACAGCTGCTGAGCTGTGATAGGCACAGCCCCAGGATCAGTGTCTTCCCCTCACTGTGCCAGGCAGTTCACGTGTCCTTTCCTCAGAAAAGCCTGCGTTCTGCTCTTCTCTTGCACTGGGTCTTTTCATCCATTCATTTATGTATTTTATGGTCTGCCTTCTATAAGAAAATAGTCTTTTCATGAGTAAACATTTCACTTTATCTTTTGTCCTTGTGTCCCCAGAACCGAGGTTTTTATCTCTCACATAGATACAGTAATCAGTGAACATTGGCTTTTGAGAACATTGTGTGCAGCTCAGGTGTTGTCATTTTGATTCCCGTAATTCAGTGTTTTGTGGGCCTGACGATTCCTTTCAAAAACAGCTTAACCGTTTTCTGGAAATATCCCAGCCAGGAGAAAAAGCAAGCTGCTCTTAAAAGCCTGAAGGGAGGAAACCAAAGTGTCTGAAACAGAAGAGAGAGAAAGAGATTTTAAGTCGAACCCAGATTTTCAGGGGTACTACAGGAGGCAGAGACATCATCCAGGTGTTCAGAGCAAGGGAGAGGAGAGGTGTACGCTACATGTAGTCTAACACAAAGTTTAACCCTAGGCTTTACTATGGGGTTCACAGAGCAAGGGAGAGGAGAGGTGTACTCTACATGTAGTCAAACACAAAGTTTAACCCTAGGCTTTACTATGGGGTTCACAGAGCAAGGGAGAGGAGAGGTGTACGCTACATGTAGTCAAACACAAAGTTTAACCCTAGGCTTTACTATGGGGTTCACAGATACATACATTTATATAAAATATGTTTACGCTTGTCTGACTTTGACCTCCTCAGGTTTTATATCGTTCTCAGCAAACTGGGATGTGTTTGAGTTTGTACTTGTGGCATGAGCAAAAATACAGGCTACGTAGGGAGGATAAATCAGACTGTTTTAACCAGGGTAAAGGTGATAAGTGAGCATGTTTCAAATAACTTTATCAGGAACAGAATCTGATACCAGAAGACCAGCGACATCAGGGAAAATTAGGAGAGAGATGTGCGTCTATGTTTTTAGTAGCATAGTGAAATTCATGGTTGATTGGCTTGAGGTCACCAGAAAGGATGGAATACAATTTGTTAGTGTTGGTTATATCAACACTTTCAATAACTCTCAAAAGCAACACTGCTTTAAACTCGTGAGCTGTTTTTGCTCAAAGAACCAAGGATTTCTAACATGAATTAGGCCAGAGAATCCAATACAATCTGATATTTCCATACATGATGGCAATTAGTTCAGGAAAACATTCACTTGTTTTCTAGAATATGAGTTTCAGAGTCAATCTGAGGGAAATACCCTTGATTCATTTACTTTATAAAAAATGTACTGGCTTGGGATTATACTGAAGCACGAACTTCTGAAGCTTCATTCTGTGTCTCTGCTTAGCACCTGGAATGTTCTGCTTCAGAACATTTGTGGTTTAATTGCATGTTACCTACCATCATCAGTATCCATTTAATTACATTTTAATTGATTTAACCTTATCAGATATAATGCATATCCTCAGTGGGAGTACTCAGATATGAGTATATAAAAATTGCTCATTTTGACATCATGTCACATACAGGGGCATGTGCCACATTTAATGTCACAGATTCAGGCCTTACGGTCCATGGGATAAAAGTTATTATTTCAAGGTCTGTAGAAAGCTTCACATTGAGGTGTTTTATTTATTTTTTTTCACACGATATTTAATCTCTTCTTTTTTTCCCCTGGAAATTAGCAATGGCTCCCCATTATTTTCTTTATGTGCACTGAAGACTCTTCCCTGGCTATAACATTTTTCATTAGCGGAGAGGGTGGTACTTAGTGTACGAACTTTACGCCAGACATTAGAAATGCTTGGGGAACTGAGACAGACTCATCTATTTCATCAGAGATATGGCAAAAGTTGCAAAGGGCTGGTGCAAAATCCACCAAAGTTCATCAGGGATATGAATAAGAAGCACAAACTTGGAAATGAATTGTAGCAACTGGCGGAGTTTTCTAGTGAATTACAAGAAAGTGTCTTTAAAAAAAGGAAGTCTTGCCGAGGAAAGGGATTCTTCACTATGTATAGTGAATGTGCACTTGGAGGTAAAGTTGGAAGCCACATCCACTAGAAAAACAAAAAAACAGCAAAAAACAAGACAGAGATGTGGAGAACAAAGGTACTGATGGGCAATATAGGGATTATGAGTCAGTTCTGTAACAATAAAATTTCCCTGACAAAAAGAGCTGAGTAAAAAGCTAGGAAGGCGATGGGCCATTTGTGTGACAACCTGAGGATCTGGGAAATGCGGCCATCAGGTAATAGAGTGACAGGTACCTGTGGACCAACCTGAAGACCTGGAAATAGTGATTAAAAACAAATTTCTTTGGGAGACGTAGGAGAATTTTTTCACTTTGTTTACCCATGGTCTGCCTTCAAGTCTGTTTTTTCTACTACTTAGAGACACGGTTTTCTGCATTTCATTTAACATGGTTCATGTACAAAGGTTGCATCTTAGTGTCTTATCCAGTGTGTGTATGAACTAAGGTATACACAGCGATTCAATCTGATTTAGCAGAGATTTAATGAGCTGAGACACTTGGAAAGCACTCTAGTTTTTCTGCTGAGAGCCTGCAGAAGGTATCCCTGTATGATACTGAGAGAAGTGACTGAATTTACCATGCTGAGATTCAGAAGAGTGCCTGGATTCTCATTTTGAGTGAGATTTACATGGTGTCAATCTTTACAAAGCCACTAAAAACACATCCGCCTTTGTATAACTGCATATATTTTATGTAGATCGCCTTCACATTTGCAGAAGGGGAACAAATGAATGTAAGAAAGACAGGGTGCAAAAGCAATGGCAAGCACATTGTTAAGAATTTGTGATTAGCGCCAAAACGAACTCTGTTCTGAGATTGGAGGAGCAAAGTCTAAAACGTAGTTCTTTTCCTTCTAGAATTTAATGCCACAGACAGGACCTCACCTGTATCTAGCTAGTTCCCTAGATTTACTGGGTGAATGTGGGTGGAAGTTTTTGTCCAGCCCAGTCACATAGCCATTTAGTTACAAATAAACACACAGAGGCTTGCGTTAATTAGAAACTGTTTGGCTGATGGCTCAGGATTCTTATTGGCTAACTCTCTTTTAATTAGTAATCAATTTCTATCAATCTTATGTCTCTACATGGTCTTGGCTTATTGGTGATGCCTCAGTCTCTTGCTTCCTCGGAGGCTACAAGGTGATTCACTGGCAACTCACTCTCTGTTCCTCTTCCCAGAACTCTCCTAGTCTGGTAGTCCTGACGGTACTGTACTTCCTGTCTAGGTGCATCCTGCCTGTCCATTAGCCAAAACATCTTTATTCATCAACCAATAAGAGAAATGTATTCACAGCATACAGAAGGGCATCCCTGATTAGATGAATGTTCACAGTATGAAATCTATGTAGATAATTCCTGAGAGTTATTGGAAAGGCCCACAAAGAAAAATGTGGCATTGAGGGTACCATGTGTTTCTAGGCAGGAATGTTGAGGAGACAGGGGAGACATCTTTAAAACTCAGGTAATAGAATTAACTCAGAAAGCAAAACTATCATCATATGTTATATAACCTGATTCAAATTTTGAAAATATGCTTACTATGATCCTCACTGATAACTTTCTCCAATTTTTTACATTTTGTATCATTTTTCCATATGACTCCTTTTTCCATGATTGTAACTAGAATATCACGTTACTGAAGGGATTAACTTATATTTTTTCAAAGATATTTGCCTGCTTAATCACTTTATAGCTGTGAACTATATCAGAATCAACCTCCTCATTTCTGTAAAGTATTTTTTTTCCTAACATCCTACCTTTTCTTGTGCCTCTGGAGTTACGGAGTTGCTTTTCATAAAACAAAACAAAACAGATACTTAGGGACTATCCTTCATCCCTATCACAACCTTTGCGAGAGCTAAACAATTCGTACCTTTTATCTATCAAGCCACAGTAACTATGAGGGACATCAAGAGACATAGTGAACACTCGGTATTTGTGGAATTAATGGCTGAGCTGGGTGTTGTTTATTTACTAAACTGATTGTTTCATGCACTAAGGCTGCCTGTCTTTACATCTCTACTGCTGTCCATGTAAGAGCTGGGCCAGCTTTGCTGCTCTGCAGATTCTCTGGCCAGCTAATAAAGAAGAGAAATGTGCGCTTTTGTTGACTTCTGTTACATTGCAGTAACTTACTACAGTTTCTGAAATGTAACAGGTGGTTGTCAGGTGAATGAATGAATGAATGAAAGCTGTCATTAAAATGGTAAGAATTTATAACTCTTGACAGTAGCTTCAGTGCTTTAACACTGGGAAAACGCCATCGGTACAGACCCAAGAAAAGTTACCAACAGAATTTCAGTCAAATAAAAGTTGAGCACTTTAACCCGGAATTTATGGTTCTGTTGACAGTATAAAGCCAGGCATTTTAGCCACAATTTATCATCTTTCTTATTTTATGATCGATCCCCTTTGTCTTCATTCTCAGAACGCAGACATAACCAACTCTAGCAGCCACAGGACAAGGGTGTGAGGATGGAAAATACAATTTATAAAGTGCCTCTACTGGATGGAAGTGAGACTCCCAGGAGAAGCATTCCCTGAGCTAAGGTTGCTAGAAACACAGCGATCAATTCTATATTGTATTCTACACAGTGCAAAGAAAAGTTGTATATGAGACTGGCAGCTGCCGCAGTTTTCACACCACCAGTTAAGAATCAGCGTAACCATTGGGAGTTTCTCTGTGACAATGCAAGGCTTCAATGGAAAGCATATATAGGATGTGACATAACACAGGGTGCCTGTAGGTCACGCAGGAGTACAATGTACATGCATATCTACCTGAAGGATATCGAGTGTTCATAAGGAGGCAGGCTTTTAGGGTTATATTTACACTTAATCTTTTTTTTTTTTTTTTTGATTTGTTAATTGTTGTCTTCCTTCCTTCCTCTCTTCCTCCCTTTTGCCCTCCCTCCCTCCCTTCCTTCCTTCTCATCAGCTCTTCGCAGATGGTGTCCAGGAAGACAGAGGTATGAAGAGTACATGCAGGTCTGTCTCATGCTATCCAAAGTGTTCAGGTTTCAGCTGAAATTAATTTGCAAGGAAGAAAATTGAAAACTAAGAGAAAAAAAATAGCAGATGCCAATAGTGAGATGGAGATGGCGGAGTGAGGTGTGAGTTCACAAATGTTAACTTTTAACACGGAGCCTTTATTTAATACTGTCATGCAGATTCCCGTGCACTCCGCTGGGCAATATAAGGTACCACGGGAAATGATGACGAGAAGGATGTCTGATATGAGGAATATAGAAAAATAATTCTGGGAGATGGACATGGGCAGATAGTAACACCAATGATAACAACAGGTTGTATCAAATTCTACACGACACTGGATTTTATAGGTGACAGATGTGGACTATAGGAACTAAAGGGCATTCACAAAACTGGCAAACATTTTGCAAATGTCCCAAAGTGACATAGAAGAGTTATGCATGCGATGTTGATGACACCAAATATTCGGAGCTCATGTAAGACAGATGAAAGTAAAGGCCACATCTCAGGGTCATCACATGGAGTCCTTCACCTTTTGGTATTCACTCCACAAGTTGATATTTCCCCTAAGCCAACTGCAGTGTAATCAGTCTCTGAAAACTATGGTATATTTGGTGCATTTTAAAGAAATCACACAAGGCACAGCAGAGGGTTTTAAGTAGAGTGAGATGAATAGATTGTTTTAAAGTGATACAAGGAACAAACAGAAATGGACAGTCATGAGAAGCCGGGGAATACAGAGAAGGCAAGTGTAATTGTCAGAATGGAAGACGTGGGTGAGGATAAGGCGTTCTGTGGAAGTGAGGAAACACATTCATCAATCATAGCGTGTAGAATCCTGGATGCTCCGCCATACTCTATCCTGGAGCAGGGGCTGCAGTGGAAGGTTTACACACTCACTCACATTATTGAAGAAGGGCAGAAAAGGAGATGGAGCGAGAACTATAAAGTGCTAGCAGATTTGCATATGCCCACAACTGAGAAAATAACCTAATATTTAGACCCGCCTGCTTCCAATATTTATTTCTATGCATAAGCTTCATTTTTCAAATTCAACTAGTAACTTAGGAATAAAATTCTCCTTTAAAATTTAAAGTATTATAGCAGAACATGTCTTTGAACTGTTCCCATTTGTCTGTCTTTCCTGTGACAGGCTCTCTCTATATAGTTCTGCCTTTCCTGGAACTCACTACATAGACCAGCTGGCTTTTAGCTCAAGCCTGCCTTTGAACTTAATCCCTTTTTCCTTGCACCTACCCACCCTAGACATAAATATTTCAACATGTTATCAGGATTCCTTCAAATCATTTCTTAACAATGTTATTTGATATAAGTAGCCTTGATAGTTTATATTATTTCTCTGGTATTTAAAATTATTTTTCTGTTCCTCTAACAATACTGTCTACACTTGTTCTTATAAATTAACAGTACATACATTCAATCAATGCCTTCAGTAATAATAATAATACATTGTGTTTGTAAAGAGCAGTTTAGGGAATTTCCCCAGTATTGATGAACACTCAAAAGTTTACTTATTTTTAGTGTATGTGTGTGTGTCTCTGCTTGTAGCCACACGAGTGAAGGTGTGCTTGGAGGTCCTAAGAAGATGTTCGATGCCTGAAGCTTAAGTTACAGGTGTTTGAGAGACATCTGATATAGCTTCTAGGAACTAAACTCTGCTCTCTGCAAGAACATCAAGAGCTCAGTATTCACCCCACATTGATATGTTTTAGTTAAATGCTCTTTTTTGATTATACAATGCAATGGTATTTGCAAATATGTCTTTCAAGCAAAAGCATTTTGAGGCACATGTTTTGGGAGATTAAAGAATATATTAAGGGCATGGGCACTGTTTCATTTTGTATCTGTGCTTATAGATATGAGCTTCTTATTTTGGGCTTCTGTGGGTTTACCATGTAACATCTGTCATCATATAAAATCCTTAAATATTCAAATTTCAGTAAATTTGAGATACTCAGCAAATGTTTTCTCCTATCTTCCACGTTCCTTCCTTTTCCTTCCTCTGTATCACACATGTTGTGTGGGTATTGTAAACTGAATTCAATAACCAGTATGCTTTTCATTTTCTTAAGGTCTTTGATGGAGAAAAATCTTTTAAATTAGATTAAAACCTTTCTATTAGCAAGTAGGGGAATACTAGTTTGAGTAAGTTATAAAGAACACAGATGTATTATTACCCACAGTTGTGAATAAGCCTTTCAGAGATCACACTGAATGTGGCAAATAACGAAGACAGACAGAGTGTGAGGGTTTGTCCTCTGGTCTCTTTCATCTTATAATGCTACCTATATCATATCGTTTTCTCTCAATGGTTCAGACATCATGGAATCTCATTTGCCCCTCCTCCCCTCCCCCAAAGCTTCAGGTCTGAGTTGGGTTTAATTGATACTTAGCACAACCAAGAATCACCTGGTGGTAAGTATTTATTAGGAAATCCCCAGGTCAGGTTGGACTGTGCCCATGTCTCTGGGAGATTTTGCTGACTGTTGGTTGACCCACTCTTCACGAAGTGAGAGGCCCGTTCTCATAGTCCATGCAATGAACTGCATAGGAGGAAAGAAAGCTGACTAACCAGAATCAGAGAGCATGCACTAAGCAAGAAACTACTTCTTTATCTCTGCTCCTGACCATGCATGTGATGAGACTAGCCACTGGAGTTTCTGGGGTGATATCTTATTTATGATCTCAGAAGCTTGCCTGGAGACGAGAATGCACAGATAGCCACAGTGGAAGAGGCCAGGCAGTGGTGGCACATGCTTTTAATCCCAGCACTAGGCAGGTATATAAAAAAGGTGCAGGGTCCTAAATCTGACATTCAGGCTTAGGCAATTAGTTTCTAGCCACAGTGAAGACAGGATTGCCTCAAGACTTGGTAGAGCTAAGAACTCCGGTGGCTTGGCTGTTTTGCTTTTTGATCTTCAGCAAGCTTTATTAGATCATCAACAATATATCACCACAAGTTTCTGCCTTGATATTCCCCAAATGCTGAATTGTTGCAGGTCAGAGTATTTCTTCACAGCAACAGAAATAAAACTAGGAAAATCTCCAAAACCATGGAACACTTAACCCCGACCCATGCGTTAGTATGTATTTCCATCCCAGGAGTACAAGGAACCCCTGGATCCACATGATCTTCAACAATTGTTTTTCTTAGTGTTTTATTTTATTTTATTGTTATTATTTTTTTCTTATTTTACATATTGATTCCAGTTCCCTATCTCTCCCATCCTCCCATCCTCCCATGCCCCCTGACCCCCCTTCCCATCTCATTCCCCACCCACTCCATGGAGAGAGTAAGGCCTTCCAGTAGGGATCATCAAAATCTGCCAACTCATTTGGAGTAGAGTCTAGGCCCTCCCTCCTGCCTCTAGGTTAAGGGAGTATCCCTCCATGGGGAATGTGCTCCCAAAGTCCTTTCCTGCACCAGGGATACATCCTGGTTCCACTGTCAGAGGTCCCTTAGACTGCCCAGGCCTTCTAACTGAGACCCATGTTCAGGGGATCTGAGTTGGTCCAATGCTGGTTTCCCAGCTATCAGTCTGGGGATCCATGGACTCCCCCTTGTTCAGGTCAGCTGTCTCTAATGGTTTTTGTATCCTGGGCTTGACCCCATTTTCTTATCACTTCTCTGTCTCTGCACTTGGATCCCAGGAGTTTGGCTCAGTGGGTGTCTGCTTCTGTTTCCAGCTGCTACTAGATGAGGGCTCTATGATGGTGGATAAGGTAGTCATCAATCTCATTATCAGGGAAGGGCATTTATGGTAGCCTCTCCATTGTTGCTCAGATTGTTAGTTGGGGTCATCCTTGTAGGTCTCTGGACATTTCTCTAGAGTCAGTTTTCTCTTCAAACCTATAATGGCTCCCTCTATTATGGTATCTCTTTTCTTGCTCTCGTCTATTCCTTCCCCGACTCAATCTTCCTGGTCCCATGTGTTTTCCTCTCCTCCCCTTCTCTTTCTCCCAGCTCCTGCTCCACTCACTGCCATCCCTGCTCCCAATATGCTAAGGAGATCTTGTCCCTTTCTACTTCTGTGAGGGACCTTGTATGGATCTCTTAGGTTCCTCCCTGTATCCTAATTTCTCTGGCGGTGTGATTGTAGGTTGGTGACTCTTTGGTCCATGTCTAAAATCCATATATGAGTGAGTACATACCATGTCCTTCTTTTTGTGACTGGGTTACCGCACTCAGGATGGGTTCTTCTAGTGCCATCCATTTGCCTACAAATTTCAAGATTCCATTGTTTTTTTCCCACTGAGTAGTACTCCATTCTGTAAATGTACATTTTCTTTATTCATTCTTCAGTGAGGGGCATCTAGGTTGCTTCCAGGTTCTTGCTATTACAAATAAAGCTGTGTGAGCATAGTTGAACAGATGTCCTTTTTTGTATGAATATGCATCTTTTGGGTATATGCCTAAGAGTGGAATTGCTGGATCTTGAGGTAGACCGATTCCCATTCTCCTGAGTAATTGCCATAATGATTTCCAAAGTGGCTGTATGCTTTTGCACTCCCACCAGCAGTAGAGGAGTGTTCCCCTTTCTCCACATGCTCTCCAGCATAAACTGTCTTTGGTGTTTTTGATTTTAGCCATTCTGACAGGAGTAAGATGATATCTCAGAGATGTTTTGCTATATATTTCTCTGATGGCTAATGATGTAGAGCACTTTCTTAAGTGTCTTTCAGCCATTTTAGACTCCTCCATTGAGAATTATCTATTTAGTTCTGTACCCAACATTTTAATTGGATTATTTGGTGTTTTGGTAAGTAGCTTTTCTAGTTCTTTGTATATTTCAGAAATCATCCCTCTGTCAGATGTGGGGTTGGTGACAACCCCATTCTGTGGGTTGTCACTTTGTCTGGTTGACTGTGTCCTTTGCCTCACAGAAGCTTCTCAGTTTGAGGAGGTCCCATTTATTAATTGCCAGTCTCATTGTCTATGCTACTGCTGTTATGTCCAGGAAGCAGTCTCCTGTACCGATTCGTTCATGGGTACTGTTCACTTCACTTTCTCTTCTAAGAGGTTCAGTGTGGCTGGATTTATGTTGAGGTCTTTGATCCATTTGGACTTAAGTTTTATGTAAGGCTATAGGTATGGATCTATCTTCAGTCTTCTACACACCAAACCTTACTCCTTACAGTTATTGAACTCTAGGAAGTCTTTAATTTCTTTTTTTTTTTGCCCTTGACCCAGGAATGGTGCAATTGCACATCATTCAGTTTCTGTGAGTTTGTAGGGTTTCTGCAATTGGTGCTGTGAATTCTAACTTTTAAAGCATGGTGGTCTGATATGATATAGGGGACTATTCCAATTTTTTGGTGTCTGTTCAGGTTTGTTATGTTTCCCAGTATGATTTTAGAGAATGTTCCCTTTTATTTGTTTGCTTTTGTTTTTTCTTATTTTATATATGGATTCCAGTTCACTTTCCCTACTTTCCTCCTATACCCCTGGAATCCCCTCCCATCCCATACCCTACCCACTCCACAAGGACAGTGAGGTATTCCAGGACGGATCATCAAAGTCTGTCAAGGCCCACCCTCCTGGCTCTAGGTTAAAGGAGTATCCCTCCATGGAGATTGTGCTTCCAAAGTCCTTTAATGTTCCAGGAACACATCCTGGTTCCACTGTCGCCATTTGTACAATGGAAAAAGAAAGCATCTTCATCAAATGGTGCTGGTATAACTGGATGATGGTATACAGAAGACTGCAGATCGACCCATATCTATCGCCATGCACAAAACTTCAGTCCAAATGGATCAAAGAACTCAACATAAATCCAGCCACAGACATCAGAAGGCAGGCTGGAAACAGGCCCACACTTAACCCCTCCTGAGGTTGGGTGGAGGTGAGACCAGGATGCTGGCAGCCTCTGCGTGGGCAGAACCAATAGGGCTGGCTCTCCTGCAGGCAGTCCTCAGTCCTTAGGATGCTCCCTCGTGTAACAATTTTAAGTATTTGCAGAGTGCTCTATAGGCTGTGGTGGCATTTTCTTTTCTTGTCTTTATTAAGTTATTTATATTTATTTATTTGAGTCAGGGTCTTTCTACACAGTCCTGGCTGTCCTGAACTCTCGGTGTAGAGCCAATTGGCTGAAACTCAGAGATTCACTTATCTGTGCCCCTAGAGAGCTGGAAATAAAGGATTATGCCATCATACCCATTTTTTTTCACAAGTGGTGAAAAGTAGCATATAAAGTTGTTTATAATCATGCATGCGGATGCACAACTTTTCAATACTGTTATGAAAAACAGACGTTCTGGAGTGTATGCTCTTTGCTTGCACCTTTGCCAAGAACGAGTTGGGAGGTTTTTCAAGGATTTACTTCTATACTCTATTCTGTGTACATGTGTGTCTGATTTTCCTTTTAAATGCCAATAGTATAGCCTTTGATTAATTTCTTGTAGTAGTTAGAAAAGTTATAGTACAAGTTCTAATCTGAGCCCACTGTACAACAGTGACCTTTTGATATTTATGCAACAAGATGTAATGGATAGTCCTTTAAGAAATAGAAAATGTAAACGATTTTATAAAAATCAGGGCTTTACAGACACAGCTAAATACTGAGCCTAACTCCTGGGATTCAGTTGCAGAGAGGGAGGAGTGATGAGAAAAGAAGTCAAGACCAGGCTGGAGAAACCCACAGAGACAGCTGACCTGAACAAGGGGAAGATCATGGACCCCAGTCTGATAGCTGGGAAACCAGCATAGGACCAATCCAGACCCCCTGAATGTGGGTGTGAGTTAGGAGGACTGGGCAGTCTATGAGGCCTCTAGTAGTGGATCAGTATTTATCCCTAGTATATGAATGGACTTTGGGAACCCATTCCACATAGAGGGATACTCTCTCAGCCTAGAAACATGAGGGAGGGCCAAGGCCCTTCTCCAGATGATATGGTAGACATTAAAGATCCCCCATGGAAGGCTGCACCCTCCCTGTGGAGCAGAAAGGGTCTAAGATATAGGGGTTGAGGGAAACAGGGGAGAAGGGGAGGGTGGGGGGGGACTGGTATTGACATATAAAACATGCTTGTTTCAAGTTAAATTAGAAAATATATCATAAAAAAACAGGGCTTTAATGCCTATGCACATTAAACATGATTAATTGATATTAACTATTTTAATGTAGTTAAATGAACAGATGAGAAAAACTGTTCTTTACAACATATTCAAGTAGGTTGCTGGTCAGAAGTGAAAAGTATTTTATTTTAAACAGTGTGCAGAAATAAGCATAGCCAAACATTCACTTCATTTTCATCTGTACAGTTGTATGAATTATCCAGGAGGTCTGCTCTGTGACTGGTGACATCACCTCAATTTCCTGGTTTTTGTTCTCTCCGATGGCCGACAGATGTAATGATGGTACATATTTGTCTAGCTGTAGTGAAGATCAATTGAGATAACTAACTTATGGATGCACTATAAGAATAATTAATAGACACAATGGTCTCAGTGATGATGACAGAGTGGGTGGCTTTCATTAGTCCTGTCTCATTCTGACAACAGCACAGACCTCATATTTCACATTGATCTGTCTGAGAATCACTGCTTTATAATAATCAACACTGATTCAGAAAGAATAGACTGTAAGTAGCAGGTTCTCTATGCATAAGTTGAGACATTAGAACAGTTCTTTCCAGACAAAATATGTGCAAAGTAGATCAGGTACTAATTTGAAGACAATTAGAATCCAATACAAGGTATTTTCATGCTTAGGTAATACTAGACAAGCTCCTAAATACTGATAGGTTAATAGAACAAATTTATTTTTTATTCACATAAAATCCAATGTTAGCCTCTGAGACAGAAAGAGCTCTCCATAAGTACTTTCTGTATTGTCGTGATTTTTCCATTTTCCACAATTTATATGCTCACCCCTAACAAGGGACAGGGAAGAGCCTAGGAGACAGAGCTCAAGATGGGATTGAGAGAGAGACAGATTGGATATCAGCACTACCTCTGATCTTTAGAACATGCATCAATTTTATCTTTTAAAGCTAGTTTTTCAAATATGTTTTTTTGTAAGGTCTGTACAAGTGATCCCTGACAATCAAACCATAAGAGTATGACTAAATGCAAACATAAACAGTCAACAAGAATTCCATTAATGCTAGCATCTCCCCAGAAAGGAGCTTCCTCAACTTCTGAGGAACCAGAAGGTTGGGATGTTTATGCTGCCCACAGTGGTATTTGTAATGAGATGATTGCAGTTTCCATGAGGTGTCCAAGACAGAGGCAGGGAATAAGCCTACACTGTGTATCTAATATATTCAACCTTCATAAGAAATGACTCAAGGCTCACCTGTTTTAATTACTTTAATTCCTCCTGGGTCATTTGTCAGCTGTGTTCTGAGTGGGTATTTGGAAGGACAGAACAAAGTCAATGAGTTCTTTTCTTCATGAGTACACTCTATAATCCCAGGTTAGTCCTTTAGTAAAAGTAGACTCCCAAATTCTATGAAATCGACAGCAGACAAGTTGCTCTTGCATTCTCTAGGATGGAAGCCATTCATGAGCAGAGCTGTGAGTTGCATATATCTGCAATGAATCACTCAAGATACGATGTGATCCTGTGATTCAAGTAATAGGAGTAATTTGGATCTGAGCCCAATGTCTGCAATCAATGACAAAATCTGCTGTTCTAGGGGGATTTCAGACCAGTAATATGCTGAGGCAAAGTACTAGGTGATGATTAAAAAAAAAAAAACAACAACAAACAACAAAAAGAACAATACAAAACCAGCTCTCTCACCTTCTAACCTGGAAACTTAACTAAATCCTGCTACAGATTAATGCACTGGTTTATAAAATATGGTTACTTAGATACAAACTGATGGCTTCACTGTGATGCTTGATTAATGATGGCATTCGTAGATGTTACTGAAGTTGTACCACAAGCTAGTATGTTAGTGTTGTTGGGTAACCATAGTATACCATTAATTAGGAAGTATGGCTAAAGATGAAGATACACAAGATGATTGGGTTCTCTAAACTTTTAAATTTTTACAGTTAATACAGTTAATGCAGTAACATATTTTTTTCCAAACTGATATGGTAAATTTAATTGTGATAACTTCAATTGTATTATATACAACAAACTATTTTTAATACATGATATCTTTCTTTGAGTAATTGAATGCAACTCAGTTTTATATATCTAGATATGGAAGTCATTCAAACATTATAATAATCACAGTTCCAAACCCTCTGCTATTGTGTCAGGGCGTTTAATGTTCTGAGACTATATTTTATTTAATTAGAATCTATGAAATATTAATTAAAAATAATTATACAACGATGAATTTAGAATTATTATTTTTTTGTCTTTTGGTTTTTCGAGACAAAGTTTCTCTGTATTTCTTTGAAGCCTGTCCTGGAACTAACTCTGTAGACCAGGCTGGCCTCGAATAGAGCTATGCCTGCCTCTGCCTCTCAAGTGCTGGGACTAAAGGTGTGCACCACCAACACCCACTTACAAATAAAATTTTAAAACACACATTAACTCATATTTGGTATTCCCTGGAATTAACATACTTGGACAATAATTGTGACAGTTCATTACTATATTATCGTAGGAAATTTATTTTCTCAAGGGTATTAATTTAAAAGCAATACTTAAACAAATTAAGCAGCCTGCATAGAACCCTTAATTATGTGGTTCTTTAATATCTTAGGTAGTAAGACAATTTGACATATATCCCTGAGATTTTTTTTTTCTAATTAGAATCAACAATTTATCCTGTTATGGATGTGATGAGATTTGTTTCAAATCCCTAAAGTCATCAAGCCTCTTCACTGTTGAAGTGTTCCCATTGTCCTAATAGAGGAAATATATATCCCAGTATTCTTGTAAACAAAAAGTCAATTGGCTGACAAGTCTCACAATTCCCCTGCAAGTAAACACTGTAATACATCACACTGTCCTTTTAATGATGCTGCTCTGTGTAGTAAAATTCTTGGTTGCTTTATTTCTTCTTAAAATATTAAAATGAGCTTAGCTGTTTCTGTGGAACTTCACATCCACAGCTATTAACAGAGAATCTGAGATGCAAGCTGGTCATCACCTTGATCCTGGAACTGAGAATTAAAGAGATTAAATTTCTCATATAATTAGTTAAATGCCCAACTCATTTCAATTACACTCTAGAAGGATGTAACAAGCAATTTCAGGATGATACTGAAGAAATGTTACTTAAATGTGTTCCTGAATGTGTCTTAATTTAACAAAACCATATTCATGTGTAATTGTGGTGCCTAATTCACTAATCTGTTCTTAAAAATCCAAATGTTTTATGCTCTTATAATAACCAGTAAAGTCCCCAGTAAGCTGTGGAAATTGTGCCTTTAGCCTTATAATGGTGTCAAGATTACAATATAGGAAATGAAACTAGAGTAAAATATTCAGGGAAAGATAACATTCAGGGAAATGAACATAATTGGTAAAGTACACAATAGGTCTTCTGTAGGGGGATATTCACTTTGTCTCCTTCTGTGGCACTGACCACGCCCATTGGGGGTGGAGCCAGGGGCGGAAGTGACCTGTGGAAGGAGGTCTGAGGAGGAGCCAGGGAAAGCTCTCTTGCTGGCGAGACTTGGAGAGGAGAGCATCTGGTGGAACTTGCTGGTGTTCATCTGTCTAGGTTGTAAGTTATTTCTCCCTGAATAAACATCTATTCGGCCTATTTGTTTATCCTGATCTTTATTAAACCACAATAGTCTTCTAAACTTAAAGCTTTCTTTTCTGGGTAGTTTATCAGTACATAATATCCTACATGCCTTTTCTAGACTTGATGTGAGAGTTCATCACCAGTCTTATTGTATCTTGTATCCTCTTAGACCATATTCAGTGGACATTCCTTGGAGACCTGCTCCTTCTTTTCTTTTTTAAGGGGAATGGAGGAGGAGATGATCTGAGAGAAAGGAGAAGTTTGGGAAGGGACTGGAGGGATGCAGGGTGGGGAAAATGAGGTCTAGATCTAATATATGAGAGAAGATTAAAAGTTAAAAGAAGGGAAATTGTCTGTAAGGCAGCCGAATAAAGAGGAAAAACAATCTCAGAACATACCAACGAACAGAGAAGAGACATCGTGATTCACTTAACAGAAATATATATTAATATTGTAAAACAGTTTCTGAAGATCTTGATGGTGTCATGACTAGCTATCTGGGTATGAATATGATCAGACAGATTTGAGATGTCAGTCATCTCAAACTTACAGATGAACAGACCTTCCAAGGGTAATTATAACAGCCCAGTCTCTTCCCAGAGAAGAATGGAGTTGATCATGGAGTCTAGGCATATCCTGGGAATGGTTACTGCCTAACCTACTTGAGTGCTTGATGGGAGATGTCATTCTGTATATATGTTTCTCATACTGGTTAATGAATAAAGCACTGTTGGCCAATAGGAAAGGAGATAGGAGGGACTAGGAGACAAGGAGGAAAGAGGAAGTAGGAAGGAGGAGCCAAGATGGAGAGTCCGGAGAAAGCAGAATGCCGGCCGGCTTCCGGGTAAGAGAAGACGATGTGGAAATACTAGATTAACAGAAATGGGTTAATAATTAAGACAGAGCTAGCCGATAAGAAACTAGTAACAGGCTAACAGAATTATATCAAATACAGAGTCTCAGTGTGTTAATTGGGGCTGGCGCGGCGGTGGGACAAGACCAGCGGCAAGAGGAAAAACCCTATTCCTTACAAGTGCTAACAGTCAACGCAGATGCTTTTACCCTGGAGTGACTTATCATGTTTGTAAGGCAGGCAGAATCTCCGTGAAGACTGACACGGGAGGCTGCTCTCCCTGGTGTGCCAATACTAGCAGAGGAAAGACACAGAAAGAGTAACTCAGGGAAATTCTAATGACTAAGGAAGAGATTATCAGTGTCATCACCCAAGTCTCAGAGCTTGCTGACCACACCCTCTTCCCAAGCCTTATTTCCACCATTACTTTATGACATAGACTTAGAATACATGTCCTTAAGTCATTTTAAATGTAGGCTACAGCTTGAGTTTGATGCCTTCCTCTGAGGACTAGACAAGTTTGATTCTGGTCTCGTTTGACTCATTCTGAGCTCGCTTTTGAATGTTCTAGAGTTCTAGCAGAGCATAGTTGTCTCGTGCTTTAAGACAGCTCTTTAAAGCTATCTGTGGGCTTAATTGTTGTCAGAACTCTCTTCTGGCCACTTACTAAGTCACATTCTTGACTATATAAACCCGAGACCTCATAAGTCACTGTGATGTATTCCAACCCTGAACCCTCAACTTCAGAGAGCAGTAGGAGATACTAGTAAGAGTCCTGAAATGAGGATGACTTGACCTGAGTTTGGTGAGAGATACTGGAAAACAGAACCTGTAAATCTTAGTCACAAAAAGCAATACATTTTTTTAAAAATCACCTCAAAGATTGATGTGAGAAAAAAAAGACAGTCATCCAAAAGGGCAGGATCAATGTAAAATCAATAACAAGGTCCAATGAAATATTTAAGTATCAAGAGCTGTCTTTAATTTGTGAGGGCTGTGATGACAAATTACATAGTACTTCAACCACCTTTTAAAAAAGAAGGAAATAACATTTCAGAATGATGCACAATTCCATGATGTATACAGCCTGTCAACAACAATGTTCTAATTACATGTGATATGAATTAAGTCTAAACCCGTTAAACAATATAGGGGTTTGCATATCTTGGGGCTGTCACCAGCTTTGCAGCTTTGCAATCTCAATACACACAAGCCAGCTTCTCTACCTCCAGTGCAGGATGGAAACTCCAGGGTTTACTAGGTTAGGGGTCCAGACGAGTAAGTTCTGATGGAGGTGGACTATTTATCACATACGTAAGTACCTTAAGGTCATGGCTAGTGTTATGTTTGCTAAGATGCCTTTGGTTAAGGACAGTAATATTCTTGGGATTTAGCATAAAATTGGTTCCCATTTAATCTCATGTGCAACCAAAGACATGTCCTCAGTACAACGAGGCATTTCTGAAACATGATTCAGGCTTGGGGCTCAGTTGGAACCCGTAAAACGGCGTGGTTGTCAGCAGCACTGGAGCTGGTATGGGAGCTCCTATCTACTGGGTTGTGAAGAAAGGGTAATATCACAGAGGGCCAAGTCCTCAGCCTGAGAGATTTATGTTTATTCTGTGATCAGGGTCACTACTGAACTTCACCCACACTGGATAGATTCATTTACAGCATTTCCAAAACACTTGACCAGATAATATTAAGATGAAAATCACTCTCCTATTCTTTCATTATGCTTTTGAAAGTCATGCTGCTGGGATTGTTAGAATTTCCTCTCCCTCTTTATCCCTTTTTGCCATTTCTCTCCCACACTTATGTTTCCCTCTGTTCTCTCCGTTATCTTTCCTCCTTTGTTTGTTTCTTTCCCTTTCCTTCCAAAAGTCAGCTTGCCAGCCTACTGAAATTTATGGCCCTTGTTATGTGCTTGTATTTTGTAACTCCACATTTCACAGGAACACGAGGAGTTTCTCTTTGTTGGGTGGATAACTTGAAAATTGTGGCAGCTGATGTGTTTTGCTATTAGAACACAAACTCCCACAGGTGTCTGTTGTAGATGCACTTCAGTGCACACATCCTGAGAAATTCTGAACGGTAAGTGTGACTCAGGAGTGCAACAGTTTCAAAGCATGGAATGGGCCACGAGTCTGACCCTCATAACAGCGAAAAATACAACTTGATCATAGAAAACATATATCCAGGGGAAAAAGCTCCCATGTATTGTTTGTGAAAATGTTCAGTTCACTGGACATTACATCAAGTGTCCATTCCTCATCTTCAGCATCCATTTCACCCATGCTAAAACCTGTCCAAGCCCATAGTGTGTACTACACTGCATCACTCAGAGACACTACTTTTTAAGCCAAATACATACAATTCAACATTATGTTCCCATTAAAATGTGCTACACAACTCAAGTATATTTCCTGTTAACATCCTTTGATTTAAGACAGTATTATCAAGTTCACTTGTGGGCAAATTAATGATTCCAAGAATTATGGAATTCAATTATTAAGTATTGTGTGAAGTTGTTAAACTAGAAAATTAAAAGACATCCAAGTAGAAGTGAATACTTTTCAAGCCAGCTATTGGTAGGATGTTTATTAGGCAGGCATCACACGTTTAATTATGAAGTTGCCCAGTTTCTCTGGCAGAAACTCCCCAGATGTAGTCATCACTGATCCAAAGGGCACTCAGGATACTTTACATTTTCTTCCTCATATCTGGTCTCAGTTTCCCTTTCCTTCACTTGTACATTCTTGAAACTATAACCTTAATTTAAATATTCACAAGTAAACTCTGGTTATGATAATGTTTGTGGGAATCCAACTGGATGTCTGCACTTAATGAAATTAGAATAGTATGCCAGAGATAATTATTTGATTATTTAAGAAGTAAAACATATTTTTTAATAATCAACTTCCTAAGTAAATGTTATGAGGATTTTATTCTTATGAAACAAATAAGAACTCTAAGAAAAGATTTCATATTTATAGTATTTAAAGCAAGTGAGAGACCAGACTAATAGGGCAGTGTTTGGCTGCATTCTGTTCTTGCTGAGGCCTGAGTACATACTCACATATTGGGGCTCTCAGCTATCTGTGACTCCAATTCCCTGTTCTGGTTTCTCTGACACTGAATTCATGTGTACACATATATGGTAACAGACAGACACAGACAAACAAATTCATGACTGGTCCAGCCTGAGACCCATGCATGCTGTGTAAGTGAACCCACCCTTGACAATGCCTGGAATAGTAGAACTCAGAGGCTGGATGGCACAGAGACCTAGGATAGAATCAGGCAGGACTGGGAAAAATGTCAATATAATGATGCCTAAGGCTTTTCTGCTATACTCATAAATTGGTGCCTAGTCCAATAGTCAACAGAATAGTTTCATCCAACAGCTGATGCAAACTCACAGCCAAACATTAGCCTAAAGTTCAGGGAATCCTGCTCAGGAGAGGGAAGAAGGATTGTGGGAGCCAGAGCAGTTAAGGACCTAACAAGAAAACCCACAGACTCTACTAACTTGGGCTCACTGGAGCGTTTAAAAACTGGACCAACAAACAGGGGCCGTGCATGGAACTGATCTAATCACTCTGCATGTATGTTCCAGTTGTGTAACTAGGTCTTCCTGTGTGACTGCTAAATGTTGTAGCAGAGGATGTCTATGACTCTTTTGCTGACTTTGAGACCCTATTCCTCATAGTGGGTTGCTTTGCCCAGCCTTAACCAAGGTGCATGGCTTGGTCTTACTAGAATTTGATATGCCATGTTTTGTTGATTTTCTTGGGAGTCATGCCCCTTTCAGATTAGAAATGGAGGAGGGGTGAATGGGAGGGGGAATGAAGAAGTAGAGGTGGGCAGGGACTGGGGAGAGAGGAGGGAAGGGAGACGGGGTCAGAATGTGAAATAAATACATATATGAATAAATTATGAGAAATGATTTTAAAAGTGGAAATGCAAATAAACAACTGGGCATTGTCTGTATGTTTGTGTTAGTGCCAGAAATGGAGAGAGATATAGACTGTGTGTGTGTGTGTGTGTGTGTGTGTGTGTGTGTGTGTGTGTACCAGAAAATGCTAGCAATAATACTTTCTCTAAAACCAAAGTAAAGCAGAGTTGTGGTCCAGATATGGGATGATTTCAAAACTAAGGCAGAGAGGAGGCACTCTCTGATATATTTTCTTTAGGGTCTGAGTTGATATATAAGCAGAGAAAGTCTCTCTGAAAAAAAAAAAAACAAGTGATATCACACACTTCATAGTCATCAGAATATGCCACTGTGATGATAGTTAAGACAAACACAGCCTCTGGAACCCAGAAGTTCCAAGTCTATGAACAAAATGGAACTCTGTTACTTCTGAGTTCCTGGTTTTTGTCTGGAGAGATACTGGCAGAATGCCACCTTTGTTCCAATACTTTTAGATAATCCTGAGCACAGGTTGACAGTCAATTTGGCAATGTTAGATAGACGCTGCAGTCAGAGACGAGGGATGCAGTGGAAACCTCTTTTAGTTCTCAAATTGTCATCATTCTCTCTCTCTCTCTGTGTGTGTGTGTGTGCACATTTCTATGACAATGTGTCTTTGTGTGTGTGCATGCACTTCCATGATTGTGTGTGTCTTTCTGTGTGTTTGTGAGTTTGTCTGTCTGTATGTATTATGTGTATGCCTGCATATATGTGAGTATGTGTCTGTGTGTACATGCATGAATTTCTATGTTTGTGTGCATCTGTGCATATGTGTTCATGACTGTATATATTTGTACGTGTGTGTGCCTATCTGTATGTGTCTGTGTACATGCATTTTTCTGTTTGTGTGTGTATCTGTATGAACATATGACAGGTTTTCACTACTGCAGCTATGAATTATTTCCTCAAAAACCACAACACAGGTTTATATGTGTTCCAGTTACCTACAGTAAGGAAGATTCTCAAGGAGCTGAGGTTATAAGCACACATTCAATAAGCATCTCATTTAGCAGAGGGAGACAGAAAAACCAATGATTAACACCTCTTGGAGGCAGTTAAATACTCTAAGCATGGGAATAGATTTAAATGGTGAATCTAGAAAAATATTCTACTATCCAACTGACAGCCTCAGCACCCAATTATCTCATTTTATAAACTTTGAAATTTTAATATATTTTGTCTATGTATATTATTCATTTGTGCTTGGCACTCTGTGTCTTGAGAATGTAAAATACTAAATTGGTATTTTAATTCTTCGGCTTTCTTTGTAAAATGGTTTTCAAAGATTTTCCTTGTTTCCTGTTTGAGATCTCATATTTAGAAACAGACAATGATTTGTATAAATGCTTCCTTTATAAACTTAGCTTATTTATCCTACTGTATTCTTTATGATAATTTAGTCCAAAGTGATAAATATTTAAATACATCTTTCTTCCTATTTCATATGCCTTTCTCAGGACACATTATTAGCAACATTTTAGTTTAAGAAACATAACTGTAAGTGTCTCCTTCCTAGGGTATGGGCTATAATCTCATGCATTTACTAGAACTCCTATTAGAGTCCCCAGCACATATATTGGTTCAGTAGATAACTCTTTGTTTCACCCCGATTTTCTTACATTACCATTAACTTATGGAGTACGTAGCTTACATCAAGTTTTCCTTCTCAAGGTCTACACAAGGGATTTCTTTACATCAGAATATGGACAGTTCCCGTAATATTTTTTAATATAACAATTAAAGCACACGGACTCCTTAAATTTATTGCCATAATCTGCTTGTACATAAGTTTCCTCATTGCAAAAAATAATGAAATCTACTTAATAAAAGAAAACATAGCATTCTTAACATTTCCATATGTGAAGTTTCCTGAGAATGTTGTCAAAAAGTTATTATTAAGAACGTAAGTGCCCTGCCCTGCCCTGCCCTGCCCTGCCCTGCCCTGCCCTGCCCTGCCCTGCCCTGCCCTGCCCTGCCCTGCCCTGCCCTGCCCCTGCCCTGCCCTGCCCTGCCCTGCCCTGCCCTGCCCTGCCCTGCCCTGCCCTGCCCTGCCCCCTGCCCTGCCCTGCCCTGCCCTGCCCTGCCCTGCCCTGCCCCCCTGCCCTGCCCTGCCCTGCCCTGCCCTGCCCTGCCCTGCCCTGCCCTGCCCTGCCCTGCCCCCTGCCCCTGCCCTGCCCTGCCCTGCCCTGCCCTGCCCTGCCCTGCCCTGCCCTGCCCTGCCCTGCCCTGCCCTGCCCTGCCCTGCCCTGCCCTGCCCCTGCCCTGCCCTGCCCTGCCCTGCCCTGCCCTGCCCTGCCCTGCCCTGCCCCCTGCCCTGCCCTGCCCTGCCCTGCCCTGCCCTGCCCTGCCCTGCCCTGCCCTGCCCTGCCCTGCCCTGCCCTGCCCTGCCCTGCCCTGCCCTGCCCTGCCCTGCCCTGCCCTGCCCTGCCCTGCCCTGCCCTGCCCTGCCCTGCCCTGCCCTGCCCTGCCCCTGCCCTGCCCTGCCCTGCCCTGCCCTGCCCTGCCCTGCCCTGCCCTGCCCTGCCCTGCCCTGCCCTGCCCTGCCCTGCCCTGCCCTGCCCTGCCCTGCCCTGCCCTGCCCTGCCCTGCCCTGCCCTGCCCTGCCCTGCCCTGCCCTGCCCTGCCCTGCCCTGCCCTGCCCTGCCCTGCCCTGCCCTGCCCTGCCCTGCCCTGCCCTGCCCTGCCCTGCCCTGCCCTGCCCTGCCCTGCCCTGCCCTGCCCTGCCCTGCCCTGCCCTGCCCTGCCCTGCCCTGCCCTGCCCTGCCCTGCCCTGCCCTGCCCTGCCCTGCCCTGCCCTGCCCTGCCCTGCCCTGCCCTGCCCTGCCCTGCCCTGCCCTGCCCTGCCCTGCCCCCTGCCCTGCCCTGCCCTGCCCTGCCCTGCCCCCTGCCCTGCCCTGCCCTGCCCCTGCCCTGCCCTGCCCTGCCCTGCCCTGCCCTGCCCTGCCCTGCCCTGCCCTGCCCTGCCCTGCCCTGCCCTGCCCTGCCCTGCCCCTGCCCTGCCCTGCCCTGCCCTGCCCTGCCCTGCCCTGCCCTGCCCTGCCCTGCCCTGCCCTGCCCTGCCCTGCCCTGCCCTGCCCTGCCCTGCCCTGCCCTGCCCTGCCCTGCCCTGCGTAAATGCGTAAATGCGTAAATGCGTAAATGCGTAAATGCGTAAATGCGTAAATGCGTAAATGCGTAAATGCGTAAATGCGTAAATGCGTAAATGCGTAAATGCGTAAATGCGTAAATGCGTAAATGCGTAAATGCGTAAATGCGTAAATGCGTAAATGCGTAAATGCGTAAATGCGTAAATGCGTAAATGCGTAAATGCGTGCATATATGATTAAGTATTTCCGTTATATATGTTGCCCAGGAAGAGGTTGTATTTATCTCAATAATGCTTTCAGTCACATGTAATAAACACTTGTTGCATGTTTTAAAAGTTATTATATTGCACGGGTAACAGCTTTTCTTTCTACACAAGAATTTGGTGAGTGATTCCGGGTTTTACATTTGATCCCAGCGTTAAAGCCGAGGTGAGAAATCTGACCTGAGTAGACACCAGTAACCAAATACTGATCTGAGATATTACTGTGGAAAAAGGTCAATGACCTGAAGTAGGACACGTTCTTACTTCCGGGATTCACAGATGAAAAACAATCAACCAGAGATTACTGCAAAAACTGTTCTACCAATGAGAAAAGCAACCAGGTATCTGAGGCTAATGTCCATTTTACTGATAATCCAACAATGTAAACTCTAACTAAAACTACCTCTCAACACAAACTAAGACAGTGTAGTAAAATATACAGGGAATACATGAATACGTTCTAGGTTGCTGGTATAATACCTTTCCATATTTTGCCCAATGCAAACATTTTCCTAGGAAGTTTATGATATAAAATGTGCTAATTTTGTAGCTCTCTTGTTACAGCAGACACAGAGCTGACACTTGGCATTCTCTGTGTATAACAAACATACATTTAATTAAGAACTGTTAGGATATTAGTTCAGTCTCAAAAATGTTTACTTGGATTAGACAGAACTGTGTCCTAAATCAAGTTGTGTCTACCTCGGCCAGCAAGGAAACACAACCACGACTCTTCTTCAAGCACTTTACTCAGGAACCTTGTATATCAGCTTCCGCCTCTCCCAGCCCCAGCAAGCCCTTAAAGTGCGCTCACTGCCCAACCAGCTCATGCCACCTGGTCATCCCGGATAGGCCACAGAAGGAGGAAGCACACCAGATTCATCAAGCACTTCCAAATAAGGCTTGTTTATGGCGAAGCTCAGACTACCTGGCATCCAGCCAGGCACCACCTTGGGGCTATGGCTTCCCACAGTTCCCCCTGTGGGATGATGAACAAGGGACATTGTAATGGCCCCGAGCCCAGGTATCAGCCAAGCTGGTGCCACACCCATATCTTTTCTCAGAGATGGGATTATGATACCAATCCATATGCAATCAGACTTGCCCTCCATCCACTAGAAGCTGACCTCAAATGCAGTACTTCATCTTGCATCCTGAGCGTGATGACTGCTTAGCCTTTAAAGCATAGTTAACCAAGCCTGAGGTGATTGCCCTGCCTCCAGGGCTGCGAAGGCTTGTGCAATCATGGCATTACTTCTCAGCTGTGTAACCCTAGGATAAGCACCCCTCCCCTGGCACCCATTCCCGCCCATTCTTTCAGGTGGTTCATGGCTTGAATGATCCATGTAGATAGTCCCTCTGCAACCGAGACGTCGGCACTGGGTGGAATTCACATGCACGATGGAAAGACTCAGGTCCTGCATTAACTTATTGAATTCGCAGGACCAATTGCCTAAAAGATACTGAGAAAGCTGGTTAGACATATCGGCAGCCACCGAATAATCAATTCGTTGATTCAGGACCATAATACCACCTTTTAATTGAGCATTAAGGGAAGATTGTACGTCCAAAGCAGTGGATACATTCCCTGTCAGGTTATTTAAGGCAGCTGCAGTCTAGCTGTAATGGCAACCACGATAGCAGCAATGATTCTAAAATCTCTCCTGTGTCTAAAGAGGGTCATGGTGCTTGGGCTCTCTACCAGAACGGGAATGTACCTGGGCATTCTGGTCACAAGGGCCAAAGGAAATTTTCCTCCATCCAAACATAAAGAATAGAAGCATACTTCAGGTGTACAATTTAGCATTCTCTCACTAGAGCTTTGAAAGGTGCTATTGCTCATCACAAACACAAAAGGATTAGAGGTTCCACGTAGAGCTGGGTTTTGATTACAATAAGGAGCCCACCTGGGTTGCAGGGGGAATAGTCCAGTTACCTCTCCCAGGCTCTAGGCCATCAACCTCTAATCCAGGTGGCATTATTCTTCAAAATGTTTAATGGCGATTAAGAGCTTCCACCTGCACTATTGTAAAAGCAGCAGTTATTTCAGAAGGGGGGGGGTCTGGCTTGCTCAAACCACATCAGTCTGGAAGGAATCCACAGCTTTTTATTTTCTGTGGAAACAAAAATAGAAAACTTTTTCCCCAGTAACTTGTCCTTGAACTTAAATTTTGGAGTCAAAACATTTTTAAAATATATAAATTGGATTGATCCAGCAGCATTTCCTTTAACAGTTGTTGTTTCCTCAGTAGTTAAACAATACAAAAACAATATAATAACGTACAGTATCCAGATTCTCTCAGAAGGCAACAGCTCCTGAAGAGCGAGATAAATGGGTTGTGATGTTGAATTCCCCATACTTTCACTTTTGGTTTCTTTTACCTTTTCCGAATCCCGGAACATTATCGCTCCTATCGGAGGAGACCTCATTGCCTCTCACCGAGGTCCTTCACTTGGTCCCACCTTACCTGGGACTTTGCAGTCGACTACGCTGACTGCAGGAAGTTCTGAGCCGTTCACCCACAAAGAGAAGATCCCCGTACAGACCACCACTCATCGCATCTACCTAGGCCAGCAAGGAAACGCTACCACGACTCTTCTTCAAGCAGTTTACTCAGGAACCTTGTATATCACCTTCCGCCTCCCCCAGCCCCAGCAAGCCCTTAAAAGTGCGCTCACTGCCCAATCAGCTCATGCCACCTGGTCGTCCCGGATAGGCCACAGAAGGAGGAAACGCACCAGATCCATCAAGCACTTCCAAATAAGGCTTGTTTATGGCGAAGCTCGGACTACCTGGCATCCAGCCAGGCACCACCTTGGGGCTATGGCTTCCCACAGTTCCCCCTGTGGGATGATGAACAAGGGACATTGTAATGGCCCCGAGCCCAGGTATCAGCCAAGCTGGTGCCACACCCATATCTTTTCTCAGAGATGGGATTATGATACCAATCCATATGCAATCAGACTTGCCCTCCATCCACTAGAAGCTGACCTCAAATGCAGTACTTCATCTTGCATCCTGAGCGTGATGACTGCTTAGCCTTTAAAGCATAGTTAACCAAGCCTGAGGTGATTGCCCTGCCTCCAGGGCTTCGAAGGCTTGTGCATTCATGGCATTACTTCTCTGCTGTGTAACCCTAGGATAAGCACCCCTCCCCTGGCACCCATTCCCGCCCATTCTTTCAGGTGGTTCATGGCTTGAATGATCCATGTAGATAGTCCCTCTGCAACCGAGACGTCCGCACTGGGTGGAATTCACATGCACGTTGGAAAGTCTCAGGTCCTGCATTAACTTATTGAATTCGCAGGACCAATTGCCTAAAAGATACTGAGAAAGCTGGTTAGACATATCGGCAGCCACCGAATAATCAATTCGTTGATTCAGGACCATAATACCACCTTTTAATTGCGCATTAAGGGAAGATTGTATGTCCAAAGCAGTGGCTACATTCCCTGACAGGTTATTTAAGGCAGCTGCAGTCTGGACATTGGAATGCATGGCAATGGCAGCCGTGGTGGCTCCCACAGCTCCAGCTGTAATGGCAACCACGATAGCAGCAATGATTCTAAAATCTCTCCTGTGTCTAAAGAGGGTCATGGTGCTTGGGCTCTCTACCAGAACGGGAATGTACCTGGGCATTCTGGTCACAAGGGCCAAAGGAAATTTTCCTCCATCCAAACATAAAGAATAGAAGCATACTTCAGGTGTACAATTTAGCATTCTCTCACTAGAGCTTTGAAAGGTGCTATTGCTCATCACAAACACAAAAGGATTAGAGGTTCCACGTAGAGCTGGGTTTTGATTACAATAAGGAGCCCACCTGGGTTGCAGGGGGAATAGTCCAGTTACCTCTCCCAGGCTCTAGGCCATCAACCTCTAATCCAGGTGGCATTATTCTTCAAAATGTTTAATGGCGATTAAGAGCTTCCACCTGCACTATTGTAAAAGCAGCAGTTATTTCGGGGGGGGGGTCTGGCTTGCTCAAACCACATCAGTCTGGAAGGAATCCACAGCTTTTTATTTTCTGTGGAAACAAAAATAGAAAACTTTTTCCCCAGTAACTTGTCCTTGAACTTAAATTTTGGAGTCAAAACATTTTTAAAATATATAAATTGGATTGATCCAGCAGCATTTCCTTTAACAGTTGTTGTTTCCTCAGTAGTTAAACAATACAAAAACAATATAATAACGTACAGTATCCAGATTCTCTCAGAAGGCAACAGCTCCTGAAGAGCGAGATAAATGGGTTGTGATGTTGAATTCCCCATACTTTCACTTTTGGTTTCTTTTACCTTTTCCGAATCCCGGAACATTATCGCTCCTATCGGAGGAGACCTCATTGCCTCTCACCGAGGTCCTTCACTTGGTCCCACCTTACCTGGGACTTTGCAGTCGACTACGCTGACTGCAGGAAGTTCTGAGCCGTTCACCCACAAAGAGAAGATCCCCGTACAGACCACCACTCATCGCATCTACCTAGGCCAGCAAGGAAACGCTACCACGACTCTTCTTCAAGCAGTTTACTCAGGAACCTTGTATATCACCTTCCGCCTCCCCCAGCCCCAGCAAGCCCTTAAAAGTGCGCTCACTGCCCAATCAGCTCATGCCACCTGGTCGTCCCCGGATAGGCCACAGAAGGAGGAAACGCACCAGATCCATCAAGCACTTCCAAATAAGGCTTGTTTATGGCGAAGCTCGGACTACCTGGCATCCAGCCAGGCACCACCTTGGGGCTATGGCTTCCCACAGTTCCCCCTGTGGGATGATGAACAAGGGACATTGTAATGGCCCCGAGCCCAGGTATCAGCCAAGCTGGTGCCACACCCATATCTTTTCTCAGAGATGGGATTATGATACCAATCCATATGCAATCAGACTTGCCCTCCATCCACTAGAAGCTGACCTCAAATGCAGTACTTCATCTTGCATCCTGAGCGTGATGACTGCTTAGCCTTTAAAGCATAGTTAACCAAGCCTGAGGTGATTGCCCTGCCTCCAGGGCTTCGAAGGCTTGTGCATTCATGGCATTACTTCTCTGCTGTGTAACCCTAGGATAAGCACCCCTCCCCTGGCACCCATTCCCGCCCATTCTTTCAGGTGGTTCATGGCTTGAATGATCCATGTAGATAGTCCCTCTGCAACCGAGACGTCCGCACTGGGTGGAATTCACATGCACGTTGGAAAGTCTCAGGTCCTGCATTAACTTATTGAATTCGCAGGACCAATTGCCTAAAAGATACTGAGAAAGCTGGTTAGACATATCGGCAGCCACCGAATAATCAATTCGTTGATTCAGGACCATAATACCACCTTTTAATTGCGCATTAAGGGAAGATTGTATGTCCAAAGCAGTGGCTACATTCCCTGACAGGTTATTTAAGGCAGCTGCAGTCTGGACATTGGAATGCATGGCAATGGCAGCCGTGGTGGCTCCCACAGCTCCAGCTGTAATGGCAACCACGATAGCAGCAATGATTCTAAAATCTCTCCTGTGTCTAAAGAGGGTCATGGTGCTTGGGCTCTCTACCAGAACGGGAATGTACCTGGGCATTCTGGTCACAAGGGCCAAAGGAAATTTTCCTCCATCCAAACATAAAGAATAGAAGCATACTTCAGGTGTACAATTTAGCATTCTCTCACTAGAGCTTTGAAAGGTGCTATTGCTCATCACAAACACAAAAGGATTAGAGGTTCCACGTAGAGCTGGGTTTTGATTACAATAAGGAGCCCACCTGGGTTGCAGGGGGAATAGTCCAGTTACCTCTCCCAGGCTCTAGGCCATCAACCTCTAATCCAGGTGGCATTATTCTTCAAAATGTTTAATGGCGATTAAGAGCTTCCACCTGCACTATTGTAAAAGCAGCAGTTATTTCGGGGGGGGTCTGGCTTGCTCAAACCACATCAGTCTGGAAGGAATCCACAGCTTTTTATTTTCTGTGGAAACAAAAATAGAAAACTTTTTCCCCAGTAACTTGTCCTTGAACTTAAATTTTGGAGTCAAAACATTTTTAAAATATATAAGTTGGATTGATGCAGCAGCATTTCCTTTAACTGTTGTTTCCTCAGTAGTTAAACAATACAAAAACAATATAATAAAATACAGTATCCAGATTCTCTCAGAAGGCAACAGCTCCTGAAGAGCAGGATAAATGGGTTGTAATGTTGAATTCCCCATACTTTCACTTTTGGTTACTTTTACCTTTTCCGAATCCCGGAACATTATCACTCCTATAGGAGACCTTATTGCCTCTTACCGAGGTCCTTCACTTGGTCCCACCTTACCTGGGACTTTGCAGTCGACTACGCTGACTGCAGGAAGTTCTGAGCCGTTCACCCACAAAGAGAAGATCCCCGTACAGACCACCACTCATCGCATCTACCTCGGCCAGCAAGGAAACGCTACCATGACTCTTCTTCAAGCAGTTTACTCAGGAACCTTATACATCAGCTTCTGCCTCTCCCAGCCCCAGCAAGCCCTTAAAAGTGCGCTCACTGCCCAATCAGCTCATGCCACCTGGTCGTCCCTGATAGGCCACAGAAGGAGGAATCGCACCAGATTCATCAAGCACTTCCAAATAAGGCTTGTTACTGCTAAGCTCGGACTACCTGGCATCCAGCCAGGTGCCATCTTGGGGCTGTGGCTTCCCACAAAATCACATGCACAGAATAAAAATAAGACGCCAATTTGTCATTGGCAGAAATGTGATACACAGAGAAAAGAAGGTAAAGGATTACAGTGGGAAATCCCTTCCCTCCCTCCCTCCCTTCCTCCTTCTTGACTTAGCTTAAGTTATTTATTGGCTCCTTATGCTTGATTTCTCCTCTATTTTATTCAGGTGCTCACTGTGCCCTGTGACTTGACATTTGCATTCTCCAGCGTGACAGTTGAACAGATACTGTTTTCTTTCTTACAAATTTGAGAACTTTAATCTTTTTACTAAATAGAAAACTGTGGGCTTCTCTTTGCCTCTGAAGTGCACCCACACTGCTCTTGAAGAATGTGGGACATGGGGGGGGGGTAGACCCATGTGCTTATTTTTAATTAAACCTAGCTTTGTCTACTGTGAATTGTAAATGGAGTTCTTAAGTGGTCTAGATAATAAAAGGCCTGAGTCATATATAGAGAGAGAAATGATGGAGACCAGACAGAAGGAGCAAGCCACAGCAAACCTTATTTCCTAAGGGTCTCTGCAGAGAAGAGAACAATTTCCTGCTTGTCCCCGCTTATATCCTGTTACTGCCCAGCTACATCACTTCCTGCCTGCCTGTACAGACCTCCAGACCTCTATGGTTAGCTAGTGGCAAGCTCCATTCTCTGACCACCAGACAGGCTGTATTTATGCTAGAAAGAGATCACCACAGAGAATGAACTCATTAACTCCCTCTCTCTTCCTCTCCCCTCCCCTCCCCTCCCCTCATCTCACCTCCTCCTCTCTTCATGTCTAATGTGGTTTATTTATTTATTTATTTATTTTTGGTTCAGCCAGCCCTTAGTTAATCTATATGTGCATTCTTTGCTTGGTCTTTTGGAGGTAATTATTTATCTCTGCTAAGTGGAGATACGATTTTGAACTTCACAATGTGAGCTCACGGAATTTACCATTGTATCATCTATGACAAGCTTGATTTAGAGTACTTCATTGAAGCTGTCAACAGGAATTCAGGAAATGACATCCTTTAAGAAAGAGACTCATAAGATGTATTCTAATATGCTAATATCCCATGTAGGGCCGTTCCCATAAGAAGCCTGTGAATGGAATAGCATTAATTGAGTTAAATCAAGGAGGCAAACATGATTTCTTAAAAATAACAACTTTGAGCTATGCTTACAGCTTCTTGGGTCTTGCCCTCCCTCCCATCACCTATCCTCTCTGTCTACGCTGAGCACATTGTTTCTTCTCTTTTACCTTTGCTGTGTTGAGAACTAGGGTAAAAATCCAGCTGAAGACTTGGATTTCACTAAATGTTTTCAATTAAGAAATAGGTAGACATCCGCTTGACATGCAGATGGTTGGTTTCCCTACCCTATTTCTCTGATTATATTAAGACAATTATGAATCATTTTTTCCACAACATACCTGTATTTTACAACATCCAAAAGTTGTTTTATATTGGGCCAAGTTGGTCTGGCATCTGCATCTTGTGGTTCTGAGATTATTATTACATATTTTAGGCTCGGGTAATAAGTGAAAAATGTAAGATTTTAAATCTATATTGAAACACTTTCTGTCTGGCAAATGATTTAAAAACGGCCAACTGGACAAACTGTAAGAATATTTACTTTTCCAACGAACCTTGGAAAATTAACTCCCTGAGTGCATCTATGAAAAATAAGTAGCCTGCTTAAAATAAGGAAAGGTTGCTATAAAATTAATTAATTATTATTTGCTGAGGGTTTTTTTAAGATATCAAATATCAGCATTTCAATGAAATTTCTGTTTTGAAGTGCTAATATTTCTTAGAAATTGAAATGGATCGGATATAATTATGCAAAAGATGTTTAATTATGTATTAAATCAAGAGAAATTAATATTTCTTTTGTAGAAAAGTCTCCTAGTACCATGAATAAATGATACATAATTTTAAGAATGAAATGAAAAGTTAATGATTTGTGTGCCATTTCTTTGCTTGGCTGGGTTTTACTTCAAAGAGCTAGTTTTAATTTATGTCAGGCTCTTTGGTAGTTTTAAAGTTATTATTTAGCTTGTGCACATCTTCTGCCTACATGAGAATATCCTATGTCTTTTAAGAGCCTTATGGATACTACCCAAGTTGTCTTTTCTCATTTTAGAGACTTGGATCTCTCTTTTTTTAAATTTAAATTTTTATTGCTTTATATTATTTTAATTTTACACATCAATCCTAATTTCCTCTCCTTCCCATCCTCCTGCCCCCCATCTCATTCCCCATCCATTCACTACTCAGGGAGGGTGAGGCCTTCAAGGAGGATCATAAAAATCTGTCAAAGTCATTAGGTATAGAGACACAATATTTCTTTGGGTCTCTAGGCTAAGGGAGTACCCTCCATGAGGAATGTGCTCCCAAAGTCCACCAGTGACACATCCTTGTTCCACTGTCAGATGTCCCATAGTCTGTCCAGGCCTCCTAACTGAGACCCATGTTCAGGGGGTCTGGGTTGTTCCTAAGCTTGTTTTCCCACTATCAGTCTGGGATCCATCAGCTCCCCCTTGTGGGTTTCTGCAGCCTTGGTCTTGATCCCTTTGCTCATCACTTCTCCTTTGCTGCAACTGGATTCTAGTAGTTTGGCTCAGTGTTCAGATGTAGGTGTCTGATTTCTGTGTCCATCAGCTACTGGATGAAAGCTCTAGGATAGCATATAAGGTAGTTCAGGTCTTTGATCCATTTGGACTTCAGTTTTGTGTGTGGCGATATACATGGGTCTATCTGCAGTCTTCTATATACCAGCATCCAGTTATTCCAGCACCACTTGGTAAAGATTCTTTCCTCCTTCCATTGTATAATTTTTGCTGTTTTGTCAAAAATCAGGTGTTTGTAGGTGTGTGGGTTAATATAGTGGTTTTCAATTTGATTCCATTGCTCTACCTGTCTATATTTGTGTCAATACCAAGCTGTTTTCAGGACTACAGCTCTATAGTAGAGCTTGAAGTCGGGTATGGTGATGCCTCCAGAAGTTTCTTTATTGTACGGGGTTGTTTTGGCTATCCTGGGTCCTTTGTTTTTCCATATAAATTTGAGTATTATTCTTTCAAGGTTTGTGAAGAATTGTGCTAGGATTTTGACAGGGATTGCACTGAATCTGTAGATTGCTTTCGGCAAGATTGCCATTTTTACTATGTTTATCCTACCTATCCAATGCATGGGAGATCTCTCCATTTTATGGTATCATCTTTAACTTCTTTCTTTAAAGACACAAAGTTTGTGCTATACAGGTCTTTCACTTTTTTGGTTAGCAGCACCCCAAGATATTTTATGTTGTTTGTGGCTATTATAAAGGGTGATGTTGATGTTTCTCTGATTTCTTCTCAGCCCCTTTATTGTCTGTATATAGTAAGGCTACTGAATTTTTATTTTTGAGTTAATCTTGCATCCTGCCACTTTGCTGAAGATGTTTATCTGCTGTAGGAGTTCCCTGGTAGAGTTTTTCAGGTCACTTATGTAAACTATCATATCATCTACAAATAGTGACAGTTTGACTTCTTCTTTTCCAATTTGTATCCGCTTGATGTCCCTTTGTTGTCTTATTGTTCCAGGTAGAACTTCAAGTACAATATCGAGGAGAAATAGAGTGGACAGCCTCATCTTGTTCCTGATTTTAGAGGAATCAATCATATTAATTTCCTGTCCATTTAGTTTGATGTTGGCTGTTAGTTTACTGTATTTTGCTTTTATTGTGTTTAGGTATATTCTGTTATCCCCGATTCTAGGATGCAAAGAGAATTATTACAAGGAGTGTGCATGCATAATCAAAACCAAATACGGTCCTACAGAACAAAGCTATTTTCCTTGAAAGGGGGTTGGGTTTTGTCAAAGGCTTTTTCAGCATCCAGTGAGATGATCATGTGGTTTTTCTTTTTCAGTTTTTTTTTTTAAATATGGTGCGTTACATTGATAGATTTTCATATGTTGAACCATCCATGCATCCTGAAACAGAGATCTCTTTATGATAATTCTGCAGTTTCTTTAGTTTGGTCACCAGTTGGTCTGTGCTATATATCCCTAATCCCAAAGTGAATATGAATGTCACCCAGGAAACTTTTCATGGTTACTGTATTCAGAAAAAAAATTTCAGTTATACTTCAGTGATTTTAAATTGTTATATTCACATCAACATGTGAATAGTCAGGTTCATCTGTAGCTTGAAATAATGTCACCTGATCATTTCCTCATATTCCTTCAAGTAGAGCATCAGTACTGACTACAGCCACCCCTCACATTCAACATATGTTTATAACATTTTGCATTTTATAATAATATTAATTACATTTCTGTTATCTCCACCTCCCATTGCCTCACTCCAGACCTTTCTACCTCATTCACTCTCAAATTAATGGTTTCGTTTTCTTCCATTGTAATATATTCCTAAAAAATACAAACAGAACTTCTTCAGTCCATGGGTGTCACTCTCTCGTGTATCGGCTCTGTGCTGAAGGAACTGGAGTCTTTACCCTGTGGATGGCCATTTCCCCAGCTCTCAGCACCTCCAAGCTGCCCGTAGTTCTCTGTCTAAAGTTGAGCCTCCTGAGTTCATGAATTATGTTCTAAAGAGTAGCAATCTTCTGCCATGCCTTGATTTGTGTACTTTATACCTCTTCTTGCTCAATTCATTCTTTGCCCATTTATTCAGGTAATTATGGTAATTACACCTACTTTGTTCACGAATGAACGAGAAGTTCAGGAAAGAAGATTCACTGTGACTACAGCATGTCCTAATGATCATGTGATTAGTACAACTGCTGGCAGTTGTTCTTCTCTTCCTGTAATGGAAATGATGACTTCAAGAAGGAGGGATTATTGTTTCCTCCCAGGGACTGTAGGACAAGGCCCTGCCCTTCAAATCCTGCACTTATATGTTCACATAGCTTCTTACAAATAACAGTTCCTGTCTGAGTCTTGTGGGAGACAGGCTAACTCCATCATCTAAATCTCAGCAGCTAAAGAGACAGGGACAGGGCAAAAAGAGTAAAAATATCCCATCTGACTAGATCATCTTCAGATGGTTCAGAGGTTAAGAGCACTGGCTGCACTTCCAGAGGTCCTGAGTTCGATTCCCAGCAACCACATGGTCGCTCACAACCATCTATAATGAGATCTGGTGCTTTCTTCTGGTGTGCAGGCATGCATGCCAGCAGAATACTGAATACACATGATAAATAAATAAATCTTTTTTTTTTTTTTAAAAAAGGTATGTAAGCTTTCTAAGCTCATCCCTATCATGCACTTGTTTTGCTAACTCTCAGCCTTTACATTTATGAGATACAGTCCAGTCTCTGGGAATGGTGCAGTTTAGGTCAATATTGCTCTTGATTTCTAAATCAGACAATCTACAGTAGAATCCATTGCTTGGGAGGCTGGGGGATTAAAATTTCTTCTCTATTGACTCTTTCATCAAACAAAAGCCTAAAATGAGTATACGACAGGTACCTTTTATTTACCTCTTACAATGCTGTGTTGACAGTCTTTTGTGTGGACAAAGGCACAGTGACAGCCAAGGTACATTATGCTAATTTAGGTAATCAAAGCACCACATTAAAGTTGAAGTTAAATAGCTAGAGAGTCTCATTAAAATTATATAACTCTGTTGCAAAATTAAAACAAAACAAACAAAAATGACAACAGTAATATGGAAAGTTAATTGTGATGAACTGCTAATGAATAATTCATTGTTTGCCAGTGCTGGCTGATCCAGAGTTTATAATGAGCTCCCCTCATTTAATTTCATGCCAAATTATGTTTTGGCCTATATTTTTTGATTAATCATTTCTAGCATTAAGATGAGCTGTAACAAATATTAAAGCTGCCCTTAAGTAAGATATAAATGGTTCTCATGTTATTCTTATTTGCATTCACAAGGTTCTATTCACTGGTTTATTTGTTGCTTGTTGTTTTTCCTTATACATTTTTTTTTTCATTAAAAAACAAACACTTTCAGTTTAACTTCAGTCAATTAGTATCATAATTACCTTTTAATTAAGTTTCCTAGTCCAAAATTTTCCCTGCAAAGATTGATGTTTTGTTTTTTTTTGACAGTAATGAAAAGCCATTATAAACAGAATTTTGATTAAACAATACTAATTCTTATGTCTTACATAGGATTTGAAGATTTTTTGACTTTTGATTATTAAATATGTTAATGAGGGAAGGAAACAAACAGACTCTCTGGATGTGAAAGGAAATCACCCTTCCTTTTTGTTAAAGATTTAATGGAGACTACATTCAGAGGGTCTTTCCTAATCTACTATGAAAACACCACAAAAGACTGCTGTGTCATCAGAATCCCTTGGACATCACGCACAAATGTCTCACCTCACACACTCAAGCCCTGTAACCAAATCTTGGAAGAATCATGTTTTTTCCCTCCTCACAGTCTGAAAAACTGGCAATCACAGATCTCTTCAGTTCTGTCATTATTATGACTTTTTGAAAATACTAATTTTATGGGGTTAGTAGGTATTGTTGTTAGATTCAGTTTGTTCTTTGGTGTTATATGTCCATTTAGTTATAATGTTAAGGTATTAGCTTTCTTCATTATAACCTAGCCCATGCATTTGGAGGACCTTTAAAAATATACAATGTGATGACTACCTTATGTGCCATCCCAGAGCCTTCATCCAGGAGCTGATAGAAGCAGACACCCACAGCTAAAGTACAATTATTACAATGCTCAAAAAAGAAAGTTTCAATTTAAGTCACATATTATTTAACATTTTTAGATTGCTTTCACTAACCTATATGAGGTTATCGTTTTTATGATCTGACACTTCCAAATGTTTCCAATAATCAATATTCCTTCTCGCACATAAACAATTCCTGTATTCATATACTTACTGGAGGTAATACTGATTGCTTTTTTTCAGTTACTAATTGTATGAGTAAAGTTTTTCCTGCTGGTCTGGACCCGAGCCAGCCCCAATTAACACACAGAGACTCTGTATTTGATCTAATGCTATTGGCCAGGTACTAGTTTCTTATTGGCTAGCTCTGTCTTAATTATTAACCCATTTCTATTAATCTAAGTGTTTCCACGTGGTCTCATCTTATCAAAGAAGGGGCCGAACCTCTGTTGAACTCAATGTTAACCAATTTTGCCAGATGGTGGTGCATGCCTTTAATACCAGCACTTGGGAGGCAGAGACTGGTAACTCTCTGAGTTTGAGGTCCACCTGGTCTATAGACTGAGTCCAAGGATAGCCAAGTCTACACAGAGAAACCCTATATTGAAAAACCGAGACTTTTTTTTCTTATTATTTCTTTCCATTGTTTTGAGAGTAGGGAGGGAAAAGACCAGGAAATGATCCTTCCATTTGCTTAACACATATTTAATAAACATGGTTGGTTCTGCCATGGGTTCAGAAAACTGCATAATGAGTCAGAAATGTATCAAGAGGAACTATTTTAATGTTAAAAATGTATGACTGATTATATACTAAAGTGAAGCAGGCTCACAGGAAGAATGATAAAAGTTGAAAATCAGCAAATAAAGTATGACCAACAAGATAGAGGGAAGTTAGAAGGTCACTGGTTCAGACAAATTTCTCCAAGGAGGGAAAGATTGTACCAGACCTAATAGACACGAGAAAGTGGAGATTTTGGCTTGCATACGTTTCCAAAACTAAAAGAAGAATGATGGCCAAGGCTGTGAGGAAGACATGCGGTTTGCATGTTTGAGAAAATATGGAAGGCCAGCCAAGTCACAGCACCAGAGAGAAATGAGCAATGGCGGCCCACTTGTCAAGCTGTTAAACTCCTATCCCGTTTATAAGAAAAAGCAAAGAAGCAAGAAAAGAAAAACACATAAAATCTTCAGGTACAAAATAAAATCTCCTTACATCAGCTCCTTGTTGAGCTTCAGAGCAACTAAGCAATGAAAAGTTTGTAGCAGCATATTCCCATAGGCCATTCAATATTAAAACAGTAAATACTAAGCTGTGAAATGAGTATAGGAAACCATAACCAAAATATAATGTTTCCCACAATAACTGCTACAAAAGAAAATAAAACATTACCTAGTGTCTTGTTCCTATACCCCTTTCTGTTAATGTAACCTTGAATTTGTTTGGAGAGCAAGGTCCCACATTGCTGTTTTAGAACGTCTTGCAGCAGGCGATAACCTCCTGACACAGCCAATACAAGAGAGACATCTGTAATACTCTAATAGAAAGTCCAGGAAATATTGGCAGAGGCATTGCCCCACCCCCCAATTCCATCCCTCTCTTCAGTGCTTTTGTGATATGTCACTAAACACCAGCTCTCTTGAAACTGCTCGAGTTCAAGCCATCTTCTCTGATAACAACACCATATGCTTAACCACGTGCTGGGAACTGCAGATACCCTTAATTGTAGGAGAGAAATGCAATCCTATGACTTCAAGAATAAGAGGGCTTCCCTGATACTCACAGATACAACCTTAATTGCGACAGCTGATTTTGCTTGTTAAATGAAATGCCCAAAACAGCCTCACTTATTACTTCCAATGCATGCTTCTTGTTCCTAATGCAATTGCTCTGAGCTCAGTGAATAAGCAATAGGCAAAGAAAAAGGGTGATGTTTACCAGACTATTACAGGGCCATGCAAAACCCTGGTAATCATGTTAACAGTACACCAAGCAAGGCCAGTGTGGTTCCCATTCCCATTGTATAGAAGCAGTTTCTCAGATATAAAAGCTTGCAAGGAGGAATCCATGGCCACATACCTCAAAAGTAGTAGAGGAAGGTTTGACCAGGGCTACAGAAACTGCCTGTAATTACCAGCTGGTAATTACTATTGAGCTATTCCGTGGTTCAACAGAAAACCTAGATGTTTATGTATTAAATCTGCATCCTTCACTGTCAATGTAAAAATGAATTAACATAGAGTTATGATCTCAAGGCTGTATGTATAATGTATACATGTTTTTATATATTATATATTACTTTGTGTAAAATATGCCACATATATTTATATGAGTATATGTATATTATATGCATTCAAGCTCAATATGACTGCATTTAAATTATTATCTTTTGAATGAATAGTCAATATTGATATACTGTTGGGAAAATACAGTATTATTGATAAAGTAGTTCCTGTAGAATTGCTGGGATGGAAAACAGCTAAGCGACACAAATTTTTATTCTTTTAGAATGCTATTTCAAGGAAAATGATGACAGATTGTTAAGAGAGCAAATTAACGGACAACCTGCTAATTAAATTTATTGAACACAGTGTGTTTCTGCTTGTTTTGGAGACTGGCAGGTGTGCAAACATTTAGACACAGCCTCTGCCTTCTCAAATGCTGCTCTTGAGTGGGAGGCCCCATTCACCATGATGTCAGAGTTTCAGTGTCCTGCTGAAGGAAGAAGCTTCCAGAATGCAAGCAGCTGCAGTCCGGCACATCATGGCTGTGAGAATTCAGGGACCAGACTTCATAGCAAACGGACTTGTAATAAGCAGGCAGGTGCTCTCCCTTGCTGGCCAGCAACTCACATTTCACGTGCTGTGCAATGACTTAGTTAAATGCTAACTTTCCTTGGCAGCTAATTGTCATCATGTGACATTCCATTAGTGTACAAATGGATATGATAATGATGTTCCTATCAGTGGGGCTTTTTAGGATTTCTTCTTGCTGCTTTAACATCATTGTTAAGATATCAATATCGCTTTCATTGTTTTTTTGCCATATTAATCAATAAATGAAATATATGTATATATATATATATATTGCTCTTATCCAGATATTGAATAGATTTCCCACAATGTGAGCATTATAATTAATTTCTCAATTATGTGAGACATGTGTCCAATTTCATTTAGCTTCCTGATTCAGTTTTCATTCCCTTTAAGACTTCCATTGTAACCTATTATTATATAAAATAGCACCCTCACTCAAATGGCTACAGTAGTGGTTAAGTGATAAATGTCGTTTACACAACATTTAGATATTCAGTCCCCAGTTGGTGGCTGTTTGGGGAGGATAAGGTGTGGCCTTGCTGGAGGAGGTATGCCACTGGTGGTAGAACTTGAAGTTTCGAAACGTTGACTCCCCTTTGAGTTGATTGTTTCTGTTTTCTGTTTATGACTCATGATGTGAGCTCTCAGCTTGTTAGTTCCTCTGCTCTGGCATCACATCCTCTAACCACCTGGAACCACTATCCCGTATAAGACCCTCCTTCTATAGCTGCCTTGGTCATGGTGTTTGATCACAGCAATAGAAAAGTAACTAATGCAGCTGCTCTCCCTTTATCTACCTTCTTATTTCTCTCTGGTGAACCTAAAGTCTTCAATGTGGATTCATTTCCATATGTATAACTCTAGAATAAAAGTATCTCTTAGATACTGTTACATATTTACTATCTTGAGTGCCATCTGGCCTTCTTAGGTGCCCATAGGATGCTCAGTGACCTCACTAATGAGTGTAAACTTCTGAATCTGTGAACTGAATTACTGACCAATAAAAGCCACCCCAAATGCATAATGGATGACTTACCTACATTCTTGTGAACTGTGGACACCACTGGATGTGATTAGCTTCACCATGTAATTCCTTTCTTCTGCTAGTGTGACTTAATCTGGACAGTAAAAAAATCACACTAAATAGTCAAATTCATTGCATTTTGTAGTTATTTTGAAAAAAACAAAGTTATTGGCAGTACATCCAAGTAGTGTACATGGGTTATTATATTTGATTTCACCATAATGTGAATTTTGGGGTCTATATAATTACAACACATTTTTTTAAAAATTTGATCTTAAGGACTGGGAAAACTTTTACTGGCATAATAGTTAAATGCAACTGAATAAATATTTTAATAATTTAATAATAAATATTTTATAAAATAATAATAATTTAATAATAAATATTTTAAGCTTTTGATAATTATATTCCTCTAAATTACATTATGTTTACCAAATGCCAGGAGATAATAGGAAATGTGTTAAGCAAAATGATTTCTCTTATCCCCGAAGCAAGAAATCTGAATGTTACAGGACTTCCATGCTCATCGGGTACTGAACATTTGACTCGAGAGATAACAAAATTTCAGAAGAAAAATAGAACTTATCATTATGTGATTTTCCTGGGGAAATGTGAACAATCATCTCTTACTCCAGATAGGGAAAAGAAAACAGATCAAAGCAACACAAGCTGGGTAAGCATTTACATAGAGGATCATGGGCGGCTTAAATGCAGCAACATCACCAAAACCCCACCCCAGAATGAGACACAAGAATGGCATGCATGCTGCCTCCCTAGAGCTCCCCATGCATTGTTCAAGGCAGTCAACAGATCAATATCTTCCCTTCCCAGGAGCCCCCCCATCTTGGCACTGGGATATGTTAGTCTTGTAAGTTTCAAGAACTTCCTGAGACTTGTGAATTATTTTATGAGCCTTGCAAGTTTTGTTGTCTTCCTGTGTGTTAATTACCGACACACAGAAGTAATGTTTAAATTCAGAAAATGTTGCACACTTATCTACAATATTTATTTCTGGGCCTTTTATTTACCACACTACAAAAACAGTGTAGACCATCCTTCCTTCACAGAAACTAAACCTTTATCTATATATATTTTACTTAAGTTGTGTTTTGATGATTTCTTAAAGAATAAAAACAAAGCCGGGTATTGGTGGCACATGCCTTTAATCCCAGCACTCTCTTTGAATTCAAAGCCAGCCTGGTCTATAGAGTGAGTGCCAGGACAGGCTCCAAAACACTGTCTCGAAAAAAACCACAAACAAACAAACAAAATGAGTAAAAACAAATGCCATATTAAATTTAAAAGTAGTGCAGTGGACAGCAATGATTTTACATGTGTTTATCTAATTCCTCGTAAATATTCTCTCCAGACATGTTTTCTATATTAGATTCAGCCCATACTGTTAGATTTACTAAGAAAATACTCAAGTATTAATTCAGTGAAGAGAGGTAGTGGTTTAATGATTAATATACACAACAATGCAAGCTTAAAAAATGTTTAATGAAATAAGACTAGTAAATACTACTCAAATGCACTAAAATTCTTCCATCCTAGACTGTGTGTGTTAGTTAGCACTACAGCCACAGGTGAAGGAAGGTAATGTGAACAAATGAATGACATGCACAGGAACAAAAATAGGGCTCAGTGAGGTTATCGTTCATGCTTTGTAGTACTGAGCACAGAAGAAAACAATCTTTGCAATAGTGTGTTAACCATGAAATCTCCAATTCCTCAGCTATTAGCATGAAAGACCTGCAGAGTGTGGACCTTCACGCTCACACGCAGGAAAGGCAACACCCCAAATCACTCACGAGATGCGGTCTTGATGTAAACGCATGAGGACTTTTAATTCCAAGTGCACTGGGGTTCACAGTCATACACCACACAGGGGTAGAGGATGAGGACCTTGAGGGCAGAATTGAAATAGTTTTTATAGGGTTTACAACAAAGCCTGCACATAGGTCTCTGGGGTGGCGGGGGAGGGGAGGTGTTTCAGAAGCTGTTCAGGAAGTCAGATAAGCAGTTAGTCAGCTCATTTTCTGTTATCTTACTAGGCCAGGATTGTGTACTCAAGGGCCTGTCTGTTGTAAGCAGCAAGAAGTGTGTCCTTGCCTATTTACTGGCAGAGGACAGGGTCTGGAATTTGAGGTTTAGGGCATTTTAGATAGTATTTTTAAAACTTGTAGCTTCCTGGGGTCATTGGAGACTTAGGCTGTATTTTTCCATCCTTTCAGTAAATGAGAGTGGAAATCATGGGAATAAACAGAAAGTTTTTACTTCATATAAAAAGTCACTTTTTGCCTAAATTCAGGTTGTGGTGGTATGTTGTACAGACCATATTAGGACATAAGCTATCCCAAAGAACAACTCAAAACCTCCAGTACTATGTGAAGGTTCTTTTAAATACCACAACATTTTTCCAATAAATCATGTATGCTAATGTTGTTCAAACAAATCATCTTTTCTGAAAGATTTGAACCCAAGACATTTGAAATCAAATCCCTCTCTTAATGACTTTTCCTATAATTTTTTTTCTTTAAAGTATTGTATTGATGAAATAGAAAACACCAATGTAATTATGTAAAGAGAAGATTCTCTGATTAGGCAGTAATATTTTAGGAAGGAATGAGTAATTTTAAGGGAGAAGACATAACTCAGTAATTTTACAGGTAGGTCTCTACAGATCAATAAGTTTTCGGGAGATAGAAGAGATAACATTTAAGAGTATTCACGTTGATAAAAAGATTATTGGTAAAGGATGCATGTGATATGTCTATAATTCCACAAGACTCATACCTGTTTCCTCTCACCCCCTTCATGTGTGTGTGTGTGTGTGTGTGTGTGTGTGTGATATATTATATGAATTTTACATATAACTATATATAATACAAAATGTACTCAGGTATAAAATTCTTAAAAAGTAATATAAACCTAAAAAAGTAAGTCTGTTGTTTTTCCATTGTTAAACAGAAATACATTTTACTGTAGTATATGACATAGACATTAGATATAAAATATTTACTAACAGTTATTTTAGTTGTTGCCTTATGTAATTTATATTACAATTTTCCTGCCTGTCATTTTATTGTGAGTAGCAAATAATCACTTATGTAATTCAAGCCACTTGAAATAAAAAAACAGTGAAATTTTGTCATAAACACCTTTGGTTTGGTTTGCTCCTCTCTGTTTTAGTAGAGTGCTTATCTATTATGACATTTACGATTTAGCCAGAAGACAAATTTGCGAAGTAAATAAAAAAGTAGAGATGGGAAGATTAGACGGTGGTTAGTAGAAAATGAAGGGGTTTATCTTTAACTAAAACTTGAGTCAATAAGGACTTTGATAGCAGGTGCAAGTGATGTGGTTCATATCCGACAAGAGTCATGCCAGCTTCAGAGAATCGAATCTACGGAATGGACATTGAAAATACAAAGCGAGGAGACAGAGGGCAGTGATGAGTTTACAGCTGTACTCTAGGAAGGAGGGTGGACCGGGAGGGAGCTGTGGAGATAAAGGATTAGAAGGCAAAGCAGTTCTCAAGCGTTTAGTTGTCTAACCGAATTCTGGTTGCAAAAAATTTTCAAATGCAACTTTGTGCCAGAATTCTTAACTAATTTCTTTAATTAACCATCAACCAAATATTATAACCTGCTGCTTTGTAATTCAAGCCTAATGTGAATATTTCCTCACATCAGGAAGAAGCGTGTCAATTACGGTTGTTGTAAATTCCATGCGTTTACTGAATTTGTCCAAGTTAAGGACAAAACAAAATTATATTTAATGTATTTGAAAGTGTCCATTTCAAGCTTCCTTACAGCCAGTGGCCATTGTGACTAAAGACTTCCTGTCGCACAATTTCAGCCACTTTAGGAGTTTGACGGATTTCTGAATGGAAAGCTTTGTGAAATCTCTATAACCTCTTTCCTGAAACATGAGACTGAGCTACAGTTGCAGACCCAGGGGCCCAGTGTCAGAGATGCTGTGTGGGCGATTCCTCTATACATCTGTCTGTGCCTCTTTGCCGTCCTCTCTCTCTCTCTCTCTCTCTCTCTCTGTGTGTGTGTGTGTGTGTGTGTGTGTGTGTGTGTGTGTGTGTGTGTGTGTGTGTTTCATGGTATGGCCTCTCTATGGCACAGGCATAGCTTGAAGTCACGAACTCATGAAGTACAGAGATCCTCCTACTTCAGCGTTCCTAGTACCTAAGAGAACAAGCCTATACCATGATGCTCTGCCAATTTCTCTCATTTTGTACATTATTTGGAAAGTAAGAAAAGTATAATTATCACTTCCATGCCTCCATATTCTATGTAATGCTTGTGAGATGGAGGACAAATAGTCTGAGTAAGAACTACCTTTCACTGTCAATTACACTGTTGTAAAGCCAGCAACAAAACCTATAAGAGCGCAGGCTGAACTCTCCTTTTATTTCACCTTGTTTTAAAATGAGTTTTTGACACTAGTTGCAAAAACAAAGAACTCTGTGAGAAGGTAAGTGAATGTCGTCTTTGCGAACAAGTGAAATTTTCATTATACATGACGGTATTAACTCTAACACCCACACAAACCATTACAAGACAGGAACAGCAGCCTTCTGTGCAAATGCTTACACTGTGATACCAATAGTAAATTTAGGCTTATTTTTCATACACACACACACACACACACACACACACACACACACACACAAACACACTGGACGTTTAGAAATTGATATGAGGATGATGGCTGCTAAACAGCTTAAATATTTGGATCCAGGGATCTCTTTAGTGCTGAGTACTTGACAGAGTGCTGTAAAAGGTCACAGCATGAAAGTAGGTAGATTGGAAGATGAAATGCTGCCCTTAAAGGCATAAATCACAGGAAACATATGTCTACTAAAGAGAGCTTGTATGCCTTATGGGGAATTCTAGGAGGAAACATTTGCATGTCCTGAAATTCTGGAGGCTGTAAATTCGATGTTGGGACTATAATGACTCACACTGTCAGTTTCAGTAGGCTGCATCTAAAAATTGCTTAAATTTTGGCATTTTAAAGACATTTTCATATGTGCTTTTGCAAAATCAACCTATGTAACTTTAAAACTATACATATAGCACTCAAGTCTTAACTTACATCATTTCCTGCCCTCTGTTTGAGATCTTTTCTCTGTTTTCCTAATTAGATATAGAGTGACTTTACGTATGTGTGTTCCCCATCCAAAAGAAAAGAGGAAGAAATAATTCCTTTTATTTATGATTCTACCATATTAAACTCATACCACCCTAACAAAATACCAGTAAATAATCTTGGACTTAATTTTCTAGTCAACGTATTATTACCATAATTAGTGTCATGATCCATCTTTTCCTCTAACCTTTTCCCATAAAGTGTCAGCATTGCTAAGTTATTAGTACTGTAGACAGATTCCTCCCACCACCCTGAGCTTTGCTTTGTCCCAACTATGATAAAACATTAGACCCCAATGAGTTTCTATATCAGTAGCTCAAGCAGAGACAGGAAGAAGATAAGATATTGAAGTGTTTGTTGCCTCTGTGGGAGCTAGTTATGAGGGAACAGAAAATAGATTGTGTCTAAGAAGAAGGTGGGCCATGGTGAAGCCGTTTTCACATTGGTCCCAAAGGTCTTACTGTGGATAAGCATAACTATATTTCTTTGAATCAGACTATAAACAAACAAAAATATCTAAGTTCAATAAGGAGGACTTGTCACAGACGAATCTCTGTACAGAGCTCTAAATAAACGGTTTTGAGTTAAAAAGAAGGGGGTTACAAAGAAGGAAATAAAATATGAAAATCATATATATATATATATAATATATTTATATATATAATCACACACACACACACACACACACACACACACACACACACATATATATATATATATATATATATATATATATATATACCATGCTATGTGTTAATAAGAAATATTCTCAGGAGTGAGGCCTATTTCTAGTCTAGAAAGATTGTCAAAGTTAGAATAGTTGGCAAAGAAAGATTTACAGAAGAGATTTTACCAGGAGGCTTAAGGAAAGCAGCCACCTCCACAGCTTTCAATTTCAGGGTGACACAGTGAGTTAAGGAACAGAGTCATGCCAGCAGCTTTTAAGAACAAAGTGATACTCACTGGCTTTAGGAGCTAAGCCACCTCCACAGCACTCAAGTTCAGGAAGACACAGCGGGTCCTGATGTAGAAGCTGCAATAATTAACCCAGAAGATCATAGAAAGATGCTGGAGCAAAGTGTCTATGAGAGACACACTTGTCATATAGAAAATGAAAGCTTCTACACCAGAATAAGCCTCTCTACCTACACAACGATCCAAATCATACCACCGAGTCAAACCAAATTAGAAAAAGCCCAAGTTTAATAGTCACAACGCTCCAGGGTGGTCTTCCAGCCCCCAGAGAGGAAACAGGAAAGGAAGAATGGGAAAGCCATGAGGGTGTTTGCAGCTATTGAGAGCCTGTAGGAATGGAGATATGGTTTCTGGGGTGGGGGAGTGCATGGTAGGGAGTAAAACAGGGTGTTCTGTCGGAATACGTATACTTCCCTGGCAATATGGGCAGAGAGTATGGGCACACCACAACAGGTTGTTTGCTACAGATCTGGAAATAATTCCTGGTGATTGTTCTTGGAGCATTGCAGAAGATCGATCTGCAATTAATTCACCCCTTTCCCTGGCTAGAGTGGCCTGAGGATACTCTGGGAATGTCTGCTGCAATTTGGGGCTGGAGTGGAGCAGATGTATCAGGGAAGGAAAGATAGGAGATGAAGTTCTGTGTGAGCCACACAAGACGGCGGCAGAGAGGAAGAGGATGCAGCATACAGTCTGCTACAGAGCCAGGGAAGAGACTTCTGAACTGTGTGCATGGGATACATACAGAGCTACTTGTGTTTACTCCAGTAAAGGGAAATTTCCTGTACAGCGAATATGCTTAGCTGCAACATATGATTTACTATTTATTTAGACCCAAAGCATGGGAAGGAATTTACTAGTCTCTGCCTCCTGGAATGTGGATATCACTCATCTAAACCTATCTTGCTCTGTTGTGTCCTCAGAAGAATTGTTTTAGTTTGAATAGTTCACTTGGAGCATCCCTGTTTTGCCAATAATTAGAGCACATATGTGATCCTAAGGGGTTTTCTGTCTCAATCACTTTCTTTGTCTGTGTTCCTTTCTATAAGCAGAAATAACTACTTAATGTTATCCTTCCGGTCTTTTTCTTTTTAAAAATCATTTCACAAGGCTGTGCATCTGAAAACTGGATCTACTTTTGTGCTTACTGTCCATGATGCCTAAATAGTTTACAAAATAATATTGTTATTGCTGCTGGATTTTTTTTGAGGGGGGGGGTTGTTTTGTTTCATTGTTGAGACAGAGGCTCATGTAACACAGGCTGCTCTTGAGCTCTCCATGTAGCAAATGGTGGCCTTGCCATCCTGACGCCCAATGTTCTCCCAAGAACTGGAACTGCATGCTAGCACTACCATATCGCAGTGAAGGGAATTTGGATCTGAGAACTTCGTTGTCTTTACTTTTAAATTCAGTTTTTCCCCTCCCACAGGCCCGTCTCTCATTCTCTGTCCCTCTGTTTTATATTTCTCTGTCTCTCTTTGTGTCTCTATGCCACCCTCTTACTTTCTGTGTCTGTCTCTCCCTTCCCTATGTTTTCCTTTGCAAATGCTTACTCCTTTTTTGGTCCCTTTACTTTAAGAGAGGATGGGAAGGTGTAGAGGGAAAAAGGAGAGTACTGCATAGAAGAGCACTGCTTTGAACAAATGACTCCCGAGAGACCAGTGGGGTGAAGAGACAGGGACAGCAAGAAGCCATGAGCACCTAGGAGAAGACTGTGTTATCATACTCTGAGGCCCCAGGAGTTGGGTTGGTCCATTTCCTATTAGTGAATGTAAGGTTGATGTAAGCTCCACTGACTTGGTCATGCTGTCCTGTCCAGTTCCAGCATTTGTTGGAGGAGTCAGGAAGTAGGAGGCAGGAGGCAGGAGGCTCAGGAATTGAAGAGGAATAGGGGCTTTGTCACAGCTCTTTATCAACATGTCTCAAAAGCAGAAACAAGAAAATAATAATAAAAAAATTAACCAACTCTTTGATACTTAAGAATTTTAATACCTATGTTTTCACAATGAAGTATGGAGCTAATTATTAATCAGGTCATATTTATTTATCTATGTTGAAATAATTCTAACAAATCTTCCCAAGCTGGACCATAAAGATTCTACATTCATTATATGTCCAGGAAAAGCTCATAAGCAAATTAAAACTCAAGAGTAAAATCGATGACCTCAATTTTGTTCAGTGTTTATTGAAAACTCTTTTCAAACTTCTCATGAGCCTTTTCTATTTCTACAAATATCCCAAATATCCAAGTGGCAAATTCTTAACCTTTATTATTAACAGAAACTCTCAACAGATTGTCAAGGCAAAGTCAGTTCTCACATGTGTAGCCAGAACGATTGGACACACTAATGTGGGCGTCTCAGCCTTGGTGCTCATAGTTAAGAGACTCGTTTGACAACATGGAGGTCTAATTAACCCGAGGTAAGAGTTGGGGTTAAGCCTTGTTTTAAATGAAGAACGTGTTAGAGCTAAATTCTTTCATTTTTAATTACACATAACAATAGATGCCTGTTTTGGGAAGGAGTTCACAAATATCTGAAGTATTTCATTTTAGTGTTCACATTTTCCATTGGATTTCTAAAATAATAGCTTCTAAAA